>NC_136415.1:185411178-186090678 GCF_051521515.1 Lactuca serriola
CAATGGAATTTCTTCATATATATTAAACATACCGTGAGTTACATTTGAAATTAGGAAAATTTTGACCCTTTTAAAGGTCTCCGATATAGAAGTTAATGAAAAGTAAGACTTTTAGCCGAGTTCCTATTGTATAACAAAATTTTTAGGAATCGAGCAAGTACTACTTGTGACGTAGGTTGCGCTTGGAGCTCGACTCCGTGTCTGATTGCTTTGCTTCCATAAGACGCCTATCGAAAACGACTTGATGTACCCTCATTTCCCTTATATCAGAGAGGACTGCAATCAGTTGCACTTGGAATGTGTCGGTGCAGAGTTGGGCGTCATGTTGCAACCTATCCAGTTGACAGATGTCGGATGTGTGAACTTGTACTTCCACGTTAACTTCACGAATCTGGTTAGATTGAACCCCAGATTGATAGGGCTGGTTGGCTAGTTTGCCCACCATGACTGGGAGTGTTCGGTCGGCTGAACCTCCATTGCTGACGTCGTAGAAATCCCGACACATACCGTAAGGAGGACGTAATCCTTGCTGTTGGCTCCAATGGTGAAGGTGACTTCCCCAAATGGGAGTTGGTCCCTGAAAGTTTCTCCTAACTGCGGGAGGTTGAGCAACTGGTGGATAGAATCCAACCATTGTGTCTGTACGAGAATAGAGATATGAGAATTGTCTAGAAATTTTAAAAACATGTAAATCTAAACATGTAAGTTAAACTATTGTATTTACCAAATACTCCTATAGTATTTAAGTTTGTATTTTTAATACCAGTGTCACTTTGGTAAGTTTTGACTTGTTGCTCACTACGACCATTACTCGACATACGTTAGTCCGATCTCGGATAAATATAGTTGATCAGGCTATATTCGTCCCAAATCCGATTACATAGTCCGAGGCCTAGTCGTAGTGTCCAACTTGTCTTAATACTTCTTGTATAGTTCTAACTATTAAAATAAATCATTGTATGCATATATTTGTGCGTTTTCGACCCAATAACTTAAGTTAAAGGAAACGCGGTTTAGGTGTAACAACGTTTTATCAGAGAGTTTTAGTCCCTATGCATTTATAGTTTGTATATGTTATGTGGTTTGATATACTTAGTTCACTATAAACAATGCTAGGATACTAATCTGTCACACCCCCAAACCAGAACGGCGGAATCGTTCGAGGGCGGATGACTTCATGTAGTATCGTAACAATTGAATACATAGTAAAGGAAGTATACACAAGCATCATATATATAATTTAAAAGTTACATTATTGAATGATACTGGTTTCAAAAACAAATTACAATATGATTACAAAATGAGTTTTAAAACTGACGCCTTAGCGTCACTTCTCCAAAAGCTGAAGTTTACCTGTATTATTAAATCCCTGAGAAATACAAGTAGATTTGAAAGAGTAGATCAGCATTTAAGCTGGTGAGTTCATAAGTATTTAATGTCAATGTGTGTATAAATTTGTATGAAATTGCTTGTAGATGTTTGAAGACTCCTAGAAAATCCCATATTTCATACTAGTATAAAAGTAGTCTTCTACTAAAACCCGACTGTTTTGAATGTTTGTTTCTAGAAATCCAATAGTTTTCCATAAGTGTGTGGTAGTTTAAAAGTTCCAAAAACTGTAATGCAATAGTGTTTTTCATGCCTAGAATAGTAGATTTATGTGTGTACAAAATCACTAAGGCATTTGATCACCCCGTAAATTAACGTGTTTTTAGTACTCCATGTCAGTTTTATAACCATGTTATTTACCCAGACTGCTTGTAACAATGTTCTTCAGGCGTTGGAATGTTATGACGTTGGTCACCCCAGACCTGCCAGTCTAACTATAGCTAACAGTTTAGGTGCGAAATTGTCAATCCCGTATAGATCTATGCACATAATCACGCTCTCCCTACAAGAGATTATGGTATATAATACATGACTTTAACTGCATACTTGAAAGTACGTGAAGTTGAATGTCTCACAAAACTTAGTATCAAATAGATTTACATATGAAAAGTCAATTTGTTCTTGTATATGAAAGTATTTACTTGATATAGTACTCGTAGTATGCAGAATTTTATGAATATCTAGTAAACTATACATATTATAGTTTTTCTAAATGTGTGTTTCGTTTGTATGATAAACCTTAGTGCAATATCGACTTTGTATGCAAGTATAGCGTTTGTAATAATATTATTGCACATTCATACTCCAAATATAAACAATGTGTTTGATATTTATATAACAACATGTTTTATTCCAAAAGGACAAAGTGTTATCGTGATAGTTATAAATCACATATGATTGATTATAACAAAAAGTATAGCAAAAGATTTATGTTTTTCACACGAGGATAATCGTGTGTTTACTTGTATTCCCCCCTTAAAAGTGTATAAAAGCATTTACAAAGCATTTGAAAATTTAGTTATAGGGGTATGAACTCACTTGATAGATTGAAGAAGGTGAGAAGAAAACCAAGCAGAACTTTGATAGGAGAAATCGGATTTCTCGGGATTCTTGGGAATCTCGGGATCGTAAAAACTTCCTTCGGAACTTGGGTATGAAAACCGGGACTCGAAAAATCTGTTTAAAATCCATAACTTCTTCATCCGATGTCCGTTTTTGTTAGGCTTTTTACCGTTGTGCTACCATTGACAAGATCTTCGATTCTCGTTTAGGTTGTGTCTTCTAAAAATCGCTCGATCTCTATTTCGAGTTTTTAGCTGTCTACCGCTATCCCGAAACTTGGCAAAATCATAACTTCCTCATACGGAGTCAGATTTAGGCATTTTTTTCATGTACGTTCACGGTTTAATGATATCTACGACTTTCATTTAGATACCTAAGACTAATAAGTATTTTATTGAAATTTCTTGTTTTACGTTTAGCGGTATTGGTGGTTTTGCTGTGAATCTTAGGTTGGTCATAACTTCTTCGTTATAACTCGGATTTTAGTGTTCTTTATATTTCTGAAACCCTGGACACGATATCTATCATTTATGAAATCTAGTAGATGAGTTTTGAACATTTTATTTTTGACAATAATTTCATTATATCAAAAGAGGTTACAATTCTTGACTTTTAGGTCATTACATTGATTTGAAATATCGGGTTGTCACAATTTTAACCCACCAATACTTATTCTTCAAAGCATGGAAAGATTAAATCAACCATAGAAGGAAAATGTATTACAAACTTTGAATACTTTGATTCTCATGGGAGATTGAAATTTGATGAAGATGGTAAGAAGATCCAAACCAGAAGCTCTCTAGAACTATCCACCAAGCAAGAGTAAACAACTTAAAGACACTAGTCTTCACTTGTATATAAGTTGTTCTTAAGGGTTAGTAACGAATACCAAACTAATCTTAAGGAGAAGCAAGCTATAAGCCCCTCAACTCTAAACTATACGAGGAAAAAAATGGAAGGGAGCGAGGGGAACATGCTCTCAGTTTTAGGAAGAAAAAAATAGAAGTATATAAAATACTAGCTAGTTTTTGCATCACACCCTTCCTTCTATACTCACGCTTATCTAAGAAGGATCATACCTTCATTAAATACAAGAGTAATGTTGGTAAGAAAGCATCGAAACAACATAAGTCATACAAGCTTACTTCTCCCGCTCACAGAGTAGTTCATGGTAACAAGAGGGAGAAGTAACGCTTTGTCTGACTGGTGTTCACCACCATGAATTTAGTTTCGTCAAATTCTTATGGTTTGGAAAGTTATTTAAATTAAATATTGAATTTAGTTTCTTAAAATTCTTATGGTTTGGAAAGTCATTTAAATTATATAGTTATATTTTATATATAAGTCAGAACCAAAATCGCGCGAAAACTCGAGTTACTTTGAAAATCAGCAAAAAACCGGCCTGACTGGTGTTCACGGCCATGAACACAATCACGGCCGTAAACCCATTCACGGTTGGTGGACCCCACCACCAACCACAACCCCCCCCCCCCGCCCCCTCTCTATTAACATGTGCTCCTACCCCTCATTTAAATTTTTCTGGCCAAAAAATCCTCCTTTCTCTCTAACCAACCGTAAACACCAAAAATACCCCCTTTCTTCCGAAGATCATCTAAGAAATCACCTTTGGGTGTTGTTGTGGAGTATTTAAAATGCCTTTTTCATCAAAACCAATGATGTTGTTCTTGAGTTCATGGTCGCAAACCCTTTGAATCTTCATAATTCAAACCGTGATCCCTTCAAGGGCAATAAACCGTTCACGGCCGAGAATAGTTCACACCTAAAATGCTAGCTACAGTTAGTCAGGCATGCCTGGGGTGACAAATATCATACCATTTGACGCCTGAAGAACGTCTCAGAGGTCATCAGTGATATCAAGCCTGATTATACGACTCACAATAGTATAAACTAACCTTTGTTTACGGGATTTCATTTCTTCATTTGTTTTATTTTAATTAATAAAACTACTCTACATACTGGTGGTAACCAGGGTTTTCAAGCATAACATTTCATACATTACTGACGATAGCCTTGGTTTTCATACAGAGAATTTCATTCAAAGCAATGATTAACAATACAATTGGCAGTAACCAGACATGAAAACTAATACTATATGGAGCATAGTAACAAACTTATATGTTAGAAAATATTGGATTTTCTTGGAAAGCATACAAACACTTTTATACAGATTTCAATGGTTGGTTTTCATTACAAAATATTCTTATGAACTCACCAGCTTTATGCTGATACTCTTTTCAAAACCACTTATATTCTCAGAAAATCAGTAAACAGGTACTCCCGCAACATTTTGAGAAGACAGAGTGTATAGAGTCACACCTTTACTTTTTGCTATACTTTTTATGTATACAACTATGAATCAAACAGATGTAAATATCTATATTTCAATGTAATTGTTGTGTTTACTTTGATTACTATGATCCAATCGTTGTCATACTGTACATGACATCCTCTACCCCCGAACGTTTCCGCCATTTCAGTTTGGGGGTGTGACAGATTGGTATGAGAGCTATTGTTTATAGTGAACTAAGTATACCGAACCTTACATGGTATACAACTATAAAAGCTAAGGGGCCGAAGTGCTCTGAACTAAAAGTATACTTTTTTTTAAAATATAAATATCATATACGAAGTATACAAGTATATATACATACTAGAAACAATATCGCTAGTAGAACAAAACGAAAGTAATTAGATGTTGGACACTTGCAGTTAAACTCGGATAGTTATGTAATCATGTTTGGGATCAATATAGCCTGGTCAACTATATTTATTTGAGACGTGACCAACACGTTTGGGAGTGACTGTGGTATTGCAACAAGCCTAAAACTTACCAAGCTATATTCAACAAGAGATCAATAGAACAAAACATACAACTTTAAAATACTATAGGAGTATTTTAGCCAGAGCCAATTTCTGTATGGAGATTTCCTTCCAAGTGTTGCCACTTATCTGTTTTCTAGCGATATTTCATTTGTGTTGATAGATTTTATTTGTATATTGCTTAGTAGAACACCTTATCTATCAGGTTGAGATATGACTTGTTCCATATCATTTGATTTAAAATTCTAGAGGACTTACCACCCTCTTCTTCTTGATTCTTCTAGATTAAGATGCCTCCAAGGAAGAGAACCAACAAGAAGAATAACAATCCCCGACAGATCCGACACTGCCACCTCCTCAGTACGACCCAATTGTCTTTCAAGTAGTTGTGACAGCCACTGTGGCTGCTGCAATGTCTCAAATCAACGCCAACTCTACAAGGAGGGTGGCAGTGGTTCCCCTACAACCAATCTCGGTGGTAGTCATGTCACACCAGGGAATGTACATACAAGGACTTTTCGAATGCTAAGCCGCAGTCCTTCGATGACACTGGAGGTGTCATTGCCTTGACTCGTTGGTTCGAGAAGACAGAGTCAATCATCGAAATATGTGCTTGCCCAAAAGCCAGCAAGGTGAAGTTTTCAGCATGCACCTGCACCGACAGAGCACTAACTTGGTGGAATGGCCAAGTCAATTTCCTCACTCTTTCGGTGGTTAATGCCATGAGTTGGGAGGATCTAAAAGAACTGATGCTCGCTAAGTACTGCCCATGAGGCCAGATGCAGAAGTTGGAGGAGGAGCTCTAGAATTTAAATATGAAAGGATCCGACATTGCTACTTACACTTAGAGACTCAATGATCTTGCTCTTCTCTTCTCGGGAATGGTGACCCTGGAGAGTAAGAAAGTATAAAGATTCATATGGGGATTGACACCCCCAACTCAAGGGAATGTCCTGGCCGCAACATCACTGAAGTTTGATAGTGCCAAACGGTTGGCGCAGAATTTGATTGATCATGAAGGTCACCAGGATCCCGTGCCAGCCGCCCACGAACCACCCAAGGAGAGCGGTGAAAGAAAATGTTTTGGAATAAGTGCAAGGGCAAGTCTTTGTAGGAACCCTCCAAGAAGCAACAAGTAGTGGTTGTGCATGCCGTTACTACTCCTGCCGCTGCCCCCACAGCTCAAGCACCTACCAGTAGATATGTTGGTACACTCCCAAGGTGCGACAAGTGTAACTTCCATCATCACGGTCCGTTCCGTGAAATGTTGTGCGATAGCTGTGGCAAAAAGGGGCACACATCTCGCTTTTGAAAAACACAAGCCCAACCAACCAATCAGGCTCCTGGGCCGGGAGTTGGTCAGGCCTGCTATGGCTGTGGTGAAACTGGGCACTTCAAGAGAAACTGCCCAAAGGCAACAACTGGCAACTTGGGGAGAGTGCTAGCTATGGGCTAGGAGGAGGCTGTCGCAGATCCCACCATAGTAACGGGTACGTTCCTCCTCGATGACTCTTATGCCTGCATCCTTTTTGATTCTAGTGCGGAGAGAAGTTTTGTTATTCATGCATATAAGCATTTACTCAAGAATAAATCCCAACCTCTAAACGAAACATTTACCATCTAGATGGATAACGGTAAGAAAGAGAGCACTGACGACAATTTCATAGGTTGTACCATTACCTTAAATGATTATTCCTTTCCAATCGACCTCATGCCAGTTTCCATAAAAAGTTTCGATGTCATTATCGGCATGGACTAGTTAAGTCTTCATTGTGCTGATATCCTTTATTTTGAAAAATCCATTTGCCTCAATCCGCCTAATACCGAAGCCCTCATCATATATGGCGATAAACTTAGCAACGACCTTCGTTTCATATCATGCATCAAAGCCCAAAATTACATTCAAAAAGAATCTCAAGCGTTTCTAGCCCATGTCGTTAATGAAAAGCAGGAAGTTAAGGATCTCGAGAGCATCCCCGAGGTCTGCAACTTTCCTGATATCTTCTCCGAAGATCTCCCCGGCATCCCTCCCGAACGCCTAGTCGAGTTCAGAATCGACTTAATACACGGAGCCACTCCTATTGCCAAATCCCTACCGTCTAGTGCTGACAGAAATGCAAGAGTTACCCAGCCAGCTCAATGAACTGCTTAATAAAGGATTCATTGGACTGGGCTTCTCACCGTGGGGAGCCCCAGTCTTATTTATGAAACAGAAGGATGGATCCTTTCCGATGTGCATAGATTATCGTGGGCTGAACAAGCTCACCATCAAAAACCACTATCCTCTTCCTCAAATCGACGACCCCTTCGATCAACTTCAGGGAGCCAGTTACTTTTCGAAGATAGACCTAAGATCTGGGTACCATCAATTGCGATTCCATGAGGGTGATGATCCTAAGACAACATTTCAGACTCGATATAGTCACTATAAATTCATAGTGATGCCCTTTGGTCTAACCAATGCACCACCGATATTCATGGATCTAATGAATCGGGTGTGCCACCCCTTCCTAGACAAGTTCGTGATAGTATTCATTGATGATATACTTGTCTATTATCGAAGCAAGGAAGATCATAGTCAGCACTTGAGGATAGTGCTAGAAATCTTACGGGCGGAGAAAATGTATGCTACATTCTCCAAGTGTGAATTCTGGATCAGAAAGGTAACTTTCCTTGTTCACGTGGTTAGCGAGGAAGGCATACACATGGACCCTTCCAAAATCAAGGCGATTAAGAATTGGTCAGCACCGAAGACGCCAATAGAAATCCGTCAATTCTTGGGTCTCGCTGGCTACTAACTCAGGTTTATCAATAATTTCTCTAGGATTGCTAAGGCTTTGGCCACCCTGACTCATAAAGGTGTACCCTTTTGTTGGGGGAGAAAAACAAGACATTGTGTTGCAAGCATTGAATTGGGCCTTGTGTAGCGCACCTATTCTGTCTCTACCGGAAGAGACGGAGGATTTTTTGTCTACTGTGATGCGTCTAATCAGGGCCTAGGCTGTGTGCTCATGCAGCGACGAAAGGTCATTGCTTATGCCTCGAGACAACTGAAAGCACACAAAGTAAATTATACAACTCACGAACTAGAGATGGGAGCAGTGGTCTTCGCATTAAAGATATGGAGACATTATCTTTACGGAATCAAGTGCACTGTCTTCACCGATCATAAGAGCCTACAAAACATTTTCGATCAGAAGGAATTGAACATTAGGCAACAACGATGGTTGGAGCTGCTCAATGATTATGAGTGTGAAATACGCTATCATCAAGTCAAGGCCAATATGGTAGCATACGCCCTCAGCCGGAAAGAGTACTCGGGATGCAGAGTGAAGGCATTAACAATCACCATCCATTCCCATCTATCCACTCAGATCAGAGAGGCTCAGCTGGAAGCCATGAAACCAGAGAACATGTCGGATAAAGCTTTGAGGGGAATGGAAAAGAATCTAGAGATCAAGGGAGACTGAGTCTATTATTTCATGAACCGGATCTGGACCCCAAAGTTCGGAGGTTATAGAGAGGTTGTCATGAACGAAGCTCACAAGACTAAATACTCTTTTCACCTAGGTTCGGATAAGATTTATCTGGATCACAAAAATCTCTATTTGTGGCCAAACATGAAAGAAGAAATCACTAGCTTCGTGGGCAAGTTCCTGAATTGCGCCAAGGTCAAGATGGAATATCAAAAGTCCTTAGGTCTACTTAAACAACCTAAAATACATGAGTGGAAGTTGGAAGGGATTGCAATGGATTTTATCACTAAGTTGCCCAAGTCTCCGTGTGGGTACAATACCATCTTGGTAATTATCAATCAATTGACTAAATCTGCCCACTTCCTATCAATCAAAGAAACCTTCAAGATGGAGAGGCTAACACAAATCTACATTCAAGAGATAGCCCGTCTGCATGGTGTGCCAATGTCCATTATCTCCGATCGGGATAGTAGATTCACCTCGAGATTTTGCTAGTCGCTGCAGAAGGCTCTTGGAACTAAGCTGGATGTGAGCACATCTTACCATCCACAAACCGAAGGGCATAGTGAGAGGAGAATTCAGAGATTGGAAGACATGTTGAGAGCATGTGTTGTAGATTTTGGTAAGTCGTGGGACACCCATTTTCCCTTAGTCGAGTTCTCCTACAACAACAACTATCATACCAGTATTAAGGATGCGCCGTTTGATGCCCTTTATGGTCGTAAGTGTAGATCCCCTCTGTGTTGGGCTGAGGTAGGTGACACGCAGCTAGCTAAGGGTCAAGTCCCCGAAAACACTCTCACAAACCCGTAAATCATTCGTGAAACCAACGAAAAGACAATGCAAATTAGAGAACGACTAAAAGCATCCAGGGATAGACAAAAGATCTACGCTGACAAACAACGAAAACCATTGAAGTTCTAGATTGGTGACCATGTTATGATGAAGGTTTCACCCTGGAAGGGGGTAATACACTTTGGGAAGCGTGGAAAGCTGAATCCGAGATATATTGGCTCGTTCGAGATTCTCGCTAGGATCGGTCCGTCACATACAAACTTCGTTTACCCCAAGAGCTTAGCAACATTCATCCTGTCTTCCACGTGTCGAACCTTAAAAATTTCTATCAGACGAAACCCTTGTGATCCCTCTTAATGAGACCGAGATCAACGGGAACCTTAATTATGTGGAAGCACCAATCGAAATCATGGATCGGGAAGTCAAACAAAAAAAGCAAAGTTGCATACCGATAGTGAAGGTCCGCTGGAATCTGAAGTGAGGACCTGAATTCACTTAGGAGTGAGAAGATTCAATGCATCAGAAATACCCTCATCTCTTTCCGAGTCCATGATTTGTATTGTATGTTCGAATTTCAGGACGAAATTCCCTCTATCGGGGGGATGATGTGACAACCCGAGTATTTTTCCGATTATCGTTAGTCGATTCCGTTAAAATTAAATATCAAATTTAGTTTCGTCAAATACTTATGGTTTGGAAAGTCATTTAAATTATATAGTTATATTATATATATATATATATATATATATATATATATATATATATATATATATATATATAAGTTGGAACCAAAATCATGCGAAAACCCGAGTTACTTTGAAAATCAGCGAAAAACCGGCCTGACTGGTGTTCACGGTTGTGAACCCAATCACGGCTGTAAACCCGTTCACACCTGGTGGACCCCACCACCAACCACGAACCCCCTATAAATATGTGCTCCTACTCCTCATTTACAATGTTCTAGCCGAAAACTCATCCTTTCTCTCTCTAACCTCTCAACCGTAAACACCAAAAATACCCCCTTTCTTCCGAAGATCATCAAAGAAATCACCATTGGGTGTTGTTGTGGAGCCTTTAAAACATGTTTTTCATCAAAACCGGTGTTGTTGTTCTTGGGTTCACGGCCTCCAACCCTTCAAATCTTCATAATTCAGACTGTGAATCCTTCAAACCTTCAAAGACTGTGAACCCTTCAAACCTTCAAAGACCGTGAACCCTTCAAACCTTCAAAGACCGTGAACCCTTCAAGGGCAGTAAACCGTTTACGGCCGAGATCAGTTCACGCCCGAAAACAGTCCATGGCAGTAGTCCCTTCACGGCCGTAAACAACCCTGCACCGTAAATCTTGGCTGCAAACCTGCTTCCACCAATTCAATCGAGTCCCGGTAACATGCTTAAACCAAAAGCAAGTGTTTTTCCAACACTACAAATAACGGTTTCTCTAATAAAATGCATATATGTATTTAATTGTTATTAGGATACCGTTAAGTGCTGCGTACATCAAACCTAAGGTCTTCATTCCCAATCTTGTTGTCCGAAACTTTCATGCAACTATCGGTGAGTTCATACCCCTATGCTTTTACCATTTTAACGTTTTCAAGGGGGATACAAGCCAAACATAAATGATTTTGTAAACTTATACAAAATGATTTCAACACATATAAAACTATTGCAATTGACACAACCATTAGTTTCCACATTTTTAAAAAATATTTGGATACTTTGTCCCTTTTTGTAACAAGCTGAGCATAAGGGACGTTTTCAACATACAAACATAATTGCACAGTTTTCATATCAATACACAAACCAAGTACATATCATACATGCATATTATAATATGTATAGTTTGGGGGTTTCAAAACACGGTTTTACATATACTGGTATATAAGCTATGACAGACTTAGCTTATGATATTCAATGATACTCCTCGGATAAGAAGAATACATTACCAAATAGTTATTTATATATATTATTATTACTCTATTCGATATGCAAACAGATCCAAATACAAGAGAACAATATAGAACTACATGTAAACTAGTTCATACAGGATTGTGAGACAACTCTTCAATTGTACCTTTCGAGGTATAGGTTAAATCCTATCATTTAGTGTAACTAGATTCTCCTGGAGGGAGAGCTTGAGGTTTGTGAATAGATCTATTCGGGATGGACAATCCCACGCCTAAACTGCAAACTACAATTAGGCAGGCATGCCTTGGGTGACAAATATCATACCATCTGATACCTGAAGAACGTCACAGAGGTCATCAGTCATATTAAGCATGGTTATACGACTAACTAACATTTGTTTACGGGATTACATTTCTTCATTAGTTATATTTTAATTAATAAAACTACTCCATATACTGGTGATAACCATGGTTTTCATACAAAAAATTTCGTTCAAAGCAACGATATACAATACAACTGGTAGTAACCAGACATGCAAACTAATACTATATGGACCATAGTAACAAACTTATACGTTAGAGAATATTGGATTTTCTTGGAAAGCATACAAACACTTTTATACAAATTTTAATGGCAGGATTTCATTACAAAATATTCTTATGAATTCACCAGCTTTATGTTGACATTCTTTTCAAAATCGTGTGTATTCTCAGGAAATCAGTAAATGTGTACTCCCACAGCATTTTGAAAAGACGAAGTGTAAAGAGTCACGTCTTTACTTTTTGTTATACTTTTGATGTATACAACTATGAATCAAATAAATGTAAATATCTATATTTCAATGTACTTTTTATGTTTACTTTGATTATTATGATGCAATCATTATGATACTTTACATGACGTCCTCCACCCCCGAAAGTTTGCACCGTTTCGGTTTGGGGTGTAAAAGTCTTTCTCTTACTCTATGTTAAGGATTTGTATGGAGCTCATGTTTCTCAAGTAAGGGATTTGGTGTTCTTTTATCTTACATAAGAGAAAGCAGGTGGCCATGCTCTTGAGAGGTCTGTGGAAATGCTATTAGATCCATTACTAGAAAAACAATCTTTTACGATGCGCATTGCATGTCGTAAAACGCTCAGACGACGTGCAAATACGTGTCAAGGAAGGTCCTGTCATAACGAGAGACGACACACTTTTGCACATTGTCTATAGATGACACGCATTTACGACACGCAGTTACGACATGCATTTACGATGCTCATTTATGACACACAATGTGTATCAAGGAAGGCCCTGTCATAAAAGAAGATGACACGCATTTGCGTGTCGTAACCTTACGACACACATTTAGGACACACATTGTGTATCATTATAGCCCCTGTCATAAATGAAGATGACACACATTTGTGTGTCATAAACTTAGCCACCAAATAACGATACACATTTACGACGTGCATTTACGATACACATTTACAATGTGCATTTATGTATAATACATAAACAAATATAATACCAAACATTCAATTTCATCTAAATGTCAAATAATAAAAACATTGCACACCACAAGTCAAAAGACAATGTTACCTAACATTTCACTATTTTATTGTTTGTGGATATAAAATATCAACGATAAATGAAGCCTATAACAAAATTTGAGGTACCTAACATTTCACATGTATAGTTAAACAAGGCACGTAACGACCACATCAATCAATAGCTCTCTTGTTCTCCTGATGATGTCTTTTTATTACGAGCATGAACAATCTTTTCCTATGAACAAAACAACATTCTAATATTTCTTACATTAATGCAAGAAATAAAAATGTACTTTCATATATTTGTTCGCATCATAAGTTCATTAATTACAATATTATAATTTTGTACGTTTTTCAAAGTATGATCTCTTCATAAAAAAATATTGAAAGTAGGATGCTATAATAAACATATAAATGAAAGTACAAGTGGTCATGACATAACATTTAACAAATGGGGATTTAAATTTAATGACATGGAAAGACTTACAGCTATTGCATTTGTTTAGTCAACAGTGCTCAAAAGTGTATATTTTTATGGTAGAGAACACAAGAATCATGATAAGTAATAAATATAATATGTCGAAATAAATACCTTATAATCTTGCATAAATTCATAGTGATGAACTGTATTTGGATATGTGCTAGAAGCTTGTAGAAACTTATCTAGACCGTCTTGTGTTCCATTATCCACTACAACCCATATTAAAAACAAAAAAAAAAGTTTGTTATTACTTATTTTGCACCTATGAATTTCATGATTTAATAAATTGTAATTTTATATAATATATACATAAAATTCATTCCATTAACACTTAATAGGCTATTATAACATAAAAAGAGGTTATAAGAATAGAAGGTGCAACTTACCATAATTAGTCCCCAGCACATAAAGCTTTGTAAGGATATCTATTTTCACATGTTGTAAAAATTTATAAGTAGCATACCTTTGGTCCACCATGTCAACTATCTGACATAAAATATTCATCCGATGCAACTGTTCCTCATAGAAGAATTGCATCTCATTCCTTGTCACCGCATGATTCACATCCAAGACTATGTACATGAACCTATCAAATCAAATCCCATTTTTATATACCTTTAAGCAGTACTCAAATTCCTTGATATTAATTTTTCCAATATTTTATTAATGTAACATTTTATATCTCCTAGATCATATTTCGTTCAATATTATGGAAATTAAATCACATAAAAGAAACTTCACTTGGAACAAGAGGATAAAAAGGAAAAAAAAAACAATATTAACCATCTCAATATGTATTCTAATTACTTTTTTTTAAATGATAGAATTAGTACAAGCTATTTTAAAAAACATTTCCATTTCAAAGAAGATCTTCCTGAAAATCATGACACTCGACAAACTCAAAGATAATCATTAGTGTAAGAATATAAGTTTATAATTAGTATTTTTTCCAATATATAATTTAGCAAAAAAAAAGACATGATATTTTATTTTTATCCATCGACATTTCCTTATTTAAATAAATAGGAAAAATAGGACCCAATATTAGCATATCTTGACACCCAACTGGCTGTTCAACGGCTAGCCACTATGGTGTCTCTAGCCTCTACAACGGTGGCAAAAAAAACTGGCCACCGAAAAATCAAGAAATCTTGAAGGAAACACTTACCATTAAATTTGGAAACAATACTTGCATCTCTATCTTGACACATTTTGCATTGAAAATCCGCCATTAAAACAACTTCTTGAATCTATTTTTACAACAACAATTTTGGTCATTACATAGGATGGAGGATGAACAGAAACATATGCATAATCTAAACAAAATGCAAACAACAATTTCTAGTTTCATTTCATCATCTTCCTCTTTTTCTTGAACAGCAGTCATATCTTCAGCTACTGTGTTTTATTGTATGCCAAAACCCAAAGGGCTAGGGGAAAAGGGAATCCTATCTTTAAAAGGTTTACTTTTACTGTTGAGAGAAAAACTTTGAGACACACCTGAATAAAAGGTTAGAACAAGTATATAGCGAAATAGTTAATCTCGAAGGATCTTTTAGCTCAACAATAATATTAATAGTTAGAAGTTAGCGAGTTAGATGCGGAAAGTAAAGTAATGTAAATGACAACAATTGTATATCAATTATACACATAAGTTGATTCATAACATGGAATTCATTCAAACCAATGTGAGTAAGTGAGATCAAACTTAGTGATTAAGTCACAAAGACTTGCTCTGAAGAGTGATTGCAATCTGCTATGTAACAGTAAGTAGTATGGTTGAGTAAGAAAGAGATAGAAAGGATAAATCTAGAGAAAATGTATTAGAAAGTGAAGATGCGTATCTGATACAAAGAGCATGGTCTCTATTTATAGAGACGCAAGAGTTACAACACAAAAGTTTTCTATGAGTAGCCATGCAAGGTCTACTGGACAATAGAGATAAAAGAAATAAGACAATATAGACTGAGTACAATATCAAGACTGTTGATCCTTGGACTTCGGTTGCAGATGACTAAAGTAGAAAATCTTGGTTGCGATTGTGGTGTTGGCTGCGGTAGGGAGAAGTTCAAGCGGGTCACTTTTAATGACTCAAGAATTTCCCCCTAAGTGACCTCTTTAACTTCTGATCATTTAGCAAGACAAAGATATTTGATCAAGATCCACCAGAACTTCCTTACATTCTTTAACCAGGTGATTCTCCTCAGGATCTCAAACTTGACCTCTGCGGTAGTGAATTTGGATTTCTCTACTGCAATGAGGTAGGTGTCAAGCTGCTTCCTGGTGAGCTGATGCATGGCACTCATAGGAATAAAGTATTTGACATTGTCGGTCTTCCTCTTGAAAATGATGCCAAGCACTAGGAAGTTAGTTGCACCTAAAGATCTATCAGCAAAGCCTTCGGTGAGCATCGGTGTGGGGTCGAGAGGTGGTAGATCAATCTTCTTGGAAACGATGGGATTGATGTCTGCATCAATTTTGGCAAAGTCGTACACAGTTTCCATCAAGAAGTTGTTGGCCCGATCGAGTGCAGTCTTCATTTTTGGATGTTTCTCAGCCTTGTTCTGAAACACTTTGGCTATGAGAAACACTTCCTCCGGGATCATGTTAGGAAAATCATCTTGGGTGCAAATGTAGTCATGTCCCCTTTGGGTGAGAGTGTACTGAAAAAATTATGCCTTCATAAATCTCCTAACTTTGTAATTTACAACTGCGGATGGCCGGTCATTGGACCATATGTGCTCTATGGAGGAGGCATGCTTAGTAAAGAAATGTGCAAGTCTCTCAAACTCCATAGGCAGTCTCTTGGCATCGGGAAGGCTTTGGTCAAATTGCTCAAATACTGTGAAGTGTCTGGCATTGGGCGAAACGGGAACATCCCAGTAGCCATCCGAAGGAGGTTCTGCATATGTGAGGTGAGGAACGTAATCTTCATCTTGCAGCCTTCGGTGGGGATTGACCCATGAATTGATAAGGGTTTCTTCCATGACCGTATCGAAGCCACTTAGTCTCCAGATCTCTTCAGCAAGTTTGGCTGACCTCCAGTCTTTCTTCTTTTGAGCTGTAGTAGGAGAATCGATTGAGCTTGGCGAAGACATGTGTTCTGCAAGGATTTTGAAGTGTGGGGGAGTTTCAGGTTTTTCTGGAATATGAGGTGGAGAGTGATGGGATGGTTGCTGTGAAGGAATTTTCTCAGTGATGATGGGAGGACTCTAATGTGGAGTTGGGATTTTCTCAGCATTAAAAGGGAGAGATTGATGTTGTGAGATTGAGTGATGGGAGTGAGGAGAGTGATGTGAATGATGGGCTTCTTCTTCATCACTTCCCTCTCTTGAGGAATGCATCCCCGGAGCTTCCTCAAGCCAAGAACAAAGGCCATCGACCTTAGAGAAAACTTCTTGGAATTGGGATTTCATGGCATCAGCAGCTGCTGATTATTGGGAATAGAAGGATTAAAAAGAAGTTTGTGGATTTCTTTGACCAGAAGAAGAATCTCAGGACCATGGAAGTTGGTAGTTATTGAGCGCTGCAGCCGGCTGATTATGGATTGAAGATCAGTGATTGCAGACTCATAAGCTGAGTGAGTCTCATCAATCTATCTTTTAGAATCGGAGGCTTGATCCGAAATGGCTGCCTGAAGATCCTTTTTTACTACAGTTACTTCAGAAATGAGTCGATCAGCAGTGGCCAGAAATTCCTTGTGGTGAGCTTTGCGATTATTGTCAAGGGAGCGGATCCCCATTTCAACTTTCAAGGAGATACACTTTGCTACTAGTATTTCACGTGTTTCTATGTGACAACCCGAAATTTCCATTATGTGCAACAATATCACTTCATGGTTTACACTTCAGACTTTACATATAAGTTTGAGTAATTCAGGGTTACACTTTAGGAGATATCAGGAGAGTGGATGCACTAGGGTTTGGTGCAACTCTGTTATTCCAACACTCTATTATATTAGAGATCATTTTGGGAATAAAATATTTTCCGCCAAAAATCTCAGGACTATAAATTGAATTATGAACCAATTTCATTCATTATTTACATTTACAACTAGAGAAAAGCCAATTTCTCTCTCACGGATCTTCGGGTTTTCATCCCAAATCGTGAGTATCTCTCTCTAGTTGTGTTATATAGCTTATAATGTGCTTATAACATAGATTACATAGCAAAACAACTAGATTTAGGAGTTTACTCCCCAAGGTGTTCTTGGGCGGTAAACTCCCGAAATGATGCCTATTCCTTCCTCTTGTTAAATAACAAACTTTGGCTTGTATATAGGTGTATTTAAGACAAGAAAACATCAAAGAAACACCAAAGTTTAGGTGTTCACGGCCCAAGAAGATCTTGGACCGTGAACTCCAAAAACATAGACCAAAGAGTGCTTTTAACACTCCTAAAGCTTTGGACAATTACCTAGGTTTACTCCTACATAAATCAAGGACTTTAAAACATCAAGAACTCCTCTCAAAGAGAGATTACGGCCCTAATATGGTGCTTGGGCCGTGAACATCAAACTACCTAAGGCCTCCATTAGCCTTAGATAAATGCCTAGAACCTATCCTACATGTGCATGGGACTTGAAAACATAAAATTATCCCTTTCCATGTGAGTTTACGGCAGCAAACTCAAAAGGAAATGGACTTAGGGCGGTAAACTCCTCAAAGGAGTGTATTAGAGCCCTAAACCCTTCCAAGAATTAATCCACCAAGTTGGAATGCTTCTAGGAATCATTTAGAACTTCAAAACACAAAATGTCACTAAGTCTAGGAGTTCACGGTCATAAACACAAGGGTTTACGACCGTAAACTCCTTGTGTGATGTTTATGGAAGAGTAAACTCATGTATAGGGTCCTTTGGAACCCTAAACCCAAGTTCCTTGTCCCACAACAACTTAGATGCAATCCTTAGGGCTTATAACACTTATATAAAGTCTTTATTATGTTCTAGGACGTCTTAACATTATCAATTAGTAATTTAAGACTAACTGAGTGCATATATGTGTGATTATATGTTCATTAGGATTGTAGTGTGTGTATAAGTCCTCACTTGACACCTAACAATCCTACACCGTTCAGTTCATCCAAACCACCATCTACAGGTGAGTTCATACCCCTAAATCAATGTTTTAAATGATTTTAAATGCTTTAATGGGGGGGGGAATACAAGTAGAAAACAACATGTTATTAAATCATCCATATGTATTTTATAACTGTGTTTTCATTCAGTAGATTTCACATACTACAAAATGTGATGCATGAAATGGTTTTCTATCTGAAAAATACTTTGTTATCAAATGTATTACTTTTTAAATGTTTATTATAATGACATCAAGTCATTGTTACTTATTTTTCAAAACTCTTAGATGTCCTACAAAACCATTTTTACCTTCTTGAACCAAACTATACTTATACACTTATGTTTCATATATAGATGTATTGATATTATAGTTTTCATCCTTCATTCAGTTTCCCACACTCTTGTGTAGCAAGGGTGCCTAAACCTACTTGAATAACCAATTACCTTTAGTTAACTATGATAGGGATAGTTAGAAGATACAAAACATTATTCCTATTACAAGGAATCACACCAAAGTCAGTTCATTCATGAGTCTATACCAGTACATTACCTGATACATGAGTACGTTTACATATCCTTACATGATACATGAATACCTTACATGAGTACCTTTACATAGATACATTTACCTGTGTATACTTACATGAATACTTGTATCTCGATTTGCAAGGATGATTTATTAGTACCTTCTATGTAAATTATCCTGCCTATCCCAGTTGAACGGGATACCTAGACGGGACTAACCATTCCGAATCCCAGCTGATTAGCACCAGTGGTTGATGAACATCTACGGATGCCTAAGGTTATTACTTATACTAGGAGTACCTTTACGGGACTAACCCTTCCTCCACCCTACTGCTGCTACAGAGGAAAATTGGACAATCTTCGGATGTTCATTAGGTTATACATTTCGCTTACCGCGATGTCGTGTTAGCCATAGTACCTCGGGATAACACTTACATTAGTATATTTTCTATTTACTTTATTTTGTGATAGGTTATACATTTCGCTTACTGCGATGTCGTGTTAGCCCTAGTACCTCGGGATAACACTTACCATAGTACATTTTCCTATTTACTTTATTTTGTGATATATTCACATAAACGATGAGTTAGACTAATTACTGTTTGTCATAGTCAGAAAGAAGGAAAAACTATCATTTTACTTACAAAACATTCGGGTCTTGGTAGAAGACTACATTTCATACTAATAGGAAATAAGGGATTTTCTAGGGTTTTTCATACTTATATCAACTTCTTCATTTAAGTATTTACATGGCATTCATAACAACTTTTCAAAACAAGGCAACGACACTTAAATACTTATGAATTCACCAGCTTTAAGCTGATACTCTCTTTCAAAATGACTTGTATTCTCAGGTCACCAGTAGACAGGTACGATGGCCAGGTTTTGAGAAGACGGAACACATATAAGTCTCGTCTTTTATTTTGATTATATATTTTTGGTGTCTTATTACAATGAAAGAACACACATGTATTAAAACTTTACTTATAATGAAATGGATGATGTTGTTGCTTGTTTACTATTTTACACTATTGTGATATTGTACATGACATCCTCTACCCCGGAACGTTTCCGCCGTTCTTGGTTTTGGGGTGTGACAGATTGGTATCAGAGCAATGTTTATAGTGAATATAGTATATCAACCCATAAAATATATACTAACTATAAATACATTGGGATTAAAATACTCTGTCTAAGAGTTATACCTTTAAGTAATAAAATATTTAAGTAAGTATACGTGCATGCATTCATGCTAAAATCATTGTCACAATGACAAGAACAAAAGTATTACGATTGTTGAATATCACAAGTAAGCCTGGGGATATATGGTCAGTCTTGGGAATGGCATAGCCTAATCAACTATGTTGGTCCAAGGAGTGATTAGCATATGCCCAAGAATGGTTGTGATGTGGCAACAAGTCTAAAAACTTACCAACACAACCATAGAGAAATACCATAGGGGTATTTGGTCTTACTGTAATTATCTTAGTCAGTCCGTTAATATAGCTATTTCTTATATCCCTTTTCTCGCGTAGATTTTAATGGCTGGATTTCACCATGGTGATCCGTACTTCCCAAAGCAAGACAATACTGGTTGGCTAGAGGCAGAACCGGAAGATGATCACCCAATCCCTTTGGATGATCACCATGCTGAGGGTTTTTCCGATAGTTCTGACTCGGAGCCTGAAGTCAACAACCTACCCCCAGCTGCTCAAGACCCAAACCTGAACCCGCGTCCCGCATTTCAAGGACCCACACGTCTGTGGGCTACGAACTTGAATAAGTGAAGCCAGGAACAAGGTCAGCCCATTCCCTACAATGGAGACCGAAGTTTCTACAACCTCACTGAAGGAGGTTCTGCTGACAGGGTCCTACCCATCATGGTTCGTAGAATTTCCAGAAACACGATACTAGGTCAAGCAACTATCGACCAAGTCATGGAGATTGAAGCCAACTCTGGCGTTAACATTCTCCACATTCTCCGACTAGAGTGTGCTCATGAAAGGACTCTGGTCTGCAATGCAAATCTACAGAAGGAACTTGCTGAAACTCAAGCTGAAGTGAGAGAACTTCGAGCTCAGCAAGTGAGAGCTGACAGGCGTATAAGGGACATAGAACGTCTACTGTCGGGATCAAGAACTCATGCTAGCAGTTCTCGTCGCCGATAGAATCTCGACGATTCATCTTTTGGATATAACCTAGTTTATGTAAAACTTTGGTCAAATTTCCTATCTTTATAAATATTAGACCTGTTAGGTCTTGATCTAGTCATAGTTTTGTCAAAAATTTTCCTATCTTGGTTGATGTAAGGCCTACTTCTAGGCTAATTTTCCCGAACTTGTTACATCTGTAATTCCAGTATTCTTGACAGATATCTAATCAAATGGAAATTATTATCCAAATGTTGTCATCTTCATTTAGTCATTCTATTCTTTTCGTTGTTGGGCTATGGGGAGTTAGTCCATGAGACACATTCATTATTCATTTATTCTTATCCATGTCGTCATCTTTTAAACGTATAGTTAAAGATGCCGCCACGCAGAAATCCCAGGCGTAACCCAAACAACGAAGCACCGATACCACCACCTCAACCTCTTCATCCACGTACTCTTTTCGATGCCAATATGTTCCAGGCAGCTTTCACAGCAGCAGTTGCAGCTGCTGTGTCAGCAATCAACGCTCCTGTCCCTAGTGGATCGGGAACAGGTGCACCTCCCTCGAACCACGGCGAAAGCCATGGACACCCTCGGGAATGAACCTATAAGGACTTCACGAATGCCAAGCCCCACAACTTAAATGGTACTAGTGGGGTTATGGTGTTAAGGCAATGGATTGGAAAGATGGAATCTGTCTTTGAAATCTGCGCTTTCCAAGACGGCAACAAGGTCAAGTTTGCAACTTGTACCTTCTCTGACAGAGCATGAACATGGTGGAATGTCCATGTTAAGTATCTGACTTTGGTGGTGGCGTATTCCATCAGCTGGGAAAAATTGAAGGACATGCTGATGAAAGACTATTATCCTCGAGGTGAAGTACAAAAACTCGAGCAGGAACTCTGGGGTCTACAAATGGTTGCATCCGACATCACGACCTACACAAATTGGTTCTGAGATCTGGTAAACCTATGCCCTGATATGGTTGCTCTCGAGAGCAAGAGGATAAAGAGATATATCTGGGGACTGTCGCCCCAGATCCAGGCAAGTGTGTTAGCTTCCAGGCCTATCACTTTCGATAGTGCCCAGGAACTAGCACAATCTCTCATAGATCACCGGAAACCTCAGAACCCAACAATCCCTGCACCTGTACCACAAAAGGTCAACAACAACAAGAAGGGGTGGACTAAGAGGAAAAGAGGGGCTTCGCAAGAATCCTCCAAGAAACAACAACTTGTGGCAATCAATGCTGCCACAATGACTCCCGTTGTCCCTGCGAACCCCGTACCAACAAAAACTTATGCTGGGACTCTCCCGAAGTGCAACAGATGCGGCTTCCACCACCACGGACCTTGGAAGGACATGTTGTGCTCTAACTGCAACACGAAGGGGCATACAGCCCGTTACTGCAAGACTCCAACAGCTAAGGCCGCCCAAGTTCCTAACGCCAGTATGGGCCAAGCTTGCTATGGTTGTGGCGAAGTGGGCCACTACAAGAGGAACTGCCCTAAAGCAGGGATGGCTGGAGGGGTAGGAAGAGTAATGGCCCTAGGACACGAGGAAGCGGTAGCTGATCCTACGATAGTTAATGGTACGTTTCTCCTCGATAACTCATATGCTTGCATACTTTTCGACAGTGGAGCAGAGAAAAGTTTCGTAAGTCACTAATTTGCACACCTGCTTAAACAAAAACCTTGTGCATTAGATAATTCATTAACGTTAGAAATGGCTAACGGGAAAACGGAGAGTACTAACTGCATATACGTAGGTTGTCATCCAAATTAAATGTTTCGACGTTATCATCGGCATGGATTGGTTGAGTCTTCTTCACGCCGACATCATGTGCTTTGAAAAAGCAGTTCGTCTTAACCTTCCTAACAACGAAACTTTAGTTATCTATGGCGACAAACCTAGTACGAACCTTCGCATCATTTCGTGCATTCAAGCCCAGAAGTGTTTGCGAAAGGAATACCATGCATTCCTCGCACACGTCGTCGATACAAGTTAAGAAACGAAAGACATTCAGAACATCCCAGAAGTATGCGACTTTCCCGACATCTTCCCAGAAGAACTTCCCGGTTTACCACCACAACGCCAAGTCGAGTTCAGAATCGACTTAGTGCCAGGAGCTACCCCCGTAGCCAAATCTCCTTATCGTGTGGCACCGGCTGAGATGCAGGAACTTTCCAGTCAACTTAACGAACTTCTCAAGAAGGGATTCATTAGACCAAGCTTCTCACCTTGGGGAGCACCGGTCTTGTTCCTCAAGAAGAAAGATGGATCGTTTCGCATGTGCATCGATTATAGAGAACTGACCAAGCTTACCGTTAAAAATCGTTATCCTTTGCCCCGCATTGACGGTTTATTTGATCAACTTCAAGGAGCCAACTACTTCTCGAAGATAGATCTATGATCCGGATATCACCAACTACAAGTGTTAGAGGAGGATGTTCCCAAGACAGCCTTCCGAACTTGTTATGGGCACTACGAGTTTGTAGTGATGCCGTTCGGATTAACCAACACGCCCGCAGTATTCATGGATCAGATGAATAGGGTGTGTCGTCCTTACTTGGATCAGTTTGTCATTGTCTTCATAGATAACATACTTATCTACTCTAGAAGTAAGGAGGAACATAGTCAACATCTCCGTAGAGTCTAAGAAACATTGCGATCGAAGAAGCTCTATGTGAAGTTCTCCAAGTGCGAATTTTGGATCCGACAAGTCGAATTTTTGGGCCATGTTGTTAGCGAAGAGGGAATACACGTGGACCCTTCCAAAATCAAGGCCATTGAGAACTGGTCAGCACCGAAGACACCTACAGAAATTCATCAATTTCTAGGTCTAGCTGGCTACTATCGCAGGTTCATTCAGAACTTCTCCCGCACAGCGAAACCTCTTACAACACTGACCCAGAAGGGCGTAGCCTTTGACTGGGAAGAGAAACAAGAAAGAGCGTTCCAAACGCTCAAGCGAGCCTTGTGCACCGCACCGATACTATCCCTCCCCGAAGGGATAGAAGACTTCGTTGTCTATTGCGATGCATCAAATCAAGGACTCGGATGTGTTCTGATGCAGCAAGGTAAAGTCATAGCCTATGCCTCGAGACAGCTGCAGACACATGAGGTTAACTACACCACCCATGATCTTGAACTAGGAGCAGTTGTGTTTGCTCTGAAGATATGGAGACACTACTTGTATGGTACAAAAAGCATGATCTTTACAGACCACAAGAGTCTACATCACATTTTCGACCAGAAGGAGCTCAACATGAGACAAAGACGGTGGGTCGAGCTACTCAGTGATTACGAGTGCGATATTCATTATCACCCGGGTAAAGCCAATGTAGTAGCTGAAGCCCTAAGTCGGAAAGAATATGTTGGTCGTAGAGTCAAATCTTTGACTCTAACTATCCATTCACACTTGTCCACGCAAATTAGACCTGTTAGGTCTTGATCTAGTCATAGTTTTGTCAAAAATTTTCCTATCTTGGTTGATGTAAGGCCTACTTCTAGGCTAATTTTCCCGAACTTGTTACATCTGTAATTCCAGTATTCTTGACAGATATCTCATCAAATGGAAATTATTATCCAAATGTTGTCATCTTCATTTAGTCATTCTATTCTTTTCGTTGTTGGGCTATGGGGAGTTAGTCCATGAGACACATTCATTATTCATTTATTCTTATCCATGTCGTCATCTTTTAAACGTATAGTTAAAGATGCCACCACGCAGAAATCCCAGGCGTAACCCAAACAACGAAGCACCGATACCACCACCTCAACCTCTTCATCCACGTACTCCTTTCGATGCCAATATGTTCCAGGCAGCTTTCACAGCAGCAGTTGTAGCTGCTGTGTCAGCAATCAACGCTCCTGTCCCTAGTGGATCGGGAACAGGTGCACCTCCCTCGAACCACGGCGAAAGCCATGGACACCCTCGGGAATGAACCTATAACGACTTCACGAATGCCAAGCCCCACAGCTTCAATCGTACTGGTGGGGTTATGGTGTTAAGGCAATGGATTGGAAAGATGGAATCTGTCTTTGAAATCTAAGCTTTCCAAGACGGCAACAAGGTCAAGTTTGAAACTTGTACCTTCTCTGACAGAGCATGAACATGGTGGAATGGCCATGTTAAGTATCTGACTTTGGTGGTAGCGTATTCCATCAGCTGGGAAAAATTGAAGGACATGCTGATGAAAGACTATTGTCCTCGAGGTGAACTACAAAAACTCGAGCAGGAACTCTGGGGTCTACAAATGGTTGCATCCGACATCACGACCTACACAAATTGGTTCTGAGATCTGGTAAACCTATGCCCTGATATGGTTGCTCTCGAGAGCAAGAGGATAAAGAGATATATCTGGGGACTGTCGCCCCAGATCCAGGCAAGTGTGTTAGCTTCCAGGCCTATCACTTTCAATAGTGCCAAGGAACTAGCACAATCTCTCATAGATCACCGGAAACCTCAGAACCCAACAATCCCTGCACCTGTACCACAAAAGGTCAACAACAACAAGAAGGGGTGGACTAAGAGGAAAAGAGGGGCTTCGCAAGAATCCTCCAAGAAACAACAACTTGTGGCAATCAATGCTGCCACAATAACTCCCGTTGTCCCTGCAAACCCCGTACCAACAAAAACTTATGTTGGGACTCTCCTGAAGTGCAACAGATGCGACTTCCACCACCACGGACCTTGGAAGGACATGTTGTGCTCTTACTGCAACATGAAGGGGCATACATGTTTCAAGATAGATCTCATGCCAGTCCAAATTAAATGTTTCGACGTTATCATCGGCATGGATTGGTTGAGTCTTCTTCACGCCGACATCATGTGCTTTGAAAAAGCAGTTCGTCTTAACCTTCCTAACAACGAAACTTTAGTTATCTATGGGGACAAACCTAGTACGAACCTTCGCATCATTTTGTGCATTCAAGCCCAGAAGTGTTTGCGAAAGGAATACCATGCATTCCTCGCACACGTCGTCGATACAAGTTAAGAAACGAAAGACATTCAAAACATCCCAGAAGTATGTGACTTTCCCGACATCTTCCCAGAAGAACTTCCCGGTTTACCACCACAACGCCAAGTCGAGTTCAGAATCGACTTAGTGCCAGGAGCTACCCCCGTAGCCAAATCTCCTTATCGTGTGGCACCGGCTGAGATGCAGGAACTTTCCAGTCAACTTAACGAACTTCTCAAGAAGGGATTCATTAGTCCAAGCTTCTCACCTTGGGGAGCACCGGTCTTGTTCCTCAAGAAGAAAGATGGATCGTTTCGCATGTGCAGCGATCATAGAGAACTGACCAAGCTTACCGTTAAAAATCGTTATCCTTTGCCCCGCATTGACGGTTTATTTGATCAACTTCAAGGAGCCAACTACTTCTCGAAGATAGATCTACGATCCGGATATCACCAACTACAAGTGTTAGAGGAGGATGTTCCCAAGACAGCCTTCCGAACTCGTTATGGGCACTATGAGTTTGTAGTGATGCCGTTCGGATTAACCAACGCGCCCGCAGTATTCATGGATCAGATGAATAGGGTGTGTCGTCCTTACTTGGATAAGTTTGTCATTGTCTTCATAGATAACATACTTATCTACTCTAGAAGTAAGGAGGAACATAGTCAACATCTTCGTAGAGTCTAAGAAACATTGCGATCGGAGAAGCTCTATGTGAAGTTCTCCAAGTGCGAATTTTGGATCCGACAAGTCGAATTTTTCGGCCATGTTGTTAGCGAAGAGGGAATACACGTGGACCCTTCCAAAATCAAGGCCATTGAGAACTGGTCAGCACCGAAGACACCTACAGAAATTCATCAATTTCTAGGTCTAGCTGGCTACTATCGCAGGTTCATTCAGAACTTCTCCCGCATAGCGAAACCTCTTACAACACTGACCCAGAAGGGCGTAGCCTTTGACTGGGAAGAGAAACAAGAAAGAGCGTTCCAAACGCTCAAGCGAGCCTTGTGCACCGCACCGATACTATCCCTCCCCGAAGGGATAGAAGACTTCGTTGTCTATTGCAATGCATCAAATCAAGGACTCGGATGTGTTCTGATGCAGCGAGGTAAAGTCATAGCCTATGCCTCGAGACAGCTGCAGACACATGAGGTTAACTACACCACCCATGATCTTGAACTAGGAGCAGTTGTGTTTGCTCTGAAGATATGGAGACACTACTTGTATGGTACAAAAAGCATGATCTTTACAGACCACAAGAGTCTACATCACATTTTCGACCAGAAGGAGCTCAACATGAGACAAAGACGGTGGGTCGAGCTACTCAGTGATTACGAGTGCGATATTCATTATCACCCGGGTAAAGCCAATGTAGTAGCTGACACCCTAAGTCGGAAAGAATATGTTGGTCGTAGAGTCAAATCTTTGACTCTAACTATCCATTCACACTTGTCCACGCAAATTAAGGAGGCTCACCTTGACGCTTTGAAACCTGAAAACGTGGCTGGTGAATCCCTTAGAGGGATGGATAAGAACTTGGAAGTCAAGGGTGGCGGAGCCTTATACCTCATGGATCGGATCTGGACACCGAAACACGGTGGCTTTAGAGACTTGGTCATGACCGAAGCTCACAACACTCTTTATTCCGTCCACCCAGGTTCAGATAAGATGTATCTGGATCTTAAAAAGTTATACTAGTGGCCTAACATGAAAGCAGATACTGCTACCTTCGTGAGTAAATGCATTACTTGCGTAAAGGTCAAGGTCGAATACCAGAAACCCTTCGGTCTCCTACAGCAACCAGAGATACTAGAATGGAAGTGGGAGTGGATCACTATGGACTTCATAACCAAGTTGCCCAAGACGACGGGTGGACTTGATTCCATATGGGTCATCGTCGATAGGCTGACCAAGTCTGCACACTTCCTGCCGATCAAAGAAACAGACAAGATGGAGAAACTTACAAGAACTTACATTAGGGAAATTGTAAGACTGCACGGTGTTCCCTTATCTATTATCTCGGACAGAGATAGTAGATTCACTTCGAGGTTCTGGCAGACATTACAAAGTTCCCTAGGAACTAGGCTGGACATGAGTACAGCCTACCATCCATAGACCGACGGGCAAAGTGAGAGAACTATCCAAACCTTAGAAGATATGTTGCGCGCCTGTGTGATTGACTTTGGGAAAGCTTGGGATACCCATTTACCCCTCATCGAATTTTCCTACAACAACAGTTATCACACGAGCATAAAGGCAGCTCCATTCGAGGCCCTTTATGGCCGAAAGTGCGGATCCCCTCTGTGCTAGGCTGAGGTGGGTGATACCCAGTTAGCTAAGGGACGATTTCCCGAAAGAACTCTCACGGTTCCAGAGATCATTCAGGAAACGAAAGAGAAGATCGTTCAAATTCTTGAACGATTGAAAGCCTCTAGAGACCGACAGAAAAGCTACGCTGACAAGCGAAGGAAAGCGTTGGAATTCCAGGTGGGCGACCGAGTTCTACTGAAGGTCTCACTCTGGAAGGGCCTGATACGCTTTGGAAAGCGTGGGAAGCTCAATCCAAGATACATAGGGCCTTTTGAGATTCTCGCAAGAATCGGCCCTGTAGCTTTCAAAATCAACCTACCGCATGAACTCAGTAACGTACATCCTACCTTCCACGTCTCGAACTTGAAAAAGTGTCTGTCCGATGAGACTCTTGTTATTCCACTCGACGAAATCAAGATCAACGAGAGCCTCAACTTCGTGGAGTAACCAGTAGAGATCATGGACCAAGAGGTCAAGCAAACAAAGCAGAGCCATATCCCGATAGTGAAGGTTTGCTGGAACGCAAAGCGTGGACCTGAATTCACTTGGGAACGAGAGGATTAGATGAAACTGAAATACCCTCATCTTTTCGCTTAGTTATTTGTAACTTCTTATTTCCTTAAATTCTAATTTCAGGACGAAATTCCTTCTAACGAGGGGATGATGTGACAACCTGAAATATCCATTATGTGCAACAATATCACTTCACTAGAAGTTATAACAGTCACAGTGAATTTTCAGACTTTTCGTATAACTTTGAGTAATTTAGGGTTTACACTTCAGGAGATATCAGGAGAGTGGATGCACTAGGGTTTTGTGCAACTCTGTTATTCCAACACTCTATTATATTAGAGATCATTTCGGGAATAAAATATTTTATGCCAAAAATCTCAGGACTATAAATAGAATTCTGAACCAATTTCATTCATTATTTACATTTACAACTAGAGAAAAGCCATTTTCTCTCTCACGGATCTTCGGTTTTTCATCCCAAATCGTGAGTATCTCTCTCTAGTTGTGTTATATAGCTTATAATGTGTTTATAACATAGATTACATAGCAAAACAACTAGATTTAGGAGTTTACTCCCCAAGGTGTTCTTGGGCGGTAAACTCCCGAAATGATGCCTAGTCCTTCCTCCTGTTAAATAACGAACTTAGGATTGTATATAGGTGTATTTAAGACAAGAAAATATCAAAGAAACACCAAAGTTTAGGTGGTCACGGCCCAAGAAGATCTTGGACCATGAACTCCAAAAACATGGACCAAAGAGTGCTTTTAACACTCCTAAAGCTTTGGACAATTACCTAGGTTTACTCCTACATTAATCAAGGACTTTAAAACATCAAGAACCCCTCTCAAAGAGAGATTATGGCCCTAATATGGTGCTTGGGCCGTAAACATCAAACTAGGGCACCAAAGTGTGCCTAAGGCCTTCATTAGCCTTAGATAAATGCCTAGAACCTATCCTACATGTGCATGGGACTTGAAAACATAAAATTATCCCTTTCCATGTGAGTTTACGGCAGCAAAATCAAAAGGAAATGGCCTTAGGGCGGTAAACTCCTAAAAGGAGTGTATTAGAGCCCTAAACCCTTCCAATAATTAATCCACCAAGTTGGAATGCTTCTAGGAATCATTTAGAACTTCAAAACACAAAATGTCACTAAGTCTAGGAGTTCATGGTCGTAAACACAAGGGTTTACGACCGTAAACTCCTTGTGTGATGTTTATGGAAGAGTAAACTCATGTATAGGGTCCTTTGGAACCCTAAACCCAAGTTCCTTGTCCCACAACAACTTAGATGCAATCCTTAGGGCTTATAACACTTATATAAAGTCTTTATTATGTTCTAGGACGTCTTAACATTATCAATTAGTAATTTAAGACTAACTGAGTGCATATATGTGTGATTATATGTTCATTAGGATCGTAGTGTGTGTATAAGTCCTCACTTGACACCTAACAATCCTACACCGTTCAGTTCATCCAAACCACCATCTACAGGTGAGTTCATACCCCTAAATCAATGTTTTAAATGATTTTAAATGCTTTAATGGGGGGGGGGATACAAGTAGAAAACAACATGTTATTAAATCATCCATATGTATTTTATAACTGTGTTTTCATTCAGTAGATTTCACATACTACAAAATGTGATGCATGAAATGGTTTTCTATCTGAAAAATACTTTGTTATCAAATGTATTACTTTTTAAATGTTTATTATAATGACATCAAGTCATTGTTACTTATTTTTCAAAACTCTTAGATGTCCTACAAAACCATTTTTACCTTCTTGAACCAAACTATACTTATACACTTATGTTTCATATATAGATGTATTGATATTATAGTTTTCATCCTTCATTCAGTTTCCCACACTCTTGTGTAGCAAGGGTGCCTAAACCCACTTGAATAACCAATTACCTTTAGTTAACTATGATAGGGATAGTTAGAAAATACAAAACATTATTCCTATTACAAGGAATCACACCAAAGTCAGTTCATTCATGAGTCTATACCAGTACATTACCTGATACATGAGTACGTTTACATATCCTTACATGATACATGAATACCTTACATGAGTACCTTTACATAGATACATTTACCTGTGTATACTTACATGAATACTTGTATCTCGATTTGTGAGGATGATTTATTAGTACCTTCTATGTAAATTATCCTGCCTATCCCAGTTGAACGGGATACCTAGACGGGACTAACCATTCCGAATCCCAGCTGATTAGCACCAGTGGTTGATGAACATCTACGGATGCCTATGGTTATTACTTATACTAGGAGTACCTTTACGGGACTAACCCTTCCTCCTCCCTGCTGCTGCTACAGAGGACAATTGGACAATCTTCGGATGTTCATTAGGTTATACATTTCGCTTACCGCGAAGTCGTGTTAGCCCTAGTACCTTGGGATAACACTTACATTAGTACATTTTCCTATTTACTTTATTTTGTGATACGTTATACATTTCGCTTACTACGATGTCGTGTTAGACCTAGTACCTCGGGATAACACTTACCTTAGTACATTTTCCTATTTACTTTATTTTGTGATATATTCACATAAACGATGAGTTAGACAAATTACTGTTTGTAATAGTCAGAAAGAAGGAAAAACTATCATTTTACTTACAAAACATTTGGGTCTTGGTAGAAGACTACATCTCATACTAATAGGAAATAAGGGATTTTCTAGGGTTTTTCATACTTATATCAACTTCTTCATTTAAAGATTTACATGGCATTCATAACAGCTTTTCAAAACATGGCAACGACACTTAAATACTTATGAATTCACCAGCTTTAAGCTGATAATCTCTTTCAAAATAACTTGTATTCTCAGGTCGCCAGTAGACAGGTACGATGGCCAGGTTTTGAGAAGACGGAGCACTGACAAGTCTCGTCTTTTATTTTGATTATATATTTTTGGTGTCTTATTACAATGAAAGAACACACATGTATTAAAACTTTACTTATAATGAAATGGATGATGTTGTTGCTTGTTTACTATTTTACACTGTCGTGATACTGTGCATGACGTCCTCCACCCCGGAACGTTTCCGCCGTTCTTGGTTTTGGGGTGTGACATTCTAGTTGCTCAATCCTTTCAATAAGAGACTGTGGTCCTGGAATATCATCTGGTTGCGGTTGAGTTGGCTTGACCGCAGCCAGGATTTGATCAACTTTGGCTTGGAGAGATAAGAACTCTTTCCTGGTCACCGCATTCTTCTTCTTCTTCTTCTTCTTCTTCTTCTTCTTCTTGGGTTTGGAGGTGGAGTGGTGGCAGCCACTTGATTCTTCACCTTCATCAAACATCATCAAATCATCATCTGAGGGAGAGGGTCTATTTACCTCCTGAATGTCGTCATCATCCAGACTGAAAGTAGGAGTAGAGCTGATTTCGATCTCGGATCCTTCATCTTGAGAAGCTTCAAAAATTGGAGTAGGAGGAACTTTGGATGTTTGTTGGGCAGCTGCATCTGTCTGTTGTTGTTGATGGGATGCAGCCATTTGATCCATCTAACTTTGAACTTTAAGGATTGTGGCTACGATATTGGCATTGCTGATAGCATTTGCCCAATACTTAGCCACGGTTTGGAGTTCTTGTTCTTTCTGTTGTTGCTGCTTGATTTGCTGATCTTTACAGGCTTGGAAGGCCCTTCTGAAAGCTTCATACTTCTTAATTTCAGCTTCGGTAGTTGGTTGATAACGGCTCCAAGAGTCACTAGAGTTACTACCGTCAATTCCTTGATTTCACACCAAGGTGTCCCTTGGGTTCACGGATCCTTGCACATTAGTGGTCACCATGCCTAAACCACCTGAAAAAAAGTAAGTAGAGTATGATTTCCTGAGCGTCCTTGGTCTCCTTGACCCGTAGTCAAGTCTGGCCTCAACTTAGTTCTGGCATGGGCAGAAGAAGTGCCATGTGGTTGGGAATGTGTTTCTAGTGTTTGGGTGAGAAATAAAAGGATGGATTTCAACTCCTCAGCAGAAAAGAAGTGCAATCGGGAAGCCCTAGAGACCTTAGGGCGAGAACCAATATCATCCCTTTGGGGTGATATTGGTGGGGTGTCTCCACGATGTGATGAAACATGCTCACTTGATGAGCTTGAGTGGGATTCGATGGTTGCATTGAATGGGTCTGCGGCAACCCCAAGGACTACCGGAGTCTGTTGAGAGGCTGAGGTATCAGTCCGGTCACGAATTTGGCTAGTGGTAGTGGTTTTTCTCTTTTTGAGAATGGCGATAGGTAGTGCATCCTCACCGGAATCACTATCAGATACTACGACAGTTTTTTACTTACGCTTCTTTGTGGGTGCGGTTGCCTTAGGAGCATTCTTCTTGGGAGTTGGAGGTGTTTTCTTTGATGCTAACTATTTTCTTCTCCTAGAGACATTGGAAAGAGTGGTAGAAGAAGGGACTGCGGTACCTTTAGGAGCAACAACTACGGATGGAAGAGGCGGGGTAGGTGGGTATGGGTCAATACCCTCCGTAGCCTCTATGTGGTCAGAGACATCAGCAGTCTCAAGACCAAGGGTTGAAAGTATGTAGTTTGGGAGTCTGCGAATAGGTGCAAAGGGAGTTTGATCAGGTGAGGGAGAGTACCTTTTAATATCCTTAGTGATGAAGAAGTTGATGTCGTTTCCCATACTGATACCTATATCAGAATGAACATCCAAGACGCACAAGGACCAAAACCTAGCAATAGTGAGCTCGGTTTGTTTCTCCTTAGGGCTTTCCTTGGGAATGTACTGAAGGAAATCTTCCCAAAGGATTTGGCCATAGTTGACATCGTGGCCGGTGAAAATACTCCATACAAGTTCCAGTAGTTTAAGACCCATATTATCGATGCCTCCGGTTCTGCCGTATTGCCACACGTCGGGCAATTGGTTCTTCTTGAATTCGCCGATGCCCTTAATCTTCTTTTGGTATTCCATCTGATAGAGAGCAGATGTGATGACGGCCATTGACGGGGTGAAAAACTTGATGGATGGGTGAATCAAAAGATTGATGGTGTTAAGAAACTATTCTTTTGACAGTATAACCAGGGAATCGTCAACTAAGTTGAGATGAACTTCTTGGAGGTTGTTGAGTGGTCGATATGCAGAAAAAGCGCATTTGAAGAGTGTAGATACTGGAACCACGTCTGTGAAAGCATCGAATGGACCATACAAAGGGTGATTCTTTAAGAACTTGATCATCAACTTGAGTGAGGCATTGTATGAGGGATGATCATCGAAGATTGCTCTGAAATTACTGGAAGCAATCATGGGAGAGTCTGTGGGGTTGGAGTTTCGTGAGCCAGAGGGATTAGCTGGTTTCTTGGACACACTTGATTTCACCATTGTTGAGTTTGAAAAAGCTTAAAGAATTCAGAGAGAGATTGAGGGTTTTGAGAGCGTAAAAGTTTCTTTGTGAAGAGGAAAAGGGTTTTATAGTGATTTGAAGGAGCGGGAAACATTAAGGTTTTGACCTAGGTGAAATTGGGTAAAAGAAAATGGTTTATCTGTGAAAAATGTATCTTTAATCTTAACCACATGTTGACAAAAAGGATAAAGATTAAAATTGGGATTAACCAAAAGAACGTTGCATTTAATGAAATGTCAGATCACGTCCTGAGAACGTGTGGAGGGGGTGAGAAAAATCTGTTGGATAAAGTGGAAGTTGTAACGGATGGGATGGTTTGGGTAATAGGAAGAGACATTTTAGAGGATTTGATTTGGAAATCTTTTATTTTGTCATCATACCTAAAATAGGTCTGACATGAGGTTTTGGGAGAGAGGAATGTGACGGTTGCTTAAAGGAATGTTTTTTTTTCATTTAATGTTTTATTTAATGAAGGATCATTAAATAGCACACTATGTTTTTATTCTTTTTCAAAAAGAATGAATCATCTGGAAGGTAATTAATGTGACTGCGGATGAACATATCAATTGCGGATGGTTTCTTTGATATTGCGGATGACTGCAGTGAAAGAAACTGAGAAAAGTACATGTACAAAAGTTAGTAATCAAAAACAAGAAGGACCCATGAAAGATAGATATAATATATGGTGGCGGTACATCGACTTTAGAACAAGGAATGTTCAAAAACCATCTATTATAAATAACTTTTAGTAAGGACCGCAATGGATATCAGGAAGGTCTGCAGTGCTTGTTCATTCAAGAAGAATTTAGGGTCCGGATTCATCATTCCCAACATTTGTAGGAACAAATTGAGTTTTGTGGAGTCAACTGCTTTTGTAAAAACATTAGCAATCTGTTCATGAGTAGGAACAAAGATGAGTTCAATATTATCTTTCAGAATGTGGTCTTTGATGAAATGATACCGTAGCTCAATATGTTTAGTCTTGGAGTGTTGAATAGGACTATGAGAAATCGCTATGGAACTTTCAGAATCACAATAAATTGGTATCCGCAGCATCCTGTATCTGTAGTCTAACAGTTGTGTCTTCATCCAAAGGACTTGGGAACAACAGTTGGCTGCGGCCACGTATTCTGCTTCTGCGGTAGACAAAGAAACACAACTTTGTTTTCTTGAGGACCAGCTGACAAGCCTTCCTCCTAAAAATTGGCATCCACCAGATGTACTTTTTCGATCAAGTTTGCATCTGGCATGATCCGCATTAGTAAACGCTTGAAGACTGAAGTCATTTCCTGCGGGGTACCATAGACCAAGAGAGTTGCTTCCTTTTAGGTACCGTAGAATTTGTTTGGCTGTGGTCATGTGTGACACTTTTGAGTCAGCCTGATACTTTGCACACACACCAGTTGCAAAGACAATGTCCGATCGGCTTGCGGTGAGAAAAATTAAAGAGCCAATGATACCTCTATAAGTCTTGTGATCCACAGATTCGCCAGAGGGATCATCAGAGATCTTATATCCGAAGGCCATAGGGACCTTAGCCGAAGAGTAGTTGTCCATAGAGTATTTTTTTTCAGAAGTTCAGCGGTGTATTTCTCCTGAGGAATGAATATACCTTGTTGAATTTGTTTGACTTGAAGACCTAGAAAGAAATCAATCTCTCTATTCATGCTCATTTGAAATTTGTTTGTCATGAGCTTAGCAAATTCATCCACCATTCCTTGATCAGATGATCCGAAGATGATATCATCCACATATATTTGTACAAGCATAAGGTGAGACCCGTTTGCTTTTCTAAATAGTGTGGGATCAATCACTCCTCTTTTGTAGCCTGAAGAGACTAAGAATTTAGAAAGAGTCTCATACCAAGCTCTAGGGGCTTGTTTAAGACCGTAGACTGCTTTCTGAAGCTTGTAACAGTGATCAGGGAACTCGATACTTTCAAAACCGGGAGGCTGTTGAAGATAAACCTCTTCTTTCAATTCCCCATTGAGAAAAGCACTCTTAACGTCCATTTGGTGTACTTTGATGTTTTTGTGAGAAGCATATGCTAAGAAGATTCTGATTGCTTCCATTCTAGCAACCGGAGCGTATGTTTCATCGTAGTCAACACCTTCCAGTTGACGATAGCCTTTAGCAACTAGCCTTGCCTTATTTCTGATAACCACACCAGATTCATCTAGCTTGTTCTTGAAAACCCATCTTGTACCAACATAGTATGGCCTTGTGGAATGGGAACAAGTTGCCACACATTGTTTCTTTCAAATTCTTCCAGTTCTTCTTGCACTGCAGATATCCAATCTGGTTCCAATAATGCTTAATTGATAGATCGAGGCTCGACTGCGGACATAAATGCTGCATAGTGACAATGATCAGATAAATCTTTGGCAGATCGAGTTTGGATACCTGCAGATGGGTTGCCAATAATTTGGCCTGGTAGGTGATCCTTCGTCCATACATGTTGACTAGGCATTAGATGATCAGCAATTGCGGTTGAAGGAATGTTTTCAATATCAGAGGTTGCTTCGAATTGGGAAGGAAGTTCCCCCTGGATTTGTGAACAGCCTGCTGAATCATCTTGACTTGTTGGAGCGAGAGAGGCATTTTCTTTGGTTTGGAGAGGTTCCCCCTGGATTGCTGAAGGGAGTTCATCTGGATCCTGAGAAGGTTCCCCTTGGACTGCGGATGGGAGAGTGACAATTCTTGGATCGGTTCTAGTGTCAATATTTTCTATGAGTTCATCATTCGAATATGAAGATATGTTTGATTATAATGTTTCTCTGCGAATAGGAATTTGAACAACATCACGTACTGGAACCTCGATGGTTGCTGCTAGATCCGAAGTAGAGCTTTCCCCCTCAACCGGAGAGGTGGAAGTATTGAGAGATGATACTTCGGATAGAGATGGTCCAGAAACATCAGCATGTTGTTGTAGAGCTGCGGGAGACACAAGAACTTCAGCTAGTTTTTCCGTTTCAATAGGATCGAAAAGATCGTCATAATTGTCTTCAACTAGATTTAGAGGACCGGAAGAGGCAGGAATGTCACATTCCATGATTGTTGTGGTTTCAGTGGATGGAGGGGCATCGCGGATGTGAGAATCATCGAATTTTACATCGAAACTTTCAACGATTAACCTTGTACGTCTGATGAGAACCCTATATGCAACCTTATTTGTGGAGTAACCAAGAAAGATACCTTCATCAGACTTTGGTGCAAACTTGTTAAGTTGATCTCGGTTGTTGATCAGAAAACATCTACACCCAAAGATGTGAAACAAACGAATATTTGGCTTTCGGTTGTTGAGGCCCTCATATGGTGTCTTGTTGAGGCATTTGCATACAATGCTTCGGTTCTGAACAAAGCATGCATGTCACACCCCCGAACCAAGGGTGGCGGAAATGTCCGGGGGTGGAGGACTTCATGTATAGTATCACAACAACCAGTATAATAGTGCTCAAAGTAAATACAACCATCATAAATATAATTGAAAAAGTTACACCAAAGTATATGTTTACGTGATTCAAATCAATTACATTATGATGACAACATGAACTGTTTAACGATTTATCATCCCATCCTCAAAACGCTGTTGATTTCCTGTTTCACTGAATTCCTAAGAATACAAGTAGTTTTGAAAAAGTGTCAACACAAAGGTTGGTGATTTCATAAGTTTTTGAGATAAGGAGTTTGGAAACCGTTCTTTGTAATGTGTTGTGTGTTACCAAGAAAAATCCAATATTTTCATTTTAAAAGTTATGTGGTCCTAAATCCCAGGATCAAGAGTAAACAAGTATTTTCCATACTTAATGATATAATCGTGGTTTTAAATCGGCATAAAACCCTTTTTGATTTGAGAGAAAATCCCGTAATGAATGACGTGTAGTCCTAAATACCAAGACCGAAAGTGTACAGTAATATCCATACGTATTGAGATAGAAAGTGATTTTAAATTGACATAAAACCCCTTTTGATTATGAAAATTCCCGTAAACTTTATGAGTTGTTAACTTCTTATGCAAGTCGCTATAACCATACTATGACTGAATGAACCTGCCACGATGTTTCTCAGGCGTCGCGAAACTGGTATGACATTTGTCACCACAGACCTGCCGGTCTAGCTGTTGCATGCAGCTCAGGTATGGGGTGTCTAACCCAATATAGATCTATACACAACTATCATGTTCTCCCTACAAGAGACTCTGATTATAACTACCAGGAATTTGGATCCCGCACTTGGACGTACGGAAAGAGAATGTCTCACAATTTAAGTTAACAAGTTTACGTGTGGTGTGCGTGAGTGTAAAACCTTTTTCTGTGGGAATAAAACCTTCCGAAATGTGTTTGATGTGTTAATGGAAACATAAACCATACCTATTATAGTTTATCAAAACGTTTAAATGTAATAGTTATAACTTTGTTTATTATGGTTAACTACTGTATTTGTGAAGGTAAAAACCCTTTTGTTTATCGATATGTATATGTACTTTTACTAAAGTGAAGCAACATGCATTATAACAACTAATTGATTAACATACTTTTGTAGGTAAAAATCCATTTGTTTTCTGATGTATGACTATATACTAAGTCAAAATGTCATCTATTTGTAAGAACATATTTTCACATAAAGATTTACACCTTGCTCAACATGTTACAAGGTAAAATGAAATTGATAGCATTTTTCTGTTGTTAATATTTTCATTTACTGTTCTTAGAAAATTTATAGAAAAATCATCAAAGGTCTAAATCAGAATCCGTAAATTCTGAGAGTTTGGGAAATGAGTCTAGTTTGTTCATAATTTTTATTATGAATTAATTTTAATGACCTTCAACTTGTGTGAAAAAGTACATAATCACAGACTGGTCTGGATTCATGTTTGAAATGATAGGCAGTTTTGTAAAAATCACCATAGATTGTAGAAAAATCGTATGGAAATGTGCAAGTAGTCATTTTAATGCTAAGAACTTGAGCTATTTGTACCTAACACAGTTTAGAAAACTAAAATGTTTAAGTTGTCCAAAACAGTCCGTGAATGGAGTCCAACTTTTCTGATGAAAGCTGTTGGAAAAGTTTAGTTATGTTCTTGGCGTTTTAACTTGTATTCCCCCCCCCCACCCCCCCCCCCCCTCTTAAAAACTTAAGAAAACATGAAAATATAGGGATATGAACTCACCTTATGTGATTTCAGTAGATGAATGTTGGAGAAGGGAAGTGTTCAACTCAAGAACACTTGAAGATGCCTTGAAGATTTTCGAGAATCTAACATCAAAGTGATGAAGTTTGTGTAAGAAATCGATGATTGGAGTAGAATAAAGTGTATTAATCACAAGGAGGATGAATTATACTTACCAAGAGTATAATAAAGCTTGATAATCAGCCTTGGAGTCTTGAAATAGAGAGAAAAAGTTTGAGAGAAAAGTGTTTGATCGTTTGGTGGAAATGAGAGAATGAATGAAGTGTGAGGAGAGAGGATGGATGTTCCATCTCTAAGGACGTGGGAATGGCTGGAGAGAGAGGGAAAAAGTACAAGGAAGTGACTAGGCATGGTGGGGAGGGGTGTGGGTTGGTCATGGAGTGGGTACGGGAGGTTGTTTGTGTCATAATCTAAAGTAAAGTCAACACTCCTCCTAAATATCTTACTAACTAGATTTTATTTTTAGGTAAGTATTTTCCCCAAAATATAATTAAAATATGAATATTTGGGGTTTATTACGTTAAAATACGAGTTTCGGTGAAAATCTCGCGTTCAAATCTCGAAAAACAGGCTTAAAACGAAGTTTTGGTCAAAAACCGGCAACCTGGACCGAACCTGCGATGTTCGACTCTAAGAGAATGAGAACCGAGAGAAGGGAAAGAAGGAACCGAGAGGAAAAGGAGGGGACCGAAGGTGTGAAGGTTCTGTCTGCTGAGCTTCGGTCCGAGGGAACCTTTGGTCATCCGAGGTCCAATTTCGGTTCTTCATCAGTAGTGTTCGGTCCTCATGGTGCTTCTAACAGCTTCGCTTCTGACAAGGTGTCGGCTCCTAAGAAGGGTTCTGCTCCTTAAGAGGGTTCGGCTCCTAAGAAGGGTTCGGCTCCTAAGAAGGTCGGTTCTTAAGAGGTTCGGCTCCTTAAGGCTGTTTTTCGCGTAGACTTCCGTTTTCGAGCCGCTTTCGTCATATTCGAGGGTCGGGATGCCCCGGGTGATTATAAAATGTTTGAGAGAGATTTTGTGAGAGATTTGGGAGAGATTTCACATACTTGTAGAGATTTCACATTCTTAGAGAGATTTGGGAGATATTTCACATACTTGGAGAGATTTCACATTCTTAGAGAGATTTGGGAGAGGTTTCACATTCTTAGAGAGATTTGGAAGAGATTTCACATACTTTGAGAGATTTCACATTCTTAGAGAGATTTGTGAGAGGTTACACATTCTTAGAGAGATTTGGGAGAGATTTCACATACTTGGAGAGATTTCACATTCTTAGCGAGATTTGGGAGATATTTCACATACTTGGAGAGATTTCACATTCTTAGAGAGATTTGGGAGAGATTTCACATACTTGGAGAGATTTCACATTCTTAGAGAGATTTGGGAGAGGTTTCACATTCTTAGAGAGATTTGGAAGAGATTTCACATACTTTGAGAGATTTCACATTCTTAGAGAGATTTGAGAGAGGTTTCACATTCTTAGAGAGATTTGGCAGAGATTTCACATACTTGGAGAGATTTCACATTCTTAGCGAGATTTGGAAGATATTTCACATACTTGGAGAGATTTCACATTATTAGAGAGATTTGGGAGAGATTTCACATACTTGGAGATATTTCACATTCTTAGAGAGATTTGGGAGAGGTTTCACATTCTTAGAGAAATTTGGGAGAGATTTGACATACTTGGAGAGATTTCACATTCTTAGAGAGATTTGGGAGAGGTTTCATTTTCTTAGAGAGATTTGGGAGAGATTCACATACTTGGAGAGATTTCACATTCTTAGAGAGATTTGGGAGAGGTTTCACATTCTTAGAGAGATTTGGGAGAGATTTCACATAATTGGAGAGATTTCACATTCTTAGAGAGATTTGTGAGAGGTTTCACATTCTTAGAGAGATTTGGGAGAGGTTTCACATTCTTAGAGAGATTTCACATACTTGGAGAGATTTGGGAAAGGTTCCTTTTGTGACCTTTTTGAGTGTTTGGCTTCTCAACGCAAGGTTCATAAGCCCCGTTAATCCATGTTTAAGGGTCTTACACACTCCCGATGAGTATGCAACATTGGTTTATCGGTTTGGTTCATTACTTAACGTCGTTTTAGGTTAATGAAATCTAGATATACAAACTTTTCAATTGATGATTTCTCATTAGAATAACGAGTTGTACGGAAATAGCAGAGTGTAAACCCTAATACAAAAGGGTTAATTGAGTTGATTGGTTTGACTTGTTGACTTTAGTTGACTTTGACTTGACTGGAAATTGACGGTTGTCACAATGCAGTTGTTACAGCTTCAGCCTAGAAGTACAGAGGAAGATGGGCGAAGTTGAGCATGGATCTGGCTGCTTCAACAAGTGTGCGGTTTCTTCTTTCTACGACACCATTTTGTTGCGGTGTGTATGGTGCTGAGAAGTTGTGACAAATGCCCTTAGACACCAAGAAACTGTTGAGAAGATGATTAGTGAACTCGGTTCCATTATCACTGCGGATACGTTTAACGGGATGCTTGATATGAAGTTCAATTTCCTTGATGAAGTTGATGAAGATCTGCGGTGTTTCTCATTTGAGTCTGAGAAAGAAGACCCATGTGAAGCGTGTATAGTCATCAACAATAACCAGTATGTACTTCATGTGGTGGAGACTGGCTACAGTTGAAGGACCGCAGAGATCAATGTGTAATAACTCTAGTGGTTCAGAAATAGAAGAGTCCATTGTCAGAGGGTGACTTGGTTTGACCTGTTTACCACATTCACAGGTTGGACATAAAGTATCGTTGCTGAATTTGAGAGTAGGGAGACCGCGGACTAGTTCTCTGGTGACCAGATTGTGGATGTGTCTGAAGTTGATATGAGCTAGCTTGCGGTGCCATTGCCAGCTAACCTCGGATACAGCTTTTGATAGGAAACACAACTGCAGTTTTCCAATGATGAGGGAGACATCCAGAGGATAAATGTTGCCTTTGGATCGTGACTTGATTAAGCAAGTACTTCTATCACTTGTCATTATGTAACATAATTGATCATCAAAATCCACTCGATGGCCTGCTTTACATAGTTAACCAACACTGATGAGATTGTGTTTAAGGCTTTCTACATAAGCAACCTTCTGAATGGAAACGTTCCCCGTAGTGAGAACACCATAGCCTCGTATGATGACATTCGCATTGTTTCCAAAAGTGACATTTCCACCATTGCATATAGGCCTGAAATCCCGAAGGTATTCTAACCTTCCGGTCATGTGCAAGGAGCAGGCACTGTCGATCAACCATTCTTCTTATTGATCCTCCTTGCACAAAGCCTACAGGGATTAAGTGGTTAATTTGGGCACCCAAGCGAGTTTGGAGCCCGGAGTCACATACGATGTGTTAATCGATGCATGATGCGAGGTGGTAGGGACAGGTTTTAAGTCAACTTTCAAGCCTAGTCCTGGGTGTTTGAAGTTCTTTGATGTTTTGTGAGATTGTGGATAATTACGAGTTTTTTGGGAGAGATTAGATGAGTCATGAGAGAGAAATTTTTTACATTGACATTGACACGTGAATTTTTTGTCATTTTCCCTGACATTTGACTTAGTCTGAGGTTTTGAAGAAAAAGAATGCTTTTGTCCATTCCGAGGATTGTGAGATTTGATCCTTTTGTTTGTGTGTCTCGAAAAAGTGTTCTGAGCAGGTCTTGCAGGTGTGTAGACACGTGCAGGCCTTTTGTGATGTGATTTCTTAAACACTTGAGATGACCTTTTGAGTGCCGGAGTTGGCAAAATTCCTTTCCATTTTTGAGATTTTGAAAGTGACATTGGAAGTGTTGGAGTAGGTAGAATACCTTTCCATTTTGGATCATTGAGAGAATAGACTTGAAAACCATTTGATCGAAAAGACTTATCCTTAGAGATGGATGTTTTTTTAGTATTGTCAGAAATAGTGAACTCCTTCCCTTTTGTTTTCTTGGAAACAATTTTATTGAAATGATAATGTGAGAAAACAAGTTTTTCAGGACTTTTTGACTTTGGACATTTCACATATTTCTTTTGTTTTGAACAAATTTGACGTTGCTTGCCACGAGAACGAAATTCTTCTTTAAAAGCTCTTTTTGCTTCGGTCTTAGGAGAACCGCAGTCAGTGACATTTAATTGCGGTTTCCTTAAATCTTTTGAGGATTTTGAAAAATAGTGACTCGATTCATCCGAACTTGAGAAGTCAGGACTTTGAGAACATTGACCAAATTCAAAATTTTCAATTGGTAATTCATGATTAATTAGTTTAATAGTCACAAAACTTTTGACTTCGGTCAGCGGTGTAGTGCTTTGGACTACCGCAGAGTAAGTCTTAGTGGACACTTCGATGGGACATTTGATATTGTGCAATGGGACTGATTACAGTTCATGACTGCGGTTAGAAACACTGCGGTCAGATTGCAAGGATGGGAAGTCTAAAGAGACTTCAGGACTTTCAATAACAATTTCCTCATCGGCTACGGATGATGTCTGAGAATCTGTGTTGTCAACATGAGTAGGAAATTCAGGGAGAATTTCCTCTATAACACAATTATTACTTAGATCATGAAGTTTATCAAAGTGGGCTTGGATATCCTCAGGAAATGTTTTGTTATTAACCGGAAACAAGAAGTTGTAGTCTGGTGGGACATAGGGACGTTCCGGACTCTTGATCTTGCAACGAACTCTTGAGCTTGCAATTCTCCATAAAGCTTATAGAGAGAAAACAAGTGAATCTTCTTGTCACCTTGTACAATCATTTTGGCTGTTGTCCAGTGTCTTCCTAAGCCATTATGGAACTGTAGATTTGTTTCATGATTGTAGCGGATGGTACCCGCATTGGACAGTTTTGTGATGAGCAAGTTGAATCTCTTAAATGACTCTTCCAAACTTTCACCGGAGTGGGCTTTGAAGTTGTTGAATTCATTGAGTATTGTAGTGAGCTTCTTGTCTTGAGCCTGCTCTGACCCTTCATACAAGTTTTTGAGAACATCCCAAATCTCCTTTGCTGATTTGCAATTTATGATGATGTCGAAGTTATCAGGGGCAACTCCACAAGAGATTTCATAAAAGGCAATAGCATCATTTTCCATCTTATCTAGATCATCTTTTGTGGGACGGTTCAAAGCTGGTTGACCTCCTCCTAGCCTTGCTGTGGCTCCATCAGTTTGGACTGTTGTAAGGACTGTAATGTGGGGTCCTTCTTCTATGGATCTCCATACATCTCTACCCAAGTCGTTTGAGCTATCTTTCCATCCTTTGAGACCAATGATGATACTCATTTGCAACCAGTATTGGAGGTTGATTGGAACCACCAACACTGTTGGAAACATTCAGTGATAACGATTGTGCCATTTTTGAAGTTTTTTTTTGTTTTTTTTTGTTTTTTTGAAATGGGCTTCAGTGGTATAGAGGGCTTTACGAAAAACCAGAGTTCCGATTTTCAAAAAGCAACCACTATGGCTCCGATACCAATTGTTAAGAGAAAAACTTTGAGACACACCTGAATAAAAGGTTAGAACAAGTATATAGCGGAATAGTTAATCTCGAAGGATCTGTTAGCTCAACGATAATATTAATAGTTAGAAGTTTGCGAGTTATATGTGGAAAGTAAAGTAATGTAAATGACAAAAATTGTTATATCAAGTATACACATAAGTTGATTCATAACGTGGAATGCATTCAAACCAATGTTAGTAAGTGAGATCAAACTTAGTGATTAAGTCACAAAGACTTGCTCCAAAGAGTGATTGCAATCTGCTATGTAATAGTAAGTAGTATGGTTGAGTAAGAAAGAGATAGAAAGGATAAATCCAGAGAAAATGTATTAGAAAGTGAAGATGCGTATCTGATACAAAGAGCATGGTCTCTATTTATAGAGATGCAAGAGTTACAACACAAAAGTTTTCTATGAGTAGCCATGCAAGGTCTACTGGACAATAGAGATAAAAGAAATAAGACAATATTGATTGAGTACAATATCAAGACTGATGATCCTTGGACTTCGGTTGCAGATGACAGAAGTAGAAAATCTTGGCTGGGGCTGCGGTGTTGGCTGCGGTAGGGAGAAGTCCAAAAGGGTCACTTTTAATGATTCAACATTTACAGTTTCACCATGACAAATATATAATGCTTTTCCCCAATTCTGCTTTTGGTTTGTTAAAATTATTTTAAGAAAGTTAATTTGGATTAAGGCTTTACCTACCACATCTGAAAAATCTGAAAGTTAATTCTTTTTTAAATCCACATATTAAAAACTTAACTCTATCAACTGAATTTGTAAATCTATATGTATCATGATAGAAGCGTTTGAAGATTCCATGAATTCTGTCATGATTCCATTGTTCAAAAGAAAGTTAACGATATGGTCAAGCATTCCTACAGACAAACTGAAAAAAATAAGGAAAGATAAATAGAGTAATCAGGAACAAGCTTTTAGCAAAATCAAGAAACTATAAGAACCTATGATGCCCTTCTTGTGCACAATTTGTTGAGTTCATTTGATAAATAGAGATAGCAGTTGACTTAATAATTGTCCCAATATTCACAATTTCAATTCTGCATCAAAGTCCATTTTATTTGACATCTGTTAGTCAATAGACAAAAAATGTGGACAGAATTATATGAATATTCCATTCAATGTAATAAAAAACAAAATAAGGTCGTCAAATATGATTATCTGCTCTACGCTTTGCTGTTGCTGCCCTACTAACGCCATGTGAGGAGGCTACTTCCCCAAAGCTGAAATCAGGAAAAACTCCACATCCGTGACCTTCCATGCTGGTCCCACTTCCACTTTGTGGGGCTTGAATCCCACTGCCAATACCAAGTTGGCTCTGTAACACGTGTGTTGCTGCTGATGTATCATTGTAAATGGTGGTTGTTGAGAGAACATTGTGTGTGATTGAGCTACCATATGGGAATTGGGGACCATCTGTTGCAATTGTTGTTGCTGTATGGAGTTCGTGCATACCATCTTTAGCATCTTACTATACTTATCAATAGAAAATAAAAAAGAAACACTAGTATTATGTATGTTGGTATATATATATATATATATATATATATATATATATATATATATATATATATATATAACCTGGAGTTGAGTAGAAGATGGATTTGGTTGACAGCTGGCTATTGCAGGCAAATACATGAGATTATGTTGTAGCCTTGTTTGGTTTCTGGATAAAAAGAGCATAGCTTTTATCATTATTTATGTCCATATAATATTGAAGGAAGAATACAATTATATAATTAAGAAAAAAGTAGACTCACTCTGCACATTCACTGAACTTTCCTATACTTTGATTTTCCAGAATGTTCAAGATTTGTGCCTTGTTTTCATCCAAATACTGCACAAATCAATTTAAAAACAACCATTAAGTTAAAAAGTGACCACTATTGTAACTTATGAGAGAGAGAGAGAGAGACATTTTGGATATGATTAGTAGTAATAGTGCTGGTTTTGAAGGCAGTTGTGGGTGTAGGTTGGTGTTGTATCTTGAATTAGCATAAGTGTAAAGGATGCATAGTTTTCAATTGTTCTGAAATTAACTGGGCAACAAATTTCAGAAACACATAGGACATCAATTTTACTTTTGCTTGTTCATTGGGGAAATTTATCAAACAGGTGGTGTTCATAAAAAAAAGCCACTCTGTCAACATTAATTCATCCTTCCAACGAATATATCGAACTTAGTTCTTTTCAAGAAAACTTCAAACTTTGGATGAGATATAATAGTTAATAAAGGCAATTATTATGATGAACCTAGAATATGAGTCCAACTGTATCATAGAAAATAATATTGTCCAAACAAAGTTATAGATTTAATGAAATTTAAGATGGATACCAGTGAGCGAGGTATAAAATCATAGATGTCCAAGACATTGAGCAGCTACCAAATCCCTTCTATCATGTTCTTTGTAATCCCTAATATCATCACACGTTTAAACCTCCTCCCTAAAAAATCACATTTGGAATTATTGGTGAATAGTAAATTTTAATAAAATATAGAAAAAATTATAGAATGGGGTAGAGAAACAAAAGCATATGTTTACTCGTTTCTTTTGGTGTGCGAGATACGAGAACTGGTACGAGAGTTTATACTCCCTAAATCCCATGGAAATCGAGCTTTCAATAGAATTTGAGACCCATCCCCTTTGGCCATATTTACAAAAGAGAAAACATCTAAACGCGGGGTCGATTTCAACATACAACAAACAAAACTTGCAAATGCAAAAAGAAATTTATATATAAGAAAGATAAAAAACCAAAAAAATAGTGATATGGGGAACCTCTCATGGGCGTACTAGGTTTATCGTTAAACCCATTAACAAGCACTTTGATGTCTCCATCTCTGCCACTGTCAAACCTACCACCACAATATTTTAGGGTTTCGACGTAGGGAGAATATGTGAACGGTGGCCAATGATGAGGTTACGATGCCTCATCATTTTTCGTTTCTTCTTCCTCAGTAGATGAGGGGGGGGATATGTGTGTGATAGTGTGATCGGCGTAACCGAAAGAAAATAGGAAATTTGTTTCTTTTAGAAGATGAGGAAGCTTGTATTGTAACAGAGGACGTACTCTTGAGCTCCATCTTTTGTGAGAAGGATTTGGACAATCCATCAAAACTATTTTCTACTATAAAGAAGAGAGATTTAGGGTTGTAGTGGTTGAGTGCAAGAGGGATTTAGGGTTTCCTTCGGTTACCCCCTTCACATCTTCATAAATCTTCATATGGTGGAGAATAGAGATGAGAGAAAACCTGGTGGAGAATAGAGATGAGAGAAAACCTGGTGGAGAAGGAGAGATGAGGATTGATTTGGAAGGCAGGTGTTTAAAAAATTTGGTGATTTCATTTTCCCTCTAAGGAGACGTGCATTTCATAAAAAATATATAAAACGACGTTCATAGAGGACACACATTTTAAATAAAGTGCCATCCGTGTTTTTAATGTTTTTACATGAGATACTAATTTAAGGGCACACAATAATGCTTGACTTAAATCCTTCAATTTCATGAAGAGATGACACTTTTTTAATGTCACTCTCTTTTGCGTAACATAAATCAATCAGTGTCGTGGTTTGCGCGTCGTAAAAGGGTCTTTTTCTTGTAGAAGCTTTCTAAAGCAAAAGAAGGATTGTATTTTCTTTGTTGGAATGCATAAGTCTTTTGAAGACTTATTTTAATGGTGACAAAATTGTAATGTTTATGTACTCCTTCCCTTATGTTACTAACTTATACACATGTGTTTTTTATACCCTTATGCTATCTTAATATATTTCCTTTTATGTTATCATCTCTAAAACATATATGTTGTGTGTACTAACCAAAAGGTCTTTATTACTTCCGATATCAACAATAAAAACATATGTAATCTCATGTATTAGTGTGCGTACCAACTAACTGATAAGATCATGTGTGTATGAATTAATGAAAGAGTTAGGATAATTTAAATCTTCACTGAGTGATACATGACTTTTAAGTGACACAAATGTTTAGTGTTTACTTCTAAAAATTCACCCATTCATTCTGTGTATTTCAACACTTGGTTTGCATCTCCACAAGGTATTAGAAAATGACCACATATTCAACAAACACAGTCAACAAGTTGAGTTCGAAAGGCAAGAAATAAAACAGAATATTGAGATTTTTAAGCAATTCTATAATCACGAGGTAAATCACAATTACATGATCGGTTGTCAATTGGTGACAAAACCTAAATTTTGATGGTTAGTTTTATCAAAACTCCTTACTTATAACACATAAAAGTTACATCGTAACCCCAGGCGGCTCAATGGGTTTTGGGGATCTAAGCAAACCAAAAATTTGGGGCCCTTTGATATTTACTATACTTAATTCTATAAACACTAATCTTTTATCCGGCTGCTGCCTTGAGATTTGAGAATAGAACTAGAAGATAAATGGAAAGATCAAATCTGAAAAACTAAAACTCAAATGCTGAAATTCGTTTAAACCTGATTCACTCAGCGATTGTATATTCTGTAAATGTAATTTGTTGTAATCAATGAAAAATGTGGATTGAATCAAAAATCACATAGCTAAAAAATAAAAACTAAAAAGTTATAAGTATTAATCCTAATCAAGTAATCAGATGACTTCAGATAATGGAAAAATAAAAAGTGAAAAATGAAAAAATTACACATACCGATTCAGTGAAACCCTTGAATCATCAGAATTCAAAAAATTTTGAATAGTGGATTTATCAGAACTTGTGGAGAAGCAAAGAATGGAGAAGGAAGAGTGTTTTAGTAGTTCGGATGTTGAAGAATTGAAAAGAAGAAGAGCAGAACTGCTAATCAGATTCCGAGAATTTTGAGCAGCCGCTGAGAAGAAGAGAACTGTGATCGTCGTTTGTAGAAGAAGAATAAACGGATTGTGAGGCGTATGAAGCGAGTAAGTTTTCAACGAATATAGTTTGGACTGTATTGGATATTTGGGTTATGTGGGGCCTCTAGGAGTGGAGGCCCTAAGCCCTACCTTTGTTTATAAACACATAAAGCCGGCCGTGAGTCCCCATGGCAACTGGCAACTTAGAAACCAATAGTGAAATAGTGATACAGTTGAAAGTTTAATGACTTAATTAGCATGATTAGAACTTTAGTAGCCAAACATGAACATTTTTAACAAATCCATAGTAAAAAAGGTCAATACTCATTTATAGTTTATATACAACTTCTATACAATATTTTTTTTTTTTTCTTTTTTTACATGCGCCGCTAGAGCATAACTATTTCGGTTTCGATGGGATTCATTGGGGTTTAGGCCTAACCAAATATGTGTTTATATAGTCTCTTATAGTAGTGTCGTTTTGTTTAATGTTATGTTGTATAATTCTGTATGTTGAAAAAAAACTATTATATACCAATCATTATTTTTCAAAAAAATGTATAATATAAATATCCATACTTATGATCATATTCATACGATAATAATAAGTGTTGCAATTAAAAAGAGAAATAAATATAAGGTAAAAAAAAATGAATTTTTTGTGATTTAGATGGCTTTTTCAAAACCGTCAAATTAGTTGGAAGTTGGGTATATCTTTATGTTTCTAGAGTTTGTATGATGTGAACCAATTCTCCCATTTTTCCAAATTTATTTAAGAAGGACGACTTTAGTGGTGCGGACTTCGCTTCCATCAAATAAAATGTAGTGAAAATTATTTGTATGCTCTCTTTGTAAATTGGGTTAGCAATTTTTTTTTAATAAATGTCTTTTTGCCCAACCTTATAGCCATACCAAGTGTAGTCGTGTTTTTAAGTCGAGGGTTCTAGTAAGAACATAGGTAAAATTTAAAGTATGGTATACAGATTGTTTTTATCTATGGAAGCTCAAATGTTACTTTAACCATTAATAACTATATTTGAGTGTTGCTTACCATTCAATAAATTAGGGATCGTAATACTACAATTAAATCTTAGTACTCTTATCTACAATACTTTTTTTAGCCGGGTTCTCGACTTTAGTTTTATTTTTCAAATGCAAATGGTATGAACATGTGTTGATTTTCCATGCACGATTTCTGATTTCATACGCTTGGTTTCCTCGCGTCGGATGCGGTAGAGCTTTTTAATAGAATATAACGGATCATGCTTTGGTTTTTTCGAATGTAGTCTTTAAAAAAATTAGCTTTACCATACAAAAAATCATAGCGGCGCAGCTTGTTACCCGTTTGCCATCTCACTCATTGTACGATGATTAATTAAATTGCTTATGAAAAAAAAATAGTTTTACCTTTTATCGGTTTGCTCTTTTTCCCACCGGCTAGTTTTTGTTTTTGTTGTTTCTTTAGTTTGTAAATGGTTTCTGCTGCAAAACTGTGGGTGATCGGACGAATTGTATTTGTCAGTGAGGGTGCTTGGGAAACTGGAATACTTGCCATAAATCTTTCACATCCTCTATCTTTCAATTACATTGGCCTCACTACTTCAAACTCCTTATTCTTTCAAAGCACTTCATGTTATCGTTATCCACCATTCGATTTTGATGTTGTTATTCATCAATCCTCTTTGCGATTCATTTGCATGTTTTTGTTTTCTCTCTTTTTTCCGTTCCACTCTCTGATGATCGTAATTTGAGTTTTTTTTAGCGTCCTACTCCACCGCCACTGAACATCATATACTTCTCCTCTCGATTTCTGCCTTCTCAATTCTATTAGTTGACTGCTTCATCGAGGGAGAGACTACTTCCAAGTGATCTTTATCGCCGCTTACGTTCATTTGCTTGTCGTCCTCCCGCTTCCGACGGCTTCAAGTTTGTTTTTTTTGTATATGCGTGTTGAACGATTTGATGCCATAATCCTCACTCTGAATCTTGCAGAAATAAAATTAAAAGGATCGTCATTAAAAATTATCATAAAGTTATGGTGTGTTACTTCGATATGATTGTTATGGCGAATAAACTCAACCACTATTCTGATTGAAGTTTCGCCCATGTTAGAACGTCGGTCGATGTTTGTTGAGTCAATCCTCAAAAGTTGTAATCGGGTACATTGTTTTTCTAAAATTCTTGCACCAGTTGCAACTGTTTCACAACTATTCTTTTCGAGCCCTATATGTTATATAGGTTTGCAAGTGAGATATAATCAAACATTGAGCCACCAATGTTTTGTGATGCAAGTTGTGAAATTTTGAGGATTGCAGTATTGTTTGAAATATGTTTTCTAACTTGAGTTTTTATGGAGTATTTTTTTATGTTTAAAGAAAAAGGGTTAATGCCATAAAAGCCTTTAATTTTTCAAGAAATGTTTGGTTATACACTTTGAGTACTTCTAGAGATTCTTTAATGCCTGAAGTTTTCATAAATTTTCGCGTTTTCGCACTTTTAACAAGGTTACACGGTTGGGTAGCCGATTACCTACACACATGTCATGCCACTAGGCATTAGAAATGTTTGGTTATACACTTTGAGTACTTTTAGAGATTCTTTAATGCCTGAAGTTTTCATAAATTTTTGCGTTTTCGCACTTTTAACAGGTTACACGGTTGGGTAGCCGATTACCTACACACATGTCATGCCACTAGGCATTGTTGGTCTGACGAATCACCGAGATGGGTTGAGTAGCCGGTTAGCTACACACATATCATGCCACTGTTGGTCTGACGAAGCACCTGATGGGTGTTGAAGTGGCATGGCTTCCTTATTCTTTAAAAGCATCATTAGAAGAGGAAAAGTGGACATTGAGTTTCGAACTCATGATGCCCTTGAAATCAATTCCAACGACTTACAACTAGACTAAAGCGTTTTTTATGATTATACTCCTCATTTTCTTGTATATAATATATAAAACACTAACACTATATATATATATATATATATATATATATATATATATATATATATATATATATATATATATATTAAATGTATAAAATATTTTATACATATACTTTTTAAACTAAATGTACAAATTTTTTTAAGCATATAAATACATTTTCAAAAATATATTTATTTTTATTTATTTTTTAAGTACATTTGAAAACTTATGTATGTTTTTGAAAACCTATTTATATATTAAAAATATATTTATTTGTATTAGTAGGCTAAATATATCTTTACTTTGTATAAAAGCAAAATATATACATATAAATATAGAAACACATATTTAGATGGTTAACATTGTATAAAAGATATTATTATATGTATATGTATATATTTTTAAGTATTAATATGTATACAATATATATTTATCTTATGGCGTTTGCTTAGTTTTGTTCATATTTTAATGTATAAAATTCATTTTTAAATTTGTTATAATGTATACATATGTTTTCAAAAATATATATATATATATATATATATATATATATATATATATATATATATATATATATATATATATATATAATCATTTTATTACTTCTACATCTATAAAAACATTTCAAGACATTTATATGGAGATATTATACGTTTATAAAGTTGTAATATACATATAAAACATGTATTTATGTATATACAAAATTTATTTATGAAAAACATATTTATGTATATTAAAAATCAAAATTATGTTTTTAAAGTTAAAAAGTGCTTTTGTATCTTTTTTAACATAATAAAATTTTTTATTTTAAAGTACGTTTTTTTTTCTATCTGTAAAAACATAATTTTAACTTTTAAAAACTTATCTATATCTTTAAAATCGTTTATATATATAAACCCGAAATCCGGAGAGGTAATTTTTTATTTTTACTTTATATTATTGTAGCCAAAATCAAATAATAATTAGTATAGTGTTGGTTTCGAAGAGCCGAATGATAAGATTTGAATCTTCGGGGGGTTAAAGTGTAATTCCTGGACTTATTTTTTAAAGCTTTTCAGAAGTCGGGGGGGGGGGGGGGGGGGGTATTTGGTATCATTTAGCATTAATATGAAAGGATTTATGGAAGCTGGGGTTAAAGAGTAAATTTTGGACCTAAGTTGGAAAGGTTTTGTAGAGGAGGGGCCATTCGGTAACATTTGGATTCAAGTTGGAAGAAAAAGGGAGAAGGAGGGACTAAGAGTGTCATTATGGATCAAAGTTTGATTTGATCGGGACTTATAAACCCGCCCATGAAACCCTAACCCTACCTTGACGTCCAGTGGCCACCTTCCTTCTCCATTGTCTAGCCGTCACCCTCTTTCCTCCGATCTTCGGTGCTGCTATCCCCTACTGTAGAGTCGCAAACCACCACTGTAGAGGTCGCAAACCACCGAAGCCACCACCTCACGATCATCCTACCGTCAGGAAGCAAAGTTGCGGTTGTCGCCGCCACCTCATCCCACTGTTGCATTGCTTCTAGCGCTATGCCCCAGTTGTTGAAGATGAAGTCGTCTCTAACGACGACAGTTAGCTTGATGTTGATTTGCTATGGTCTCGGCCCGACTGCCCTCGTCTCCTTTCCGACCCATAGTTGTTGCCATCGCGTTTACTGCCAACAAGGACGAAAAGTCGCCACCCGTCATCATTTTAGCATTGGAGATCGAAGGCCGACGACAGTAGAGGACGCTATGGTTCGTGGTTGAGTCGCTTTCTCCCGGCTCTCCTGTTGATGCGTCCCAACGCCATCCGCCGCTGCTGATAGCCGGTGCTACCCGCCATTTTGTGCCATCACCGCCGCCGTACGCCACCAGGTGGGTGGCTGGATTCATTTACGAACAGAAGGAGCGTGTGTGTGTGGTTACTTGGCCGGAAATCACGAGAAAGGCACTGGTGGTTGTCGAGGCCAACACAAATAATAACCCTAAATATTACACACTAAAATAGTGTATAGTGGTAAAGGGATCGAATCTACGGAGATTGGTTCAATTTATAACTCTATGAAAAATCTCTTTGTAAAAATACTTGTAAAATGACAATAAAAATAAAATGGGGGGTTTTGATGTTTTGAAATACTTAAAACAAACTAGAATTAACTATGATTTAAATAGACAAATGCAACAAAAATAAGAGTTTGATGTAAAATCAATAAGGGAGAGATGGTTGACTTAAAGTTTCCTCACTTTGACTTTTGATGAACATATCATTAGAATCCAATGGTGCAATACTTTGATTTAAGTCCTTAATTTGGCTATAGTAATCCAAGGAGCTTGAGATTACCTAGAGTTTTCTTAATTGTTGAAATGGCTAGAGAAGCTCATAACAATTTCCTTAGTCAAAGTCACTAATTCCAAATAGCATGTAATTAGTGAAAGTCAACTAGCATTAAGAACCAAAAAGTCACCAAATCCAAGAGGGGTCAAATTCTTTCACCACCATGTTGGAGGAAACGTTTTTATGATTGTGTGAAGCAAAAACAACACAAAAATCATTTGTTGCTTGCTAATTTGAGGATCATTTACTTAATCAAGAAATTAGCCAACTAATCACCACAAACACATTTAAACTCATGAATAAAAACATACTAGTAGTGATAATATGATAAAACATAAAACATTTCCATAAAGATTTAAGAACAAGTTCATGGATTCTTTAAAATTCAACAAAAGTTCAAAGGATTCAACAAAAAGTCAACCAATATTAGTTTAGCCAAGCATGGCTAAACTCAAAGAAACAAAGTTAGATGAAATTGTACCAAACATTTTACAATAATCAAGAGGTGAAATCAAGATGTTCTTCAAGTGTTCTTGGCCTCCAAAAGTGCTCCAAACTCCAGAGAGAAAGTATCAAAATCGGACCTTCAAGATAACGCTAAAGAGGCACACCAAACTTCCCAATATAGAGCTCTTAGCAAAATCCCGAAATTGCCCTTTTCAGGAATCCACGCGGGCCGCGGGGAATCTTACGCGGGCCGCGGGCTCTGACGGGTATTTTTGGGCTTCTTCAAGTTTTGGGCCCCCACAGCTAATCTATTGGCCCAGTTCGAATCGAATCAACTCTTAGCGCATTTTTCTTCAATATTTCTTCAACTAAAGCCCAATTTGTCTATCCACATCACTCTAAACTTCCGCAAACTCCCAAATATTGATCTTGCACACTCAAGAATTCTTCCGCGTCTTTCAAATTTAAAGCTCAATTCTTCCAAGCCTTCAAGCAATTGACAAGTCCACCCCATGAGTCACCTTTATAGCCATCAAGCACGAAATCCCCAATTCCCTTCAAGCCCAATCGCCTCCCAAGAGTGCCACCCCGCTAGTTTCCAAGAAAATCTGCAATAATGCTAAAGAAACTAGAAAGTACCCCGAAATGGTCATAAAAATAACAAAAGAGAAAATATGCATGGAAGTTAACTAAAATGCGAATGAAATGTACTAAAATAAACTATAAAAAGAAGTAAATAGAATGAAGCTATCAAATCACCCCAAGCTTAAAGCTTACTTGTCCTCAAGTAAGACAAGAATAAATGAACTTGGGACGAACTACCCTAGAAATAAAAAGAATGGATAGAACCATGGAACCTGTTCGACGTTAGTCAACATGGTCAGAATTGATCTCGCTGCTGTTTCACAACTTTTTCATCCGATAACAATGGGACCATAAACCACAACCAGGACAACTCCTCTAGGTGAATAAGAAGGGATGGTCAGTCGTAGTCTTAATGGAACATGCATACAATGAAGAACATCTGTAGTAGGGAGAAAGCAACTGGATGGGCTCGGGTGGAGCTCTTCTTTAAGTGCACACTCTGTTCTCACGTTTTCCGGTTTCTCTCATGTGTAACTAGGTTTAATCGCTTGGGCACCGTTATAGGAATCGGTTCACTTAGTGTTGGCCCAAACCACCCGTAGTATCCGACTCGACAGTCTCTCTAACATCACCAATTTGAGAGAAAAAAAACAACTCAATCTATATACAATAAAACAGACCTATACAAATGAATATCAAACGCCGGGTGACCAAGATGTTGGGAAATTTGTTCAATAATTGATCCGGCCACCTATCTAAGATAGTTGCAACTAAAAATTTGCATGCTTCTCTTTTTTTTTTTTAATACTTGAAGGTAATGTATTAACTATCAAAATTTTTAACAAGAAACCCTTTGACTCAAAATTTGGTTCCCAAAGGTGTGTAAGTGGAACCGACAGGGTAATGATATAATCCGAATGGCCTAAGCGCGAAAATTACCATGTGTGGAGCATAAAGATGTAATGTAAGCTCCTTTTCAAACTTGTGGTTTTTCAAAGATAATGAAAATGTCCAAATGTGATGTAAAGAGACCGGATATGGATTCTACTCGGGGACAAGCACCAATGCTTCATCCTAACAGTTCAAACATGATCAAGTGTGATCCTCTTGGCGGTAGCGACCGCAAGGCTAAGAACATCCATTGCTATAGTATATCCTACAGTTGTTAGTATTGTATGCATAATTTTTCATGAAACTACCTGGCCATGATCACTTACCCCTTTAAGCTACCAGCATCTGATCCCAAGTATGAAATCTCAAACTGCAGCCAATGGTCCCAGTTCGATGGGTGAGATAGCAACAAGATCCTGGACCAATAATGATACAATAACTGTGAACCTATTCCATGGTATCCAAGAGAGGTGAGAATAAACAGACAACAAAAATGCATGAATGCTAATGCCTTAGGCTAAATGTTATGCAAAAATATAAAAGGTGAAAAAGAAGAAAATAAATTTTTTTTGGAATTTTAAATAAATTAAAAAATGAATGAAAATTAGCTTAATACTAAAATGTTATGCAACCTAGTTAAAAATGCATGAAAAAGTAAAAGATAAGCGAAATGCCCAACCCTAAGATTAAGAACAAGCATTGTCCTCAATGCTTAAGGAAATGGCGGAAAGGACCTAAATCGGTGGGTCGGGCGGTGGGAAATGCCCGTGGTGATAATGGTAGTCCCATATATCATGGACCTGGTGGGAAATGGGAGGGAAGGACTGCTCCAATCGACCAACGCGACTCGCCACATCCTGGATGGCTCTCGTATTCTCTTGCGTTTGGGTATCGATGCGCTGCACCGTGGAGAACATTGTGGCAAATTGGTCAAAGAACGTAGGGGGGAAATATGGTGGGACTTCGTGTCCCCCCTGCTGCTGTGGCTGAAATTGAGGCTCGGCGAATTGCTGTGCAGGATGAAACTGGTCATCCTCATCATCTACAGGTGGAGGGTAGTCTGATGGAATGATCCATTGCTCGGGATCGGTCGGCTCAAAACTCCCTATACACTCATAGGGGGAGAATGAGGTATGGTTGGTTGTCAAGGATCCACATGGGACCGACGACCGAATCCCGGATGAGTTTCATTCAGCGAAGTGAGTTGCCGTCAAGGCTAGAGGGGCCGAAAGCGTTCTCAAATGGAAGAGTAGAGAGATGAAGTTGAAGCGGTGGCCGGGATGCAATGAAGGTGATTATTCCCCCAATGAAAATGTCTCCTTTGTCCATAGTTGTGAGGTTGTAACACTTGGTGAAGAAAAAGGAGGCAAACTCAGGCCGCAGACCGTTCTCACGATTCATGCACCAAAGAAAAAAGAATTCCGCCTTTGAAATTTGTCCCACTTCGGAGCGGGCGAAAATGGTGCATGTGAGAACTCGATGCGCTAGGCGCAAACATGGGTGGATTATGGAGGAGGCTTTTGATGAAGACGATGAATATTACGGTTCGTTGGTAATTTGCTGCCAAAAGTGATGCTCATTAAGGTTTCCGGGCCATGGGTCATGTTGGTAATATAGGTTGTCCACTGGAGTGCCCATCAGGGCGTTCACGACCCGATGCGGTAGGGATCGTTTCTCACCGAGCATTTGGAAGGTGACGGTTTGGGCTTCCTCCTTGGGATTGAATGTGGCAAGAAATTCCAAGGTGGGTTCAACATATGTGGCGGCGCAGTTATAGAGGAATTGACCCCACCCGATGTTGTTAAACAACGCTTGGACTCCATCGAGCACCCCAAGACTAGCAAAAGATTCCCTATGGAGGAATTTCGTTGACTTGACTTGACGCTTGTTTGAAACGAGAAAATCATAAGTTTTACGGTCCTCGCTATTCAACAAACGAAATGGGGGATCCTTGGATTTTCCTTTCGATCCTCCTTTAGAGGAAGTTGCTCCCGTCCCCGTTTTTGCACACTTTGACATTTAATCGGGACAAAATTTTACCAATAATAACTTTCAACCACAACAAAGGCACACAATACCAACAACAAATGGAAATTGGGATGTAAACAATCAAGTTAAAGGAATGAGATTACCCAATTTCTTAGACCCGGGATCAACTAGTGCCACCAAAAAGATTTCGTTAAGACATACCCCAAGCTTGCAATTTTGCTCCGTATTTGACATTTTAATCGCTAAAACAACCCCACAAACTAGCTTTAAGATGACTTTCCGGCGAATGGAGTGGCGGCACCCGGAATTAGACGGAAATTTTTCGTGAGTTTTTGTGGGAAGATTGGTATGGCTAGAAAGCTCTTGATGAGAGAAACAAAACCCCGTGCTCGGATTCTCCAATGGTGGCTGAAGTTGGCCGGAAAACGCAAAAGAAGGTGGTGGCGCCCGGAATTCCGGCCACAGATCGGACTGGAATTTGGGTGGGGTTTGTAGAGGATGAAAAATGGAGAAGAATGGCGGTGGTTTCGCGAGATTCCGACCGGTAGAACTCCGAGAAAATGGATTTTTGTGAGAAGTGGGTTTAGTGTTCTTGAGCTTCTAGAGAGAGAATGGAGGAATTTGTTAGGTTAGAATGAAGAAGAAGGGTGCTGGAGGTGTTTAATCTTTGGTCAAGGAAGGTCAAACCCGGTCAATGTTTGTTCAACTCATTAAATCTCTTGGTTAACGAAAGTCAAGGCAGTCAACAGCTCAAAACATCAGTCAAACGACCAACACGCAGGCTGGGCGCGGGCCGCGTGCTGGCCACGTCTAGCATCCTCGAACACAGCAGATCCAACAGCAAAAAAAATGACTTCTGCGCGGGTTGCACGTGGGCCGCGTGTTGGCCGCGGGAACTGGTTTGCTCAAAAAAATTCCAAGCGCTTCGAAAATCCATGCGGGTCAGGCGCGGGCCGCGGGCTGGCCGCGGGTACTGAATTGAATTTGAGCTTTGGCTCACGCGGGCTGGACTCGGGCCGCGTACTGGCCACGTCTACTTGTTGGAAAACCTTCTGAACCTTCTAACCTTTAACGCGGGCTGCGCTCGGGCCGCGGGCTGTCCGCGGGCTATGCTGCACATCAAAAATGGGATTTTTCCAAAAAAAACTGATTTTTAAGCCAAAACGATCCCCGTAAGGCCCGGTATGAAAAATTTGACAAAATTTGGAGTAAAATGGGGATCGATTGGTGAAACCTTTCAAAAATTGGAGTAAAATGATTTATTAGAATTTGAAAAAATGGTGAAAGCACATTGCTTTCCAAAAATGCCCTTCTTTAACATCTTAGGCGAGACGTCCTCCTAGCTTTCTTCAACACATCGGGACATCCAAATGGATGATTTCAAGGGCATTAGCACTGAAACCTTCATAGAATGGCTTCAACCGGTGCCCGTTGACTTTGAAAATTTGTCCCGTCTTTTCGCTTTGAATTTCCACCGCCCCATGGTCAAAGGTCTTAATCACAACAAAAGGTCCAATCCATCTTGACCTTAGCTTTCCTGGAAATAACTTCAATCGTGAATGGTATAGTAAGACCCTATGACCCGGTTCAAAATGCTTCCGGGTGATGGACTTGTCGTGGAAGAGCTTCGTTTTCTCCTTGTAAATCCTTGCGTTTTCATAAGAGTCGTTTCTCAATTCTTCTAGCTCTTGGAGTTGAAGTTTCCTATGCCTTCCCACCTCGTCAATGTTGAAATTGCATTGCTTGACCGCCCAAAATGCGCGGTGCTCTAATTCGACGGGAATATGACATGGTTTCGCAAAAACCAATCTGAAGGGCGACATTCCTATTGGGGTCTTATAAGCGGTCCGATAGGCCCATAAGGCATCGTCTAGTCTCAAAATCCAATCCTTCCTTGTCGGATTCACCGTTTTCTCTAGAATAGACTTCACTTCACGATTCGAGACCTCCGCTTGACCATTCGTTTGAGGGTGGTAAGCGGTAGAGACACGACGGGTCATGTTGTACTTTTTCAATAAAGCTTCCATCATTTTGTTGCAAAAGTGCATCCCTCTATCACTAATCAAAGCCCTAGGCACACCAAATCTCACAAACACATTAGATTTTAAAAACTCGATAACCGTTTTGGCATCATCCGATCTTGTGGCTTTGGCCTCAACCCACTTAGAAACATATTCAACCGCGAGCAAGATGTAAACGTTGCCAAACGAAACACGAAATGGGCCCATGAAATCAATCCCCCATACGTCAAAATTTTTAGAAACAAGGATTGGATTTTGGGGCATTTGGTTCTTTTGCGAAATGTTTCCCGTCATTTGACACCGTTCACAACTTTTGCAAAACAAGTAGCAGTCGCGTGACATGGTTGGCCAAAATAGTCCACATTCAAGAAACTTTCACAACATTCGGCTAGGTCCAAAGTGTCCCCCACAAGCAAATTCATGACAAAATTGCAAAATGGATTGGTGCTCTTGTTGGGGTACACAACGCCTAATGATTTGATCGGGACAATGTTTCCACAAATAAGGCTCATCCCATACGTAATATTTTGCATCACTTTTCAACTTGTCTTTTTGAGCACGTGTAAATGTGTCGGGGTACCTTTTTGTGACCAAAAAGTTAACGATATCGGCATACCAAGGAATAGATTGAGTAAGGGAAAAGAGATGCTCATCCAGAAACTCGTCCCGCAACGGGAGAGGAGTTTCATTTGAAGTGATCCGGCTTAGATGATCGGCCACGAGGTTCTCGCATCCGCTCTTGTCCCGGATTTCCAAGTCAAATTCTTGTAACAGTAGGATCCACCGGATGAGTCTCGGCTTTGCATCTTTCTTTGTCATCAAGTACTTGAGAGCTGCATGATCCGAATACACTATGACTTTGGTACCAAGTAGATATTGCCAAAACTTCTCCAAAGCAAACACTATGGCCAATAGCTCCTTCTCCGTGGTAGAGTAGTTACTTTGAGCATTGTCTAGTGTCCTTGATGCATAATAGATCACGTGGGAGGCCCTCCCATTCTTTTGACCCAAAACGGCGCCTAATGCATAGTTGCTTGCATCACACATGATCTCAAAGGGGAGATCCCAATTTGGTGCTTGCATAATGGGAGCGGATGTAAGCAACTCTTTGAGCTTGTCAAAAGCTTCTTTGCACGTCTCGTTGAACTTGAAATCAACCTCTTTTTGCAAGAGTTGGCATATTGGTCTTGTTATCTTTGAAAAATCCTTGATGAACCATCGATCGAAACCTGCATGGCCCAAAAAAGAACGAACTTCCCGAACACAAGTCGGGTAAGGTAAGCTTTGAATAACATCAATTTTGGCCTTATCTACCTCAATTCCTTTTTTAGACACAATGTGACCCAAAATGAGACCTTGACTCACCATGAAATGGCATTTTTCAAAATTTAGAACCAAATTCGTTTCAATGCATCTTTTTAAAATTTTGGTGAGATTGGTCAAACACTCTTGAAAGGAGTTGCCATATACCGTGAAATCGTCCATAAAAACCTCAATTATGTTTTCAACGTATTCCAAAAAGATACTAACCATACAACGTTGGAAAGTGGTCGGGGCGTTACATAATCCGAATGGCATTCTACGGTATGCGAAAGTGCCAAATGGACATGTAAAAGTTGTCTTTTCTTGGTCCTCCGGTGCCATCGGGATTTGGTGAAAACCGGAATACCCGTCTAGACAACAATAATGGGATTTCCCTGCCAACCTTTCTAACATTTGGTCGATGAAAGGCAATGGAAAATGATCTTTTTATGTGCTTGCATTGAGTTTGCGGTAGTCAATACATACTCTCCACCCGTTTTGCACACGGGTGGGGACCATCATACCTTTGTTGTTTTCGACCACCGTGATTCCCGTCTTCTTTGGAACGACTTGCACCGGGCTCACCCACTTGCTATCCGAGATTGGATAGATCATCCCCGCATCTAGGAGCTTCAAAATCTCTTTCTTGACCACTTCCATCATTGGCGGATTCAACCTTCTTTGTGCGTCCCGTCTCGGCTTGCATTCATCCTCCATTAAGATCTTGTGCATACAAGTGGAGGGGCTCAATCCCTTGATATCCGCAATCATCCATCCCATGGCTTCTTTATGCTCCTTCAACACCTTGACGAGTTGTTCTTCTTCAAATTCGGTTAAGTGAGTTGAAATGATAACTAGAAGGGTTTCATTCTTTCCCAAATAGGCATACTTCAAGTGTTGAGGTAAGACCTTCAATTCCAATTCGGGTGGTTGAACAAGGGATGGGGGCAATTTTGTATGAGTTGGGGGCAATTCAACTTGCTTGACATCTAATCTTGTGGATTTCTTCATCTCCATTTTATTTACCAACTTCTCAACTTCCGGAGCCAAAGAATAAAGCTTTAATTGCTCGGCTAGCTTCCCACAATCGAATCCTTTGCTTAAGATCGTCTCCAATATATCACTTTTAGATAACTCGAACAATTCTTGAGTAATTGGCTCGACAACATCAACAAAGTACAAAGATGAAACATCACTAGGATATCTCATGGCAACATAAATATTAAAACTTATTGTTTCACCATCAAACTCCATTGTCAAACTTCCCTCATACACATCGATCTTCGTCCTAGCCGTCTTCAAAAACGGTCTCCCAAGCAAGATTAGAGCCGATTTGGAGGACACTTGCTCATCTAGATCAATCACATAGAAATCCTCCGGGAAGACCAATTGGTTCAGTTGTACTAGGACATCTTCCAGAATGCCTCTAGGAAAGACACTTGATTTATCCGCAAGAGAGATTATGACACCGGTTTCACTTAAGGGTCCGACATTCAATGATTCATACACCAAATAGGGCATGACATTGATAGAGGCACCAAGATCAAGCATATCACTACTAAAAGTAACATCTCCAATCTTGCAAGGAACCGTGAATATCCCGGGATCTTTGCATTTGGGTGGACGTTTCCTTTGTAATACCGCGGATGCGTTTTCATTCATCAAAATTTTCTCATTTCCCTTCAACTTCCTCTTGTTGGTGCAAAGTTCTTTCAAGAACTTTGCATATCTCGGAATTTGCTTGATCGCATCAAGTAGAGGGATGTTTACTTCCACCTTTCGGAAGGTGTCCAAAATCTCTTTCTCCTCCATATTCTTCTTTGAAGTTGCAAGTCAGGAGGGGAACGGTGGTTGAGTGGCTATTGGTGTTACTAGAGGGGTAGACTTCTTTGGAACTCCGTCTTGTGCATCGTTCTTGACTGTAGGTTCTTCAATGGGAATGATCTCTATTTCTTCCTCTTCTTCCCTTGGCTTCTTCTTTGAACTACTTTCTCCGGCTTGTTTGCCACTTCTCAAGGTCACCACATTGACATTTGGGTTCTTTTCGGTTTGAGAAGGGAGTTTACCACGGGATTCCAACATGCTTATAGATGTAACTATATCTCCAATTTGTGCTTCAAGGTTGGAGATACTAGTCCTTGTCTGTTTTTGGAATTGTTAGGTACTAGTGGCTAGAGATTTGACAATGTCTTCAAGAGACATTCCGGAGCTACTTGGTTGAGATTGAGGAGATTGTTGATGATGATGTGGAGGGTGCGATTTGGGTTGATAGTGTGGTTGTTGATGTTGGTATTGAGGTTGTGGTGGTGGATAGGACGGTCTAACCAATGCATTTTGAGGCAATGGTCTTGAGTTGTAGCACATGTTGGGATTTGGCTTCCAACTCGAACTATATGCATTTTGGTAACCGGATGGTTTGTTGTGGTAGTTTTGGAACTCTCCTGTGGCATTCACATGTCCCGCATCTTCTTGAAGGATGGGACACATATCCGTAGGATGTCCCATTGTTGCACATATTCCACAAACCATCACTTGTGGAGTTTGTCCCACGGCTAGCTTTTGGACAACGAAGGTTAGATCTTTTATTTGAGACTCAAGATTTGATGTTCCCACTTCATTGACGTTGTGTTGTGTGTCTCTCTTCATGTCTTGGCGAGGGCCAAAATGTTGTGAATTTGCGGCTATGGTGTTGAAAAGTTGTCTTGTTTATTGTGGGGTTTTACTAAAGACATCTCCACCACTTGAGGCATCAACTAGTCTTCTCTCCATTGGCAAAAATCCCTCATAGAAGTGTTGAATGAGGAGTTGTTCCGGAATTTGGTGTTGTGGGCAACTATAGCACAAGGTTTTGAACCTCTCCCAGTAATCATGGAAAGTCTCATTTTGACCTTGGCGGATTCCACAAATCTCATTTCTAAGACTTGAGACTCTTGAGGCGGGATAGAATTTATCAAGGAAAGCTCTTTCCATGTCGATCCATGAGTTGATCGACCCCGGTGGAAGATAGAATAACCAATCTTTTGCTCTATCGGCCAATGAAAAGGGGAATGCCCTTAGCTTGATTTGGTCATCGGTTGACCATTGTGGCTTCATGCTAGTGCAAATAATGTGGAACATCTTCAAATGCTTATGAGGGTCTTCATTCTCCAATCCATGAAAAATTGGTAGATGATGGACTAAACTGAACTTCAACTCCGAGCCTCCTTCCAAAACCGGGTAATTGATACTGGTTGGAGTTTGTGTAACATCGGTCTCCATCATTTGCCTCAAAGTTCTTTCGGGAACTTCTCCTCCGTCCGCCATTGCAATTGGTTCAATAATGGGTGGGTTTTGTTGTAGGGGTGGTGTTTCGGGAATTTCTTGGCGAGGGTCGGGACTAGAATTGGGTTCTATATCACTTAATGAAGCGGTTTCAACCTCCGGGTCCCCGTGGGGGTTAGAAGTTTGACCACGTTCAACTCGTTTTTCCTTAGCCAAACGCCTTGCTTCTTTTTCGATTTCAGGGTTGTAAATCAAGTCACCTGTACGCTGAGATCTGGGCATAGAGAAACAAATTGATTAAAAATAAACCAATCCCCGGCAACGGCGCCAAAAATTTGGTGGTTGTCGAGGCCAACACAAATAATAACCCTAAATATTATACACTAAAATAGTGTATAGTGGTAAAGGGATCGAATCTACGGAGATTGGTTCAATTTATAACTCTATGAAAAATCTTTTTGTAAAAATACTTGTAAAATGACAATAATTGTGTATTTTTATTGTTAGTTTAGATGCTTGGACAAATTTAGCATAAAATCATAACTACCACCACAATGTGGCGGTTGCCGCTGTGAGTTGCCGTTGACCGCCACCACCTGAGGTGGTAGTGGGTGGTGCCCGACTTATTTAATCCCTATTGACCTAAAAACCTAACCATTTGACTAATAGGCATGTGATTGGGTTGGAAACCCTAATTAGGGTTTAGAAAACCCTAATTTTGGATCTGTTGGTTTGAGCTTATTGGGACCCACGTTTTGGACCATTGAAATGGAATTTTGAATTAAGCCCGATCATGTTGTATGTTTTTCCTAGTGGATTGATGGACTTAATGGATTAAATTATTAATGGGTTAAGTAAGAACACTTAACCCTAGTCGTCATTTTATGTGAAAACCCCTAATTAGGGTTGGATTCTTGTAGGGCCATTATTCTTGGACTAAGTTACTATGGGCCTTCGTGGGCCTACTGGGAACAGATTTATGGACTAAGGAAATTATTGGGTCGTAGTATAAGGCCTATTGGAAAGGCTTGGGCGCAATTTTCAACAGGTGGGCCATAACTAGGCCTTGATGATTATGAGATATTGGACCATTGGAATGACAAATGTTTGGACCTAAAATAAATAGGTGGGCCTTTCTGTTGGGTCTAGATGTTTCAATCCTTGATGGGCCATTTAATAACCATATTATGGACTAGGAATTTGGATGGGCTTTAGAGTAAGGCCCATGTGAGGGGTTTGGGCTCGATTTGGAAAATTGGGCCATATATTGGCCTTTGGTCCATCGTTTGACTTTTGGGCCTTCAGATTGTATGTTTGGACGAAGTTAGGTTAAGGGTAAAATAGTCTTTTTATCCCAAGCATGGACTTATGGTTATGTATTTGAACCCAATTATTAATTGGGTGTTGTTTTAATGTTGGCAATTTGGGAATCTGTCAGCCAGCAGCTTGAGTTTTATCCGTGAGACTTCAACATTATGAGGTGAGTCAGACCATATGGGGGAGCCCATGGCATCCTGGAGTAAGACCCTGGGAGGAGCCCGCCGCATTCTTATATGCTTATGTGATTGATATGCCTTATATGATTGATATGGATTATGTGATTAATATGGTTTATGTGGATTATATGGGCTATGCTCTGGGGAACTCACTAAGCTTCGTGCTTACAGTTTTGTTTATGGGTTTTGGTATCTTTGTTTTGGAAAAGAAGGGCCTGGCTTGATTGCAGAGCACAAACACGTGTTTTCTGCTTTATGTGATTTTGGGACGTAACTCTGTGTGACATCCCCAATTTCACGGCCAGAAAAGACCGATTTTTTATGCTTTGTTTTTAAAATCAGAGTAATCATTTAAAGAAAACTGTTGCAGAATTTGTTCCCAAAACAAAATATGATAAGAATTTATCAAAGTTTTCAAAAGAATAATGTTTAAGAAAAGAGTTTTTAAGACAAGTAAGTTTCCCTAAAATACCCATATATGTTATCTATTATGACTTGACTTTTGAGTATGTGAATCGCATCATAGTTAGGGCTAGTAAAGATGCCTTTATATGATGTATGAGCTGGTTGAATTGCATGCTAGTGTTGAGTAGTCAACGATAGATTGGCCTGATATGTGGTGCTTGTAGCCTTGGAGATGCTGGATGCAATGCTAGAATGAGAATGATTATTGATATTAGTAACTGCTAAGTGTATGCTTTGAAAATTGTATATGTTTAGGATCTTATAGCCTTATAATAATTGATTTGGCCTTATTTCATGTTCCTTACTTGGTTTTGGTCCTAGGGTAGAGTTGATTATTCGACAATCTATTAGATCTTGTTCTGTGTATAATTTGCATGCATAAGGTAGCCAATAGTGAGGATGGATGGATATGGACAACATGAGTTGTGGTATATGGGCCCAATGTTCTATGATAGTTCATGGGTCAAAGACTACCCTAGGGTAAGCCTAGGATGAGATTAGTGAATGGAGTTACCTGATTGCGGATTGTATGTGTGGATAGAATTGCTTGATTAGAGTATGTTGGTTAGTTTTCTGTTGTTCGAATGTTGCTTGCTTTGTGCTTTGTCAGACTCTGAGAAATGTGAGTTGGCTACTAAGTGAATATGCTAAGTCACATGTAGCACAGGCTGGATAATCTTAGAGTGATGGACTTGACCCTATTACGCAACTCTCGTCTGAGTCCAATCGTTCTAGGGTTGGGACTTTTACTCGAACGATTATATGATCTCTGTTGTATGTGGCTATATTGATGAGGTAGATATTTGACATTAATGGTTGTTTTTTAGCAGCTGAGGGTAGGGTGAGGTTGGGAACCTAGGAGATCCTAGGATATGTTGCAGTGGGTTCGTAGTATGGTTCAACGAGTGCTGGCATAATGGTCTGAAGAAGTGACTTAGAGGATTCAGGAGGACTATTGAGGAAAGTATGGACAGGTGTGGAAGATATTATTAGGCCCGTACTACTGAAAGCACATGACCCATACTCGAATCGGCGAGGTCTTGGAGAATCCAAGGAGCTTCTGGGAGGGACAGCTCTTGGGTATGCTTTGATAGTGAGGATAGCTGCTTTGCCAGATGAGGATAAGCACACATGAGGAAGGACCAGGCTTTGGTCCCGGCTCCAGTGGTGAGCCAGTAGTGGAAGGACTGTCAGGGTTTTGAGTTCGCCTTAGATTTCTTGTATTAGGCAACAATGATTGATTGTGTGATCTATTGCGCTTTCGGGATTAGAGACGATGTCTTGGGAATAGTTTGTAGCTCAGTTTAGGTCAAAGGTTGTTTCAGCTGCTATAGTCCATCTGTGGACGACTGAGACGTTGAGTGAGTCAGGGTGCGAGGCCTTGAATGATATGATCTTTAGAGTCGAGAACGGGAGATCGATTTTCGATTACCTCGGGAAGAGAGGATCAGATCAGGTGCTTATATTCGAGGATCCCGAGAGGAGACCCAAGACTTCTGAAAAGCGTTTGAGAGGCCAGCAGGGTCGGATTCAATGTAGCACTTGCGGGAAACTACACGATGGAGTTTTTTTCGTTCCAAGAGTTGAGTAAGTGTATCCCTGGGATTGTTTCCCTGATTGTGTGAGTTACATCTTCTAGTGATGTCATATTCCATTTGCATGCGATGAATTATTAGTGGTTAACAAAAGGTAATTTCCCTATTTACAGGTTAGGAGTGTACAATATTATGTTGGTTTATGGCCAAGATCGGTTCAGGGGTACTAAGTGGAAGGTCTGTGGACAGGGTTAAACAGGATGGTCATTCAGCATCGTCTGGATTCAGTGGTTTTAGTAACCGTTATTGATTGGCGGATGAAAGTGCCAAGGAAAGTAGCTCATTGCTGAGGTATAGGTTGGAGCATATATCTTTTGGTCTTCAAGATTAGAGTGTAGTATCATTCATGATGGTTTTTGAGCATTCTAACACACCTAAGGTGTACATGCAAACCTAGAAACCTTTGATATGTGTTTTACTAAGATACATGCAAATTTGCTTTTCCAAGGTTCTTAACCTAACTAGCATGGCATGGGAACTTTGAAACATAAAAAGCTAGTAGTGTTACATACCTTTTGGTAGTGGTTGATTGTTGGGAGTTTGAGAGCCTAGCACCAATAATGTGGATGCCTCAAATGGAAGTCATAAATCACCACAAACCTTGGAAAATTGAGAGAGTAGTAGAACACTTCTAGAAATCGACTACCCTTAGTTCTTACACAAAACTAGTGCTATTTCAAGTTCCAAGGACTCCATTATATAGTGTCGTGGATTAGGGTTACATCCATGTAAACCCTAACACCCATGACCATTCATTTCCATGAGATCCATGGGTTAAAGCTCCATGGACTATCCATGGACTTACCATGCAAGCCTATCCCATTCTAAATAAGCATTAGCTCACACTATATAAATACAAGAGTCCATATTTAATTAGTCACCCTTTTGATCACTAAATTAATTCTAAATTAATTTTTGATCTAGACTAATTAAATAATATGATTTCATATTAATATATTATAACTTGTAATATATTAATAAATCGTAACTTATACTATTCTCAAAAGATTATCCATATAAATTGTTAGAGGTGAAGTGCAACCTAAATGGACCATGTCGGGTCGGGTCAAGTACATATCAAATATATTTATGGACATAGACACCTTATCCAAAAATTCAAGCATTAGGGACTGTCGGTTTCATTGAGATCCGGGAGGTGTTTATCTGGTTACTAGAAGTTGTGTGGGCTTTGGGGGTTGGTTAGTGATGGAACACTAATTGATAAGTGTTAGTTGTCATCAGGTCAATCGTTGTAAGGTAATAAGGATTGGGAATCCTTCAATTCTCCCGTGCATTGAGAAATTAGTTGATTCAAAGTGGGGGAGAGTTATCCCTAGATTTAGAAGCAGAAGCGTTTTTGAAACTGGGATAAGTTTCATATTTCCGCCAGGGAGAAAGGAGGCCCAAGTGGCTGTTTGGTTTGAGGGTTGTGTCGGTTGGGAGTTCGTTAAAACCCCCCAGCGTGTGAATCGCATTTTATTGGTACTTGATAGCAGAATTTGGGGAATCAGGTTGGGGTTCTAGACATGAATTGAGTTTAGTTCGGGTGTTCTGTCAAGTGTGTGCTCGACTTTGAGGGTATTTAGATTAATAAATTGTTGATAAGGCATCGGCTTGCGGTAATGTTAGGGCGAAAGTGTTGTAAAACTGCGAGGGTTGCCGTAGCATTCACAAGCGGTCAAATTGTATGGAAAGTGTTGTAAGACTATGGGGGTAGCCGTAGCATTCACTAGTGGTTAGATAGTGTGGGAAGTGTTGTGAGACTGCGTGATGACTTGTATCATTCACGGATTCTTTCAGATGATTAGGCTAAGGTTGGGCAGTTCACAAGATTGTCGGTAGAGCACAACATGATTGGAATCAAGAAATGGTAGGTCGTTGGAGATCGGGTATGATGTAAGACGACAATTATTCTGGTAGCAATCGCTTTTCGCATTGAATAGGGTGGAGATAGGTTGTCAGGCTATTACGATTGGATGGACCAGAAGGATTGACGGAGCCATGAGTGGTGATATAGCTAGGGTGACTATTTCTAGTAGAAGTTTCCTTCGGAGGTCGCATGGAGCGACTGTAAGATTGCTCATTGGTTCAGCAACCGGGCAGGAATATGGTATTCCGGATGAGCTTACTGTCAAGTATAAGTGTATTGTTGGCAAATTTGGCTCGTGAGTTTGTCTTCTAGTAGGAACCCTAGGTTATCAGAAATTGAGTAGCCGGTTGGGAGTTAAGTGCATTGAATTCGACAATGATTCAGTGTGGGTGGTCTGTCAGTGAGTTACACCATCTCGAGACTACATATTTCATATTAAGTAATGTGATCATAATGCGGGGAATTTGTCTATCTTTGGGTTTTAGAACCTTGTGAGGGTTAGTTTTTATTGCCTTGGGAAGGTCGGGGTGATGCTTAGGTTTGTGGCCATGTCGTTCAAGTTGTCTGGCGTGTAAGGAATGGTAAGGAATTATTTCGAGGACGAAATCCAATTTAATTGGGGAAGAGTTGAAACATTCTATTTAGAATATAATAATTAAATAATAGAAATGGAACCCCGAGATGTAATTATTATTATTATTTTATATTACTATAGCCAAATCAAATAATAATTAGCGGGGTGTTGGTTTCGGGGAGCCAAATGATAAGATTTGAATCTTCGGGGGGTTAAAGTGTAATTTCGGGAGTTATTTTGTAATGATTTTCAGAAGTCAGGGGTATTTGGTATCATTTGGACTTAATATGAAAGGATTTATGCTAGCTGTGGTTAAAGAGTAAATTATGGATCTACATTGAAAAGGTTTTGTAGAAGTGGGGCCATTCGTTAACATTTGGATTCAATTTGAAAGAAAAGGGGAGAAGGAGGGACTAAGAGTGTCATTATGGATCAAAGTTTGATTTGATCGGGACTTATAAACCTGCCCATGAAACCCTAACCCTACCTTAACCTCCAGCCGCCACCTTCCTTTTCCATTGTCCAGCCGCCACCCTCTTTTCTTCGATCTCCGACACCGCAACCCCCTGTTGCCAAGTCGCAAGAGGTCCCAAAACACCGAAGCCACCATCTCACGATCATTCTACCACCAGGAATCGAATTTGAGGTTGTCGCCACCACCTCCTCCCACTGTTGCATTGCTGCCACTGTTGTGCCCTAGTCATTGAAGATGAAGCTGTCACTAATGGCGGTGGTTTGCTAGATGTTGATTCGATGTGGTCTTGGACCGACTTCCCTCGTGTCCTTTCCGAACCATAATTGTTGCCTTCTCGGTTAATACTGACGATGATGAAAAGCCGCCACCCGTCATTGTTTCAGCCTTGGAGATCTAAGGCAGACGACAGTAGAGGCAGTTGCGGATCATGGTTGAGTCGCTCTCTCCCGTCTCTCCTGTTACTACGTCCCAACGCCATCCGCCGCCGTTAACCGCCGCTGATTGCCGCTTGCCGTCACTACCGCCGTACTCAATCAGATGGGTGGCTGGATTCATTTAGGACCAGAAAGAGTGTGTGTATGTGTGTGGTTACATGGCCGAAAATCACAAGAGAGCCACCATCACCACCGTGAGGTGGTGGCTAGCACCTGTAACCACCGACTGCCACAAGGGTGGCTGTATGTGTATTTTATCATGTGTGTTTATCTTTGATGTTTCTTGTATGGATCTTGTATCATTGGATCGTGGCCGACATAATCAAAGAAAAAACCATAACCACCACCGTGAGGTGGTCGCTACCACCCTTTGCCGCCACCAGCTGCCGTTTTGGATGGCGGTTTGCATTGTGTGTTTGGATTGTTAGTTTAGATGCTTGGACATATTTAGCCTAAAATGATAACCACTACCACGAGGTGGTGGCTGTCGTGAGCCGACGTTGACCGCTACTACTCGAGGTGGTAGTGGGTGGTGCCCGACTTATTTAACCCTAATTGACCTAATGAAGCCCTAATGGACCTAAAAACCCAACCATTTGACTAATGGGCAATCGATTGGGTTGGAAACCCTAATTAGGGTTTAGAAAACCCTAATTTTGGATTTGTTGGTTTGAGCTTATCGGGACCCGCATTGTGGAGCATTGAAATGTAATTTTGAATTAAGCCCAATCACCTTATATGTTTGGCCTAGAGGATTGATGGACTTAATTGATTAAGTCCTTAATGGGTTAAGTAAGAACACTTAAGCCTAATCTTCATTTTATGTGAAAAACCCTAATTAGGGTTGGATTCTTATTGGGCCATTTCTTGTACTAATTTACTATGGGCCATTGTGGGCCAAATGGGAACAAATTTATGGACTAAGGAAATTATTAGGCCTTAGGATAAGGCCCATTGGAAAGGCTTACGCCCAATATGGAAAATTGGGCCACATGTGGGAAATAACTGAGCCTTGATGATTGTTGGATATTGGACCATTGGAATGCCAAGTGTTTGGACCAGAATAAATGGTTGGGCCTTTTTGTTGGGTCTAGATGTTTCGATCCTTGATGGGCCATCTAATAACCATATTATGGACTAGTAATTTGTATGGGCTTTAGAGTAAGGCCCATGTGAGGGGTTTGGGCCTAATTTAGAAAATTAGGCCATATGTTGGGCTTTGGTCCATTGGTTGACTTTTGGGCCTTCAGCGTGTGTGTTTGGACCTTGGTTTTGGACCAAGTGATGTTAAGGGTAAAATAGTCTTTTTACCCCAAGCATGGACTTATGGTTATGTATTGGAATCCAATTATTCATTGGGTGTTGTTTTGATGTTGATAGTTCAGGAATCTGTCATCCAGTAGTTAGAGTTTTATCCGCGGGACTTCAACATTGCGAGATGAGTTTCCTCACCATAACAAGGGTTCGAAGTCACCAAGGCCGAACCATTTTATGATATGTGGTACACTAGTTGATGCAGTGATATGTGGCATGTTAGTTGGTTATATGATATATGCTATGCGGTTTGTTTATGTGTTATTTGCATGAAAGACCATGGGGGAGCGCACGACACTTGGATGTAATACCATGGATTTTTAGGTAAAGACTATGAGGGGGAGCCCATGACATTGTGATGTAAGAAAGTGTGGGGGAGCCCGTGGCTTTCTAGGTAAAGACCATGGGGGAGCCCATGACACTTAGGTGGAAGACCATGTGGGGGAGCCCATGACATCCTGGAGTAAGACCCCGAGAGAAGCCCACGACATCTTTATATGTTTATATGCATTTTTTATGTGATATGTGGTATACTAGTTGTTTATGTGATATGTTGTATACTAGTTGTTTATGTGATGCGTGATACGCCAGTTGTTTTTGTGATACTTGCATGAAAGACCATGGGGGAGCCCATAGCGCTTGGATGTCAGACCATGTGGTGAATCCCATGGCTTTCCAAGTAAAGACCATAGGGGAGCCCATGACACGTAGGTGTAAATCCATGTGAAGGAGCCCATGGCATCCTGGAGTAAGACCCTGGGAGGAGCCCACGACATCCTTATATGCTTATGTGACTTATATGCCTTATATGATTGATATGGCTTATGTGATTGATATGGTTTATGTGGATTATACCCATGTTTTCTACTTTATGTGATTTTGGGACATAACTCTGATAAACGTTTCAATTTTAGTAATGTTTTGAATGATTGGATGAAGTAACATTTGTGTTTGACTATAATGAAAAATGAATTTTTTACCCTTGATTTTTTGGCTCGTTACGTTTGTAAAGGTATACAAACACACATATATGTATTTTTTTTATTTTATAAACATATTTTTATATATTTATACATATTAAAAACATATTTATATGTTTTTATACAATTTAAAAACATATTTCTATATTTTTAATTGTATAAATAAGATTTGAAGATTTAAATATAATGTTTTTAATATATAAATATGTTTTAAAAATAGTTATACATTCATAAAATTTAGTTTTGGAATAAAAAGAAAAAGAATAATAATAATGCAAATAATAATGATAATATATTAACTAATCAGGGGCTTAATCATATGTTTTAATTGTCATCGTACAATGAGTGAGATGGCAAACGGGCAACAAACTTTGCCGCTAAGCCTTTTTGAATGGTAAAGCTAATTCTTTTAAAGACTACATCCGAAGATCTAGGGGCTATAACATTACTATGCATGATTCGTTGTACTATTTTAAGAAGATCAACCGCATCCAGTGCGAAGAAACCAAACGTATCAAATGCAAATGGTATGAACACGTGTTGATATATTATATTGATATATTATATTGAAAACGGCAGGTGTATTTAATGAAAATTCATTGCAGTCTAGTGGTGAGGCGTTTGGATTTTGTTTTAGATATTGTTTTCTATAGAAAAATATATTGGTGTTGGTAGAAATTTTAACTTACCATTTATATCTTCAACTAACATCTTGGGAAAGCCTAAGATCTTGGATTTCTTCAGTATCTTGGTCTGCCATCGGTTTTCTTGTTAAATCTTGTATAGATGCTTAATAATTAACAGACAAGAACAAGACCAAGTCAATGTCACATGGTCAATACTAAAAGAATGGTCAAGACCTGCATGAAAGCCATGACAAACGAAGATCGAGGAGAATACCAAGATCCTCGAATTTCTAGTTAGTATCGTTATGTATAAAAGACTAGCTGATTGCACGCACACAAAAACATTCACTTCTCCTTATTCTCTTATTCTCTCGACACTTGAGCACGAGCACTTTCTTTCTAAGATCAGCTAGCACACATAATCTTTTATTTATTGATTTAATATAAGTTCTAAGGAAGGTGAGTTTATCATATCCCGATGTTTTATGCCGGTGATTCAAAAGGATTAAGTGATTTCCTCCTATATCATCGTGTGCTTGCTTTTATTTTACTTAGTTGTCATTGTTTGATCGATTAAAACACTTTTTGCAAACTTAGTTTGATTGTTGATCTATTTGCATATCGGATGATCATGGTATTCTGTGATATCTTGATATCTTTTCGAGTTCTTTACAAATATATTACTAATAGTCATTTCACGATCACTTTAACACTATTTTTGTCACAATTACCAAAAATACACTTTTTTACACCATAAATGAATCAACTCTGTTAAAAAATTTTCTAAATATCATTACCTTCATCCCTGGATCTTGGGCACTACCAAGATCTTTGGCATATTTTAAGATCGTTAACACTCAAGTTCTTAACATCTTAATTTTAACATCACACAACAGTTACTAATTTGGTTACGAAATTAGGTTATTAATTTTTTGACTGAAATAATCTGAGGCCACCCGTGGGACAATTAGTGTTATTATTATTTTTCTTTTTAAAATTAATCAAAAAACTCTTCTTAGATGTTGAATCACTTACAAAATTTTACACCAAAACTGTATTTTTAACCAAAATCCACTTCTAGCACTTTTCCATCTATCTTTGTTTGTGAGAGCCCACCCTTGCCTCCTGGAATCTAGAAATCCCTATAAGGAATGTCCTAAGATCCTCGTCCACTATCCATGAGGTGTAACTTAAGAAATTGTCAGACCCCCAAACCAGAATGGCGGAAACACTCGGGGGTGGATGACTTCACGTAGTATCACAACAATTGAATATTGTAAAGAAAGTAACACAACCATCGTATATATAATAAAAATGCACATTGTTGCGTTATACATGTTTCCAAAGAATATTACAATATGATGATGTAAAATGTTTAGTAATAAACGCCCTTAACGTTCCTTCTTCAAAAGCTGGTAGTTACCTGTATTACTGATTCCCTGAGAAATACAAGTGGTTTCGAAAAAGTGTCAACAATAAAGTTGGTGAGTTCATAAGTGTTTTGTACTGAAAAGTATGTCTTTTTGAAAGAAAATCAATGAACGTGGTTTTCAGAAAATCCAATATTTTCCACATATAGTTTGAATAGTTCCCAAGGTTGGAGGGTGTTAGTATCTTTCGTATTTAATGATAAAGATAAGTTTTGTACTCGAAATAATGTAAATACCGAATGCATGTCTGAATCTCGTAAATCAAGCTTGTTTTTATACTTTCGTGTGAGTCTTATAACCATACTATTGACACAGACATCTTGTAACAACATTCTTCAGGTGTTGTAGTGTTATGACATTTGTCACCCCAGGCCTGCCGGTCTAACTGTAGCTAACAGTTTAGGTGCGGGGTTGTCAATCCCGTATAGATGTATACACAAGTATCATGCTCTCCCTCCAAGAGATTATGGTTTATAATACAGGACTTGAAATGCATACATAAGAGTATGTTGAAGTTTGAATATCTCACATTACTTAGTATAAATAGATTTACGATAAGAAAGTATTTATTTCACTTTAAAAGAAAATATTTCGTTTTTCAAGATGTATACGTAAGAATGCATGAATAACTCGAAAACTATACCCCTTATAGCCTTTAAAAAAGAAAGTTCCATTTGGTGAAAATAACTTGATGACATACTAACTTTATACGTAACGTAAGATGTTGGTACCGAATAATAATAAGATAGATGTTGCATTTTTGTAAAATGATACGTTTTCTTATATTGTACTTGTATTTCCCCCCTAAAACATGAAAAGACTTGAAAAGTAGGGTTATGAACTCACTTGTTCGGTTTGAAGAGACTGGGACTAGAGTCGAGCAGAACTTCAACCGCGGAAAGCTGCGTCTTCGAGCTTCTCGGGGATCTCGGTAGCGTAGAACCTTCGTCGGGGGCTCGGGTGCGGAAATCGAGGGTGTCGGGACGGCCTCTGGTGCTTGCAAGTGTGTGAGAGTAAGTGTGAGTTTGAGAAATGTGTGCTAAAATCCGGAGCTTATGCCTTCTATTTATAGGCCTGAAAATGGGAGTACGCTGGGCGTACCACCGGAGTACGCTGGGCGTACGCGTTACACTGGGCGTACTTCGGTTACGTTGGGCATAACTTTGCATCTTGGATTACGATTCGAGTCTAGCTAGGCGTAGAGCTGCAGCCGATGGGACTCGACCTTGCACCTGAGTACGCCGGGCGTACTCCTGAATTACGCTGGGCGTAATCCTGGCTTCTATCTTCTAAATTCTGTAACTTTCGCGTACGGGCTCCGTTTTTCGCGTTCTTTATATCCACGCGTAGGTGAGATTATGCTCTACAACTTTCATTTAGACTCCGTTGGCTAGTTTTGAATTTATTTTTAATGCTATGTTTTTAATAGGCCGGGACTGCTAAAGTCCGTTAAAAATTCATAGTTTCTTTATCCGACGTCGGTTTTCGTTTGTCTTTTTATCGTCTTACTCATATTTTGGAGACCTTCAACTTTCGTTTAGGTTGCGTTAGCTAAATATCGCTTGGTGTTCAATTCGAGTTTTTAGCCCTCTACTACTGTTACGAAACTTAGAAAATTCGTAACTTCTTCATACGAGGTCCAATTTGGGCGATCTTTTTATGTACGTTTACAGTTTAACGAACTCTACAACTTTTGTTTAGATACTTAAGGCTAAAATGCATTTTATTGTAATTTCACTTTTTACGTTCAATAGTGTTTTACCAGTGTGTCGTAAATATTTGAGTGGTTATAGTTTCTTCAATATAACCCGGTGTCGAATGTTCTTTATGTTTTTGGAAACCTTGGCATGATATCTAACATTTGATGCATCCCAATTCAGATATTTGAACACTTTATTTTGAGGTTAATTTCGTTGATTCCAAATAGTTTTCGTTCTATTTAACTTTTGAGTGTTACATTGCTTTGGGAAAAATATAGGGTTGTCACATCATCCCCCCGTTAGAGGAATTTCGTCCCGAAATTTAATCTAAGACTGAGTTTATAGGTTAGGGAAGAGATACGGGTATTTTTGCTTCATCTGATCCTCGCGTTCTCAGGTGTATTCAGGTCCTCGCTTGGCGTTCCAGCAGACCTTTACAATAGGTATGCGGCTCTGTTTAGTCCTTTTAATTTCCCGATCCATGATCTCTACTGGTTCTTCCACGAATTGGATATTCTCATTTATTGCAATTTCGTCTAGAGGGATGAAAAGGGCCTCATCGGACAAGCACTTCTTTTGGTTTAATACGTGAAAGGTAGGGTGTACGTTATGGAGTTCCTGAGGTAATCGAAGTTTGTAAACCACTGGACCGATCCTGGCAAGGATCTCGAATGGTCCAATGTATCTTGGATTCAATTTCCCATGCTTTCCAAAACGTATTAATCCTTTCCAGGGTGATACTTTTAGTAGGACACGATCTCCAACCTGGAATTCCAAGGGTTTCCGTCTTTTATCTGCGTAACTCTTTTGTCTGTCCCTTGATGCTTTCAGTCGTTCCCGGATCTGAACAATCTTCTCTGTAGTTTCCCTTATAATTTCTGGCCTAGTGAGCGTGTTGTCTGTTACTTGCCCTTTTGCTAGTTGTGTGTCCCCTACTTCAGCCCACCACATAGGTGATCTGCATTTACGGCCGTAGAGGGCTTCAAACGGGGCAGCCTTGATGCTAGTGTGGTAGCTATTGTTGTAAGAGAACTCGACCAAGGGTAGATGGGTGTCCCATGCTTTGCCAAAATCGATTAAGCAAGATCTCAATATATCTGCTAGGGTTTGTATGGTTCTCTCACTCTGGCCGTCAGTTTACGGGTGGTAAGCAGTACTCATGTCTAGTCTTTTTCCTAGAGATTTGTGCAGCGACTGCCAGAACCTTGAGGTGAATCTACTATCTCGGTCCAAGATAATGGATATGGGCACACCATGTAGCCGTACAATCTGCCTGAGGTATGTTCTAGTTAGTTTCTCTAATTTATCCGTTTCTTTGATTGGTAGGAAATGCGCTGACTTAGTTAACCCGTCGACGATCACCAAGATGGTGTCGTGCCCGCTTGCTGGCTTGGGTAATTTGGTTATAAAATCCATGGTTATCCGCTCCTACTTCCATTCGGGTATTTCTGGTTGTTGCAACAATCCCGAGGGCTTTTGGTATTCCACCTTGACTTTGGCGCACGTCAGACATTTGCTCACGTAGGTAGCAATTTCGTCCTTCATGTTCGGCCACCAATATAGTTTCTTGAGGTCGAGATACATCTTATCCGAGACAGGATGTATGGAGTATCGTGTCTTATGGGCTTCGTTCATGACGACTTTTCTGAATCCGCCAAACTTCGGTGCCCAGATCCGATCCATGAAGTAACGAACTCCATCATTCTTGACTTCAAGCTTCTTATCCATTCCCCTTAAGGCTTCCCCTGTCACATTTTCAGATTTTAAGGCTTCTACTTGGGCTTCCCTGATTTGTGTGGACAGGTGTGAATGGATTGTGATAGTTAGAGACTTCACTCTACGGCCCGAGTATTCCTTCCGGCTGAGTGCATCGGCCACTATGTTAGCCTTTCCGGGATGAAATCAAATTTCACATTTGTAATCGTTTAGTAGTTCTACCCATCGTCTTTGTCTCATGTTGAGTTCTTTCTGGTTGAGGATATGCTTGAGGCTTTTATGACCGGTGAAGACCATACATTTCGTGCCGTAGAGATAATGTCTCCATATCTTTAGAGCGAAAACGACTGCTCCTAGCTCTAGATTGTGTGTCGTGTAGTTTACTTCGTGCGTCTTTAGTTGTTTTGAGGTGTAGGCGATGACCTTCCCTCGTTGCATCAGGACACACCCAAGTCCTTGGTTTGACGCATCACAATAGACCACGAAGTCTTCTGTTCCTTCTGGTAAGGTTAGAATGGGCGCACTACATAAGGCTCGCTTTAGTGTTTGAAATGCGATGTCTTGTTTTTCTCCCCAGTCGAAGGTCACGCTCTTCTGAGTTAAGCTGGTAAGTGGCTTAGCAATCTTCGAAAAGTTTTGTATGAACCTTCGATAATATCCGACGAGTCCCAAGAATTGCCGGATTTCTGTTGGGGTTCTTGAGATCGTCCAATTCTCTATTGCCTTGATCTTAGAAGGATCCACGTGTATCCCTTCTTTGCTTACTACGTGGCCTAGGAAATCTACTTCTCAAATCCAAAACTCACACTTTGAAAATTTTGCATATAGCTTTTCTGCCCTCAATGTTTCCAAGACTTGGCAGAGGTGTTGGTTATGTTCTTCCTTGCTTCCTGAATAGATGAGTATATCATCTATGAACACGATCACGAATTTATCCAGGAAGGGACAACATACCCAGTTCATCAAGTCCATGAACACTGCTGGTGCATTTGTCAATCCAAAGGGCATCAATACAAACTCGTAGTGACCATAGCGTATTCGGAACGCTGTTTTGGGGATGTCTCCTCCAGCACTCACAGTTGGTGATAACTGGATCTTAGATCGATTTTTGAGAAGTAGCTTGCTCCCTATAGTTGGTCGAACAAATCGTCTATGCACGGTAGGGGATATCGGTTCTTGATCGTGATTTTGTTCAGTTCCTGGTAATCGATGCACATGCGAAAAGATCTATCCTTCTTCTTCACGAATAGGACCGGTGCTCCCTATGGTGAGAAGCTCGGTCTGATAAAGCCCTTGCTCAGCAGCTCGTTTAATTGACTGGACAGTTCCTGCATCTCGGCTGGGGCTAGACGGTAAGGCGAATTTGCTACTGGAGTAGCTCCGTGAATTAAGTCGATTCTGAACTCGACTTGGCATTCTGGTGGGATCCCTGGAAGATCTTCTGGGAAGATGTTTGGGAAGTTGCAGACTTCCGGAATGTCTTTAATGTTCTTCGGTTCTTGTTTCTGGTCTACTACGTGGGCTAGAAAGGCATGATGTTCCTTGCGAAGATATTTTCGTGCTTTAACATAGGAGATGATTTGTAAATTTGTACTAGGTTTGTCACCATAAATGACAAGAGTTTCGCCGTTTTTTAGATTGAGGCGAACGACCCTTTTGTGACAATGTATATCGGCATGATGATGACTTAACCAGTCCATACCGATGATGACATCAAAACTTCTTATCGAAATGGGCATAAGATTGATTTGAAATAAGTGCTCGTTTAAATTTCGTGTGCATCCTATGTACATATCGCTTGCGCTTTCCGTTTTACCATTTGCCATTTCTACAGTGAATATTTTATTGAGTGGTTAGGGTTTTTGATTTAGTAGGTGTTTGAATTTATAACTCACAAAACTTCTCTCCGCACCGCAGTCAAAGAGTATGCATGCATAAATGTTGTCGAGGAGAAACGTACCCGTAACCACCGTGGGGTCAGCTATTGCTTCATTTTGACCTATCACCAGCACTCTCCCAACACCGCCAACATTCTTTGTCTTGGGGAAATCCCTCTTGAAGTGCCCAGTTTCTCCACACCCATAACATGCCTGGCTTATCCCAGTACCAGGAACTTGAGTGATTGGTCGCGCTGGTGCCTTACAGAAACGGGCAGTGTGCCCTTTCCTGTCGCAGTTTTTACAGTGCATTTCGCGACAATTACCGTGGTGATGGTAGTTGCATTTGCTGCACTTTGGCAGGTTCCCAACATATTGTTTTGTTGGCGCAGGGGTAGCAGGAGTTGTAGTGGGAGCAGTAGCGGCATGAACCACCACCATTTGTCTCTTTGAAGGTTCCTACGAAGTTTGCCCCTTTCTCTTGTTCTAGAATTTCTTCTTGCTGTTGTTGTTGGCATTGTTATCTTTGTCGTTGTTCCCTTTTGTTGGTTCAGCGACGATAGTCGTGACGCCTTGACAGACACTATGATCAACGAGAGATTGCGCCAGTTCCTTGGCGCTGTCGAATGTCATGGGTTTGGAGGCTAACACACTCCCTCGAAGTTGGGGTGATAGTCCCCAGATATACCTTTCCAACTTTTGGCTTTCCGGGATCAACATTCCTGGGCAAAGTATTATCAAGTCACTGAACCTGTTGGTATAGCCCGCGATGTCCGAGCCTACCATCGTAAGGCCCCACAGTTCTTGTTCAAGCTTCTGAATCTCGCCTCTTGGGTAGTACTCTCGTAGGAGCATTCGTTTCAAGTTTTCCCAACCCATGGAGTTTGCTACCACTAGGGTTAGTTCCTTGACATGGCCGTTCCACCACGTCAGGGCTCATTCGGAGAAAGTAAAGGCGACAAATTTTACTTTGCTTTCTTCAGGACATTCACAAATTTCGAATACAGCTTCCGTATTCTCTATCCATTGGGATAGAGCCATCACTCCCCCAGTCCCATAAAAGGGAATAGGTTTTCCGTTGGTGAAGTCTTTGTAAGTACATACTCTAGAACGGCCTTAGCTTTGGCCATTTGTAAAGCTGTTTGTTCCTCCTCCTGACCCGTTGTTGCTCATTTGAGCCATCGCTGCGGTTATAGCAGTTTGGAACATAACGGCATCCATAATTGGAGGAGGTGGTGTTGGAGCTGAGTTTCTGCGTGCTGATCTACGAGGAGGAATGCTCTGGTAGAGAAATAATAATGAACACTATGAGTTTCTAATGATTTGACAATTGTGTGCTAAAGGGTTAGTTGTATCTTGTAATTTGTTTTGACTTTAGTTCAAAGTAGATATAACAATTTAGATAATCCCATAAGTTTCGAGAGGTATGTAAAGAAGTACTTCTTATTTATATATATGTCACACATACGGTGTGTTACATTATGCTTCGTATTTTAGGAAAATTTGACCTTTCTAGAGGTCTCCGATTACAAGTTCAAAGGAAATAAGAAAAACTTTATCCAAGGTCCTATTCTATATCAAAATTGTTGGAGTTGGGCAAGTTCTACTTGCGGCGTGTTGTGCGTTTGGAGCTAGACTCGACATCCGACTGTTTGACTTCCATTAGGTGCCTTTCAAGAATGGCTTGTTGTTCCTTCATCTCTCTTATTTCTGCCAGTGCTGTCACCATTTGGTTTTGAAGCGTTCCTGTGTGGAGTTGGGTACTTTCGTGTAGTCCGTCCAGACGACGGATGTCTGCGGCATTACCCTATGTAGCAGCATTGACCTCACGGATTCTGGCCGCTTGCATGTCTGACTGGTAGTTCTGGGTGGCTATTGTGCCCACAAGGATGGGAAGCGCTCGATCGGCTGAGCCTCCTCCACTTACAATGTAAAAATCCCGACACCTGCCGAAGGGAGGGCATACACCTAGTTGACGGCTCCAATGGTAGAGGTGGCTTCCCTAGATGGGAATTGATCCTAGGTGATATGGTCTGACTTCGGGAGGATGAGGGACGGGAGGGTTAATTACTTCCGGCACAGAGTCTGTTCCATCAGTATCTTCTTCTTCTTCCTCGACCTTCTCGTCGACTTCGAATTCCTCTCCGACTTCGACTTCGAATTCTTCTTTGAATTCCTCTTCGATTTCCTCCGGGTCTTCTTTCGGGTCTTCTTCTATCCATCCGCCGTTGCCTTGGTTTGGGTAGTAGGGATCTCCTGGTAATGGAATCCAGTCATTTGTCTGTACTTGGATAGAGGTATGAGAATTTTATAATAAAAGAAATTTCTATTTAACGGCATCCTAAGCTTAACTACATCTTATGGTGTGCAGGTTTTTCATTGTCCTATTATTTTTATAACAATTATCCTATAGTATTTCAAATTTGCGAGTTTAAAAATTTTATTTGGTAAGTTTTTGACTTGTTGTCCACTACGACTATTCCTCGACGTATGTTGGTCAAATCCAGGATAAATATAGTTGATCAGGCTATATTTATTCTTGATTTGATTACATACCTCGAGGCCCAACCGTAGTGTCGCAACTTGCCTTAATACTTTTTAGAAAACTTTGTTATGATACGAGACTGATACATGCGAGCAAAAATGTATATTTTAAAAATATATATTGTTTATGAAAAACACTTTGTCAGAGGGTTTTTGGTCCCCTTTGCATTTATAGTTTGTATATCTTATGTGGTTTGATATACTTAGTTCACTATAAACAATGCTCTGATACCAATCTGTCACACCCCCAAACCAGAATGGCGGAAACACTCGGGGGTGGATGACTTCACGTAGTATCACAACAACTGAATATTGTAAATAAAGTAACACAACCATCATATATATATAATAAAAACGTACATTGTTGTGTTATACATGTTTCCAAAAGAATATTACAATATGATGATGTAAAATGTTTAGTAATAAATGCCCTTAACGTTCCTTCTTCAAAAGCTGGTAGTTACCTGTATTACTGATTCCCTGAGAAATACAAGTGGTTTCGAAAAAGTGTCAACAATAAAGTTGGTGAGTTCATAAGTGTTTTGTACTGAAAAGTATGTCTTTTTGAAAGAAAATCGATGAACGTGGTTTTCAGAAAATCCAATATTTTCCACATATAGTGTGAAAAGTTCCCAAGGTTGGAGGGCATTAGTATCTTTCGTATTTAAATGATAAAGATAAGTTTTGTACTCAAAATAATGTAAATACCGAATGCATGTCTGAATCTCGTAAATCAAATTTGTTTGTATACGTTTGTGTGAGTCTTATAACCACACTGTTGACACAGACTGCCTGTAACAACATTCTTCAGGTGTTGTAGTGTTATGACATTTGTCACCCCAGACTTGCCGGTCTAACTGTAGCTAACAGTTTAGGTGCGGGGTTGTCAATCCCGTATAGATCTATACACAAGTATCACGCTCTCCCTCCAAGAGATTATGGTTTATAATACAAGACTTGAAATGCATATATAAGAGTACGTTGAAGTTTGAATATCTCACATTACTTAGTATAAATAGATTTACGATAAGAAAGTATTTATTTTACTTTAAAAGAAAATATTTCGTTTTTCAAGATGTATACGTAAGAATGCATGAATAACTCGAAAACTATACCTCTTATAGCCTTTAAGAAAGTAAGTTCCATTTGGTGAAAATAACTTGATGATATACTAACTTTATACGTAACGTAAGATGTTGGTACCGAATAATAATAAGATAGATGTTGCATTTTTGTAAAACGATACATTTTCTTATATTGTACTTGTATTTCCCCCCTAAAACATGAAAAGACTTGAAAAGAAGGGTTATGAACTCACTTGTTTGGTTTGAAGAGACTGGGACTAGAGTCGAGCAGAACTTCAACCGCGGAAAGCTCCGTCTTCGAGCTTCTCGGGGATCTCGGTAGCGTAGAACCTTCATCGGGGGCTCGGGTGCGGAAATCGAGGGTATCGGGACGGACTCTGGCGCTTGCAAGTGTGTGAGAGTAAGTGTGAGTTTGAGAAATGTGTGCTAAAATCCGGAGCTTATGCGTTCTATTTATAGGCATGAAAATGCAAGTACGCTGGGCGTACCACCGGAGTACGTTGGGCGTACGCATTACGCTGGGCGTAACTTTGCGACATGGCTTACAATTCGAGTCTAGCTAGGCATAGAGCTGCAGCCGATGGGACTCGACCCTGCACCTGAGTACGTTGGGCGTACTCCTGAATTACGCTGGGCGTAATCCTGGCTTCTATCTTCTAAATTCCGTAACTTTCGCGTACAGTCTCCGTTTTTCGCATTCTTTATATCCACGCGTAGGTGAGATTATGCTCTACAACATTCATTTAGACTCCGTCGGCTAGTTTTGAATTTATTTTTAATGCTATGTTTTTAATAGGCCGGGACTGCTAAAGTCCGTTAAAAATTCATAGTTTCTTTATCCGACGTCAGTTTTCGTTTGTCTTTTTATCATCTTACTCCTATTGTGGAGACCTTCAACTTTCGCTTAGGTTGCGTTAGCTAAATATTGCTCGGTGTTCAATTCGAGTTTTTAGCCCTCTACTACTGTTACGAAACTTAGAAAATTCGTAACTTCTTCATACGAGGTCCAATTTGGGCGATCTTTTTATGTAAGTTTACAGTTTAACGAACTCTACAACTTTTGTTTAGATACTTAAGGCTAAAATGCATTTTATTGTAATTTCACTTTTTACGTTCAATAGTGTTTTACCGGGTGTGTCGTAAATATTTGAGTGGTTATACTTTCTTCAATATAACCCGGTTTCGAATGTTCTTTATGTTTTTGGAAACCTTGGCACGATATCTAACATTTGATGCATCCCAATTTAGATATTTGAACACTTTATTTTGAGGTTAATTTCGTTGATTCCAAATAGTTTTCGTTGTATTTAACTTTTGAGTGTTACATTGCTTTTGGAAAAATATAGGGTTGTCACAGAAATGCACGTCATTATCTCAAACAATGAGATCTTATCCATGTTGGCCAACATGGAACGACACATCACTAAACAAACTAAAACCAGTAAAAGATTTTTTGAGAGAATGGAGACGTTGGGCTCAAAATTAAGAAGATCTGCGGAAACTATCCCACCTCATTCCTCAATCGTGCATCCCGAGATCTTAAACTTTAAGATTGGTGTATCTTTAGAATGTCAAGATGGAGATTTCATATCAAGGTAAACTCTCATCTTCACTTATCGAGCGACTCATAGTACCGGAGATCCTGTCTCCCAAGATCTTCGACTGATATTCCATATCCCATATAATACCCAAGATCGTGGGATAAGTCCAATCATTGGGAACTCTGGTAACTAAGAGATATGATCACAAGTGTACCCGGTGTCATTAAACCAATACCAGTGGTCTCACCTGTCAGCCATATAATTTGACTATTTGCACCCCTATATGTAACATTGAAGTTCCTAAGAGGTTCCATGCACAAAACATGAAGATGTATGATGGAAGCACGGATCTTGAGGAACATATCGTCCGATAAAGAGAGTCGATGGAGATAATCCCAATTCCACAATATCTCAAGGAAGCTTGTCTATGCATGGCTTTTGGTTCAAATCTTACAAGATCTACTGTAAAATGGTTCTTAAATGTACCTCCTTACTCAATTACTTCTTTCGCACATTTATTTAACTTATTTAATAATCAGTTTTCTTGAAGTAGGGCCTTTGAAAAACTAACAAGTGATTTTACAGAGTAAATCAAGGCACTGGTGAGCCCTTGAGCGATTATGTTTGTAGGTTTAGGAAATAAGTTCTAGATATCCCCCATCTAGATATTGTGATAGTCATGGAATCATTCAAGATGGAGTTGAATAAAGATTCCCCATTCTACGAGGATCTTGTCATGACCCCATGCAAACAATTGGATGAAGTTAGAAACAGAGCCTTGAGATTCAATAGGCTAGAAGAGGATAAGAAGAAACATAAGAAGACATAGAAGTCATACGACCGCCCTAACATAAAGAATGAATCTTCTCCTCAAAAATCCCATAGAGCTAAACCCTACTCAAAATCCGAGAACCATAGGTTCAATGATCTAGATGATGAAGAGGATCATGAAAACTACCCTGAGATAGCTGACTATTGTTTCCCGTTAATGTTTCAGGTTTACTCTATGCAATGCAAAATCTTAGGGACAAGGCAAGATGACCCAAGAAATATGAGAAGACCCCATGAAGGAGAGACAAATCCAAGTGGGTGCATACCATGAAAGAGATTAGCTATCTACTGAGCAAGGTAAATAACTATCTACTGAGCAAGGTAATTAACTTTATCTCTGGTGGATCTGACATATGTGGAACATCTTATTCTACAGTTGGGAGACATGAAGAAGATCAAAGATAGAAAAGTAAGATATGCCAAGAAATAATGCATTCTTCAATCAAAAGAAGGAGATCTATTTCGATGAAGATGACAGAGAGAATGTACTTGATCCATACCATGATGGACTAGTCATAACACTTTATATGGCTAACCATTTCATTCGAAGAATATTAATAGATGGTGGCAGCTCGGTCAACATCATCCTATTGGAGATGCTAAACAAGATGAACACCCAAGAATCTGAGATAGTCTACAGATCCTCAGTCCTGGTGGGATTCAATGATGAAACCAAGAATACACTTATAGAGATCAAACTGCTAATATACATAGAGGGAGTGAACTCTATCCAACAATTTTGTGTTGCTGATTCTCTCCCTTGCTAGTATATTATCTTAGGTAGGGCATGGATCTATAAGATGAAGGTTATCCTCTCAATTTAGCACCAAAGCATAAAGATTCCTACACCTTGGGGAGTGGTCAAAATCAATAGCGACCAATGAGAAGTTAAAGATTGCTATACCACTTCGATGAAAAACTCGACTACTCCTAGAAAATCATAACAATTAAAGAAAAAGGCACGAGATGTATTGGAAGCCAAGATATGTGACATAAAGGAAAACTTCCTAGATCCTAAGGATCCTAACCGCAAAGTACAACTAGGTGTAAATCTTGGACAAGATCTTAAGCAAAATCTTACCAAGCTCCTGAAGATATATTCTTCTGGAAATATGAAGATATGGCAAGTATATCTAAAGAAGTAATAACACATAATCTTAATATTGATCCTAGTTTCAGGCCAATCCATCAAAAAATAAGGAAGTATCTCTAAAGAAACACGATCACTCAATATTAAGTGGAAAGATTCCTCAAGACTAAAATTATCAAAGAAGTCAAATTTCACAGATGGTTGGCCAATGTGGTGGTAGTCAAAAAGAAGAATGGAAATTGAAGAATGTGTGTGGATTTCATGGATCATAATAAATCATTCCCCAAAGATCTTTACGCACTTCCACACATAGATTCTTTGGTAGACGCAACTATACATCATGAAATTCTCACCTTCATGGACACCACAACTGGATTTCAACAAATCCTAATGGATCCTTGAGACAAAGAAGATATGGCCTTTATAACCCCAACAAGTATATATTGTTATATCGTGATGCATTTTGGTTTGAACAATGAAGGTGTTACTTACAAAACATTAGTGAACAAAATGTTCATAGATCAACTTAGAAAAACTATGGAAGTCTACATACACAATATCGTTGTAAAATCCAAGAAAGTTGCGGAACATCTCCTGTTGGATCTATATGCTCAAGAATCATTAGTGAGTGATATTGCTAATAACATATGGTTTTATAGGGTCACACCTTTATCAAACTGGCAAATTTTGTATGTTTATTATTAAAGTGATTATTAATAAATAATATAAATTCATGTATGTAATTGGAGAATAATTATTGTTTTGTGAAAATAACAATTAAAAGAGAGTATAACTTTTTAGTATATCATATAGTATGATTTAATAACTCATGTACAAAGTTTTGGAAACTTTGGGATACCATGTCTTAACTAGTTATGTGTAATTATTATATAAAGAATGAAGAAGACAAATTTTGTCTTCATTTAACTCCATGGCCGAAACTTTAACAAGCCATGTGAGGTTGCTTGTCAACCTCCCTCCTTTGTCCCTATGCTTCTAAAATGCTAGAGTTACCTTATATAATTATAATGTTAAGGCTTTACTTGCATGGGAATATAAAAGGAAGTGTTTTTCATGAGTTTTTGGCATGTTATTTAAGTGCTTCTTCCTCTCTCCTACTCCATAAAATCGTAGGTTCTTCTCCTCCTTACCTCTCTCCTTTTGAAGCTAGTTTTTGGTGATTAGAATCCCCCTTAAATTGTCTCATTTAGTTCTTATTGGAGTTAAGTTTCGGATTAGTGTCTAAGTCCATAACTATAATTGGTATGTACTTGACCCGATTTGCATGGTCCATTTTGGGTTGCATGGCATCAGAACAATTTCGATAGACTTTTGTGAGAAAAGGATATCTATGATTTGTTAATATAAAATAAGTCCTAATATATTAATATGAAATCATATTATTTAATCAGTATTGATCAAGAATTAATTTGGAATCAATTTTGTGATCAAAAGGAGACTAATTAAATATATGGGGATTGATTGTGTAAATCATTTATTCTTATATATGTGGGCTTATGATCCATAGTTCTTCATGTTGGGCTAAACCCATGGAATAACCCATGGATACTCCATGGAGGTTTTAAACCATGGAGCATGAAGAATATGGAAAGACATGAGTTACATGGTGTAACCCTAATAGCCACAATATATAAGGACCCCATGGTTCAAGTAATTGGCACTGGTGTGTGTACACATGAGGGCTAGCCAATTTGAACATAGGAACCTTTTCTCTTAAGTTATTCCAAGATGATGGTGATGTTGTGAGAACCATTTGAGGTGTCATACTTGAGGCACTAGGCTATTAAGCTCCATGGAATCAAGCTACATGAAAAGGTATGTCTTCTAACTTGTTTATATTACCAAGGTATCAATGTTTGTATGCTAGTTAGGGTAATACCTTGGAAAGTTCAAGTTTGCATGTATAATAGAGAAAACATAGATCCAAGGTATTTAGGGTTGCATGTACACCATAGGAGTATTATAATATTCAAAACCCTTCATTAAGTACTTAAAGTCTTAAAAGACTAAAGAATAGAAGAAGGAACTAGCATCCCATGCGCTTTAATCTTGCAGGTGGATGCTTGTAGAGAAGATCATCTTTTTTGATCTTTGTATCTTCATCAACACACCAAAACTAAGTGTGTAACACCTAGTTTTTGAAAGTGTTACGTTGCTCGGGGCTGCAGCCCAATCATCAGTTGTCATAAGGTTTAGCGCCTTGGGAGAGGAAGGATTTGGCCCAATTAGATGTTAGTGTCGTGGTATAAGTGGTCCAAGTATTCGATTGTGTCTTCGGAGGCCAAGGGTATAACCGTAACCTGAAAAGATGGGAGAGTACTTCAGTATCATGTTTTGTGATCATCTTAGTGATTTAGAAACCATATCACAATTAGTCCTCTAAGTACATCTTAGTGCATTCTTATGGGTAAGAAGAGGAGTCATGAATTCTTGAAGTGGCTAGAAAATGAGTCATACTTCCTTCCAAACAATTCTTAGAGTCATACTCCAAGATTGTAACTTGAGTGACATATCATAAAGAAAGGTTTATTAACACTAGTCAAATGTAAGAGTAAAATGTGTCCTACTCTTGTACATTTGAAATTGGTAAGTTGTGATGTTTTGGATAAAAGAAAGACCAACTAAGGCCAATTGTGTGAAATGTTTGTCTTGATAAAGAATCCACACTATCTCTTGATTATTTGGCAAGAGAGTCTTATTTGTAAAGAGGACAGTGGGAGTCTTAAAGATCCTGAAAAAATTTCAAGATCTAATCAAGAATAAAAGTTGTAGTTTATTACTAGCACACAAATTGAGTTTATAACCTATCGTCTTGACATATTCCTATTTCTGTGCCCATTCCAGCTAAAGTCGGTTTCGTATATGAGTTCTGAGAGTTCTCAATTGGTTGCGTAACAACTTGGAAGCAACGGCAGGCCCTTGTGCTACCAGGTGGCAAGAAGTTAAGTCTACACATGTTCAGTCCATAAGTGTTTGGATTTGTCATTAATCGTGTCTTGTGATTATGGTTTTGACAAATTCACATGGATAGAAACACATACACCATAAAATCTTAATGTCATAAGGTTTCTCTCCGATTCATGAAAATGATGGTGAGGAAACGCTTTCACTAAGTGATTTTAGGTAGATAGCAATTGTGATATTTGCATTCTCAAAGTTGTTAGTGGAGCGTGTGCGGTTAACCGACACACTAACATGGACTTGTGAGGAATGGCAAAGGTCTAAAACATTGAGACTATGATTACGACATCCCTTTTCATAGTTTTGAAATTGTTTAGACACACATGTGTGCTATCTAAGGAAAGGTGTATGATTTTGATAAAGTTTTTATCAAAGCATCTCAAATCAGAAGTCTGAACTTCGGTAAGAAAGTCAATAAAGTATTGATTTCTAAAAGTCCAACTGATTTCTGAGTACTTGTCAAAGCTAGTGGGAGCATAAGTGTTACACTGATAATTCTCATGTTAGTGGGAGCATGATAATTATGATAAGTGTTGCAAGTTAGCAATGTTGATTATAGAAAACAAAAGGTCTCAATTGGGAAAAAGTTGTTTTGCTGTAATTAAGGGAGATGAAATTATACTTCATTTCAAATCTAAAAGCTTAGATTGAGGTTTTAGTCATCTTTAGTCAAGGATATATATATATATATATATATATATATATATATATATGAATTTTATGTTGGAATGGCTCAACATAAGGAAATTCTATATATGGGTCCATTATTTGCGTTTTAAAATTCGATCGTGATTACGACATCCCTTTTCATAACCTGAATTTTGAGAACATGGAAATTAGAAATAGAAATATTATAGAAAAAGACTGGCCTAGAATCATGTCTTTATGTGAGACATCATGAGTCATGTCCCATATGCTTCGGATATAACATCAATTGCATGTGCTATAATATTCATCTGTTCTAATTTTTTCCAAATGCCTAGAGCATTAAGAGGGAAAAGTACTAGAACTAGATATGACTAGTTTGACTAAGCAATTGTCAAGGACAATCTAAGGTTTACCAAAGATTGGTTGCTCAGGGACAATTGGAAGTATGGTGTAAATTTTGGAGAGGACCATATTGATATATTCTGAAAAGAGGCAGCTCTTGGTCAGAAGTGATACTCAAAATGAGAATATGTAAATATTCCCATAGGTGGAAGTTATTCATTAAATTTGTGTAAGATTAGGAAACTTAATGCAAGAAGGATGTTCAAAGCAATGTACTTTGCTTTTGAGACTTCGTTTCCATGGAATGATCTCCATTGGAATACTCTATAATGTTTGTTGACAAGTTTTTGTGACTTTTTTTCATAATCATTACATGAGGACCAATACATAAAAGTTTAGAATCTAACAGATTTAGGTAAATGACAGAAATTTGGAATTCATGCATTTGCAGTAAGGATTTAGAATTATGAAATGAGAATCATTGGAATTATGTTCAATCGATCTATTTCACAAAGTAAAGATCATAGACAATCTTAGTGTGCATACTTGGTGTATGGCATAACTAATGTTTGGAAAAACATAGTGTGCAAACTTGGTGTATGGCATGACTAGTGTTTAGGAAAACATAGTGTACCTGCTTGGAGCATGGGACAACTATTGTCTTAATTCAAGTATAAAGTTGATTGTTTGAAACAGTATGCAATGAATAATGTGTAATCAATATGGTGATAAATAAAAGGTGTTCTATTTATATTCATAAGTTCTGAGACCATATTGGATTCGATTATTCTTGTGTTTCACCGTGCATGTTTTGACTTCCAGAATAACTAGGTCATTCTTCCTGAATGACTAAGTTATTCAAACCATCCATAGTCGGTCATATGTTGGAAGTAGATATGAATCAAGACTGTCATGAAGCTGGTTTGTAGATGTCCAAGGTAGTGGACATAGCAAGAGTTGCTGCAACATTCATGAGTGCTCATAAGTTCTGAGTATTGGATTCAACCCATGCTAATTTGACTCACTTCATGGATTTTATCACAAGTGATCATGAGACGATAATTTCTTATATTCTTCAAACCTAGAGATATGAGTTGTTGCCTGTGAGTTGGTTATGCATTAATTGTACAAAAACGCATTGGTAACTCGATGTTATAAAATGTACCTTTGTGTATGATTCAACAAGTAGTAGAACAAGCATATGAGTCGAAGTTCATCCATTAATTTTACCTTGGAGGGATAAAAGCGATATCTATGGGCCCCTCGATTATTTAGTGATGACACCCCGAAGTGCTTGGCCAAGCCTGGACTGATTTGATTTGTTCAATTAGTCTTTCGTCATAAATCGGAAATTGGGAAACAACAAATGGATAGAGAGAATGATTATAATCCATGTCTCAGTCCATATGAGATCTATAATGGAGGAATATATGATCCCTTATCTAATGGAAACGTCATTGATTTGTTTAGAGTTCGACAACAACTTTTAAGAGCTACGATTGCTAGTCGGGTTTTGGAGTCATACACAATAATATTTTTAGACTTATCCAAGTGGGAGACTGTTGGATTAGTTTCTAAGTCCATAACTATAATTGGTATGTACTTGACCCGATTGGCATGGTCAATTTGGGTTGCATGGCATCAGAACAATTTGGATAGACTTTTGTGAGAAAAGGATATCTATGATTTGTTAATATATTATAAGTTCTAATATGTTAATATGAAATCATATTATTTAATTAGCATTGATCAAGAATTAATTTGGAATTAATTTTGTGATCAAAAGGAGACTAATCAAATATATGGGGAATGATTGTGTAAATCATTCATTCTTATATATGTGGGCTTATGATCCATAGTTCTTCATGCTGGGCTAAACCCATGGAATAACCCTTGGACACTCCATGGAGGTTTTAACCCATGGAGCATGAAGAATATGGAAAGACATGAGTTACATAGTGTAACCCTAATAGCCACAATATATAAGGACCCCATGGTTCAAGTAATTGGCACTGGTGTGTGTACACATGAGGGCTAGCCAATTTGAACATAAGAACCTTTTCTCTTAAGTTATTCCAAGATGATGGTGATGTTGTGAGAACCATTTGAGGTGTCATACTTGAGGCACTAGGCTATTAAGCTCCATGGAATCAAGCTACATGAAAATGTATGTCTTCTAACTTGTTTTATATTACCAAAGTATCAATGATTGTATGCTAGTTAGGGTAATACCTTGGAAAGTTCAAGTTTGCATGTATAATAGAGAAAACATAGATCCAAGGTATTTATGGTTGCATGTACACCATAGGAGTATTATAATATTCAAAACCCTTCATTAAGTACTTAAAGTCATAAAAGACTAAATAATTGAAGAAGGAACTAGCATCCCATGCACTTTAATCTAGAAGGTGGATACTTGTAGAGAAGATCATCTTTTTTTGATCTTTGTATCTTCATCAACACACCAAAACTAAGTGTGTAACACCTAGTTTATGAAAGTGTTACGTTGCTCGGGGCTGCGGCCCAATCATTAGTTGTCATAAGGTTTAGCCCCTTGGGAGAGGAAGGATTTGGCCCATTTAGATGTTAGTGTCACGGTATAAGTGGTCCAAGTATTCGATTGTGTCTTCGGAGGCCAAGGGTATAACCATAACCTGATGAATCGGTCCTTTTTGGGTCTTGGGTTTTGCTCAGAAGGTTTTAATGCTTGGGTTAATTATTAGGAACATAGAGCTTCTCGCCATCTTTTCGTGGATATAAGGTTCGTTGGAAACGGACGTCGGATGAGGAAGTTATGGCACTTTGAAAGTTTTGGCAGAACTAGCCCCTAATGGAGATTTTTGGTAGATCAGTCCCATGCATGCAAGGATGCACGCACGTGCCTGGATGGGAACATCCAGCGTAAGCTGGGTAACGCCCAACATATAAGAACATTTGGTTGTGCGTGGTTTGTGAGTACGCTGGGTTTACTAAGAGGTACACATGGCGCACTCCCTTCAGACCAAAACCCTACATTTTAAGGTTTTACACTATATAAGGAACATTATGCCTTAAAGCCCATCTACCTTATCACCCTCAAGCAGCTACCATGAAACCCTAGTCCATATTTTATGTGTTCTTGTGCTTAGAAGGCCTTTATAGAGTATTCTTAGTGTTTTGATCCATTCCCCAAGGAAGTAAAGGTTGAAGCAAGGTGGTGGTTTAAAGGAGAAGGTGTAGATCTAGGATTGTTGCTCCATTTCAGATCTTGTTGAGGTATAAAGTCTTAAACTTGGTGGATATTTTCTTAGATCTTTTGTGTTGGGTTATAGGACCTTTTTGGTCCCAGCGATGAAGCTTTATGGTTCAAATCCGTTTTCTATGCTTAGGGTTGCCACCCTTGGTGCCATTTGTGTCTCAGAGACAGAAAGTTGCCACCTTGATGGTCTTGATGTGTTCATGCATGAGTTAAGGTCCCTCTCATGGAAGTAGAATGTCAATTTTGGAGTTTGGGCTTATGTCGCACATGCAAAGTCACCAAGTCAGTGACTTTATGGCTTTTGACGTTAAGTAGAGCTCATATTTGTGATTTGGTCCCTTGGTTTGAAGCATTAAGTACTTAATGGAAAAAAGGACTTAACAGAGGAGTATGTCTGGCGTAGAAGCTGGTACGCACATCGCTCAAGACCCGAACCCAGTACGCGCTGCGTACAGCTAAGTACACCCTACGTACTCAGTCAAAGTGGGTTTTGCACAAGTGGGCGTCGGTTTGGGCCATTCATTGGACGTTGCTCCTTTAGGATTTTGTGGGCCATCAGAAATCAGATGTTTTAGGATAAAATATGTTTGGGCTTTAGGGTAAGGCCCATTAGAGGGGTTGGATCCAATTTAGAAAATTGGGCCATTAGTGGGCTTTTATGGATTTTACTGTTTTAGGCGTTTTCAAACATGGGCTTAGGACTTAGTTATGAATCTTGTTGGTCCAGGGGTAAAATGGTCAATTTTACCCCAACTATGGATTATGGATTATGGATCATGGATTGGGGTGAATTGGGTGATATTTTGGTATTCATAGCTCGAGGTGTTTACAGGTGTAACATACACGTTAATAACCTTGTATAATTATCGTGTTTTATAAACTTGATAGCTTAAAAGTAAATATTATTAAATAATATGTGAATTTCAGCGTTGAGTTCTAACAAGATAGTTCTATGTTATTGAAGTAAAACTATGTTTAAAATCATTCGGGAAGTATTGGAAGTCTTATGAGATTCTAATCAAAAGTCAAATATTGAAATTAACGAAAATGTAAAATTTAAGTTGGAAATAAGTAAAAAATAATGTTATTAAAAGTTGTAAAATATCTCATTAGAGACGTTTAGGCAAAAACCTCATCGAAATCCGAGATATAACGAAGAAGTTATGGCTTATTGAAGTTTCGTGGCAAAACCGACACGATGGCATATGACGTAAAAAGTGAGTTTAAGATAAACTACTTTCTTGCCTTTGTAATTTAAATGAATGTCGTAGTATTCGTTAAACCGAGAAATTTCATAAAAAGAATGTCGAAATCTAACTTCACATGTGGAAGTTATGATTTTTCTAAGATTCGACATAGCAGTACACAACCCGAAACTCGAAAAGAAGATCGAGTGATTTTTAGCCGACATAACCTAAACTAGAATCAAAGATCTTGTCAATAGTAGTACAACGGCAAAAAGACAGACGAAAAATGAAAGTTGGATGAAGAAGTTATGATTTTTTAACGGACTTTTCCTGTCCCGGTCTATTAAAAATATAACATTAAAAATGAAATCAAAATTAGCCGACGGAGTCCAAACGAAAGTTGTAGAGCATAATTTCACCTACGCGTGGTTATAAAGAACGTCACAAATGGAGTTCGTATGCGAAAGTTACAAATTTTGGAAGTTTTGGGCACAAACTTCAAGGTTGGTCCAAAGGTGTACGCCTAGCGTACTTGTGTAAGTGCTCCGGAGTCGGTCACCCTCCCTACTCCTTCGCATGAGTGCCACGTGTCGTATCCTTGACGTGTTCGAACTGATCCACTTCGTACGCCCAACGTATGAAGGTACGCCCAACAAAGAGATGTGGGAGGCAGCACGGCCCGCGTACCGAGGAATAACGCCCAACGTAATTAGGTGGTTCGGTCCCTTATAAATAGGATGTGAGGCTGCCCGATTTAAGGTTACAAAATTTACACTTTTACCCCCTCTTTCAACTCTCAAATTACCCTAACACCTCCGAAGCCTAGGAAACATCCCCGACACCCGAAGCAAGTCCCGACACACCAAAGACCCGAGAAAATAACCTTTTCAAGTTGAAACTCTCCCCGCACAAACCCCTTTTTTCAACTAAAATCCCTAGTTTTGTGAAAGAAAGTCATATGAACAAACGAACTGCTGCCCAAATTATCCTTTTACCATTCATTTATTTCACGGTGAGTTCAATATAGGACAATTGTATGTTATGTATTATATGTGTGATGACAATAAAATTCTCTTAGATCGATAGATTCAAACAAATATTAAAAGGATAATGACAAGAAGATAAAACGATAAACACAAAGATGAATCAAACAAATGTCGAATGATTAATATGCTCCACCTCAAAAGAATTCAATGTGAATTACTACTGTAAAGGTGTGGCAGGGTTACGATGCAAGATCTATCTATTAATAATCAAATAAGCGTCTTTAATATAATGCATGCCTGCACTATATATATATATATATATATATATATATATATATATATATACATATATATATATATATATATATATATATATATATATGCTAAACCCTAATACAAATCACGGTTGGACAGGACCAAACCGAGAACCCAAATGGACTAAACTACCGAAGCCCAATGATGCAATCTCTTGGACTCAACAATCTCCCCTTTTGCATCAATTAGGGCGAGAGATCACTTTCGATTGAGTAATGGTGGTTTTCTTCACAGTATTGAACAGCTTCGGTATGAGGGCAAGTAGCGTTTGACGAAAGTTGATATACCACCGAAGCATATCCGCAAATAGCTTCCTGTCTGCATCACTGTTCTGATCGCACCTGTATATGATCTCAAGAATATACTCCAAGAAAGGGGTGGAGAACAAGTGTTTGTCAACAAGAGCGGACATGCATTTTTGACCTTCGCCCCTGGTGAACATGACTATGTGGAACTGAGGGTCGATCTTTACCTTCATCATCACATTGATATCGCTTGCCTTTCTAATTGGTTTGATGATGGGCTTCTTTCTCAGGGTAGAGGCGATCTCCTGATCCATCTTCGCAACCTCAACAATGTTGTACACCAGCATTCGCTTGATGTGATTAATGATAGGCTCATAATCTTGTTGATTGGTCAGTAAGATGTTGTTCAGGAGAATCCAATCATGAGGATTCAGATTCGGCAGATCAGTAAAGGAGATCATATGGACCGAACTATATGAGTCGAGTCACTTTAAATTTGACGTTGCAAAACCCTACATTTTAAGGTTTTACAGTATATAAGGAACATTATGCCTTAAAGCCCATCTACCCTCTCACCCTCAAGCAGCTACCATGAAACCCTAGTCCATAGTTTGTGTGTTCTTGTGCTTAGAAGGCCTTTATAGAGTATTCTTAGTGTTTTGATCCATTCCCCAAGGAAGTAAAGGTTGAAGCAAGGTGGTAGTTTAAAGGAGAAGGTGTAGATCTAGGATTGTTGCTCCATTCCAAATCTTGTTGAGGTATAAAGTCTTAAACTTGGCGGATATTTGCTTAGATCTTTTGTGGTTGGTTATTGGACCTTTTTGGTCCTAGGGACGAAGCTTTATGGTTCAAATCTGTTTTCTATGCTTAGGGTTGCCACCCTTGGTGCCATTTGTGTCTCAGAGACAGAAAGTTGCCACCTTGATGGTCTTGATGTGCTCATGCATGAGTTAAGGTCCCTCTCATGGAAGTAGAATGTCAATTTTGGAGTTTGGGCTTATGTCGGACATGCAAAGTCACCAAGTCAGTGACTTTATGGCTTTCGACGTTAAGTAGAGCTCATATTTGTGATTTGGTCCCTTGGTTTGAGACATTAAGTACTTAATGGCAAAAAGGACTTAACAGAGGAGTATGTTGGGCGTATAAGCTGGTACGCACGTCGCACAAGACACGAACCCAGTACGCGCTGCGTACAGCTGAGTACACCCTACGTACTCAGTCAAAGTGGGTTTCGCACAAGTGGGCCTCAGTTTGGGCTATTCATTGGACTTTGCTACTTTAGGCTTTTGTTGGCCATAAGAAATCAGATGTTTTAGGATAAAATATGTTTGGGCTTTAGGGTAAGGCCCATTAGAGGGGTTGGATCCAATTTAGAAAATTGGGCCATTAGTGGGCTTTTATGGATTTTACTATTTTGGGCGTTTTCAAACATGGGCTTAGGACTTAGTTATGAATCTTGTTGGGCCAGGGGTAAAATGGTCAATTTTACCCCAAGTATGGATTATGGATTATGGATCATGGATTGGGGTGAATTGGGTGATATTTTTGTATTGATAGCTCGAGGTGTTTACAGGTGTAACATACACATTAATAAGCTTGTATAATTATCGTGTTTTGTAAACTTGATAGCTTAAAAGTAAATGTTATTAAATAATATGTGAATTTAAGCGTTGAGTTCTAACAAGATAGTTCTATGTTATTGAAGTAAAACTATGTTTAAAATCATTCAGGAAGTGTTGGAAGTCTTATGAGATTCTAATCAAAAGTCAAATATTGAAATTAACGAAAATGTAAAATTTAAGTTGGAAATAAGTAAAAAATAATGTTATTAAAAGTTGTAAAATATCTCATTAGAGACGTTTAGGCAAAAACCTCATCGAAATCCGAGATATAACGAAGAAGTTATGGCTTATTGAAGTTTCGTGGCAAAACCGACACGATGGCATATGACGTAAAAAGTGAGTTTAAGATAAACTACTTTCTTGCCTTTGTAATTTAAATGAATGTCGTAGTATTCGTTAAACCGAGAACTTTCATAAAAAGAATGTCGAAATCTAACTTCACATGTGGAAGTTATGATTTTTCTAAGATTCGACATAGCAGTACACAACCCGAAACTTGAAACAAAGATCGAGTGATTTTTAGGGGACACAACCTAAACGAGAATCAAAGATCTTGTCAATAGTAGTACAATGGTAAAAAGACAAACGAAAAATCAACGTTGGATGAAGAAGTTATGAATTTTTAACGGACTTTTCCTGTCCCGGTCTGTTAAAAATATAACATTAAAAATGAAATCAAAATTAGCCGACAGAGTCTAAACGAAACTTGTAGAGCATAATTTCATCTATGCGTGGTTATAAAGAATGTCAAAAATGGAGTTCGTATGCGAGAGTTACTAATTTTGGAAGTTTTGGGCACAAACTTCAAGGTTGGTCCAAAGGTGTACGCCTAGCGTACTTGTGTAAGTGCTCCGGAGTCCGTCACCCTCCCTACTCCTTCGCATGAGTGCCACGTGTCGTATCCTTGACGTGTTCGAACTGATCCACTTCGTACGCCCAACGTATGAAGGTACGCCCAACAAAGAGATGTGGGAGGCAGCACGCCCCACGTACCGAGGAATAACGCCCAACGTAATTAGGTGCTTCGGTCCCTTATAAATAGGATGCGAGGCTGCCCGATTTAAGGTTACAAAATTTACACTTTTACCCCCTCTTTCAACTCTCAAATTACCCTGACACCCGAAGCAAGTCCCGACACACCAAAGACCCGAGAAAATAACCTTTTCAAGGTGAAACTCTGCCCGCACAAACCCCGGTTTTCAACTAAAATCCCTAGTTTTGTCAAAGAAAGTCATATGAACAAACGAAGTGCTGCCCAAATTATCCTTTTACCATTCATTTCTTTCACGGTGAGTTCAATGTATGACAATTGTATGTTATGTATTATATGTGTGATGGGAATAAAATTCTCTTAGAGCGATAGATTCAAACAAATATTAAAAGGATAATGACAAGAAGATAAAACGATAAACACAAAGATGAATCAAACGAATGTCGAAGGATTAATATCCTCTACCTCAAAAGAATTCAATGTGAATTACTACTGTAGAGGTGTGCTAGGGTTACAATGCAAGATCTATCTGTTAATAATCAAAGAAGCGTCTTTAATATAATGCATGCCTGCACTATATATGTATGTATATATATATATATATATATATATATATATATATATATATATATATATATGCTAAACCCTGGTGAACATGACTATGTGGAACTGAGGGTCGATCTTTCCCTTCATCATCACATTGATATCGCTTGCCTTTCTAATTGATTTGATGATGGGCTTCTTTCTCAAGGTAGAGGCGATCTCCTGATCCATCTTCGCAATCTCAAGAATGTAGTAAACCATTCACTTGATGTGATTAATGATAGGCTCATAATCTTGTTGATTGGTCAGTAAGATGTTGTTTAGGAGAATCCAGTCATGAGGATTCAGATTCGGCAGATCAGTAAAGGAGATCATATGGACCGAATTGTATGAGCCTCGAGTCACTTTAAATTTGACGTTGCTAAACTTCCCTGCCGAAGTGGGTTTCAATACCTTGATTGTTGTGTTTTTCTAATTCCTCCAAGTTAGGTATTGTGGTTGAGATAATGTAAGATAATACTCAAGCATGTCTCGACCAACCTTCGGGTCAGGAGAAGGGATGGCAATAGTTGACTTGAAACAATGAAAGATAAATGCCTTTCGGGTGATTGGCATGTCAAACTGATAATCCTTGGAATTTTCAAGATTGAACGAAAGGACCGGTTCGAGCCAATGAGTGCTTGGGGATTCAATACCTCCTTCAGAAGTTTTTCCATTGTCCACAGAGGAAACATGGATTTCCTTCATTCCAAGGCATCGTTTATTTTCTTTCCCTCTCTATAGCAATCCCTACGGCACGAAGTTTCTCTTCAAGCTCTTGATCATTCTGCTTGATTTTGGGATCTTCGATTTTTGGAGCTTTTTCTTTGGTTTAAATCATATCTTTTGTTTCATCCTCATCATCATCATCAATTTTCTTTTTACCTTTGTCCTTCATACAACCCGAAGCTTCATTATCTTTCGGTTCAGCAGTGACTTTCGGTTGGGAGATGGATTTGCTTGTTGGAGGTTGTTGTGATTGACCTTGGCTACCATCTTCTCCCCTTGTTTCAGAGGGACAACAGACTCCAAAAAACCTTCAATCCTGCTTAGAATGTCTAGAGTAGGTCTCAACTTCTTAGCCAAGTGGCGTCAAACTGAGATAGTGAGAACTGAGTTATATGCTTCTCGAAGATACAGAAGAATGGAATGCACATCACCAACACTGCTTTTGATGCTAGCTCACTTTGACATGAGTTGTTCATTCTCTTTAAGAGACTGGTTGAGCTTCAAAGCTTGTGTTTTGACTTTGGTGGTTTTGAGATCCAGTTCATCCATGAGTTTGTTCTCCATGGCTAGATCAACTTGAAGTTTATCAAGATGCTGATTGACTGAAGATTGAAGCTCAGTTTAGTTAGATTTGATGGTGTTGTGTGCATCCTCAAAATGCTTCTTTTTAGCTTTAAGCGAGTTACTAAGAGTATCAACTGAAGCATTCACCATCTGAGCATTCTTCTGAGCTGCAGCCTGAAGGGAATCAAGAAAAACATGTGCATCAGAAATTAGTTTTTCGACGTTCCCGGTCGCCTGCTTGCAATCTTTTGTGGATTCATCAACTCTAATAGAAGCTTTCTGGTAGGAGGAAGTGGAAGCATCTATAGCTTTTACGACATTAGAAATGGTAGTATCATGCTCTTTGACAAAGATTGGCAACAGATCCTTGATTGCAGCATCAGAATACGCCTGAGTTGGAGTAGAGGAGAAAGAAGAGAGCATTTGATTAAGCTTGTCATTTAGATTCTTTAAATGCTTCATCGTGACCGGAGCGTCCTCATCATCATCATCGCTTTGAACACGATATGGGCTAAAATAAACTGAATCAAACTCCATTTCTGCTCCGCCAAGTAAAGTGTCAGATTCGTTCGAGGGAGGTGGGGATTATTATTTTGAAGTGATTAGTGGTTCAGATTCTGAAGTAGGTGCCCGTGTATCAGATATGTTGACAAGAACTTGTGGTTGAGTGGTAGTGGTAGTGGTAGTTGTAACTTTGGTGAATAAGGGAGTGGGAATTGGAAATGAGGTAGTAGTTGAAGAAGAGATGGGAAGAGGACATGGAGCAATGGTATACGAAACTGATTGAGTAGGAGAAGGAGGAGGTGAGTGTCGGTTACCATCATGATCTGGTGAGGAAGTAGGTGAATTATAACGAAGTTAACTTTCATGTTGAGAGACATTGTCATCACCAGATTGGGTTTCGGGTTGTGGATCAGATGGAACGTAGTCTGAGTCACTCGATGAAGGAGCCTTTGGTTTGTGCGCCTTCTTCTTAGTCTTTCGTTTCTTTGGAGCCAAAGGAGCGGCTTTTTCAAGATTTCGCTTCTTGGGAGTAGAAACTTTAGCATATTCACCATCCTTCTCTCCTTTTCTTTCAGGCATCTTCCCTCGTTTCACTGGTTTGTCTGCTGCGTCCAACGAACTTTGCATATCAGGAGTAAGTTGCTTTGGTCATAAGGGAGGGAGTTTCTTGTACTCATTCATCAATTTGCTTTCAGTGCAGACACAACGGTACATTGATTCTGGAACCGAACCAATAAAGATGAACTTCGATGGATCAGAAATGATTATCTTCGTCGTGTGAAAGGTAGCAATCAATGACATTAAGGAGTCAGCCATTGTTGGAACTTCAAATTTCTCCATCGCCCAGTGAGGAACAAGGGTCCAAAACCTAGCACAAGAGATTTCAGAGTAGTGAGAAGCAGAACTGAGACTTTGAACCAGTTGCAACCATAAGATGGATCCAAAGTCCATTTTAACCCCATGGTACATACCATAAAGAAGGGTCATAAATGCCTTGCTCGCCCCATCGGAACCAGCAACCCTCTCCGATAAGCCTTTGAAGAGGAGGGTAAAAAGTCCATTCCACTGAGGTGGAAGAAATGACTTCTTGAAGTTTGTAACAGTAGTAAGAACCTCAGTATACCCCATATCATAGAACATTGTGAAGAGTTGGGTAGTAAAAATGGTATCAAGGTTGATCATGGAGTCATCGATAGCCATCCTTAGTAACAAGAAAAATCGAGTTTTGAAAATTGACGCTTTCTGATTGAATATCTCAAAGAAGATCCTCTCCTTGACCTTTTTGTAGACAGCAGTTGAGTAGACTTTAGAAAGCAACAACAATGGAACAGACTCCACCTTGATCAGTGCTATAAAAAGTGGGGAATATTTGAGGCATTCAACCACTTGTAGCATATACGGATCATATTGGAATGGTGATAGATCAATGATAAGGTTCTGATTTGGTTTGATTGTAAGAAGAGATGACTGGGCACTCTGTTCATGAACAGAAGAGGAATACGACATTGATGATTCTAGAAGAAGAAGATGAACAGTAGAGAGAATACGTTGTATAGCTCTTGAGAGGATTTGGAAGTGATAAGAGTACAAATAGAAGCTAAGAAATCACTTTATACCATTACCATGTGAGAGAGAAATCCGGAGTGATGAGTGCCCAATTCGCTGATGTATCGCCTGGAAAAGTACGATTTGACAACTGTTACCCCGAAAAGTGTGTCAGGCGGCGTGAGAATGGAAACAATTCAAATTCACGTGCCTTTAAAACCTTATCTTTTCATCTTCTCTTTAATTTTGAAACGATCCAAATTCCCTATGAAATGTCGAGTCATCCTTTCGCTTTATATGGATATACCCTTCGCTCCCAAAAGAGTGTACCACCACAGCAAATTAAACTGAGTGTTGTATTTGAGAAATACCAGTTTGAACCACGATCAAGACTTATGAAAAATCATAAAGATCTTTGTGCAAGAGTGTGCCAATCGAAAAGAAATAAAGCAACCTATTTGTGGGATTTAAGTGATGTCTATATAGACACGAAATTATGGATCCCAAGTACGAATCGCTTCCTTGAAAGTCAAGAAACACTTAGAAGTGTCTGTGTGGTTTCCCATTGAAATACGATCACATTTTTATTAAGAAATATTGAAAGACATCTTTTCATATTTAAACTATAATGGGTGGCTTTGCTTCATCCGAACTTCACTACTTGACATAAGACTGAAAGTTGGATGAAGTACTTGTTAGACCAATGTGGCCTATTGAACAAGTAGGTTAGATAATAATTTCAGTGACTTGGTGATATAAGAGATCGAAATCTTAAAAAATAAAAACAGGATCTTTTGGGAAGAAAAATCTTCGTGTTAGACAATTCATAAATATCTCAAAAATAAAAAGATTTAAAGAATAGACCATTAATTCATTTAAGGTATTGGTTTTTTGGTCTCACTTAGTACGTGGTGAAACAAAACTAAGATCATCAACACATATGTTGTGTAACCATAAAATTCATTGGTAAAAGCTGAGAGTCTCAAGGGTTACGATTATGAACCGAAATGAGATAGACAAATAATAATAGGTGGGTAAAGAACCGAAAGTACCTCTATTATTAAAATAGACCAAGCAGATAACTCTTTACTCAATATGAGAAGAGTAAGGTAGCTCATGTCTTGAGTGATTTTATCAGCCTAATTGGGAAGAAACGATTGGTATATATCGAATCAGTAAGGCTTCACTGAAACTCTTAGAGGCTTCGGTCGACATGTAGCAGCATGCTTGTAGGGTCTCTTAGCTAATACATAGATAAAGAGTGTTATACCTGCCCCAATATCCATAAGGAAAGTGCATCTATGATACTGAATTATAAAAAGAAAATCCTTTTGGATTTTATAAACTTTCTGCCAATGAAATAAAACTAGAAAAGAAAATATTTTTGAGTTTCATGCATTTTCTGAAAAAGAAATAAAAATAGAAAATAAATTATTTTTGAGTTTTGTGCATTTTCTGAAAAAGAAATAAAAACAGAAAAGAAAATATTTCTGGTAATGAATTGAAGACAGAAAGTAAAGTAAACAAGAGATATACATAGTATACAAAGGATATATAAGCTCTAAACCATAAGATGAAACAATCGCTCGCTTTGAAAAATAATAAGAGGCAAAATAGTCCGAACTTTCGGCTCATTTCGATTCCCGAAAAATTAGGAGGCGAAATAGACCAAGCATTCGGCTCATTTCGGTTGTTAGAAAGTTTTAAGAAAGCGAAAGCGAAAGTTTTACTTAATGAAACCAGTGTGGTTTTGGAACTCACTCAGCTTCCATCATTCCAACGCCTTGTAGTATTTTATTAAACGATGCTTCAGGAAATGCTTTAGTGAAGATGTCAGGCAATTCATCAGAGGACCGAATGAAGTGAATTTCAACATTCCCATCTTCTACATGATCCTTGATTAAGTGAAATCTTAGTGCTATGTGTTTCGTCTTGGAATGCTGCACTGGATTATGACAGATTCTGATGGTGCTTTCAGAGTCGCAATAAAGAGGAATCTTCTTCATATTCAGGCCATAATCTCTTAATTGGCTTTGGATCCAAATGACCTGGGAAGTGCATGATGCTGCAACAATATACTCAGCTTCGGCTGCAGAGAGTGAAACACATGTTTCTTTCTTTGACTGCCAGCTGACGAGTTGACCATCTAGGAATTGACATCCTCCTTTAGTGCTCTTTCGATCCAAACCACATCCTCCAATATCAGCATCAAAGAATGCTCGAACAAAGAATCCCGATTTAACAGGATACCACAGACCGAGAGAAGAGGTTTTCTTCAAATATCTGAAGATGTTCTTAACAGCCACCATATGAGGTTCGTGTGGATTAGCCTAGAACCTAGCACAGTAACAAACTGAAAACATAATGTTTGGTTTACTAGTTGTTAGATACATTAGAGACCCTATCATTTGCCGATAAAGAGTCATATCAACTGCCAGATTCTCCAAAGATGGTGTTAACTTAGTTCCAAATGCCATAGGAACTTTTACTTTGGAATCACCATCATACCAAACCTAGCGAGTAAGGTCTTTGTGTAAGCCTCACGATTGATAAATATGCCTTCGGGTCCTTGTCTAACATTCATGCCAAGGAAAAAGTTATTTGGACCCATTGAACTCATCTCAAAACTTAGTCTCCATCAACTTCCTTAATTCAGCTGTTAGGCTGGGATTCGTGGAACCGAAGATGATGTCGTTGACGTAAATTTGGACGATCATTAAGTGGTCGCCCTCTTTCTTGCGAAAGAAGGTAGGGTCAACCGAGCCTTGTCACTACTAGAAAAACAGCCTTTTACGACGCTCATTGCGCGTCGTAAAAGGCTCAGATGACGCGCAAATGTGTGTCAAGGAAGGCCCTGTCATAAAGAGAGACGACGCGCTTTTGCGCGTCGTCTATAGACGACGCGCATTTACGACGCTCATTTACGACGCGCAATTACGACGCGCGTTTACGACACGCAATGCGTATCAAGGAAGGCCCTGTCATCAAGGAAGATGACATGCATTCGCGTGTTAATGACACGCAATGCGTATCAAGAAAGCCCCTGTCAAGAAAGGCCATGTCATAAATGAAGATGACACACATTTTTGCGTATCGTAAATTTAAATGTTTAAAAAAATAAATTTATATATTTATTAATTTTTAAATTAAATTTGCATTTAATTTCTCATAATAGAAATAAAATACCATATACAAAAAATACAATCCATTGCATAATATAAAATAATATTTCATACTCAAAAAATAAAATAAATTGCACAAATTGTAACGTCATACAAAGAATCATTCAAATGTTAAACAAAAATAATACATTGCTAACATGGGTTATACATTCTTATAAAACTAAAAAATAATCATACAACTCTGTTTCTTACTGGAAAGGAATGTCAAACATGATTACAAGTCTCCCTTAATCTTGATTGCTCGCCTGCTTAAGTAGAATGTTGTTGTTGAGAAGGTTACCTAGCAACAGAGAAAAACACAACACCTCTCCCACAATCACAACATCATTTACAGAGAAAGGGTTGTCAATTACTTTCATTAAGACTTTCATTCAATCACAAAAATATTAAATAAAAGGGTGAAACAGTAACTTACTTTTGATAAGTTGATCTCCCTTAGAGCAAACACGGCTAAAGCATTGAACAAGACCCTATTTCCCTCTTCTTTTAAAGTTTCTAGAATGTTTAGAATGCTCTCCTTACCCTGTTATTTCAAGTTTCAGGGGAAAAAAAGTCCTCACTTTTGGTTCCCTATCAGATGCAGCATCAAGAACAGAGAACATGATCTCACCAAACATAATCAATAATCAGATTGAATTATATATTATGAGTAAGCAATAAAGTACATGTAACACAATAAAGTATTATTAAGGAACTTATGATTTCAAATATTATTTTTTACACTCAGATGCCAAAATATTTTATGTTATTCTTCTACAAGTTGAGAACCAACTCAAACATGAAAGATAATAGTCCATCTGGCAGCTTTTGATGACATGGCAAATGAAATTTCTCAGAGATAGAATAATACCTGTACTATTAAAATGATGGCAACCACAACAGGTGGTCCAATAACTACAGCCAAAAACATGCCTTTAATCATGCCTGGAAAGAAAAGAAAGATTGTTTGCTGCAATCATAAATCCCATGTGTTACAAACTTATATCCAAATTTAAATTAAATAAAAAGAGAAGACTATAAAAACAAATTATATCCAAGGTAATACACCATACAACAAAATAGCAGAGTCCATCAGTATTGTTACAAACCCATGAAGGAAGTGGAAGTTACTGGAAAAAAAAACATATGATTTGAGGCCTGTTCTCCATTCTTCCTAATAAGATAAATTGAGAAGCATTTTTCAAAAAAAACACCATTTTCTTAATTATTAGAACACATTAGGAAAGCTTTATACTCTTTGATTTAAGAAGCTAACTAAACTATAAGAAATCCACCACAAAAAGAAACTATAAGAAATCCACAACAAAAAGATTTGAAGCTTACCTGTCCAGTAAGAAGAGGGGTATCAGCAACAAGCTTGAAAGCAACAAGCCTTGGAGTACGCACAGGCCAAGCCTGCAAATAAAAGGTGCATCAAGTATAAAAGAGAACAGGGAAACTGATATTAAAAACAAGGACTTTGATCATTAGAAAAAAAGAGAGAGATAAAAATAGAGAGGGAAGAAATGGAATGGAATGACTCATTCCATTCCATTCCATTCTATATACCAACCTTTACCTTGTTTTCTTATCATTATCAGTTGTATCTGCACCTCTTTCATTTCCTGCAAGATTTATAAATGAAGAATGGCATGTGATCGTGAAGATTCCTCATTTGCATCTGTTGTCCCTGTGATTGTAAATTAGTAAAAGCATAATATAAAAAACTGAAGTAGAGAAGTGACTTGTGTACTTGATAATATATTTCTCATTTAGGCAAAACGGCTTGAAGAACGCGACATGCAGCAGCTTGCAACATAGGTTCCCTGTCGCTTTCAAATATGGTTTCCAACAACTGCTTGCATTTTAGTTTGTTCAGCTTTGTTTTCACTTCCTCCATATTAGAAGATCAATTTGGCTTACACAACATGTATAATCTGGAGGAAAGGTTAAGTCCATCTGCAACAACCTGTTCTTCAATAGGAGTAACTTGACCAATGCAACGTTTTTTCCCAGATCCTGAAACCCAAGAACTGCTACCAAGCACACGTGCCTCCATGTCCAGTACTCATCCATTTTCTCCTTCCAACCAAATTCATCCTTTACTCTACCATAAATTTCTAAAGTGTCTATTCTTGGTAAAGTTGATCTGTTGAAAGTTGTTCCTATGGAGATTGTAATTTCTTCATCATCTAGAAGGGATTCTGCAACTGTAAATGGGATGTCATACCATGACCTCATGCCTTCGTCTAGTTTTATAACTCTTTGGAAAATTGTTATCTCAGAGGGTATATGGTTTGCTAATGTGTTCCCCACATGGACTCGAAATCCAACCATTACTATGTTTGGATTCGAATTGGAAACTGTTACCTGGAATGGGAAAACACAAGGTATCAATCATGAATCAATACAAATAATTCAGGGACTGTTTTTTTTTCTTTTATTTTCCCATCAAGTCTTGTATGGTAAAGTGGTTGAACGGTTAGCAACTATAAAACAACCCCTAAGACCAAATGACCATTTTACCCTTACATCCCAACAAACAGATTTCATAATCATCATCAATTTTAACATGAGAGAAGTTGGTGGAAAAAATATTAAGGGCAAGTAGGGGAAGGGTTGGTGTTTTGATACACTAAGTTGTCCAGATTAAGTGGTTAACCAAGAAAGCCCATCAAGTCAAACAAAAAAAGTAAAACATAAATAGCATTGTAACAAAGCATACCTTGAACCCTGTAGGCGTAGGACTTTCAAGAAATCCTTCTTCTGTGGACCAAATCCAGGTCAAGGAATTTCTTCTGTAAATCTGGATTGAAATTAGGGCATGTGTCTCCAGAAAAAAGATCAACAAAGAAAGTAAGGACCTTCACATTAACCGATTCAGAGTTGCAATTATCCAATGCATCGAAAAAGACCAAAATATCCCCACACTGAGATCTAAATCTGTCATCAAGTTCTTTTGAAAGATCTCCATCAGACATGAAAAACTTTAGCAATTATGCCCTTGAAGGATCCTTTATGATGCTGTCTATGATATCAACAGCTTTGGAAAGTGCATCTATGATACTGAATTATAAAAAGAAAATCCTTTTGGATTTTATAAACTTTCTGCCAAAGAAATAAAACTAGAAAAGAAAATATTTTTGAGTTTCATGCATTTTCTGAAAAAGAAATAAAAATAGAAAATAAATTATTTTTGAGTTTTGTGCATTTTCTGAAAAAGAAATAAAAACAGAAAAGAAAATATTTCTGGTAATGAATTGAAGACAGAAAGTAAAGTAAACAAGAGATATACATAGTATACAAAGGATATATAAGCTCCAAACCATAAGATGAAACAATCGCTCGCTTTGAAAAATAATAAGAGGCAAAATAGTCCGAACTTTCGGCTCATTTCGATTCCCGAAAAATTAGGAGGCGAAATAGACCAAGCATTCGGCTCATTTCGGTTGTTAGAAAGTTTTAAGAAAGCGAAAGCGAAAGTTTTACTTAATGAAACCAGTGTGGTTTTGGAACTCACTCAGCTTCCATCATTCCAACGCCTTGTAGTATTTTATTAAACGATGCTTCAGGCAATGCTTTAGTGAAGATGTCAGGCAATTCATCAGAGGACCGAATGAAGTGAATTTCAACATTCCCATCTTCTACATGATCCTTGATTAAGTGAAATCTTAGTGCTATGTGTTTCGTCTTGGAATGCTGCACTGGATTATGACAGATTCTGATGGTGCTTTCAGAGTCGCAATAAAGAGGAATCTTCTTCATATTCAGGCCATAATCTCTTAATTGGCTTTGGATCCAAATGACCTGGGAAGTGCATGATGCTGCAACAATATACTCAGCTTCGGCTGCAGAGAGTGAAACACATGTTTCTTTCTTAGACTGCCAGCTGACAAGTTGACCATCTAGGAATTGACATCCTCCTTTAGTGCTCTTTCGATCCAAACCACATCCTCCAAGATCAGCATCAAAGAATGCTCGAACAAAGAATCCCGATTTAACAGGATACCACAGACCGAGAGAAGAGGTTTTCTTCAAATATCTGAAGATGTTCTTAACAGCCACCATATGAGGTTCGTGTGGATTAGCCTAGAACCTAGCACAGTAACAAACTGAAAACATAATGTTTGGTTTACTAGTTGTTAGATACATTAGAGACCCTATCATTTGCCGATAAAGAGTCATATCAACTGCCAAATTCTCCAAAGATGGTGTTAACTTAGTTCCAAATGCCATAGGAACTTTTACTTTGGAATCACCATCATACCAAACCTAGCGAGTAAGGTCTTTGTGTAAGCCTCACGATTGATAAATATGCCTTCGGGTCCTTGTCTAACATTCATGCCAAGGAAAAAGTTATTTGGACCCATTGAACTCATCTCAAAACTTAGTCTCCATCAACTTCCTTAATTCAGCTGTTAGGCTGGGATTCGTGGAACCGAAGATGATGTCGTTGACGTAAATTTGGACGATCATTAAGTGGTCACCCTCTTTCTTGCGAAAGAAGGTAGGGTCAACCGAGCCTTGTCACTACTAGAAAAACAGCCTTTTACGACGCTCATTGCGCGTCGTAAAAGGCTCAGATGACGCGCAAATGTGTGTCAAGGAAGGCCCTGTCATAAAGAGAGACGACGCGCTTTTGCGCGTCGTCTATAGACGACGCGCATTTACGACGCTCATTTACGACGCGCAATTACGACGCGCGTTTACGACACGCAATGCGTATCAAGGAAGGCCCTGTCATCAAGGAAGATGACATGCATTCGCGTGTTAATGACACGCAATGCGTATCAAGAAAGCCCCTGTCAAGAAAGGCCATGTCATAAATGAAGATGACACACATTTTTGCGTATCGTAAATTTAAATGTTTAAAAAAATAAATTTATATATTTATTAATTTTTAAATTAAATTTGCATTTAATTTCTCATAATAGAAATAAAATACCATATACAAAAAATACAATCCATTGCATAATATAAAATAAAATTTCATACTCAAAAAATAAAATAAATTGCACAAATTGTAACGTCATACAAAGAATCATTCAAATGTTAAACAAAAATAATACATTGCTAACATGGGTTATACATTCTTATAAAACTAAAAAATAATCATACAACTCTGTTTCTTACTGGAAAGGAATGTCAAACATGATTACAAGTCTCCCTTAATCTTGATTGCTCGCCTGCTTAAGTAGAATGTTGTTGTTGAGAAGGTTACCTAGCAACAGAGAAAAACACAACACCTCTCCCACAATCACAACATCATTTACAGAGAAAGGGTTGTCAATTACTTTCATTAAGACTTTCATTCAATCACAAAAATATTAAATAAAAGGGTGAAACAGTAACTTACTTTTGATAAGTTGATCTCCCTTAGAGCAAACACGGCTAAAGCATTGAACAAGACCCTATTTCCCTCTTCTTTTAAAGTTTCTAGAATGTTTAGAATGCTCTCCTTACCCTGTTATTTCAAGTGTCAGGGGAAAAAAAGTCCTCACTTTTGGTTCCCTATCAGATGCAGCATCAAGAACAGAGAACATGATCTCACCAAACATAATCAATAATCAGATTGAATTATATATTATGAGTAAGTAATAAAGTACATGTAACACAATAAAGTATTATTAAGGAACTTATGATTTCAAATATTATTTTTTACACTCAGATGCCAAAATATTTTATGTTATTCTTCTACAAGTTGAGAACCAACTCAAACATGAAAGATAATAGTCCATCTGGCAGCTTTTGATGACATGGCAAATGAAATTTCTCAGAGATAGAATAATACCTGTACTATTAAAATGATGGCAACCACAACAGGTGGTCCAATAACTACAGCCAAAAACATGCCTTTAATCATGCCTGGAAAGAAAAGAAAGATTGTTTGCTGCAATCATAAATCCCATGTGTTACAAACTTATATCCAAATTTAAATTAAATAAAAAGAGAAGACTATAAAAACAAATTATATCCAAGGTAATACACCATACAACAAAATAGCAGAGTCCATCAGTATTGTTACAAACCCATGAAGGAAGTGGAAGTTACTGGAAAAAAAAAACATATGATTTGAGGCCTGTTCTCCATTCTTCCTAATAAGATAAATTGAGAAGCATTTTTCAAAAAAAAACACCATCTTCTTAATTATTAGAACACATTAGGAAAGCTTTATACTCTTTGATTTAAGAAGCTAAGTAAACTATAAGAAATCCACCACAAAAAGAAACTATAAGAAATCCACCACAAAAAGAAACTATAAGAAATCCACAACAAAAAGATTTGAAGCTTACCTGTCCAGTAAGAAGAGGGGTATCAGCAACAAGCTTGAAAGCAACAAGCCTTGGAGTACGCACAGGCCAAGCCTGCAAATAAAAGGTGCATCAAGTATAAAAGAGAACAGGGAAACTGATATTAAAAACAAGGACTTTGATCATTAGAAAAAAAGAGAGAGATAAAAATAGAGAGGGAAGAAATGGAATGGAATGACTCATTCCATTCCATTCCATTCTATATACCAACCTTTACCTTGTTTTCTTATCATTATCAGTTGTATCTGCACCTCTTTCATTTCCTGCAAGATTTATAAATGAAGAATGGCATGTGATCGTGAAGATTCCTCATTTGCATCTGTTGTCCCTGTGATTGTAAATTAGTAAAAGCATAATATAAAAAACTGAAGTAGAGAAGTGACTTGTGTACTTGATAATATATTTCTCATTTAGGCAAAACGGCTTGAGGAACGCGACATGCAGCAGCTTGCAACATAGGTTCCCTGTCGCTTTCAAATATGGTTTCCAACAACTGCTTGCATTTTAGTTTGTTCAGCTTTGTTTTCACTTCCTCCATATTAGAAGATCAATTTGGCTTACACAACATGTATAATCTGGAGGAAAGGTTAAGTCCATCTGCAACAACCTGTTCTTCAATAGGAGTAACTTGACCAATGCAACGTTTTTTCCCAGATCCTGAAACCCAAGAACTGCTACCAAGCACACGTGCCTCCATGTCCAGTACTCATCCATTTTCTCCTTCCAACCAAATTCATCCTTTACTCTACCATAAATTTCTAAAGTGTCTATTCTTGGTAAAGTTGATCTGTTGAAAGTTGTTCCTATGGAGATTGTAATTTCTTCATCATCTAGAAGGGATTCTGCAACTGTAAATGGGATGTCATACCATGACCTCATGCCTTCGTCTAGCTTTATAACTCTTTGGAAAATTGTTATCTCAGAGGGTATATGGTTTGCTAATGTGTTCCCCACATGGACTCGAAATCCAACCATTACTATGTTTGGATTCGAATTGGAAACTGTTACCTGGAATGGGAAAACACAAGGTATCAATCATGAATCAATACAAATAATTCAGGGACTGTTTTTTTTTTCTTTTATTTTCCCATCAAGTCTTGTATGGTAAAGTGGTTGAACGGTTAGCAACTATAAAACAACCCCTAAGACCAAATGACCATTTTACCCTTACATCCCAACAAACAGATTTCATAATCATCATCAATTTTAACATGAGAGAAGTTGGTGGAAAAAATATTAAGGGCAAGTAGGGGAAGGGTTGGTGTTTTGATACACTAAGCTGTCCAGATTAAGTGGTTAACCAAGAAAGCCCATCAAGTCAAACAAAAAAAGTAAAACATAAATAGCATTGTAACAAAGCATACCTTGAACCCTGTAGGCATAGGACTTTCAAGAAATCCTTCTTCTGTGGACCAAATCCAGGTCAAGGAATTTCTTCTGTAAATCTGGATTGAAATTAGGGCATGTGTCTCCAGAAAAAAGATCAACAAAGAAAGTAAGGACCTTCACATTAACCGATTCAGAGTTGCAATTATCCAATGCATCGAAAAAGACCAAAATATCCCCACACTGAGATCTAAATCTGTCATCAAGTTCTTTTGAAAGATCTCCATCAGACATGAAAAACTTTAGCAATTATGCCCTTGAAGGATCCTTTATGATGTTGTCTATGATATCAACAGCTTTGGAGACTCCACATTCGTTAACAGAGCTATCAACACTTTCTCTTCTCTATCTTTCTGCTCGTTTTTTCTTTTCTTTCCCATTTTCTGTTCAGTCTTGTCGCGCACACACAAACACCATCTAGGAAGTAGGACGACATTAGCTCAATGGTAAATTAATTAATATCTGTATATATATATATATATATATATATATATATATATATATATATGTATGTATGTATGTATATGTGTCTAACAGTGTAAGTGTCTAAAGAAAATGACAAATTATCTTATGTTTCAGATGGTGATGCTTACTGTGTATGCGTTCTTATATGGGAGATTATATCTCTGTTTAAGTGGATTAGAAAAAGCGATTATGAAATCAACAAAGATGCAAAGAGATAAAGCTTTGAAAGCAGCCATGGCTTCTCAATCTGTAGTTCAACTTGGTCTTTTAATGGCGTTAACAATGATTATGGAGATCGGACTTGAAAGAGGCTTCAGAACTGCACTTGGTGACCTAATAATCATGAACCTCCAGCTCTCCGCTGTCTTCTTCACCTTCTCTCTTGGCACCACCTCTGATCCACCGGTACAGTCGGTCGTCTGACGGAAGTCCTCCTTTCTCTCCGATTCTTCATTTACCAATACGGTATCGTTTACCACCTCAAAGTCGTCCAAAACGATAAATCCATCTTAGTGTACGCTCTCTCATGGCTCGTAATCGTTTTTGTTATCGCATTATTGAAAATCGTGTCCATGGGTAGAAAGAAATTCAGTGCGGATTTCCAATTAATGAGAGCCCAATCTAGTGGAGTGTGAATGAGTTTTTAGGGTTCAATGGTAGTGACGATGGATTAGGGTTTGCAGATGGTGGTGTGGGGGTCGTCGGTTGCTTTACAGAGAGATATGAAGTCGAGACAAAAAGACGAGATTGACCCATCTGGTAATAAACGAACTCGGGAAGCTGAACAAAATGACCCGAGATTGACCCATCTAGTAACAACGCTATTGATGCCATTCCTTCCATTTTCGACTGTTCATCCTCCACTTCCTCTACTGCTACTTCTTCACCATCTTCTATTTTTTTCTGTATTTAGACTTGAGACTATAATTAGGGCTTTTTCTAACAATTTCAACATCGAGTGAGAGATATGGTGGTTCTAGTAGGTAGAAGTGAGGGAAGAAGTAGGCAGCAGTCAATGTCGGGAGGGGGAAGGAAGGAGCGTCCATAATTTGGGCAAGAGGGAAAGGAGAAAAAAAAGGAAGGCGGGATTTTTAATTTTTTCAGAATTTCATTTCCCCCTACTGTTAAAGGATGGAACGCGCGTTCCATTAAAAATTATAAAGCGACATCCTTAGACGACGCGCATTTTATTATAGGTGCCCTCTGTGTTTTTTTTTTGGTAGACACTAATTTAAGGGCACGCAATAATGCGTGTCCTCTATTGTTAAATTTTTTGAAGATATGACACTTTTTTAAAGTCACTCTCTTTTGCGTAACATAAATCAACGAGTGTCGTGGTTTGCGCGTCGTAAAAGGGTCTTTTTCTTGTAGTGTGTTTAAACTTGGACAATTTTAGAAATCGATTAAGGGTTTCATATCAGGATCTTGGAGCTTGCTTCAACCCATAGAGGGATTTATCCAGAAAATAGCAGTGACCAGGATACCTTTCGTTCATGAAACCTGGTGGTTGCTCAACATATATAGTCTCCTCTAGTTCTCCATTCAGGAAAGCACACTTGACATCCATTTGAAATACTACAAAGTTTTTGTGTGCAGTATATGCCAGAAAGATTCGCACTGATTCTAACCTTGCTACAGGGGCGAAGGTTTCTTTATTGTCTGTACCTTCTTCCTAGCAATATCCCTTTACAACCAACCTCGCTTTTATTACGAATCACATTCCCTTCTTTGTCCATTTCGTTTCTGAAAACCCATTTAAGATAACTACATATGCATCCTTTGGTGTGGGAATTAGTCTCCATACTCGATTTCGATCAACTCATGTAGTTCGTCTTGCGTTGCATGTACCCAATCTGAGTGATCCAGTGCAATATTAACCATTTTCGGTTCTACTTTTGAGACGAACAAGTTGAACATGCAAAATTCTACTTGAGAGAACAAAGTTGTTTGCTTCACTTTTATTTGAGATCGAGTGAGGAATCCCTCAGATGATTCACCAATTACTTGATTTTTGGAAGATCTCTTGTCTATTTTGTGAGAGGAGGGTAGTTTGAATCATAGGCGGGATCCAAATCGGCATTGATTTCCTCTTCCAATTCTGATTGAAAATCTAAATCATCATTTGTATTATTATTCTCCCCCTCGAATGATGAGACGATTTCGACATCAGGATCAAAATGCTCCCCCTCGAATGTGACGTCATGGGTCTTTACTGGTGATGGATTTTCTCCCTGGAAAGATGAATCAGTGTTATCTGATGTGGATGAACCCTCCCCCTGGAATATAGAGCTTTCTTTTGGAGGTTCGCTTGGACCTGGCTGTTCGGTTGGTTCTTGATGTTCGCTTTCCATTTCTTTTGCTACTTCATCTTTAACTTTCTTCAAGTTGTCGATCTTGTTGTCAGCTGCCTGTGTTTCAGAATTTATTGCTCTTTTTGATTCATCAAAGAGTAACATGTATTCTTCAAATAGATTGGAAATTGGAACCGAGACTTGACCTGATGCTGGAAAGATTTCCTTTGTTGGACCTTTACTTGATTGAAGTTTCTTAACATAATCATCATCAAAGATGACACAATAGGTTTCTTCAATTTTCTTTGAACACTTATTCAGAACCCTATATGCCTTTGAAGAAAGCGAATAACCAATAAAAATCCCTGAATCTTCCTTAACATCAAACTTGTTTCGGTTCTCTTTGGAGATGAAAATAAAGCACCTTGAACCGAACACATGGAAGAACTTGACATTTGGCTTGTGATTATTCAAGATTTTGTATGGAGTGATGGAAAAGCTCTTATTGAGGAAGGATCGGTTCTGGGTATAGCAGGAAGCAGCTATTGCATCAGCCTAGAAGTACAAAGGTAAGGAAGTGAAGCTAACCATGGTTCGGGCTGCTTCACACAAAGAGCGGTTTCGCCTTTCAACTATGTCTTTATGTTGTGGAGTCTAGGGAGCAGAGAAGTTGTCAGATACTCCCTTATCAACAAGAAATTCTTCGAACTTTTAGTTTTTAAATTCCATCCCGTTGTCACTTCGAGCATTTCGAACCACGTTTCACAGTTGAAGTTCCAATTGCTTTATAAACGCTTTGAGCTTAGGAGTCATCTCTAATTTCTGTCTAAGAAGGAAAACCCAAGTGAAACATGAAAATTCATCACTAATTACCAAGATGTACTTACTACCACTGATGCTTTCGATTGCTGAAGGATCGCACAAGTCGATGTGTAGAAGTTCAAGTGGTTCAGTGAGTTTTGTGTTAACACATGTGGGATGACTCTCTCTGCTTTGCTTTCCCATTTCGCATGCAACACACAAGTCTTCCTTATCAAATTTTAGAAGGGGAAGTCCTCGTACATGATCACCGATAACCAACTTATTGATATCCTTAAAGTTGAGATGTGAGAGGCTTCAGTGCCAGAACCAACTTTCGTCAGAGTGTGCTTTTGACAAAAGACATACAACTGGCTATCCTCGAATTAGGTTAAGATTTAGAGGATACATCTCTCCTATTCACTTGAATTTTAACAGGACAATTTTTGTCTTCTTTTCAACAATCTCAGAGCCTTTATCATTAAATGAAACTTTCAAGCCAGTTCCCACGACCAGTTGTGAGATGCTGATGAGATTGTGCAGTAATCCCTCTACATATGCTACCATCTGGATTGAGAGTTATCCGTTTGTGATCATTCCATAGCCTTTGATAGTGCCATATGAATTATTCCCTTATTTGACACGTCCACCATCCTTAAATGATCGAAACTCCCTTAGATCTTCCCTCCTTCCTTTCATGTGACGTGAGCAGTCATTTTCAATGTACTATTCGTCGTCGAACTGCTCATCATTAATAACCTGCAAAATTTAAGCAGATTTTGGAACCCAAAATTTCTTGGGTCCTCATGAGCCTTTTACAGGACAAGGAATTGCAACAGAAAGATCAACCATATATGTTCTTTTTATTAACGTGGTTTCATCTTTTCTTTTGATGGTAAATACTTTGATTTTATTGTTGCTTTGATTTTCATTTAAACTTTTCTTTTCATTCCTAGGGATAACTAACGTCTTCTTGGTATGACCTTCAAGGTGCGAGACTAGCTTTCCCTTTCCTTTGATATCCTTGACTTGGTTCAGATTCAGTTCTTGATTGTCTTTAGGACCCAATTTGGTCTTTCGGTTCTTATTACTGCTTGTTTCAACACCGAAATTGTTTCTTCAGTTTGTTTGGCTGCAAGACTGACAGTGAGTACATGAACCTTTGTTTATCTGAGGGCTTACTTTCGGCTGTGGATTTGATACCTTGTGAATGTGATTAACATTTTGAGAATTCCAAAACTGCTTTCACTCTTTGAGATTCTTCTGGTACCTTGTGTTCCTTTAACGTGTTTGCACACCAAGCTGTTTTTGAGATTTGTGAATTTTTGCCTTTGGCTTTGGTTCATCTTCATCAGCTTCGCTTGGAGATGATTCTCTAGATGCCTTTTCAGGTTCGCCTTGAATTTCTTTAGTACCACTTGTACTTGGCTTATCAAATCTTGAAGGCATGTTGAGAGGTTCAGCCACATATCTACCCTTGACTCTCCATGAGGTTTACTCCGACATACCCATTGTTTCGTCTGCATTGTCAATAGGAGCTGACCAGAAAAAGTTATCACACCCATCAACATTGTCTTCATCTACCAAAGAAGTTAGCTCAACTGTTTGATTCTTGGTAACTCCAGTGGTGGCATATACTTGATTCGGTACCGTTTGCACCTTTTTGTATACCACTTCCATTTCTTTAAGACTTTGGACATGTCCTCGGACATACGAGCGAAAGCAACCAAGTTTTTCAGATATGAGAGGTTTTGCCGGTTTGGGTTCGCTTTTGAGGAATTCAGAGCAGTAAACCTCATCGCATGTAGAAATTTCACTCATATCATTGTCCTCCTAAAATTCAGAAGTATTTTCCACATTGATCTTATTTTCTGAACTTAATTTGGTACTCAATGAGTCAAATTTTTGCATGGTTTTGGTTTTTATTTTCAATTTGTCATTTTCGTCTAATAGATTCCTAAACATGCCCTTATGGTCTTTGGACTTTATAAAGGACTCAATTTTGTCCAGACCGATCCTGTAAGCATCTGAAGCCTCATCTGATGATACAATAGATTCACAATTGTAGCCATCTAACTTCCTCTTCTCAATCCACATCCTTCGCTCCTCGCTCATGGATGTCAGCCTGCTAAGTTGATCGATTAAGTTAGCATTTATGAGACGTGTTTACATTAGACTTCCACTTAAACTAGAAATTTTAAATTTTAATTAGCTTAATTCCTTTTCATAGTTTGTTACAGGTATTTTAAGTGATTTGCGAATGGATTGTACCTTCTTGATCAACTGAACGCAGACGTTGATCCTTTCACTCACAGGTTTGGCTGCAAAACACTTATCTTCTTTCTTATTCGCCTCATCATGCTCTCCTTAGGCTGTGTAACCCCTATTTTGTGACACACCAACTGTCATCGTCAAGCATCTACCAGCGAACCCATCACTATTTTCTTTCACCACAAAAGCCCTTCCATGCGTGGGTTTACGTACCTCTTCATCTTCAGAGTCTGTAGACCAGATCTCCACGCCACCGAACTGATCATCCACGATATTCTCCTCCACAATCAAAGCATTCATAGAATTGTTAGTTGCTTTCTTCTTCTTTATCTCCTCCAGCTTGCGCATATGGTATGCTTCATCATCTTCTCCCTCCTTCTTCTATGGTAGCTTTCTTAACATGCAATCTTTGGCAAAGTGGTTTTTTCCATGGCAGAAGTTGCAATCATACCTGGAGTCTCCCACCAGTTTTCTCTCTTACTTCTCTTCTTCTTTTGGAGGGTTGCTTTTGTTATCCTCTTTCTCCTTTTCAGAGCTGTAGTTTCCCTTCCAGTTGCAGTTCTTGGCAATGGGGAACTTTTTGCGAGCAAACCGCTTCGGGTTGGAAACCATCATTGCATACACTTTGCTTGTCAGATCACATTTTGACATTTCAGACTCTTCTTCATCTTCTGCCACATTCTTCGCCTTTGAGAGAAGGGCCAAGGATCCCATACCAGATACCACTTTATCTTCCTTTGTCACTACACTTTCATAAGACTTGAGAATTCTCACTATCTTCACTAATGAATAGGTCTTAAACTGCTTGTGAGCCTTCACAGTTGATGCCACAACCATCCATTCGGGTATGAAACCATTCAAAAATGTGACCTTCTGTTTGATCACTTCTCATCCAATGCCATGCTTGATCATCTTGCTCAGAAGACGGTTGAAACGATCGAATGCCTGGATAAGTTTTTCATCGGGCTTTTCTTGGAAAGCACCAAACTCGGAGAGCAATAGAGTTTGGATGGAATGTTCCAGGTCCTCATCAGTGGAATACAACTGTTTGAGTCTATCCCAGATCTCTTTTTCTGTGGTGCATGGGCTAACCAAACGAAAGGTATCAGACAGCAAAGCGAATCTTATCATTCTCATGGCATTAACATTACATAACAACTTATCTTTTTCGTCTTGAGGAATATTCTCCATGTCAGTTAAGAGTTTGTTGTACTCCTTTTGAGTCTTAATTGTTATGTTTTGTTCCAGAATGAAAGAAAGGACCCAATGTTATTGCTCCCCAGATGAGATAACCGTTGTCTTCAGAACCAACGACGTTTCTTCAAAGTGATGCGTCCAAACTTCATAATCTTGAGTGTATAGAATCAGGATTCTAGTTGTGGATCCAATGCTGTTGGAGATATTGATAGGATTGGTTTGTGAATCGTCGAGAGACATGATGACCTTTTTCAGATATTTGCTAAGAATCAGACTTGTAAATATTGAATTAGGGTTTTATCAAAAGCAAGAAACAACGCCAATGAAGAGATGACGGCTCCTACATATATTTTAAAGTTTACATTTGTCTCAAAAGTAAATTGTAAAAGGGTTATACATATATCATATGAACAAAAGTAGAGACGAGTCTTCTGAGCACTCCGTCTTCACCAAAGGATATCGCCGGGTTCCTTCTAACGTGGACCTGAGAATACAAGCGGTTTGAAAATCAACATAAAGCTGGTGAGTTCATAAGATGTTTGTTTTCTGAAAATGTACCAGTTTCCTTTAGTTTTCCGAAAAGGTTTGTTATCTAAGAAAATCCCATATTTTCTGATGTAAAAAAGTTTAGTTATCCTTCATTACAGTTCAATTACGCATTACACATTACCCCCGGAAAATCCCATATTTTCCTAATTACAAGACCGATTTAATATCACATAGTATAGTTTAATACACAAAACTATATATTGAGAATCTTGGGATTTCTATCCCGAATTAGATATAAAATACTTTAATATACATGAACTGTAGATGGAAAATAGTTTGAAAACCTTGAGACTAACATCCCGTACTACATATAGATTTAATACCATGGGACTATCATCCCGGACTAGACACAAGATAGTTTGTTAAAAACCATGGGATTACTATCCCGAAGTAGATATAAGATAGTTTGATAAAACCATGGGATCACTATCCCGAACTAGATATAGATTCTAACCATAGGAATAAAATCCTGTAATAGACATGAACCCTATAAACCAAAAACCATGGGATTACCATCCTGTACTAGATATAAGATCTAAAGATAGAAGATTGATATAAAATCAAATCCAAAACCAAAGTCGTGAATAATCTTATCTTAATACGTATTGTGAGTCGGGTAACCATGCTAATACGACAACGAGACCTCCTTGACGCTTGTCAAACGTCGGACGATATCCATAATTTGTCACCCCAGGCATGCCCGCCTAACTGTAGCTAGCAGTTAAGGTGTGGGATTGTCAGTCCCGAATAGATCTATTCACAAATTCCTCGCTCTCCCTCCAGGAGACTCTGGTTACACTTCCGGGGAGGATTTACTGATCATCCATAAAGGGTAGTGACGAACTCACAAGCTAGTACTAAGCTATTCACAGGGTTCTCATACGATATCAAACATACAAAAGATTATGAAACATAATAAAGGGAATATAGATACATACAATGAAACTATCTGGCAGTACATTCAAATGATGCGGAGATAAACTGAATCAGACATAGTTTATCTAATAACTTTATGCACATATCAGTACATGATAAAACGAGAACTAAAGAACCCCAAATTATTCCCATAATAATTTGATTAGTTTGGTTATTTTCTTAACTAAAATCCATTTAGTTGTAGTTGATAAATCGTCCCTTATGCTCAGCATAATACATAAGGGGTTAAAGTGTTTATAGGTTTGCCAGATATTATTTGAAACATAACAATGTTATAATTCGAAAACAGTTATAGTTTGCTTGTATTCCCCCCTGAAAACATTGAAAAACACGGAAAAAGCGTAGGGGTATGAACTCACCGGATGAGAAACGTGACGATTTAGGATGTTAAACGTTGGTTCGGGGCTTGCAAACGCACGAGGCTCCTAAGTATAATGAAAAGATACACATTTTTATCTAATTAGGACTTAGATTAGTTATTTGGTAGAGACAAACACTTCTAGTCGCAGAAACACCCCTTTAGACGTGTTTGGAGGGACCCGGGTGGCGTTTAAAGTCACCTAAAGCTTGGATATGGAGTTTACTCTTCAAGAGTAAACTCATAGAGGAGATTTCGGCCCTAATGACCCCCTCCCCATGAGTTTACGGCTGTAAACTCATGGTGGGGTATTTTATGGTGCAAAATGGTCTTATCCTACATGGGGAAATTTGCTAGGATCAATTCTAGGGCCTTGGAATGGATTAAACATAATTAAGGACTATTTATTGGAGTTTACGACTGTAAACATGGAGTTTACGGCCGTAAACTCCCCCCTTACATCAAATCCTTAATGTTTTTGTCCCTTACTCAATCACATGTGATTCTAATGATTTTTCCTAGCCTTGTATGGATTTTTAAGGGACTTTTGGCCTAGATTTTGGAGTTTACGGCCCATGAACACCCTAATGGCCGTGAACTCCTTAGATGGGGAAAATAATATGTTTGAAGGTCTAAAACTTGTTTGTATACACTTATCCCAAGGCTTTAGGGGTGTTAAAGTGGCATTTTAACACTTTTAAAGGAGTTTACTCCCCAATATGAAGGGTTTACAGACCAAGCATAAGTCTTGGCTGTAAACTCTCAATTGTCCCTCAAATAATATGGTTAAGGTGTTCTAAGGCTAAAACCAATATTCTAAAATTCATATCTACGCCTTATTAGTGTTTTGGAAGGGTTTAAGGGCATAAAAACCCCACATATATGAGTTTACGGCCCAAGCATGTGCCTTGGCCATAAACTCCTTCAAATCCCTCATAATCCATGTCTAAAATGTTCTAAGTCCATTCCATGAACTCATTTAGCCATATCTAAGTCCCAAAATTGTTTAGGAGGGGTTTAAAGGCATAAAACCCCCCTTACTATGTGTTTACGGCCCAAGCTCCTTCCAGGGCCATAAAATCATATACAAGACCTTAATTCATGTTTTAATCCCGAATTTGAAAGCCAAATATGCCATACAATGAGTTTAGGAAGGTACCTTAAAGATTTGAAGCCTTAAATTGATGATTTGGTCCCTTAAATTTGGATTTAGGAGAGAGGTTAGAGAGAGAGTAGTGAAAGAGAGAAAAGGCTTCAAATGAAAGGTTTAACACGTTTATATAGGTCACAAAACTTGGACACGATGGAATTCTACCCGAGACCGGCATTAAACGGGGCTTTTGGTCGCACCCGATTAAGTTTCTGTAATCCGGCGAGGACATTTCTAAAAATTATGAAATAAACATTTTGGGCTAAATTCATGAGTTCCTAAGAAGTTTGGACACTCATTAGCATCAATTAAACATATAAGTTTGATTAACTTAACCCTTAAACGACATCGGAACGTTTCGATATACAGCGAGTTATACGGGTAGAATGGGTTTTCGGCGATGAACAACTTCGGGTTGTTACATTATCCCCCTGTTAGAGGGAATTTCGTCCCGAAATTCAAAGAATAAGATATAGATCATGAATTGGAATGAGACACAAATGGATTTGTTGTCTTAGATCTTCATGTTCACAAGTGGAATCAGGTCTCTGCTGAGCGTTCAAGCGAATTCTCACTATCGGGACGTGACTTTGTTTCGCACCTTGACTCTGTCTCAATCTATGATCCCAATTGATTCTCCCATGGAGGTTTCAACCCTCGATGACTTCGGTTTCCTCAAAGGAAATCACTAGGGTTTCGTCGGGTAGGTACTTTTAAGTATTCGAGACGTGAAGTACCGGATGGATGTTACCAAGTTCTGAAGGTAGCCGAAGTTGGAAGGTTACGAAATCGATTCTATGAGGATCACGAAGGGTCTATTGTATCACGAGGGAAATATTTCACACTTCTTAAAGCATATCATGCTTTTCTGGGGTAAAGCCATCAACAGAACACACGCTCCGACAGGAAAGCACATCTTCAAGGAGCCGGGTAGCTAAGGGTTTGATGGCTTTAGAAGAAATTTACGAGTAAGACTGTGATATTAGTCGATGGGACCCAAGAATCGACAGGCTTCTATGGGTATTTTCGGAGCCGACTAATTTCCTTATCGCCTTGGACGTTGGAAAAGTACACGGTTACGACTACTTTGGTTGACTACATGATCGAGGGAAAGGGGTTTGACCGAAAGGATACCACTACTAATCTGTAATGATCATATCAGTTCTTGGTCACCGTTTCGAACACGTCATTCTCACTGAGGTTCGGTCACGAGGTAGATCCAGAGATTAGGCCGATGCGGAACTAAGCTAAAATGTTCGAAAGGAATTCTCGGGAATTCTTCGGGAAAGACATTTAAGGGAAAGAGCTGCTGACTTCCTGTTTCTTAATGATCACAGAAACGAGGGATGCATGGCAATTCATATCGGGAAAGCTTTCGAGCTTTAAGGAATGAAATGATACGAAGGTTTGATGCGGAGATCACGAGAGTCGGGTCGGGGAAAAGATCTAGACGAGCGAGCCTTTCGAAACCAAAGGATAACAACATGAATGAGACTCGGTCATTTCATGTCAAACATAGCATCAAAGTATTTCATGAAAAGTTTCCCCCATTTAAATCGAATGGAACGGAATAGTCCTCCGGTCTGAGGACACAATCTATAGGTACGAAGTTAGTGTTCTCTATCTCACTGGTTAGCCGTCTCGATTATACTCAATTTCGATTACAAACAAAGGATTAAGTTTAGAAGTTGCTCGAATGGATAGATAACAAGTTTCCCTTCTGCTATTAGAATCGTAAAGAGTTGCAGGTATAAGAATTGTCAAAGAGAAGTATACCTGCGGCGACAGTGGGATCAGCGGTTGTAGCTGCTTTGGGGAAATTTCTTTTGAAGTGCCCTACTTCGCCACAACTGTAGCAGGCTGGACCGATTCCCATTCCGGATGATTGGTTCGTTGATTTGGCTGGTTTTTTGCAGGTTCAAGCAAGATGGCCCTTCTTGCCACAGTTGTCACAGATCCTTTCACGACATGGACCAGGAATGCGGTGGTGGTAGCTGCACTTACAACACTAAGGAAGGGTACCAGTGTATCCACTGGTGTTTGGGTCGTGGACCCGACAGCTGAAACAGTAACATGGGGCAGTAGCAGCATGGACTGCTACTGTTTGCTGTTTCTTAGAAGACCCTTGCGTACTCTGAGCCTTCCGCTTGTTCCAAAATTTCTTTTTACTTCCACCTCCACGTGTGACCGGTTCGGGAGTGGTAGCCTCCTCATCACAGTTGTCTTCGTGATCGATCAAGATTTGCGCAAGACATTTAGCGCTATCATAGGTGTCTGGCTTCGCAGCCAAGACATTCCAGTTGGTTGGCTGGGTCAACCCCCAAATGAACCTCTCGATCTTTTTACTCTCCGGGGTAACCATTCCCGGACAGAGTAACGCCAGGTCATCGAATCTTGAAGTATAAGAGGCTATGTCGGAACCCTTCATCTTAAGGTTCCAGAGTTCGTGTTCTAGTTTCTGAATTTCACCCCGAGGGCAATATTCTGCGAGTAGAAGCTCCTTCATAGCTTCCCAACCCATGACATTTGCTACAGGTAGAGTTAAGGATTTGACTCGGCCGTTCCACCAAGTCAGGGCTTTGTCAAGGAAGGTGCAGGCGGCGAACTTTACTTTATCAGACTCCGAACAGGCGCATATTTCAAAGATTGATTCGATCTTCTCGAACCATCGGGTGAGGGAAATGACACCTCCAGTGCCATCAAAGGATGTGGGCTTCGCGTTCATGAAGTCTTTATAGGAACCCCCTTTTCGGTGTCCCTGACTGTGTCCTTGACTTTGGGTTTGAGTACCACTGGAACCATCCGAGTTCCTTTGAGACATAGCAGCTGCCACCGCGGCATTGACAGCTGCCTGGAACATCACAGGGTCAAATTCAGGAGGAGGCGGTGGCGGAGGGTTGTTGGTGTTCTTCGAGCTGCGTCTCTTTCTTGGAGGCATCGTGATCTAAAAAGATCAGGAAAGAGAGGATCATAAGTCCTCTGAATTGAATCAAGAGATATGGAACAGGGGATGTCTCATCAAGACGGATATAGCATCATATTAAGCGATAAAGCAGGGAAAGAGTTATCAAGGCATATAATGTTATCGCTAGAGGAATGATCAAGGAACAACGCGTATACGAGGATTTTCTATCAAGGATCGGCTCGAGAAATACTCCCATAGTATTTCATGATTCACTGCAACGACGACTCGTTGTTTGGGGTATTGGGTAAGTTTTAGGTATGCTACGTACCAAAGTCACTCCCAAGCACATGTTGGTCGTGTCTCGAATGAATATAGTTGGCCAGGCTATATTGACCCTAGACACGACTACATAACTGCCCATGTTTAACCGCAGCGTACAACACCCATTTACTTATGTTTTGTTCTACTTGTAGTTATGGATCTCGACGGTTCGGTATACTTGTATACTTTTGAAAATACTTATAGTTTAAAGGATACTTTTAGTTCAGAGCACTTAGGCCCTTTTAATGTTTATAGTTTTATACCATGTAAGGTTTGGTATACTCCGTTCACTATAAACAAGTGCTCTGATACCAATCTGTCACACCCCGAAAACCAAAGGCGGAAACATTTCCGGGGTTGACTCCACATTTAGTATCAAATCCAATGTACATAGTAATCACAGTAAACAACCATTACATTACATATATTTGAAAGTTTACATTTGTCTCAAAAGTAAATTGTACAAGGGCTATACATATATCATATGAACAAAAGTAGAGACGAGTCTTCTGAGCACTCCGTCTTCACCAAAAGATATCGCCGGGTACTTGTCTAACGTGGACATGATAATACAAGCGGTTTGAAAATCAGCATAAAGCTGGTGAGTTCATAAGATGTTTGTTTTCTGAAAATGTACCAGTTTCCTTTAGTTTTCCGAAAAGGTTTGTTATCCAAGAAAATCCCATATTTTCTTATGTAAAACAGTTTAGTTATCCTTCATTACAGTTCAATTACGCGTTACACATTACCCCAGGAAAATCCCATATTTTCCTAATTACAAGACCGATTTAATATCACATAGTATAGTTTAATACACAAAACTATATATTGAGAATCTTGGGATTTCTATCCCGAATTAGATATAAAATACTTTAATATACGTGCACTGTAGATGGAAAATAGTTTGAAAACCTTGAGACTAACATCCCGTACTACATATAGATTTAATACCATGGGACTATCATCCCGGACTAGATACAAGATAGTTTGTTAGAAACCATGGGATTACTATCCCGAACTAGATATAAGATAGTTTGATAAAATCATGGGATCACTATCCCGAACTAGATATAGATTGTAACCATAGGAATAACATCCTGTAATAGACATGAACCCTATAAACCAAAAACCATGGGATTACCATCCCCTACTAGATATAAGATCTAAAGATAGAAGATTGATATAAAATCAAATCCAAAACCAAAGTCGTGAATAATCTTATATTAATACGTATTGTGAGTCGGGTAACCATGCTGATACGACAACGAGACCTCCTTGACGCTTGTCAGACGTCAGACGATATCCAACATTTGTCACTCCAGGCGTGCCCGCCTAACTATAGCTAGCAATTAAGGTGTGGGATTGTCAGTCTCGAATAGATCTATTCACAAATTCCTCGCTCTCCCTCCAGGAGACTCTGGTTACACTTCCGGGGAGGATTTACTGATCATCCATAAAGGGTAGTGACGAAATCACAAGCTAGTATTAAACTATTCACAGGGTTCTCATACGATATCAAACATACAAATGATTATGAAACATAATACAGTGAATATAGATACATACAATGAAACTATCTGGCAATACATTCAAATGATGCGGAGATAAACTGAATCAGACATAGTTTATCTAATAACTTTATACACATATCAGTACATGATAAAACGAGAACTAAAGAAGCCCAAATTATTCCCATAATAATTTGATTAGGTTGGTTATTTTCTTAACTAAAATCCATATAGTTGTAGTTGATAAATCGTCCCTTATGCTCAACATAATACATAAGGGGTTAAAGTGTTTATAAGTTTGCCAGATATTATTTGAAACATAACAATGTTATAATTCGAAAACAGTTATAGTTTGCTTGTATTCCCCCCTGAAAACATTGAAAAACACGGAAAAAGCGTAGGGGTATGAACTCACCGGATGAGAAACGTGACGATTTAGGATGTTAAACGTTGGTTTGGGGCTTGCAAACGCACGAGGCTCCTAAGTATAATGAAAAGATACACATTTGTATCTAATTAGGGCTTATATTATTTATTTGGTAGAGACAAACACTTCTAGTCGCGGAAACACCCCATTACACGTGTTTGGAGGGACCCGGGTGGCGTTTAAAGTCACCTAAGGCTTGGATATGGAGTTTACTCTTCAAGAGTAAAGTCATAGAGGAGATTTCGGCCCTAATGACCCCCTCCCCATGACTTTACGGCCGTAAACTCATGGTGGGGTATTTTATGGTGCAAAATGGTCTTATCCTACATGGGGAAATTTGCTAGGATCAATTCTAGGGCCTTGGAATGGATTAAACATAATTAAGGACTATTTATTGGAGTTTACGGCTACAAACATGGATTTTATGGCCGTAAACTCCCCCCTCACATCAAATCCTTAATGTTTTGGTCCCTTACTCAATCACATGTGATTCTAATGATTTTTCCTAGCCTTGTATGGATTTTTAAGGGACTTTTGGCCTAGATTTTGGAGTTTACGGCCCATGAACACCCTAATGGCCGTGAACTCCTTAGATGGGGAAAATAATATGTTTGAAGGTCTAAAACTTGTTTGTATACACTTCTAGAATTTATCCCAAGGCTTTAGGGGTGTTAAAGTGGCATTTTAACACTTTTAAAGGAGTTTACTCCCCAATATGAAGGGTTTACGGACCAAGCATAAGTCTTGGCCGTAAACTCTCAATTGTCCCATAAATAATATGTTTAAGGTGTTCTAAGGCTAAAACCAATATTCTAAAATTGATATCTAAGCCTTATTAGTGTTTTGGAAGGGTTTAAGGGCATAAAAACCCCATATATATGAGTTTACGGCCCAAGCATGTGCCTTGGATGTAAACTCCTTCAAATCCCTCAAAATCCATGTCTAAAATGTTCTAAGTCCATTCCATGAAGTCATTTAGCCATATCTAAGTCCCAAAATTGTTTAGGAGGGGTTTAAAGGCATAAAAACCCCCTTACTATGTGTTTACGGCCCAGGCTCCTTCCAGGGCCGTAAAATCATATACAAGACCTTAATTCATGTTTTAATCCCGAATTTGAAAGCCAAATATGCAATACAATGAGTTTAGGAAGGTACCTCAAAGATTTGAAGCCTCAAATTGATGATTTGGACCCTTAAATTTGGATTTAGTAGAGAGGTTAGAGAGAGAGTAGTGAAAGAGAGAAAAAGCTTCAAATGAAAGGTTTAACACGTTTATATAGGTCACAAAACTTGGACACGGTGGAATTCTACCCGAGACCGGCATTAAACGGGGCTTTTGGTCGCACCCGATTAAGTTTCTATAATCCGGCGAGGACATTTCTAAAAATTATGAAATAAACATTTTGGGCTAAATTCATGAGTTCCTAAGAAGTTTGGACACTCATTAGCATCAATTAAACATATAAGTTTGATTAACTTAACCCTTAAACGACATCGGAACGCTTCGATATACGGCGAGTTATACGGGTAGAATGGGTTTTCGGCGATGAACAACTTCGGGTTGTTACATTATCCCCCTGTTAGAGGGAATTTCGTCCCGAAATTCAAAGAATCGGCTCGAGAGTTATCAAGGCATATAATTTTATCGCTAGAGGAATGATCAAGGAACAACGCGTATACGAGGATTTTCTATCAAGGATCGGCTTGAGAAATACTCCCATAGTATTTCATGATTCACTGCAACGACGACTCGTTGTTTGGGGTATTGGGTAAGTTTTAGGTATGCTGCGTACCAAAGTCACTCCCAAGCACATGTTGGTCGTGTCTCGAATGAATATAGTTGGCCAGGCTATATTGACCCTAGACACGACTACATAACTGCCCATGTTTAACCGCAACGTACAACACCCATTTACTTATGTTTTGTTCTACTTGTAGTTATGGATCTCGACGGTTCGGTATACTTGTATACTTTTGAAAATACTTATAGTTTAAAGGATACTATTAGTTCAGAGCACTTAGGCCCTTTTAATGTTTATAGTTTTATACCATGTAAGGTTTGGTATACTCCGTTCACTATAAACAAGGGCTCTGATACCAATCTGTCACACCCCGAAAACCAAAGGCGGAAACATTTCCGGGGTTGACTCCACATTTAGTATCAAATCCAATGTACATAGTAATCACAGTAAACAACCATTACATTACATACATTTGAAAGTTTACATTTGTCTCAAAAGTAAATTATACAAGGGTTATACATATATCATATGAACAAAAGTAGAGACGAGTCTTCTGAGCACTCCGTCTTCACCAAAAGATATCGCCGGGTACCTGTCTAACGTGGAACTAAGAATACAAGCGGTTTGAAAATCAACATAAAGCTGGTGAGTTCATAAGATGTTTGTTTTCTGAAAATGTACCAGTTTCCTTTAGTTTTCCGAAAAGGTTTGTTATCCAAGAAAATCCCATATTTTCTTATGTAAAACAGTTTAGTTATCCTTCATTACAGTTTAATTACGCGTTACACATTACCCCAGGAAAATCCCATATTTTCCTAATTACAAGACCGATTTAATATCACATAGTATAGTTTAATACACAAAACTATATATTGAGAATCTTGGGATTTCTATCCCGAATTAGATATAAAATACTTTAATATACGTGAACTGTAGATGGAAAATAGTTTGAAAACCTTGAGACTAACATCCCGTACTACATATAGATTTAATACCATGGGACTATCATCCCGGACTAGATACAAGATAGTTTGTTAAAAACCATGGGATTACTATCCCGAACTAGATATAAGATAGTTTGATAAAACCATGGGATCACTATCCCGAACTAGATATAGATTCTAACCATAGGAATAACATCCTGTAATAGACATGAACCCTATAAACCAAAAACCATGGGATTACCATCCCGTACTAGATATAAGATCTAAAGATAGAAGATTGATATAAAATCAAATCCAAAACCAAAGTCGTGAATAATCTTATCTTAATACGTATTGTGAGTCGGGTAACCATGCTGATACGACAACGAGACCTCCTTGACGCTTGTCAGACGTCGGACAATATCCAGAATTTGTCACCCCAGGCGTGCCCGCCTAACTATAGCTAGCAGTTAAGGTGTGGGATTGTCAGTCTCGAATAGATCTATTCACAAATTCCTCGCTCTCCGTCCAGGAGACTCTGGTTACACTTCCGGGGAGGATTTACTGATCATCCATAAAGGGTAGTGACGAACTCACAAGCTAGTATTAAACTATTCACAGGGTTCTCATACGATATCAAACATACAAATGATTATGAAACATAATACAGTGAATATAGATACATACAATGAAACTATCTGGCAATACATTCAAATGATGCGGAGATAAACTGAATCAGACATAGTTTATCTAATAACTTTATACACATATCAGTACATGATAAAACGAGAACTAAAGAAGCCCAAATTATTCCCATAATAATTTGATTAGGTTGGTTATTTTCTTAACTAAAATCCATATAGTTGTAGTTGATAAATCGTCCCTTATGCTCAACATAATACATAAGGGGTTAAAGTGTTTATAAGTTTGCCAGATATTATTTGAAACATAACAATGTTATAATTCGAAAACAGTTATAGTTTGCTTGTATTCCCCCCTGAAAACATTGAAAAACACGGAAAAAGCGTAGGGGTATGAACTCACCGGATGAGAAACGTGACGATTTAGGATGTTAAACGTTGGTTTGGGGCTTGCAAACGCACGAGGCTCCTAAGTATAATGAAAAGATACACATTTGTATCTAATTAGGGCTTAGATTATTTATTTGGTAGAGACAAACACTTCTAGTCGCGGAAACACCCCATTACACGTGTTTGGAGGGACCCGGGTGGCGTTTAAAGTCACCTAAGGCTTGGATATGGAGTTTACTCTTCAAGAGTAAACTCATAGAGGAGATTTCGGCCCTAATGACCCCCTCCCCATGATTTTACGGCCTTAAACTCATGGTGGGGTATTTTATGGTGCAAAATGGTCTTATCCTACATGGGGAAATTTGCTAGGATCAATTCTAGGGCCTTGGAATGGATTAAACATAATTAAGGACTATTTATTGGAGTTTACGGCTACAAACATGGATTTTACGGCCGTAAACTCCCCCCTCACATCAAATCCTTAATGTTTTGGTCCCTTACTCAATCACATGTGATTCTAATGATTTTTCCTAGCCTTGTATGGATTTTTAAGGGACTTTTGGCCTAGATTTTGGAGTTTACGGCCCATGAACACCCTAATGGCCGTGAACTCCTTAGATGGGGAAAATAATATGTTTGAAGGTCTAAAACTTGTTTGTATACACTTCTAGAATTTATCCCAAGGCTTTAGGGGTGTTAAAGTGGCATTTTAACACTTTTAAAGGAGTTTACTCCCCAATATGAAGGGTTTACGGACCAAGCATAAGTCTTGGCCGTAAACTCTCAATTGTCCCTTAAATAATATGTTTAAGGTGTTCTAAGGCTAAAACCAATATTCTAAAATTGATATCTAAGCCTTATTAGTGTTTTGGAAGGGTTTAAGGGCATAAAAACCCCATATATATGAGTTTACGGCCCAAGCATGTGCCTTGGATGTAAACTCCTTCAAATCCCTCAAAATCCATGTCTAAAATGTTCTAAGTCCATTCCATGAAGTCATTTAGCCATATCTAAGTCCCAAAATTGTTTAGGAGGGGTTTAAAGGCATAAAAACCCCCTTACTATGTGTTTACGGCCCAGGCTCCTTCCAGGGCCGTAAAATCATATACAAGACCTTAATTCATGTTTTAATCCCGAATTTGAAAGCCAAATATGCCATACAATGAGTTTAGGAAGGTACCTCAAAGATTTGAAGCCTTAAATTGATGATTTGGACCCTTAAATTTGGATTTAGGAGAGAGGTTAGAGAGAGAGTAGTGAAAGAGAGAAAAAGCTTCAAATGAAAGGTTTAACACGTTTATATAGGTCACAAAACTTGGACACGGTGGAATTCTACCCGAGACCGGCATTAAACGGGGCTTTTGGTCGCACCCGATTAAGTTTCTATAATCCGGCGAGGACATTTCTAAAAATTATGAAATAAACATTTTGGGCTAAATTCATGAGTTCCTAAGAAGTTTGGACACTCATTAGCATCAATTAAACATATAAGTTTGATTAACTTAACCCTTAAACGACATCGGAACGTTTCGATATACGGCGAGTTATACGGGTAGAATGGGTTTTCGGCGATGAACAACTTCGGGTTGTTACATTATCCCCCTGTTAGAGGGAATTTCGTCCCGAAATTCAAAGAATCGGCTCGAGAGTTATCAAGGCATATAATTTTATCGCTAGAGGAATGATCAAGGAACAACGCGTATACGAGGATTTTCTATCAAGGATCGGCTCGAGAAATACTCCCATAGTATTTCATGATTCACTGCAACGACGACTCGTTGTTTGGGGTATTGGGAAAGTTTTAGGTATGCTGCGTACCAAAGTCACTCCCAAGCACATGTTGGTCGTGTCTCGAATGAATATAGTTGGCCAGGCTATATTGTCCCTAGACACGACTACATAACTGCCCATGTTTAACCGCAACGTACAACACCCATTTACTTATGTTTTGTTCTACTTGTAGTTATGGATCTCGACGGTTCGGTATACTTGTATACTTTTGAAAATACTTATAGTTTAAAGGATACTATTAGTTCAGAGCACTTAGGCCCTTTTAATGTTTATAGTTTTATACCATGTAAGGTTTGGTATACTCCGTTCACTATAAACAAGGGTTCTGATACCAATCTGTCACACCCCGAAAACCAAAGGCGGAAACATTTCCGGGGTTGACTCCACGTTTAGTATCAAATCCAATGTACATAGTAATCACAGTAAACAACCATTACATTACATACATTTGAAAGTTTACATTTGTCTCAAAAGTAAATTATACAAGGGTTATACATATATCATATGAACAAAAGTAGAGACGAGTCTTCTGAGCACTCCGTCTTCACCAAAAGATATCGCCGGGTACCTGTCTAACGTGGAACTAAGAATACAAGCGGTTTGAAAATCAACTTAAAGCTGGTGAGTTCATAACATGTTTGTTTTCTGAAAATGTACCAGTTTCCTTTAGTTTTCCGAAAAGGTTTGTTATCCAAGAAAATCCCATATTTTCTTATGTAAAACAGTTTAGTTATCCTTCATTACAGTTTAATTACGCGTTACACATTACCCCAGGAAAATCCCATATTTTCCTAATTACAAGACCGATTTAATATCACATAGTATAGTTTAATACACAAAACTATATATTGAGAATCTTGGGATTTCTATCCCGAATTAGATATAAAATACTTTAATATACGTGAACTGTAGATGGAAAATAGTTTGAAAACCTTGAGACTAACATCCCGTACTACATATAGATTTAATACCATGGGACTATCATCCCGGACTAGATACAAGATAGTTTGTTAAAAACCATGGGATTACTATCCCGAACTAGATATAAGATAGTTTGATAAAACCATGGGATCACTATCCCGAACTAGATATAGATTCTAACCATAGGAATAACATCCTGTAATAGACATGAACCCTATAAACCAAAAACCATGGGATTACCATCCCGTACTAGATATAAGATCTAAAGATAGAAGATTGATATAAAATCAAATCCGAAACCAAAGTCGTGAATAATCTTATATTAATACGTATTGTGAGTCGGGTAACCATGCTGATACGACAACGAGACCTCCTTGACGCTTGTCAGACGTCGGACGATATCCAGAATTTGTCACCCCAGGCGTGCCCGCCTAACTATAGCTAGCAGTTAAGGTGTGGGATTGTCAGTCTCGAATAGATCTATTCACAAATTCCTCGCTCTCCCTCCAGGAGACTCTGGTTACACTTCCGGGGAGGATTTACTGATCATCCATAAAGGGTAGTGACGAACTCACAAGCTAGTATTAAACTATTCACAGGGTTCTCATACGATATCAAACATACAAATGATTATGAAACATAATACAGTGAATATAGATACATACAATGAAACTATCTGGCAATACATTCAAATGATGCGGAGATAAACTGAATCAGACATAGTTTATCTAATAACTTTATACACATATCAGTACATGATAAAACGAGAACTAAAGAAGCCCAAATTATTCCCATAATAATTTGATTAGGTTGGTTATTTTCTTAACTAAAATCCATATAGTTGTAGTTGATAAATCGTCCCTTATGCTCAGCATAATACATAAGGGGTTAAAGTGTTTATAAGTTTGCCAGATATTATTTGAAACATAACAATGTTATAATTCGAAAACAGTTATAGTTTGCTTGTATTCCCCCCTGAAAACATTGAAAAACACGGAAAAAGCGTAGGGGTATGAACTCACCGGATGAGAAACGTGACGATTTAGGATGTTAAACGTTGGTTTGGGGCTTGCAAACGCACGAGGCTCCTAAGTATAATGAAAAGATACACATTTGTATCTAATTAGGGCTTAGATTATTTATTTGGTAGAGACAAACACTTCTAGTCGCGGAAACACCCCATTACACGTGTTTGGAGGTACCCGGGTGGCGTTTAAAGTCGCCTAAGGCTTGGATATGGAGTTTACTCTTCAAGAGTAAACTCATAGAGGAGATTTCGGCCCTAATGACCCCCTCCCCATGATTTTACGGACGTAAACTCATGGTGGGGTATTTTATGGTGCAAAATGGTCTTATCCTACATGGGGAAATTTGCTAGGATCAATTCTAGGGCCTTGGAATGGATTAAACATAATTAAGGACTATTTATTGGAGTTTACGGCTACAAACATGGATTTTACGGCCGTAAACTCCCCCCTCACATCAAATCCTTAATGTTTTGGTCCCTTACTCAATCACATGTGATTCTAATGATTTTTCCTAGCCTTGTATGGATTTTTAAGGGACTTTTGGCCTAGATTTTGGAGTTTACGGCCCATGAACACCCTAATGGCCGTGAACTCCTTAGATGGGGAAAATAATATGTTTGAAGGTCTAAAACTTGTTTGTATACACTTCTAGAATTTATCCCAAGGCTTTAGGGGTGTTAAAGTGGCATTTTAACACTTTTAAAGGAGTTTACTCCCCAATATGAAGGGTTTACGGACCAAGCATAAGTCTTGGCCGTAAACTCTCAATTGTCCCTTAAATAATATGTTTAAGGTGTTCTAAGGCTAAAACCAATATTCTAAAATTGATATCTAAGCCTTATTAGTGTTTTGGAAGGGTTTAAGGGCATAAAAACCCCATATATATGAGTTTACGGCCCAAGCATGTGCCTTGGATGTAAACTCCTTCAAATCCCTCAAAATCCATGTCTAAAATGTTCTAAGTCCATTCCATGAAGTCATTTAGCCATATCTAAGTCCCAAAATTGTTTAGGAGGGGTTTAAAGGCATAAAAACCCCCTTACTATGTGTTTACGGCCCAGGCTCCTTCCAGGTCCGTAAAATCATATACAAGACCTTAATTCATGTTTTAATCCCGAATTTGAAAGCCAAATATGCCATACAATGAGTTTAGGAAGGTACCTCAAAGATTTGAAGCCTTAAATTGATGATTTGGACCCTTAAATTTGGATTTAGGAGAGAGGTTAGAGAGAGAGTAGTGAAAGAGAGAAAAAGCTTCAAATGAAAGGTTTAACACGTTTATATAGGTCACAAAACTTGGACACGGTGGAATTCTACCCGAGACCGGCATTAAACGGGGCTTTTGGTCGCACCCGATTAAGTTTCTGTAATCCGGCGAGGACATTTCTAAAAATTATGAAATAAACATTTTGGGCTAAATTCATGAGTTCCTAAGAAGTTTGGACACTCATTAGCATCAATTAAACATATAAGTTTGATTAACTTAACCCTTAAACGACATCGGAACGTTTCGATATACGGCGAGTTATACGGGTAGAATGGGTTTTCGGCGATGAACAACTTCGGGTTGTTACATTATCCCCCTGTTAGAGGGAATTTCGTCCCGAAATTCAAAGAATCGGCTCGAGAGTTATCAAGGCATATAATTTTATCGCTAGAGGAATGATCAAGGAACAACGCGTATACGAGGATTTTCTATCAAGGATCGGCTCGAGAAATACTCCCATAGTATTTCATGATTCACTGCAACGACGACTCGTTGTTTGGGGTATTGGGTAAGTTTTAGGTATGTTGCGTACCAAAGTCACTCCCAAGCACATGTTGGTCGTGTCTCGAATGAATATAGTTGGCCAGGCTATATTGACCCTAGACACGACTACATAACTGCCCATGTTTAACCGCAACGTACAACACCCATTTACTTATGTTTTGTTCTACTTGTAGTTATGGATCTCGACGGTTCGGTATACTTGTATACTTTTGAAAATACTTATAGTTTAAAGGATACTATTGGTTCAGAGCACTTAGGCCCTTTTAATGTTTATAGTTTTATACCATGTAAGGTTTGGTATACTCCGTTCACTATAAACAAGGGCTCTGATACCAATCTGTCACACCCCGAAAACCAAAGGCGGAAACATTTCCGGGGTTGACTCCACGTTTAGTATCAAATCCAATGTACATAGTAATCACAGTAAACAACCATTACATTACATACATTTGAAAGTTTACATTTGTCTCAAAAGTAAATTATACAAGGGTTATACATATATCATATGAACAAAAGTAGAGACGAGTCTTCTGAGCACTCCGTCTTCACCAAAAGATATCGCCGGGTACCTGTCTAACGTGGAACTAAGAATACAAGCGGTTTGAAAATCAACATAAAGCTGGTGAGTTCATAAGATGTTTGTTTTCTGAAAATGTACCAGTTTCCTTTAGTTTTCCGAAAAGGTTTGTTATCCAAGAAAATCCCATATTTTCTTATGTAAAACAGTTTAGTTATCCTTCATTACAGTTTAATTACGCGTTACACATTACCCCAGGAAAATCCCATATTTTCCTAATTACAAGACCGATTTAATATCACATAGTATAGTTTAATACACAAAACTATATATTGAGAATCTTGGGATTTCTATCCCGAATTAGATATGAAATACTTTAATATACGTGAACTGTAGATGGAAAATAGTTTGAAAACCTTGAGACTAACATCCCGTACTACATATAGATTTAATACCATGGGACTATCATCCCGGACTAGATACAAGATAGTTTGTTAAAAACCATGGGATTACTATCCCGAACTAGATATAAGATAGTTTGATAAAACCATGGGATCACTATCCCGAACTAGATATAGATTCTAACCATAGGAATAACATCCTGTAATAGACATGAACCCTATAAACCAAAAACCATGGGATTACCATCCCGTACTAGATATAAGATCTAAAGATAGAAGATTGATATAAAATCAAATCCGAAACCAAAGTCGTGAATAATCTTATATTAATACGTATTGTGAGTCGGGTAACCATGCTGATACGACAACGAGACCTCCTTGACGCTTGTCAGACGTCGGACGATATCCAGAATTTGTCACCCCAGGCGTGCCCGCCTAACTATAGCTAGCAGTTAAGGTGTGGGATTGTCAGTCTCGAATAGATCTATTCACAAATTCCTCGCTCTCCCTCCAGGAGACTCTGGTTACACTTCCGGGGAGGATTTACTGATCATCCATAAAGGGTAGTGACGAACTCACAAGCTAGTATTAAACTATTCACAGGGTTCTCATACGATATCAAACATACAAATGATTATGAAACATAATACAGTGAATATAGATACATACAATGAAACTATCTGGCAATACATTCAAATGATGCGGAGATAAACTGAATCAGACATAGTTTATCTAATAACTTTATACACATATCAGTACATGATAAAACGAGAACTAAAGAAGCCCAAATTATTCCCATAATAATTTGATTAGGTTGGTTATTTTCTTAACTAAAATCCATATAGTTGTAGTTGATAAATCGTCCCTTATGCTCAGCATAATACATAAGGGGTTAAAGTGTTTATAAGTTTGCCAGATATTATTTGAAACATAACAATGTTATAATTCGAAAACAGTTATAGTTTGCTTGTATTCCCCCCTGAAAACATTGAAAAACACGGAAAAAGCGTAGGGGTATGAACTCACCGGATGAGAAACGTGACGATTTAGGATGTTAAACGTTGGTTTGGGGCTTGCAAACGCACGAGGCTCCTAAGTATAATGAAAAGATACACATTTGTATCTAATTAGGGCTTAGATTATTTATTTGGTAGAGACAAACACTTCTAGTCGCGGAAACACCCCATTACACGTGTTTGGAGGTACCCGGGTGGCGTTTAAAGTCGCCTAAGGCTTGGATATGGAGTTTACTCTTCAAGAGTAAACTCATAGAGGAGATTTCGGCCCTAATGACCCCCTCCCCATGATTTTACGGACGTAAACTCATGGTGGGGTATTTTATGGTGCAAAATGGTCTTATCCTACATGGGGAAATTTGCTAGGATCAATTCTAGGGCCTTGGAATGGATTAAACATAATTAAGGACTATTTATTGGAGTTTACGGCTACAAACATGGATTTTACGGCCGTAAACTCCCCCCTCACATCAAATCCTTAATGTTTTGGTCCCTTACTCAATCACATGTGATTCTAATGATTTTTCCTAGCCTTGTATGGATTTTTAAGGGACTTTTGGCCTAGATTTTGGAGTTTACGGCCCATGAACACCCTAATGGCCGTGAACTCCTTAGATGGGGAAAATAATATGTTTGAAGGTCTAAAACTTGTTTGTATACACTTCTAGAATTTATCCCAAGGCTTTAGGGGTGTTAAAGTGGCATTTTAACACTTTTAAAGGAGTTTACTCCCCAATATGAAGGGTTTACGGACCAAGCATAAGTCTTGGCCGTAAACTCTCAATTGTCCCTTAAATAATATGTTTAAGGTGTTCTAAGGCTAAAACCAATATTCTAAAATTGATATCTAAGCCTTATTAGTGTTTTGGAAGGGTTTAAGGGCATAAAAACCCCATATATATGAGTTTACGGCCCAAGCATGTGCCTTGGATGTAAACTCCTTCAAATCCCTCAAAATCCATGTCTAAAATGTTCTAAGTCCATTCCATGAAGTCATTTAGCCATATCTAAGTCCCAAAATTGTTTAGGAGGGGTTTAAAGGCATAAAAACCCCCTTACTATGTGTTTACGGCCCAGGCTCCTTCCAGGGCCGTAAAATCATATACAAGACCTTAATTCATGTTTTAATCCCGAATTTGAAAGCCAAATATGCCATACAATGAGTTTAGGAAGGTACCTCAAAGATTTGAAGCCTTAAATTGATGATTTGGACCCTTAAATTTGGATTTAGGAGAGAGGTTAGAGAGAGAGTAGTGAAAGAGAGAAAAAGCTTCAAATGAAAGGTTTAACACGTTTATATAGGTCACAAAACTTGGACACGGTGGAATTCTACCCGAGACCGGCATTAAACGGGGCTTTTGGTCGCACCCGATTAAGTTTCTGTAATCCGGCGAGGACATTTCTAAAAATTATGAAATAAACATTTTGGGCTAAATTCATGAGTTCCTAAGAAGTTTGGACACTCATTAGCATCAATTAAACATATAAGTTTGATTAACTTAACCCTTAAACGACATCGGAACGTTTCGATATACGGCGAGTTATACGGGTAGAATGGGTTTTCGGCGATGAACAACTTCGGGTTGTTACATTATCCCCCTGTTAGAGGGAATTTCGTCCCGAAATTCAAAGAATCGGCTCGAGAGTTATCAAGGCATATAATTTTATCGCTAGAGGAATGATCAAGGAACAACGCGTATACGAGGATTTTCTATCAAGGATCGGCTCGAGAAATACTCCCATAGTATTTCATGATTCACTGCAACGACGACTCGTTGTTTGGGGTATTGGGTAAGTTTTAGGTATGCTGCGTACCAAAGTCACTCCCAAGCACATGTTGGTCGTGTCTCGAATGAATATAGTTGGCCAGGCTATATTGACCCTAGACACGACTACATAACTGCCCATGTTTAACCGCAACGTACAACACCCATTTACTTATGTTTTGTTCTACTTGTAGTTATGGATCTCGACGGTTCGGTATACTTGTATACTTTTGAAAATACTTATAGTTTAAAGGATACTATTAGTTCAGAGCACTTAGGCCCTTTTAATGTTTATAGTTTTATACCATGTAAGGTTTGGTATACTCCGTTCACTATAAACAAGGGCTCTGATACCAATCTGTCACACCCCGAAAACCAAAGGCGGAAACATTTCCGGGGTTGACTCCACGTTTAGTATCAAATCCAATGTACATAGTAATCACAGTAAACAACCATTACATTACATACATTTGAAAGTTTACATTTGTCTCAAAAGTAAATTATACAAGGGTTATACATATATCATATGAACAAAAGTAGAGACGAGTCTTCTGAGCACTCCGTCTTCACCAAAAGATATCGCCGGGTACCTGTCTAACGTGGAACTAAGAATACAAGCGGTTTGAAAATCAACATAAAGCTGGTGAGTTCATAAGATGTTTGTTTTCTGAAAATGTACCAGTTTCCTTTAGTTTTCCGAAAAGGTTTGTTATCCAAGAAAATCCCATATTTTCTTATGTAAAACAGTTTAGTTATCCTTCATTACAGTTTAATTACGCGTTACACATTACCCCAGGAAAATCCCATATTTTCCTAATTACAAGACCGATTTAATATCACATAGTATAGTTTAATACACAAAACTATATATTGAGAATCTTGGGATTTCTATCCCGAATTAGATATGAAATACTTTAATATACGTGAACTGTAGATGGAAAATAGTTTGAAAACCTTGAGACTAACATCCCGTACTACATATAGATTTAATACCATGGGACTATCATCCCGGACTAGATACAAGATAGTTTGTTAAAAACCATGGGATTACTATCCCGAACTAGATATAAGATAGTTTGATAAAACCATGGGATCACTATCCCGAACTAGATATAGATTCTAACCATAGGAATAACATCCTGTAATAGACATGAACCCTATAAACCAAAAACCATGGGATTACCATCCCGTACTAGATATAAGATCTAAAGATAGAAGATTGATATAAAATCAAATCCGAAACCAAAGTCGTGAATAATCTTATATTAATACGTATTGTGAGTCGGGTAACCATGCTGATACGACAACGAGACCTCCTTGACGCTTGTCAGACGTCGGACGATATCCAGAATTTGTCACCCCAGGCGTGCCCGCCTAACTATAGCTAGCAGTTAAGGTGTGGGATTGTCAGTCTCGAATAGATCTATTCACAAATTCCTCGCTCTCCCTCCAGGAGACTCTGGTTACACTTCCGGGGAGGATTTACTGATCATCCATAAAGGGTAGTGACGAACTCACAAGCTAGTATTAAACTATTCACAGGGTTCTCATACGATATCAAACATACAAATGATTATGAAACATAATACAGTGAATATAGATACATACAATGAAACTATCAGGCAATACATTCAAATGATGCGGAGATAAACTGAATCAGACATAGTTTATCTAATAACTTTATACACATATCAGTACATGATAAAACGAGAACTAAAGAAGCCCAAATTATTCCCATAATAATTTGATTAGGTTGGTTATTTTCTTAACTAAAATCCATATAGTTGTAGTTGATAAATCGTCCCTTATGCTCAGCATAATACATAAGGGGTTAAAGTGTTTATAAGTTTGCCAGATATTATTTGAAACATAACAATGTTATAATTCGAAAACAGTTATAGTTTGCTTGTATTCCCCCCTGAAAACATTGAAAAACACGGAAAAAGCGTAGGGGTATGAACTCACCGGATGAGAAACGTGACGATTTAGGATGTTAAACGTTGGTTTGGGGCTTGCAAACGCACGAGGCTCCCAAGTATAATGAAAAGATACACATTTGTATCTAATTAGGGCTTAGATTATTTATTTGGTAGAGACAAACACTTCTAGTCGCGGAAACACCCCATTACACGTGTTTGGAGGGACCCGGGTGGCGTTTAAAGTCGCCTAAGGCTTGGATATGGAGTTTACTCTTCAAGAGTAAACTCATAGAGGAGATTTCGGACCTAATGACCCCCTCCCCATGATTTTACGGACGTAAACTCATGGTGGGGTATTTTATGGTGCAAAATGGTCTTATCCTACATGGGGAAATTTGCTAGGATCAATTCTAGGGCCTTGGAATGGATTAAACATAATTAAGGACTATTTATTGGAGTTTACGGCTACAAACATGGATTTTACGGCCGTAAACTCCCCCCTCACATCAAATCCTTAATGTTTTGGTCCCTTACTCAATCACATGTGATTCTAATGATTTTTCCTAGCCTTGTATGGATTTTTAAGGGACTTTTGGCCTAGATTTTGGAGTTTACGGCCCATGAACACCCTAATGGCCGTGAACTCCTTAGATGGGGAAAATAATATGTTTGAAGGTCTAAAACTTGTTTGTATACACTTCTAGAATTTATCCCAAGGCTTTAGGGGTGTTAAAGTGGCATTTTAACACTTTTAAAGGAGTTTACTCCCCAATATGAAGGGTTTACGGACCAAGCATAAGTCTTGGCCGTAAACTCTCAATGGTCCCTTAAATAATATGTTTAACGTGTTCTAAGGCTAAAACCAATATTCTAAAATTGATATCTAAGCCTTATTAGTGTTTTGGAAGGGTTTAAGGGCATAAAAACCCCATATATATGAGTTTACGGCCCAAGCATGTGCCTTGGATGTAAACTCCTTCAAATCCCTCAAAATCCATGTCTAAAATGTTCTAAGTCCATTCCATGAAGTCATTTAGCCATATCTAAGTCCCAAAATTGTTTAGGAGGGGTTTAAAGGCATAAAAACCCCCTTACTATGTGTTTACGGCCCAGGCTCCTTCCAGGGCCGTAAAATCATATACAAGACCTTAATTCATGTTTTAATCCCGAATTTGAAAGCCAAATATGCCATACAATGAGTTTAGGAAGGTACCTCAAAGATTTGAAGCCTTAAATTGATGATTTGGACCCTTAAATATGGATTTAGGAGAGAGGTTAGAGAGAGAGTAGTGAAAGAGAGAAAAAGCTTCAAATGAAAGGTTTAACACGTTTATATAGGTCACAAAACTTGGACACGGTGGAATTCTACCTGAGACCGGCATTAAACGGGGCTTTTGGTCGCACCCGATTAAGTTTCTGTAATCCGGCGAGGACATTTCTAAAAATTATGAAATAAACATTTTGGGCTAAATTCATGAGTTCCTAAGAAGTTTGGACACTCATTAGCATCAATTAAACATATAAGTTTGATTAACTTAACCCTTAAATGACATCGGAACGTTTCGATATACGGCGAGTTATACGGGTAGAATGGGTTTTCGGCGATGAACAACTTCGGGTTGTTACATTATCCCCCTGTTAGAGGGAATTTCGTCCCGAAATTCAAAGAATCGGCTCGAGAGTTATCAAGGCATATAATTTTATCGCTAGAGGAATGATCAAGGAACAACGCGTATACGAGGATTTTCTATCAAGGATCGGCTCGAGAAATACTCCCATAGTATTTTATGATTCACTGCAACGACGACTCGTTGTTTGGGGTATTGGGTAAGTTTTAGGTATGCTGTGTACCAAAGTCACTCCCAAGCACATGTTGGTCGTGTCTCGAATGAATATAGTTGGCCAGGCTATATTGACCCTAGACACGACTACATAACTGCCCATGTTTAACCGCAACGTACAACACCCATTTACTTATGTTTTGTTCTACTTGTAGTTATGGATCTCGACGGTTCGGTATACTTGTATACTTTTGAAAATACTTATAGTTTAAAGGATACTATTAGTTCAGAGCACTTAGGCCCTTTTAATGTTTATAGTTTTATACCATGTAAGGTTTGGTATACTCCGTTCACTATAAACAAGGGCTCTGATACCAATCTGTCACACCCCGAAAACCAAAGGCAGAAACATTTCCGGGGTTGACTCCACGTTTAGTATCAAATCCAATGTACATAGTAATCACAGTAAACAACCATTACATTACATACATTTGAAAGTTTACATTTGTCTCAAAAGTAAATTATACAAGGGTTATACATATATCATATGAACAAAAGTAGAGACGAGTCTTCTGAGCACTCCGTCTTCACCAAAAGATATCGCCGGGTACCTGTCTAACGTGGAACTAAGAATACAAGCGGTTTGAAAATCAACATAAAGCTGGTGAGTTCATAAGATGTTTGTTTTCTGAAAATGTACCAGTTTCCTTTAGTTTTCCGAAAAGGTTTGTTATCCAAGAAAATCCCATATTTTCTTATGTAAAACAGTTTAGTTATCCTTCATTACAGTTTAATTACGCGTTACACATTACCCCAGGAAAATCCCATATTTTCCTAATTACAAGACCGATTTAATATCACATAGTATAGTTTCATACACAAAACTATATATTGAGAATCTTGGGATTTCTATCCCGAATTAGATATAAAATACTTTAATATACGTGAACTGTAGATGGAAAATAGTTTGAAAACCTTGAGACTAACATCCCGTACTACATATAGATTTAATACCATGGGACTATCATCCCGGACTAGATACAAGATAGTTTGTTAAAAACCATGGGATTACTATCCCGAACTAGATATAAGATAGTTTGATAAAACCATGGGATCACTATCCCGAACTAGATATAGATTCTAACCATAGGAATAACATCCTGTAATAGACATGAACCCTATAAACCAAAAACCATGGGATTACCATCCCGTACTAGATATAAGATCTAAAGATAGAAGATTGATATAAAATCAAATCCGAAACCAAAGTCGTGAATAATCTTATATTAATACGTATTGTGAGTCGGGTAACCATGCTGATACGACAACGAGACCTCCTTGACGCTTGTCAGACGTTGGACGATATCCAGAATTTGTCACCCCAGGCGTGCCCACCTAACTATAGCTAGCAGTTAAGGTGTGGGATTGTCAGTCTCGAATAGATCTATTCACAAATTCCTCGCTCTCCCTCCAGGAGACTCTGGTTACACTTCCGGGGAGGATTTACTGATCATCCATAAAGGGTAGTGACGAACTCACAAGCTAGTATTAAACTATTCACAGGGTTCTCATACGATATCAAACATACAAATGATTATGAAACATAATACAGTGAATATAGATACATACAATGAAACTATATGGCAATACATTCAAATGATGCGGAGATAAACTGAATCAGACATAGTTTATCTAATAACTTTATACACATATCAGTACATGATAAAACGAGAACTAAAGAAGCCCAAATTATTCCCATAATAATTTGATTAGGTTGGTTATTTTCTTAACTAAAATCCATATAGTTGTAGTTGATAAATCGTCCCTTATGCTCAGCATAATACATAAGGGGTTAAAGTGTTTATAAGTTTGCCAGATATTATTTGAAACATAACAATGTTATAATTCGAAAACAGTTATAGTTTGCTTGTATTCCCCCCTGAAAACATTGAAAAACACGGAAAAAGCGTAGGGGTATGAACTCACCGGATGAGAAACGTGACGATTTAGGATGTTAAACGTTGGTTTGGGGCTTGCAAACGCACGAGGCTCCTAAGTATAATGAAAAGATACACATTTGTATCTAATTAGGGCTTAGATTATTTATTTGGTAGAGACAAACACTTCTAGTCGCGGAAACACCCCATTACACGTGTTTGGAGGGACCCGGGTGGCGTTTAAAGTCACCTAAGGCTTGGATATGGAGTTTACTCTTCAAGAGTAAACTCATAGAGGAGATTTCGGCCCTAATGACCCCCTCCCCATGATTTTACGGCCGTAAACTCATGGTGGGGTATTTTATGGTGCAAAATGGTCTTATCCTACATGGGGAAATTTGCTAGGATCAATTCTAGGGCCTTGGAATGGATTAAACATAATTAAGGACTATTTATTGGAGTTTACGGCTACAAACATGGATTTTATGGCCGTAAACTCCCCCCTCACATCAAATCCTTAATGTTTTGGTCCCTTACTCAATCACATGTGATTCTAATGATTTTTCCTAGCCTTGTATGGATTTTTAAGGGACTTTTGGCCTAGATTTTGGAGTTTACGGCCCATGAACACCCTAATGGCCGTGAACTCCTTAGATGGGGAAAATAATATGTTTGAAGGTATAAAACTTGTTTGTATACACTTCTAGAATTTATCCCAAGGCTTTAGGGGTGTTAAAGTGGCATTTTAACACTTTTAAAGGAGTTTACTCCCCAATATGAAGGGTTTACGGACCAAGCATAAGTCTTGGCCGTAAACTCTCAATTGTCCCTTAAATAATATGTTTAAGGTGTTCTAAGGCTAAAACCAATATTCTAAAATTGATATCTAAGCCTTATTAGTGTTTTGGAAGGGTTTAAGGGCATAAAAACCCCATATATATGAGTTTACGGCCCAAGCATGTGCCTTGGATGTAAACTCCTTCAAATCCCTCAAAATCCATGTCTAAAATGTTCTAAGTCCATTCCATGAAGTCATTTAGCCATATCTAAGTCCCAAAATTGTTTAGGAGGGGTTTAAAGGCATAAAAACCCCCTTACTATGTGTTTACGGCCCAGGCTCCTTCCAGGGCCGTAAAATCATATACAAGACCTTAATTCATGTTTTAATCCCGAATTTGAAAGCCAAATAGGCAATACAATGAGTTTAGGAAGGTACCTCAAAGATTTGAAGCCTTAAATTGATGATTTGGACCCTTAAATTTGGATTTAGGAGAGAGGTTAGAGAGAGAGTAGTGAAAGAGAGAAAAAGCTTCAAATGAAAGGTTTAACACGTTTATATAGGTCACAAAACTTGGACACGGTGGAATTCTACCCGAGACCGGCATTAAACGGGGCTTTTGGTCGCACCCGATTAAGTTTCTGTAATCCGGCGAGGACATTTCTAAAAATTATAAAATAAACATTTTGGGCTAAATTCATGAGTTCCTAAGAAGTTTGGACACTCATTAGCATCAATTAAACATATAAGTTTGATTAACTTAACCCTTAAACGACATCGGAACGTTTCGATATACGGCGAGTTATACGGGTAGAATGGGTTTTCGGCGATGAACAACTTCGGGTTGTTACATTATCCCCCTGTTAGAGGGAATTTCGTCCCGAAATTCAAAGAATCGGCTCGAGAGTTATCAAGGCATATAATTTTATCGCTAGAGGAATGATCAAGGAACAACGCGTATACGAGGATTTTCTATCAAGGATCGGCTCGAGAAATACTCCCATAGTATTTCATGATTCACTGCAACGACGACTCGTTGTTTGGGGTATTGGGTAAGTTTTAGGTATGCTGCGTACCAAAGTCACTCCCAAGCACATGTTGGTCGTGTCTCGAATGAATATAGTTGGCCAGGCTATATTGACCCTAGACACGACTACATAACTGCCCATGTTTAACCGCAGCGTACAACACCCATTTACTTATGTTTTGTTCTACTTGTAGTTATGGATCTCGACGGTTCGGTATACTTGTATACTTTTGAAAATACTTATAGTTTAAAGGATACTATTAGTTCAGAGCACTTAGGCCCTTTTAATGTTTATAGTTTTATACCATGTAAGGTTTGGTATACTCCGTTCACTATAAACAAGTGCTCTGATACCAATCTGTCACACCCCGAAAACCAAAGGCGGAAACATTTCCGGGGTTGACTCCACATTTAGTATCAAATCCAATGTACATAGTAATCACAGTAAACAACCATTACATTACATATATTTGAAAGTTTACATTTGTCTCAAAAGTAAATTGTACAAGGGCTATACATATATCATATGAACAAAAGTAGAGACGAGTCTTCTGAGCACTCCGTCTTCACCAAAAGATATCGCCGGGTACCTGTCTAACGTGGAACTAAGAATACAAGCGGTTTGAAAATCAACATAAAGCTGGTGAGTTCATAAGATGTTTGTTTTCTGAAAATGTACCAGTTTCCTTTAGTTTTCCGAAAAGGTTTGTTATCCAAGAAAATCCCATATTTTCTTATGTAAAACAGTTTAGTTATCCTTCATTACAGTTCAATTACGCGTTACACATTACCCCAGGAAAATCCCATATTTTCCTAATTACAAGACCGATTTAATATCACATAGTATAGTTTAATACACAAAACTATATATTGAGAATCTTGGGATTTCTATCCCGAATTAGATATAAAATACTTTAATATACGTGCACTGTAGATGGAAAATAGTTTGAAAACCTTGAGACTAACATCCCGTACTACATATAGATTTAATACCATGGGACTATCATCCCGGACTAGATACAAGATAGTTTGTTAGAAACCATGGGATTACTATCCCGAACTAGATATAAGATAGTTTGATAAAATCATGGGATCACTATCCCGAACTAGATATAGATTCTAACCATAGGAATAACATCCTGTAATAGACATGAACCCTATAAACCAAAAACCATGGGATTACCATCCCCTACTAGATATAAGATCTAAAGATAGAAGATTGATATAAAATCAAATCCAAAACCAAAGTCGTGAATAATCTTATATTAACACGTATTGTGAGTCGGGTAACCATGCTAATACGACAACGAGACCTCCTTGACGCTTGTCAGACGTCAGACGATATCCAGCATTTGTCACTCCAGGCGTGCCCGCCTAACTATAGCTAGCAGTTAAGGTGTGGGATTGTCAGTCTCGAATAGATCTATTCACAAATTCCTCGCTCTCCCTCCAGGAGACTCTGGTTACACTTCCGGGGAGGATTTACTGATCATCCATAAAGGGTAGTGACGAACTCACAAGCTAGTATTAAACTATTCACAGGGTTCTCATACGATATCAAACATACAAATGATTATGAAACATAATACAGTGAATATAGATACATACAATGAAACTATATGGCAATACATTCAAATGATGCGGAGATAAACTGAATCAGACATAGTTTATCTAATAACTTTATACACATATCAGTACATGATAAAACGAGAACTAAAGAAGCCCAAATTATTCCCATAATAATTTGATTAGGTTGGTTATTTTCTTAACTAAAATCCATATAGTTGTAGTTGATAAATCGTCCCTTATGCTCAGCATAATACATAAGGGGTTAAAGTGTTTATAAGTTTGCCATATATTATTTGAAACATAACAATGTTATAATTCGAAAACAGTTATAGTTTGCTTGTATTCCCCCCTGAAAACATTGAAAAACACGGAAAAAGCGTAGGGGTATGAACTCACCGGATGAGAAACGTGACGATTTAGGATGTTAAACGTTGGTTTGGGGCTTGAAAACGCACGAGGCTCCTAAGTATAATGAAAAGATACACATTTGTATCTAATTAGGGCTTAGATTATTTATTTGGTAGAGACAAACACTTCTAGTCGCGGAAACACCATTACACGTGTTTGGAGGGACCCGGGTGGCGTTTAAAGTCACCTAAGGCTTGGATATGGAGTTTACTCTTCAAGAGTAAACTCATAGAGGAGATTTCGGCCCTAATGACCCCCTCCCCATGATTTTACGGCCGTAAACTCATGGTGGGGTATTTTATGGTGCAAAATGGTCTTATCCTACATGGGGAAATTTGCTAGGATCAATTCTAGGGCCTTGGAATGGATTAAACATAATTAAGGACTATTTATTGGAGTTTACGGCTACAAACATGGATTTTATGGCCGTAAACTCCCCCCTCACATCAAATCCTTAATGTTTTGGTCCCTTACTCAATCACATGTGATTCTAATGATTTTTCCTAGCCTTGTATGGATTTTTAAGGGACTTTTGGCCTAGATTTTGGAGTTTACGGCCCATGAACACCCTAATGGCCGTGAACTCCTTAGATGGGGAAAATAATATGTTTGAAGGTCTAAAACTTGTTTGTATACACTTCTAGAATTTATCCAAAGGCTTTAGGGGTGTTAAAGTGGCATTTTAACACTTTTAAAGGAGTTTACTCCCCAATATGAAGGGTTTACGGACTAAGCATAAGTCTTGGCCGTAAACTCTCAATTGTCCCTTAAATAATATGTTTAAGGTGTTCTAAGGCTAAAACCAATATTCTAAAATTGATATCTAAGCCTTATTAGTGTTTTGGAAGGGTTTAAGGGCATAAAAACCCCATATATATGAGTTTATGGCCCAAGCATGTGCCTTGGATGTAAACTCCTTCAAATCCCTCAAAATCCATGTCTAAAATGTTCTAAGTCCATTCCATGAAGTCATTTAGCCATATCTAAGTCCCAAAATTGTTTAGGAGGGGTTTAAAGGCATAAAAACCCCCTTACTATGTGTTTACGGCCCAGGCTCCTTCCAGGGCCGTAAAATCATATACAAGACCTTAATTCATGTTTTAATCCCGAATTTGAAAGCCAAATATGCCATACAATGAGTTTAGGAAGGTACCTCAAAGATTTGAAGCCTTAAATTGATGATTTGGACCCTTAAATTTGGATTTAGGAGAGAGGTTAGAGAGAGAGTAGTGAAAGAGAGAAAAAGCTTCAAATGAAAGGTTTAACATGTTTATATAGGTCACAAAACTTGGACACGGTGGAATTCTACCCGAGACCGGCATTAAACGGGGCTTTTGGTCGCACCCGATTAAGTTTCTGTAATCCGGCGAGGACATTTCTAAAAATTATGAAATAAACATTTTGGGCTAAATTCATGAGTTCCTAAGAAGTTTGGACACTCATTAGCATCAATTAAACATATAAGTTTGATTAACTTAACCCTTAAACGACATCGGAACGTTTCGATATACGGCGAGTTATACGGGTAGAATGGGTTTTCGGCGATGAACAACTTCGGGTTGTTACATTATCCCCCTGTTAGAGGGAATTTCGTCCCGAAATTCAAAGAATCGGCTCGAGAGTTATCAAGGCATATAATTTTATCGCTAGAGGAATGATCAAGGAACAACGCGTATACGAGGATTTTCTATCAAGGATCGGCTCGAGAAATACTCCCATAGTATTTCATGATTCACTGCAACGATGACTCGTTGTTTGGGGTATTGGGTAAGTTTTAGGTATGCTGCGTACCAAAGTCACTCCCAAGCACATGTTGGTCGTGTCTCGAATGAATATAGTTGGCCAGGCTATATTGACCCTAGACACGACTACATAACTGCCCATGTTTAACCGCAACGTACAACACCCATTTACTTATGTTTTGTTCTACTTGTAGTTATGGATCTCGACGGTTCGGTATACTTGTATACTTTTGAAAATACTTATAGTTTAAAGGATACTATTAGTTCAGAGCACTTAGGCCCTTTTAATGTTTATAGTTTTATACCATGTAAGGTTTGGTATACTCCGTTCACTATAAACAAGGGCTCTGATACCAATCTGTCACACCCCGAAAACCAAAGGCGGAAACATTTCCGGGGTTGACTCCACGTTTAGTATCAAATCCAATGTACATAGTAATCACAGTAAACAACCATTACATTACATACATTTGAAAGTTTACATTTGTCTCAAAAGTAAATTATACAAGGGTTATACATATATCATATGAACAAAAGTAGAGACGAGTCTTCTGAGCACTCCGTCTTCACCAAAAGATATCTCCGGGTACCTCTCTAACGTGGAACTAAGAATACAAGCGGTTTGAAAATCAGCATAAAGCTGGTGAGTTCATAAGATGTTTGTTTTCTGAAAATGTACCAGTTTCCTTTAATTTTCCGAAAAGGTTTGTTATCCAAGAAAATCCCATATTTTCTTATGTAAAACAGTTTAGTTATCCTTCATTACAGTTTAATTACGCGTTACACATTACCCCAGGAAAATCCCATATTTTCCTAATTACAAGACCGATTTAATATCACATAGTATAGTTTAATACACAAAACTATATATTGAGAATCTTGGGATTTCTATCCCGAATTAGATATAAAATACTTTAATATACGTGAACTGTAGATGGAAAATAGTTTGAAAACCTTGAGACTAACATCCCGTACTACATATAGATTTAATACCATGGGACTATCATCCCGGACTAGATACAAGATAGTTTGTTAAAAACCATGGGATTACTATCCCGAACTAGATATAAGATAGTTTGATAAAACCATGGGATCACTATCCCGAACTAGATATAGATTCTAACCATAGGAATAACATCCTGTAATAGACATGAACCCTATAAACCAAAAACCATGGGATTACCATCCCGTACTAGATATAAGATCTAAAGATAGAAGATTGATATAAAATCAAATCCAAAACCAAAGTCGTGAATAATCTTATATTAATACGTATTGTGAGTCGGGTAACCATGCTGATACGACAACGAGACCTCCTTGACGCTTGTCAGACGTCGGACAATATCCAGAATTTGTCACCCCAGGCGTGCCCGCCTAACTATAGCTAGCAGTTAAGGTGTGGGATTGTCAGTCTCGAATAGATCTATTCACAAATTCCTCGCTCTCCCTCCAGGAGACTCTGGTTACACTTCCGGGGAGGATTTACTGATCATCCATAAAGGGTAGTGACGAACTCACAAGCTAGTATTAAACTATTCACAGGGTTCTCATACGATATCAAACATACAAATGATTATGAAACATAATACAGTGAATATAGATACATACAATGAAACTATCTGGCAATACATTCAAATGATGCGGAGATAAACTGAATCAGACATAGTTTATCTAATAACTTTATACACATATCAGTACATGATAAAACGAGAACTAAAGAAGCCCAAATTATTCCCATAATAATTTGATTAGGTTGGTTATTTTCTTAACTAAAATCCATATAGTTGTAGTTGATAAATCGTCCCTTATGCTCAGCATAATACATAAGGGGTTAAAGTGTTTATAAGTTTGCCAGATATTATTTGAAACATAACAATGTTATAATTCGAAAACAGTTATAGTTTGCTTGTATTCCCCCCTGAAAACATTGAAAAACACGGAAAAAGCGTAGGGGTATGAACTCACCGGATGAGAAACGTGACGATTTAGGATGTTAAACATTGGTTTGGGGCGCTTGCAAACGCACGAGGCTCCTAAGTATAATGAAAAGATACACATTTGTATCTAATTAGGGCTTAGATTATTTATTTGGTAGAGACAAACACTTCTCGTCGCGGAAACACCCCATTACACGTGTTTGGAGGGACCCGGGTGGCGTTTAAAGTCACCTAAGGCTTGGATATGGAGTTTACTCTTCAAGAGTAAACTCATAGAGGAGATTTCGGCCCTAATGACCCCCTCCCCATGATTTTACGGCCGTAAACTCATGGTGGGGTATTTTATGGTGCAAAATGGTCTTATCCTACTTGGGGAAATTTGCTAGGATCAATTCTAGGGCCTTGGAATGGATTAAACATAATTAAGGACTATTTATTGGAGTTTACAGCTACAAACATGGATTTTACGGCCGTAAACTCCCCCCTCACATCAAATCCTTAATGTTTTGGTCCCTTACTCAATCACATGTGATTCTAATGATTTTTCCTAGCCTTGTATGGATTTTTAAGGGACTTTTGGCCTAGATTTTGGAGTTTACGGCCCATGAACACCCTAATGGCCGTGAACTCCTTAGATGGGGAAAATAATATGTTTGAAGGTCTAAAACTTGTTTGTATACACTTCTAGAATTTATCCCAAGGCTTTAGGGGTGTTAAAGTGGCATTTTAACACTTTTAAAGGAGTTTACTCCCCAATATGAAGGGTTTACGGACCAAGCATAAGTCTTGGCCGTAAACTCTCAATTGTCCCTTAAATAATATGTTTAAGGTGTTCTAAGGCTAAAACCAATATTCTAAAATTGATATCTAAGCCTTATTAGTGTTTTGGAAGGGTTTAAGGGCATAAAAACCCCATATATATGAGTTTACGGCCCAAGCATGTGCCTTGGATGTAAACTCCTTCAAATCCCTCAAAATCCATGTCTAAAATGTTCTAAGTCCATTCCATGAAGTCATTTAGCCATATCTAAGTCCCAAAATTGTTTAGGAGGGGTTTGAAGGCATAAAAACCCCCTTACTATGTGTTTACGGCCCAGGCTCCTTCCAGGGCCGTAAAATCATATACAAGACCTTAATTCATGTTTTAATCCCGAATTTGAAAGCCAAATATGGCATACAATGAGTTTAGGAAGGTACCTCAAAGATTTGAAGCCTTAAATTGATGATTTGGACCCTTAAATTTGGATTTAGGAGAGAGGTTAGAGAGAGAGTAGTGAAAGAGAGAAAAAGCTTCAAATGAAAGGTTTAACACGTTTATATAGGTCACAAAACTTGGACATGGTGGAATTCTACCCGAGACCGGCATTAAACGGGGCTTTTGGTCGCACCCGATTAAGTTTCTGTAATCCGGCGAGGACATTTCTAAAAATTATGAAATAAACATTTTGGGCTAAATTCATGAGTTCCTAAGAAGTTTGGAGACTCATTAGCATCAATTAAACATATAAGTTTGATTAACTTAACCCTTAAACGACATCGGAACGTTTCGATATACGGCGAGTTATACGGGTAGAATGGGTTTTCGGCGATGAACAACTTCGGGTTGTTACATTATCCCCCTGTTAGAGGGAATTTCGTCCCGAAATTCAAAGAATCGGCTCGAGAGTTATCAAGGCATATAATTTTATCGCTAGAGGAATGATCAAGGAACAACGCGTATACGAGGATTTTCTATCAAGGATCGGCTCGAGAAATACTCCCATAGTATTTCATGGTTCACTGCAACGACGACTCGTTGTTTGGGGTATTGGGTAAGTTTTAGGTATGCTGCGTACCAAAGTCACTCCCAAGCACATGTTGGTCGTGTCTCGAATGAATATAGTTGGCCAGGCTATATTGACCCTAGACACGACTACATAACTGCCCATGTTTAACCGCAACGTACAACACCCATTTACTTATGTTTTGTTCTACTTGTAGTTATGGATCTCGACGGTTCGGTATACTTGTATACTTTTGAAAATACTTATAGTTTAAAGGATACTATTAGTTCAGAGCACTTAGGCCCTTTTAATGTTTATAGTTTTATACCATGTAAGGTTTGGTATACTCCGTTCACTATAAACAAGGGCTCTGATACCAATCTGTCACACCCCGAAAACCAAAGGCGGGAACATTTCCGGGGTTGACTCCACGTTTAGTATCAAATCCAATGTACATAGTAATCACAGTAAACAACCATTACATTACATACATTTGAAAGTTTACATTTGTCTCAAAAGTAAATTATACAAGGGTTATACATATATCATATGAACAAAAGTAGAGACGAGTCTTCTGAGCACTCCGTCTTCAACAAAAGATATCGCCGGGTACCTGTCTAACGTGGAACTAAGAATACAAGCGGTTTGAAAATCAGCATAAAGCTGGTGAGTTCATAAGATGTTTGTTTTCTGAAAATGTACCAGTTTCCTTTAATTTCCGAAAAGGTTTGTTATCCAAGAAAATCCCATATTTTCTTATGTAAAACAGTTTAGTTATCCTTCATTACAGTTTAATTACGCGTTACACATTACCCCAGGAAAATCCCATATTTTCCTAATTACCAGACCGATTTAATATCACATAGTATAGTTTAATACACAAAACTATATATTGAGAATCTTGGGATTTCTATCCCGAATTAGATATAAAATACTTTAATATACGTGAACTGTAGATGGAAAATAGTTTGAAAACCTTGAGACTAACATCCCGTACTACATATAGATTTAATACCATGGGACTATCATCCCGGACTAGATACAAGATAGTTTGTTAAAAACCATGGGATTACTATCCCGAACTAGATATAAGATTGTTTGATAAAACCATGGGATCACTATCCCGAACTAGATATAGATTCTAACCATAGGAATAACATCCTGTAATAGACATGAACCCTATAAACCAAAAACCATGGGATTACCATCCCGTACTAGATATAAGATCTAAAGATAGAAGATTGATACAAAATCAAATCCAAAACCAAAGTCGTGAATAATCTTATATTAATACGTATTGTGAGTCGGGTAACCATGCTGATACGACAACGAGACCTCCTTGACGCTTGTCAGACGTCGGACGATATCCAGAATTTGTCACCCAGGCGTGCCCGCCTAACTATAGCTAGCAGTTAAGGTGTGGGATTGTCAGTCTCGAATAGATCTATTCACAAATTCCTCGCTCTCCCTCCAGGAGACTCTGGTTACACTTCCGGGGAGGATTTACTGATCATCCATAAAGGGTAGTGACGAACTCACAAGCTAGTATTAAACTATTCACAGGGTTCTCATACGATATCAAACATACAAATGATTATGAAACATAATACAGTGAATATAGATACATACAATGAAACTATCTGGCAATACATTCAAATGCTGCGGAGATAAACTGAATCAGACATAGTTTATCTAATAACTTTATACACATATCAGTACATGATAAAACGAGAACTAAAGAAGCCCAAATTATTCCCATAATAATTTGATTAGGTTGGTTATTTTCTTAACTAAAATCCATATAGTTGTAGTTGATAAATCGTCCCTTATGCTCAGCATAATACATAAGGGGTTAAAGTGTTTATAAGTTTGCTAGATATTATTTGAAACATAACAATGTTATAATTCGAAAACAGTTATAGTTTGCTTGTATTCCCCCCTGAAAACATTGAAAAACACGGAAAAAGCGTAGGGGTATGAACTCACCGGATGAGAAACGTGACGATTTAGGATGTTAAACATTGGTTTGGGGCTTGCAAACGCACGAGGCTCCTAAGTATAATGAAAAGATACACATTTGTATCTAATTAGGGCTTAGATTATTTATTTGGTAGAGACAAACACTTCTAGTCGCGGAAACACCCCATTACACGTGTTTGGAGGGACCCGGGTGGCGTTTAAAGTCACCTAAGGCTTGGATATGGAGTTTACTCTTCAAGAGTAAACTCATAGAGCAGATTTCGGCCCTAATGACCCCCTCCCCATGATTTTACGGCCGTAAACTCATGGTGGGGTATTTTATGGTGCAAAATGGTCTTATCCTACTTGGGGAAATTTGCTAGGATCAATTCTAGGGCCTTGGAATGGATTAAACATAATTAAGGACTATTTATTGGAGTTTACAGCTACAAACATGGATTTTACGGCCGTAAACTCCCCCCTCACATCAAATCCTTAATGTTTTGGTCCCTTACTCAATCACATGTGATTCTAATGATTTTTCCTAGCCTTGTATGGATTTTTAAGGGACTTTTGGCCTAGATTTTGGAGTTTACGGCCCATGAACACCCTAATGGCCGTGAACTCCTTAGATGGGGAAAATAATATGTTTGAAGGTCTAAAACTTGTTTGTATACACTTCTAGAATTTATCCCAAGGCTTTAGGGGTGTTAAAGTGGCATTTTAACACTTTTAAAGGAGTTTACTCCCCAATATGAAGGGTTTACGGACCAAGCATAAGTCTTGGCTGTAAACTCTCAATTGTCCCTTAAATAATATGTTTAAGGTGTTCTAAGGCTAAAACCAATATTCTAAAATTGATATCTAAGCCTTATTAGTGTTTTGGAAGGGTTTAAGGGCATAAAAACCCCATATATATGAGTTTACGGCCCAAGCATGTGCCTTGGATGTAAACTCCTTCAAATCCCTCAAAATCCATGTCTAAAATGTTCTAAGTCCATTCCATGAAGTCATTTAGCCATATCTAAGTCCCAAAATTGTTTAGGAGGGGTTTGAAGGCATAAAACCCCCCTTACTATGTGTTTACGGCCCAGGCTCCTTCCAGGGCCGTAAAATCATGTACAAGACCTTAATTCATGTTTTAATCCCGAATTTGAAAGCCAAATATGGCATACAATGAGTTTAGGAAGGTACCTCAAAGATTTGAAGCCTTAAATTGATGATTTGGACCCTTAAATTTGGATTTAGGAGAGAGGTTAGAGAGAGAGTAGTGAAAGAGAGAAAAAGCTTCAAATGAAAGGTTTAACACGTTTATATAGGTCACAAAACTTGGACATGGTGGAATTCTACCCGAGACCGGCATTAAACGGGGCTTTTGGTCGCACCCGATTAAGTTTCTGTAATCCGGCGAGGACATTTCTAAAAATTATGAAATAAACATTTTGGGCTAAATTCATGAGTTCCTAAGAAGTTTGGAGACTCATTAGCATCAATTAAACATATAAGTTTGATTAACTTAACCCTTAAACGACATCGGAACGTTTCGATATACGGCGAGTTATACGGGTAGAATGGGTTTTCGGCGATGAACAACTTCGGGTTGTTACATTATCCCCCTGTTAGAGGGAATTTCGTCCCGAAATTCAAAGAATCGGCTCGAGAGTTATCAAGGCATATAATTTTATCGCTAGAGGAATGATCAAGGAACAACGCGTATACGAGGATTTTCTATCAAGGATCGGCTCGAGAAATACTCCCATAGTATTTCATGATTCACTGCAACGACGACTCGTTGTTTGGGGTATTGGGTAAGTTTTAGGTATGCTGCGTACCAAAGTCACTCCGAAGAACATGTTGGTCGTGTCTCGAATGAATATAGTTGGCCAGGCTATATTGACCCTAGACACGACTACATAACTGCCCATGTTTAACCGCAACGTACAACACCCATTTACTTATGTTTTGTTCTACTTGTAGTTATGGATCTCGACGGTTCGGTATACTTGTATACTTTTGAAAATACTTATAGTTTAAAGGATACTATTAGTTCAGAGCACTTAGGCCCTTTTAATGTTTATAGTTTTATACCATGTAAGGTTTGGTATACTCCGTTTACTATAAACAAGGGCTCTGATACCAATCTGTCACACCCCGAAAACCAAAGGCGGGACCATTTCCGGGGTTGACTCCACGTTTAGTATCAAATCCAATGTACATAGTAATCACAGTAAACAACCATTACATTACATATATTTGAAAGTTTACATTTGTCTCAAAAGTAAATTATACAAGGGTTATACATATATCATATGAACAAAAGTAGAGACGAGTCTTCTGAGCACTCCGTCTTCACCAAAAGATATTGCCGGGTACCTGTCTAACGTGGAACTAAGAATACAAGCGGTTTGAAAATCAGCATAAAGCTGGTGAGTTCATAAGATGTTTGTTTTCTGAAAATGTACCAGTTTCCTTTAGTTTTCCGAAAAGGTTTGTTATCCAAGAAAATCCCATATTTTCTTATGTAAAACAGTTTAGTTATCCTTCATTACAGTTTAATTACGCGTTACACATTACCCCAGGAAAATCCCATATTTTCCTAATTACAAGACCGATTTAATATCACATAGTATAGTTTAATACACAAAACTATATATTGAGAATCTTGGGATTTCTATCCAGAATTAGATATAAAATACTTGAATATACGTGAACTGTAGATGGAAAATAGTTTGAAAACCTTCAGACTAACATCCCGTACTACATATAGATTTAATACCATGGGACTATCATCCCGGACTAGATACAAGATAGTTTGTTAAAAACCATGGGATTACTATCCCGAACTAGATATAAGATTGTTTGATAAAACCATGGGATCACTATCCCGAACTAGATATAGATTCTAACCATAGGAATAACATCCTGTAATAGACATGAACCCTATAAACCAAAAACCATGGGATTACCATCCCGTACTAGATATAAGATCTAAAGATAGAAGATTGATACAAAATCAAATCCAAAACCAAAGTCGTGAATAATCTTATATTAATACGTATTGTGAGTCGGGTAACCATGCTGATACGACAACGAGACCTCCTTGACGCTTGTCAGACGTCGGACGATATCCAGAATTTGTCACCCAGGCGTGCCCGCCTAACTATAGCTAGCAGTTAAGGTGTGGGATTGTCAGTCTCGAATAGATCTATTCACAAATTCCTCGCTCTCCCTCCAGGAGACTCTGGTTACACTTCCGGGGAGGATTTACTGATCATCCATAAAGGGTAGTGACGAACTCACAAGCTAGTATTAAACTATTCACAGGGTTCTCATACGATATCAAACATACAAATGATTATGAAACATAATACAGTGAATATAGATACATACAATGAAACTATCTGGCAATACATTCAAATGCTGCGGAGATAAACTGAATCAGACATAGTTTATCTAATAACTTTATACACATATCAGTACATGATAAAACGAGAACTAAAGAAGCCCAAATTATTCCCATAATAATTTGATTAGGTTGGTTATTTTCTTAACTAAAATCCATATAGTTGTAGTTGATAAATCGTCCCTTATGCTCAGCATAATACATAAGGGGTTAAAGTGTTTATAAGTTTGCCAGATATTATTTGAAACATAACAATGTTATAATTCGAAAACAGTTATAGTTTGCTTGTATTCCCCCCTGAAAACATTGAAAAACACAGAAAAAGCGTAGGGGTATGAACTCACCGGATGAGAAACGTGACGATTTAGGATGTTAAACATTGGTTTGGGGCTTGCAAACGCACGAGGCTCCTAAGTATAATGAAAAGATACACATTTGTATCTAATTAGGGCTTAGATTATTTATTTGGTAGAGACAAACACTTCTAGTCGCGGAAACACCCCATTACACGTGTTTGGAGGGACCCGGGTGGCGTTTAAAGTCACCTAAGGCTTGGATATGGAGTTTACTCTTCAAGAGTAAACTCATAGAGGAGATTTCGGCCCTAATGACCCCCTCCCCATGATTTTACGGCCGTAAACTCATGGTGGGGTATTTTATGGTGCAAAATGGTCTTATCCTACTTGGGGAAATTTGCTAGGATCAATTCTAGGGCCTTGGAATGGATTAAACATAATTAAGGACTATTTATTGGAGTTTACAGCTACAAACATGGATTTTACGGCCGTAAACTCCCCCCTCACATCAAATCCTTAATGTTTTGGTCCCTTACTCAATCACATGTGATTCTAATGATTTTTCCTAGCCTTGTATGGATTTTTAAGGGACTTTTGGCCTAGATTTTGGAGTTTACGGCCCATGAACACCCTAATGGCCGTGAACTCCTTAGATGGGGAAAATAATATGTTTGAAGGTCTAAAACTTGTTTGTATACACTTCTAGAATTTATCCCAAGGCTTTAGGGGTGTTAAAGTGGCATTTTAACACTTTTAAAGGAGTTTACTCCCCAATATGAAGGGTTTACGGACCAAGCATAAGTCTTGGCTGTAAACTCTCAATTGTCCCTTAAATAATATGTTTAAGGTGTTCTAAGGCTAAAACCAATATTCTAAAATTGATATCTAAGCCTTATTAGTGTTTTGGAAGGGTTTAAGGGCATAAAAACCCCATATATATGAGTTTACGGCCCAAGCATGTGCCTTGGATGTAAACTCCTTCAAATCCCTCAAAATCCATGTCTAAAATGTTCTAAGTCCATTCCATGAAGTCATTTAGCCATATCTAAGTCCCAAAATTGTTTAGGAGGGGTTTGAAGGCATAAAAACCCCCTTACTATGTGTTTACGGCCCAGGCTCCTTCCAGGGCCGTAAAATCATATACAAGACCTTAATTCATGTTTTAATCCCGAATTTGAAAGCCAAATATGGCATACAATGAGTTTAGGAAGGTACCTCAAAGATTTGAAGCCTTAAATTGATGATTTGGACCCTTAAATTTGGATTTAGGAGAGAGGTTAGAGAGAGAGTAGTGAAAGAGAGAAAAAGCTTCAAATGAAAGGTTTAACACGTTTATATAGGTCACAAAACTTGGACATGGTGGAATTCTACCCGAGACCGGCATTAAACGGGGCTTTTGGTCGCACCCGATTAAGTTTCTGTAATCCGGCGAGGACATTTCTAAAAATTATGAAATAAACATTTTGGGCTAAATTCATGAGTTCCTAAGAAGTTTGGAGACTCATTAGCATCAATTAAACATATAAGTTTGATTAACTTAACCCTTAAACGACATCGGAACGTTTCGATATACGGCGAGTTATACGGGTAGAATGGGTTTTCGGCGATGAACAACTTCGGGTTGTTACATTATCCCCCTGTTAGAGGGAATTTCGTCCCGAAATTCAAAGAATCGGCTCGAGAGTTATCAAGGCATATAATTTTATCGCTAGAGGAATGATCAAGGAACAACGCGTATACGAGGATTTTCTATCAAGGATCGGCTCGAGAAATACTCCCATAGTATTTCATGATTCACTGCAACGACGACTCGTTGTTTGGGGTATTGGGTAAGTTTTAGGTATGCTGCGTACCAAAGTCACTCCGAAGCACATGTTGGTCGTGTCTCGAATGAATATAGTTGGCCAGGCTATATTGACCCTAGACACGACTACATAACTGCCCATGTTTAACCGCAACGTACAACACCCATTTACTTATGTTTTGTTCTACTTGTAGTTATGGATCTCGACGGTTCGGTATACTTGTATACTTTTGAAAATACTTATAGTTTAAAGGATACTATTAGTTCAGAGCACTTAGGCCCTTTTAATGTTTATAGTTTTATACCATGTAAGGTTTGGTATACTCCGTTTACTATAAACAAGGGCTCTGATACCAATCTGTCACACCCCGAAAACCAAAGGCGGGAACATTTCCGGGGTTGACTCCACGTTTAGTATCAAATCCAATGTACATAGTAATCACAGTAAACAACCATTACATTACATATATTTGAAAGTTTACATTTGTCTCAAAAGTAAATTATACAAGGGTTATACATATATCATATGAACAAAAGTAGAGACGAGTCTTCTGAGCACTCCGTCTTCACCAAAAGATATTGCCGGGTACCTGTCTAACGTGGAACTAAGAATACAAGCGGTTTGAAAATCAGCATAAAGCTGGTGAGTTCATAAGATGTTTGTTTTCTGAAAATGTACCAGTTTCCTTTAGTTTTCCGAAAAGGTTTGTTATCCAAGAAAATCCCATATTTTCTTATGTAAAACAGTTTAGTTATCCTTCATTACAGTTTAATTACGCGTTACACATTACCCCAGGAAAATCCCATATTTTCCTAATTACAAGACCGATTTAATATCACATAGTATAGTTTAATACACAAAACTATATATTGAGAATCTTGGGATTTCTATCCAGAATTAGATATAAAATACTTGAATATACGTGAACTGTAGATGGAAAATAGTTTGAAAACCTTCAGACTAACATCCCGTACTACATATAGATTTAATACCATGGGACTATCATCCCGGACTAGATACAAGATAGTTTGTTAAAAACCATGGGATTACTATCCCGAACTAGATATAAGATTGTTTGATAAAACCATGGGATCACTATCCCGAACTAGATATAGATTCTAACCATAGGAATAACATCCTGTAATAGACATGAACCCTATAAACCAAACACCATGGGATTACCATCCCGTACTAGATATAAGATCTAAAGATAGAAGATTGATACAAAATCAAATCCAAAACCAAAGTCGTGAATAATCTTATATTAATACGTATTGTGAGTCGGGTAACCATGCTGATACGACAACGAGACCTCCTTGACGCTTGTCAGACGTCGGACGATATCCAGAATTTGTCACCCAGGCGTGCCCGCCTAACTATAGCTAGCAGTTAAGGTGTGGGATTGTCAGTCTCGAATAGATCTATTCACAAATTCCTCGCTCTCCCTCCAGGAGACTCTGGTTACACTTCCGGGGAGGATTTACTGATCATCCATAAAGGGTAGTGACGAACTCACAAGCTAGTATTAAACTATTCACAGGGTTCTCATACGATATCAAACATACAAATGATTATGAAACATAATACAGTGAATATAGATACATACAATGAAACTATCTGGCAATACATTCAAATGCTGCGGAGATAAACTGAATCAGACATAGTTTATCTAATAACTTTATACACATATCAGTACATGATACAACGAGAACTAAAGAACCCCAAATTATTCCCATAATAATTTGATTAGTTTGGTTATTTTCTTAACTAAAATCCATTTAGTTGTAGTTGATAAATTGTCCCTTATGCTCAGCATAATACATAAGGGGTTAAAGTATTTATAAGTTTTCCAGATATTATTTAAAACATAACAATGTTATAATTCGAAAACAGTTATAGTTTGCTTGTATTCCCCCCTGAAAACATTGAAAAACACGGAAAAAGCATAGGGGTATGAACTCACCGGATGAGAAACGTGACGATTTAGGATGTTAAACGTTGGTTCGGGGCTTGCTAACGCACGAGGCTCCAAACTATAATGAAAAGATACACATTTGTATCTAATTAGGGCTTAGATTATTTATTTGGTAGAGACAAACACTTCTAGTCGCGGAAACACCCCATTACACGTGTTTGGAGGGACCCGGGTATCATTTAAAGTCACCTAAGGCTTGGATATGGAGTTTACTCTTCAAGAGTAAACTCATAGAGGAGATTTCGGCCCTAATGACCCCCTCCCCATGATTTTACGGCCGTAAACTCATGGTGGGGTATTTAATGGTTCAAAATGGTCTTATCCTACATGGGGAAATTTGCTAGGATCAATTCTAGGGCCTTGGAATGGATTAAACATAATTAAGGACTATTTATTGGAGTTTACGGCTATAAACATGGATTTTACGGCCGTAAACTCCCCCCTCACATCAAATCCTTAATGTTTTGGTTCCTTACTCAATCACATGTGATTCTAATGATTTTTCCTAGCCTTGTATGGATTTTTAAGGGACTTTTGGCCTAGATTTTGGAGTTTACGGCCCATGAACACCCTAATGGCCGTGAACTTCTTAGATGGTTAAAATAATATGTTTGAAGGTCTAAAACTTGTTTGTATACACTTGTAGAATTTATCCCAAGGCTTTAGGGGTGTTAAAGTGGCATTTTAACACTTTTAAAGAAGTTTACTCCCCAATATGAAGGGTTTACGGACCAAGCATAAGTCTTGGCCGTAAACTCTCAATTGTCCCTTAAATAATATGTTTAAGGTGTTCTAAGGCTAAAACCAATATTCTAACATTCATATCTAAGCCTTATTAGTGTTTTGGAAGGGTTTAAGGGCATAAAAACCCCATATATATGAGTTTACGGCCCAAGCATGTGCCTTGGATGTAAACTCCTTTAAATCCCTCAAAATACATGTCTAAAATGTTCTAAGTCCATTCCATGAAGTCATTTAGCCATATCTAAGTCCCAAAATTGTTTAGGAGGGGTTTAAAGGCATAAAAACCCCTTACTATGTGTTTACGGCCCAGGCTCCTTCCAGGGCCGTAAAATCATATACAAGACCTTAATTCATGTTTTAATCCCGAATTTGAAAGCCAAATATGGCATACAATGAGTTTAGGAAGGTACCTCAAAGATTTGAAGCCTTAAATTGATGATTTGGACCCTTAAATTTGGATTTAGGAGAGAGGTTAGAGAGAGAGTAGTGAAAGAGAGAAAAAGCTTCAAATGAAAGGTTTAACACGTTTATATAGGTCACAAAACTTGGACACGGTGGAATTCTACCCGAGACCGGCATTAAACGGGGCTTTTGGTCGCACCCGATTAAGTTTCTGTAATCCGGCGAGGACATTTCTAAAAATTATGAAATAAACATTTTGGGCTAAATTCATGAGTTCCTAAGAAGTTTGGAGACTCATTAGCATCAATTAAACATATAAGTTTGATTAACTTAACCCTTAAACGACATCGGAACGTTTCGATATACGGCGAGTTATACGGGTAGAATGGGTTTTCGGCGATGAACAACTTCGGGTTGTTACATTATCCCCCTGTTAGAGGGAATTTCGTCCCGAAATTCAAAGAATCGGCTCGAGAGTTATCAAGGCATATAATTTTATCGCTAGAGGAATGATCAAGGAACAACGCGTATACGAGGATTTTCTATCAAGGATCGGCTCGAGAAATACTCCCATAGTATTTCATGATTCACTGCAACGACGACTCGTTGTTTGGGGTATTGGGTAAGTTTCAGGTATGCTGCGTACCAAAGTCACTCCCAAGCACATGTTGGTCGTGTCTCGAATGAATATAGTTGGCCAGGCTATATTGACCCTAGACACGACTACATAACTGCCCATGTTTAACCGCAGCGTACAACACCCATTTACTTATGTTTTGTTCTACTTGTAGTTATGGATCTCGACGGTTCGGTATACTTGTACACTTTTGAAAATACTTATAGTTTAAAGGATACTTTTAGTTCAGAGCACTTAGGCCCTTTTAATGTTTATAGTTTTATACCATGTAAGGTTTGGTATAATCCGTTCACTATTAACAAGGGCTCTGATACCAATCTGTCACACCCCGAAAACCAAAGGCGGAAACGTTTCCGGGGTTGACTCCACGTTTAGTATCAAATCCAATGTACATAGTAATCACAGTAAACAACCATTACATTACATATATTTGAAAGTTTACATTTGTCTCAAAAGTAAATTATACAAGGGTTATACATATATCATATGAACAAAAGTAGAGACGAGTCTTCTGAGCACTCCGTCTTCACCAAAAGATATCGCCGGGTACCTGTCTAACGTGGAACTGAGAATACAAGCGGTTTGAAAATCAGCATAAAGCTGGTGAGTTCATAAGATGTTTGTTTTCTGAAAATGTACCAGTTTCCTTTAGTTTTCCGAAAAGGTTTGTTATCCAAGAAAATCCCATATTTTCTTATGTAAAACAGTTTAGTTATCCTTCATTACAGTTTAATTACGCGTTACACATTACCCCAGGAAAATCCCATATTTTCCTAATTACAAGACCGATTTAATATCACATAGTATAGTTTAATACACAAAACTATATATTGAGAATCTTGGGATTTCTATCCCGAATTAGATATAAAATACTTTAATATACGTGAACTGTAGATGGAAAATAGTTTGAAAACCTTGAGACTAACATCCCGTACTACATATAGATTTAATACCATGGGACTATCATCCCGGACTAGATACAAGATAGTTTGTTAAAAACCATGGGATTACTATCCCGAACTAGATATAAGATAGTTTGATAAAACCATGGGATCACTATCCCGAACTAGATATAGATTCTAACCATAGGAATAACATCCTGTAATAGACATGAACCCTATAAACCAAAAACCATGGGATTACCATCTCATACTAGATATAAGATCTAAACATAGAAGATTGATATAAAATCAAATCCAAAACCAAAGTCGTGAATAATCTTATATTAATACGTATTGTGAGTCGGGTAACCATGCTGATACGACAACGAGACCTCCTTGACGCTTGTCAGACATCAGACGATATCCAGAATTTGTCACCCCAGGCGTGCCCGCCTAACTGTAGCTAGCAGTTAAGGTGTGGGATTGTCAGTCTCGAATAGATATATTCACAACTTCCTCGCTCTCCCTCCAGGAGACTCTGGTTACACTTCCAGGGAGGATTTACTGATCATCCTTAAAGGGTAGTGACGAACTCACAAGCTAGTATTAAACTATTCACAGGGTTCTCATACGATATCAAACATACAAATGATTATGAAACACAATACAGTGAATATAGATACATACAATGAAACTATCTGGCAATACATTCAAATGATGCGGAGATAAACTGAATCAGACATAGTTTATCTAATAACTTTATACACATATCAGTACATGATAAAACGAGAACTAAAGAACCCCAAATTATTCCCATAATAATTTGATTAGTTTGGTTATTTTCTTAACTAAAATCCATTTAGTTGTAGTTGATAAATTGTCCCTTATGCTCAACATAATACATAAGGGGTTAAAGTGTTTATAAGTTTGCCAGATATTATTTGAAACATAACAATGTTATAATTCGAAAAAAATTATAGTTTGCTTGTATTCCGTCCCTAAAAACATTGAAAAACACCGAAAAAGCGTAGGGGTATGAACTCACCGGACGAGAAACGTGACGATTTAGGATGTTAAACGTTGGTTCGGGGCTTGCAAACGTACGAGGTTCCTAAGTATAATGAAAAGATACACATTTGTATCTAATTAGGACGTAGATTATTTATTTGGTAGAGACAAACACTTCTAGTCGCGGAAACACCCCATTACAAGTGTTTGGCGGGACCCGGGTGGCGTTTAAAGTCACCTAAGGCTTGGATCTGGAGTTTACTCTTCAAGAGTAAACTCATAGAGGAGATTTCGGCCCTAATGCCCCCTCCCCATTTGTTTACGGCCGTAAACTCATGGTGGGGTATTTTATGGTGCAAAATGGTCTTATCCTACATGGGGAAATTTGCTAGGATCAATTCTGGGGCCTTGGAATGGATTAAACATAATTAAGGACTATTTATTGGAGTTTACGGCTACAAACATGGATTTTACGGCCGTAAACTCCCCCTCACATCAAATCCTTAATGTTTTGGTCCCTTACGCAATCACATGTGATTCTAATGATTTTTCCTAGCCTTGTATGGATTTTTAAGGGACTTTTGGCCTAGATTTTGGAGTTTACGGCCCATGAACACCCTCATGGCCATGAACTCCTTAGATGGGGAAAATAATATGTTTGAAGGTCTAAAACTTGTTTGTGTACACTTCTAGAATTTATCCCAAGGCTTTAGGGGTGTTAAAGTGGCATTTTAACACTTTTAAAGGAGTTTACTCCCCAATATGAAGGGTTTACGGCCCAAGCATAAGTCTTGGCCGTAAACTCTCAATTGTCCCTCAAATAATATGTTTAAGGTGTTCTAAGGGTAAAACCAATATTCTAAAATTCATATCTAAGCCTTATTAGTGTTTTGGAAGGGTTTAAGGGCATAAAAACCCCATATATATGAGTTTACGGCCCAAGCATGTTCCTTAGTCGTAAACTCCTTCAAATCCCTCAAAATCCATGTCTAAAATGTTCTAATTCCATTCCATGAAGTCATTTAGCCATATCTAAGTCCCAAAATTGTTTAGGAGGGGTTTAAAGGCATAAAAACCCCCTTACTATGTGTTTACGGCCCAAGCTCCTTCCCGGGCCGTAAACTCATATACAAGACCTTAATTCATGTTTTAATCCCGAATTTGAAAGCCAAATATGGCATACAATGAGTTTAGGAAGGTACCTCAAATATTTGAAGCCTTAAATTGATGATTTGGACCCTTAAATTTGGATTTAGGAGAGAGGTTAAAGAGAGAGTAGTGAGAGAGAGAAAAAGCTTCAAATGAAAGGTTTAACATGTTTATATAGGTCACAAAACTTGGACACGGTGGAATTCTACCCGATATCGGCATTAAACGGGGCTTTTGGTCGCACCCGATTAAGTTTCCGTAATCCGGCGAGGACATTTCTAAAATTTATGAAATAAACATTTTGGGCTAAATTCATGAATTCCTAAGAGGTTTGGACACTCATTAGAATCAATTAAACATATAAGTTTGATTAACTTAACCTAAAAACGACATCGGAACGTTTCGATATACGGCGAGTTATACGAGTAGAATGGGTTTTCAGCGATGAACAACTTCGGGTTGTTACACTATGCCACTTGGGATGAAGTTTTATTGAAGTATATCAAGCTGAAATCATTGTGTCTCATTGATCGGAAATCTTTCAATCAAATCATTGGTTGATACGGAAAGCCTGTCATATGATACACTTATGCCTTTGTTGTTCTTTGTCCCTCTTTGCTTCTTTCATATTGATGTGTATATGACATAGCGTTATATTGTAACTGTTATTGAACTCACTGAGTGTCACCTGCTTATCCCTCTTAGTGTTTAATTATTGCAGTTGATAAGCATCTGATATAGTTATGTATTGTAAGAAGATATAGAACAGTTAACATTATCAATTTTGTACTTAGTTTATAAATTCCTGGGAATTTATGTAATATATAAAACTTTGTAAAAACGTCGTTGGTCGGTTTGTGTCCAGTCTTTTCTAATAAGACAATATATGTAAAATATGTTTATGAATATGCATGTAGCATGTTTGGAGTAATAATATTGTAAGGGTATTAGAGAAATAGTGGTTCACACATCAGGGCAACAACTCAGGAATTCTTGCAGGAAGTTTCAGTATTTGAGGTGAGTCTCCTCACTGTTTGTATGGGTTGAAGGCACCAATGTCGGACCATTTGGTTTATGTGTTGTAGGAAGACTCAAGGGTCAGCCCTAGGTATTATGTATGAAAGACCAGGAGGTGGCTCCTAGCACATTTTATGCTAATTAGATAAATAGAGTAGTATGTATGTTAGTTGTCTTTGTGCTGCTTGCATGGAAGACCATGACGTGGCTCTTGGCACATGTCTGTAAAACCCAGGGGGTGGCCCCTAGCTTGGAAAGAAAGACCACGTGGCAGCCCGTTGCATAATGACAATACTACGTGTGACACATATCACCTTTATTAATTATGATATATGTATAGTAGTATGTAATTAATGTGCTTATGTGCTAGACAGTATCCGGTCGAAAGAGACCGAAGCAGTAGGCCAACACCCAGATATGCTAGGCAGTATGTTGATATGTATGGTATGTGGTATTTGGATAACTCACTAAGCTTCGTGCTTACGGTTTTCAGTTTTGGTTTCAGGTACCTCCAGTTTTCAAATAAAGGATTTCAGGACGATCGCAACACATACAACTATGTTTTCAGTAATATGTGATTTCTGGGAACGAACTCTGATAAATGTTTTATTTGATATGCTTTTCAATGTGCGAACCAAGTTACAAATGTGTTTTAGTTATATTAAAAATGAAATTTTTGGTCATGAATTTCGTGATGTTACAAGTAGGTATCGGAGCCATGGTTTGAGGGATTCAGACATACTTTTGGGTGTGTCTGAACATAGACTAAGGACTTGGTATGAACATTTCAAAAGAAACACATTTTTTATAAAAAGAATTTCTACGCAAAGAAAGAGGTGTGATGCGTGCAATCGATCAAGCCCAAGTAAGTGGTTCCCAAAATACCAATACATGTTGTTATGTGATATGATATGATTATGTGATTCATATGCGAGATTAGAGCTAAGGATCTAGGAGATATGCCTTTGTATGCTTATATGAGCCTACAAATTTGCATGCTAAAACTGATCGGCCAGTAGTAGGATGGCATGTTTAGGTTATGCCTGATTATACGAGCCTTTGCATTGCATGCTAGTATAGATCCCTGATTAGAAGATAGAATGGTTTGATTGGAGTATGTTGGTTAGTTTTTCCATTGTCTGAATATTGCTTGATTTATGCTTTGTGGGACTCTTAGCGACGTAAGTTAGCTACTCAGTGAATATGCTAAGTCACATGTGGCACAAGCTGGATAATCTAAGAGTGATGGATTTAACCCTATTGCACATCTCTCGTCTGAGTCCAACCGTTATAGGGTTGAGTCTTTTACTCGAAGGATTATTTAATCTCTGTTGCATGTGGCTTTATTCATGAGGTAGCTAGTTGACATTAATGAGAATCCTTCAACATCTGAGGATTGGGTGGGTTCGGGAACCTAGGAAAGCCTAGGATATGTTATAATAGGTTAGTAGTATGGTTCAGTGAGTGTCACACCCCAAAACCGGAATGGCGGAAATGTTCGGGGGTGGAGGACGTCATGTCAAGTATCACGAGATATGTATATGGTAAGTAAGTAATAAACAACCATTTCATTTAGAAAGAAAGTGTTTACAATGTGTGTGTTCACAAAACATAGAAGTCATAAACAAATAACAAAACAAGACTTGAAGTTGTAATACTCCATCTTCTAAATTCCCAGCACGAGCACCTGTCTAATAGTCTCCTGAGAATACAAGTTATTTGAAAGAGTCGATCAACAATTAAGTTGGTGAGTTCATAATATTTTAGTGATGTGAGTAAGCTGTAAAATGTGGTTGAAAATGTATATGCACAAGTGATGTAAGTTGTAAGTTCTGTTTTGAAATGTTCGCATGTTCCTCTAGAAAATCCTGTATTTCCTACTTGTATGGAAGTTAAGTAAAATGACCTCTACAAGCCTTTATATGCATACTAAGTGGGTACAAGTTATATATACTCAGAGTAAACAAACAATCGATTGTGCGCATCTGCCCTAAGCTCACAACCCAATGGGGAATAGAAAGTAAAGCGGATAACACACATTCAATTGGTTGTTAGATAGTTGTCATATATAACCATGGTGTATTCACTTGTTACTCATGGAGTTATTTGTAATGGTTCCTTTATATCTAACGAAAGTTCTTTAAGAAAACCTATATTTATTATAGTAAAATAATGACTACGGTGACTACTTTTATAATAGCTTTGTTTATACTGCTATATATAATCTGAAATCGGATAGAAAGTCAATTGGGTGAATCTGCCTTAAGCCCACAATCCAATGGGAACAAGAAGTAAGGCAGAAAACACACATTTAACTATCTATTGGATATTAGTTTTATATATAAACATGGTGTATAAACTAAGGTGTGATAGAGTTACTCACCTAAAGTCTCTAAAACTGTATTGGCTTAATAAAATGGATTAAGCCCTTTGCTGGGAAATCTCTAGTGTTGTATACCAAATGTACTGACTTTGATAAGTAAGTTTTGTACTAGAAAAATTGTGCGTTGACTTTGTGTCCTATGACCTGATCTATACCTGGTACCCTTATGAGGACTTAATGTATACTAACCATAGATATATATAGATTCGGGTAGATAATAGGTTGGGTGACATCAGTCCAAGCCCACATCCAACGGGAAGAGGAATTGAAGCGAAAAGCACAGATCCTATTAGCTGTCGGAATCTACTAGCATATTTGTATCCTATAGCGTATACATTAAGGAATCATAAAGCTAGCATTATGATCCTAACCTTTAATCGTAGCCTTCTACCAAGGCATCTTCTGTTCTGAGTTAAACCCGATTGTTCCTTTGTCAAATGTAGAAGTATATTCTCCCTGGTTTATAACTATCTTGACTAGAAAATAGATTAACTTTCAAGTGGTACCGACACTTTATGAAAGTAATGGGAAAAGTATGTACACAGATGTCGTTTATAATGACATGCGAATGTACTAATAACCTAAAAACATATTTGTTTTATTACGGTCATAATGTGAACGCTAGAACCCCTACTAAACACTCTCAATGAAAAGAGGTTTAGGGAACCAAACGCGACCCCAACAAATCCATGCAAGCCGTGTAATTCACATTAAAGCTATATGTTCATGTATACCCAATATAACTATCACTAATGCGTTAGTGATTCATTGGTATAATTAGATCCTGTCTGTGCGTTCTCATGCTATAGCAACTTAACTTGTTATGTTCTGTTCTGGTATTGTTTGATTCTCTTCACTGTTTGTTCTGATATAGTATTGATTCTTTGGGTGCTTCATTATACTAGAAGTAATGAATATCATTCTCCTAAACTATACCTATAATAGTTTACTAATGCTCTACTTCGACTGTTACTGAAATGACTCATTTCTCTACTAAGTTATGCTTTTACTTTATTAACGGAGTTTTGTATAACTATAAAGTAACCTAACTTTAAACGAATTTTGAAACGTTTTGGCAACTTATAAATAATGTAAGTAACATTTTGCAAGATGTTTAACAACAAACATTTACACAATTATCATTGTGTTCAACCATTATTCCCCCGCCCCCCTTAAAACAGTTAAAATAGTTAAGGATTCATTACGGGGTATAAACTCACCTAATGTGGGTGATTCAAATGGGCATGCATGTAAGGATGGGAATTTCCACGAATGAATTCCCGAGACAGAATAAGTCATAAATTATATATAATGACAAATATTGGCATGAATATAGTGTTTATAAACAACTATATGAAAGGAAACACCTTCCGGGACTAGGAAAGACCTTGACCAAGTGTTGGATTCACATGTGATTCAACAAAGGAAGGTAGAATGGCACTCACATGAGTTTACTACCATGGGTTTATGGCCCAAAGGAGTTTACGGCCGTAAACTCATGGTTACTTATGTATGAATGCAAGTTTGAAGGTTAGGGAATGATTTAGGGACCTTAGCTCTACCCTAGGACGAGGAAGCCCACATTCTTTGGAGTTTTTGAGGTGTTTACGGACCTAATGAGTTTACAACCGTAAACGCATGGCCATATATGTTTATGAGTGTCCCAAAGGTCATAATGAAGCATCCTAAATTCAAGTCTAAGCCTTAGGAAGTGTTTGTGGCATCAAAACACCCCTAACTTGAGTTTTCGGCCCTTGCACCATTTTAGCTTGTGTTTGCGGCCGTAATCACCTATGGGTGATGGTACTTTGATTATTTTTGTTGGATAAGGTGTCTAAGTCCATAACTTATTTGGTATATACTTGACCCGACTGGCATGGTCCATTTGGGTTGCATCTTATCCAAACTATTTATGGATAATTTTATGAGAGTTATACACATATGTTTATTAATATATTATAAGTTATAATATATTAATATGAAGTTATGTTATTTAATTAGTATTAGTCTTAAGTTAATTATGAATTAGTTTAGAGATTAAAAGGAAGACTAATTAGATTATGGGCTATTGGTTTTATATGGTGTGGGCTAACACTCATTTGTTAATAGGCTAGGCTTTGATGAAAGACCATGGATGATCCATGGAGCTTTTAATCCATGGATCCTTGGAAAGGAAATGTCATGGGTTATTAGGGTTTCACCCTAACCATGTACACTATATAAGCATGCATATGGTGCATGAAATGGTAACTAGTGAACTAGTGTGTGTGTGCTTGTGTGTGGCCGAAAATACAAAGTGTGTATACTCTCTCAAAGTTTTCCAAGAGTTTGTGGTGTTTTGTGATTCCATTTGAGGCATTCACACTATTGGTGCTTGGCCCTCAAACTCCTCAAGAACCAAACTCATCAAAAAGGTATGTAATCTCTTCTAACTCTTTTATGTTGAAATGTTCCCCATGCCATGTTAGATAGGTTATAATCCTTGGAAAATTATTATTTTGCATGTATTTAGACAAACAAAGATCCAAGGTTTATTAGGGTTGCATGCACACTTATGAAGTGTTAGATTGCTCAAAACCCAACATTAGTATCAGAGCCTAGGCTTGCTTTTTTGATACTTGATGCAAAATAGTTGAAAAAGTCGAAAAACTTGTTGTCTGCCTGATGAACTCCCTGAGTCCATGGGGGGACTCGCCGAGTTCATGTGTATCTTCAACCTACTCGCCGAGTAGGTTCATGCACTCGACGAGTAGGAGCCACAGAGTGCAGATTTTCGACTTTTGCTGCTGGAAATGGACTAGAAACATTACCCTAAACTGTTTTGGTGTTTTAAAACTTGTTTTAGTTGGTGTAATGGTTGTTCTAATCCATTTACAATAGCATATATCAAAATTGCATGATTTTTTTATGTGTTCATATAATTCTTGAAATTTTGATGATCATGTTCATGTTCTTATGAATTTAGAAGATGATAGGAATTATTTGCTGAATTGTTTAGAATTAATTCTTGATCATTTATGTGTTTTAATGGAGTCCATAATTTGTCCTCAAGTTATGGATATCCAAAGGTCAGTTTTCTTTAACACACACATTTAAACACATAAGTTACATGAAAATGAAGAGTCTTCATTTTTATGAACCTTTAATTCATAAGTTATGAAATGAAAAGGTTTTAGATGGTTACAAAACTTGCCCTCAAGTTTTGGAATTTGTAAAGTTTCACACACTTTGATAAACTTTAATTCCAACCCTTAGAGTTTTAATACTTAAAATTCAACCCTTATACTATTTATAACATTAATGGTTAATTATTATATATATGTATAAGAATAAGTCGTTCTACCGTTAGTAGGCCTCATTCATGAAGCCGGTCTATAAGGTGGGCATAAGGTTGTTGCCTATAAAATGGCAACTTAATGGGTGTCCACTCTCACCCACCGCTTGCTTGACTGGTGGAGGGTCGTTAGCCAAACGGGTAGGACAATGACTTTAAATCCTCATTAAAAGTATAATGATTATTATAAAGTAACTAAACCTTTTTAATTCCCAATCTTAGTTATTTTAGGAAAAATGTGAACATGGTGCTAGTCCATGGAATTCACACTTTGTACCTTACCAAGTCGTTGGTGGAGCGTGTGTGGTTAACTGGCACACTAACTTGGACTAGTAAGGATCACGAAGGGTGACTTAATGTTTGTCATAGATCAATGGAGCGTGTGTGGTTAACCGCCACATTGATTAGGTGATAATATTAAGGGTACCAAGTGAATTAGCATGGTTATTCACACCTTGTTTTGTGATCCTCAGCATCCCAGTCACAAAACTTGAAGGGCACAATCGAGATTGAAACATGCCATTGAAAAGTTCAATGAATCTCAAAAGAATCTAGGAATTTCAAATCCAATTAAAACCTAATAATTCATTTTGTTTTTCATGGTGGAAATTGGTGAATCGTCATTCACCTACCTTTCAAATATATTATTACTTAGATTACGGCATCCCTCTTCTAAGTATAATATATTGTGATTGGGTCCTAGCCTTAATATTACATTTGGGTGTCTTATTAAGGATTCTATATATCTAATCTAAACTTGCTTTCTTCTTTCAGATGTCTTCCAACACCAATGCTTCAGGCTCTAACCCAACTGGTTCTTTCTCTCTCATGAATCTTTGTGGGAGGGTCATCTTTGATGGTTCCAACTTCATGGATTGGATTAGGAACATCAGGATGGTTACTCGTTATGAGGACAAGGAATATGTCCTCGATAAGGAGTTAAAAGAGCTTGATGAGTCTACTGCTACTCCTGAGGAGATCGCTGAATTCAGGACACATGAGAGAGATGCTACTAAGGTGGCATGCATCATGATGGCCACGATGACAACCGAGCTCCAAAAGTCATATGAAGATTACTACCCTTTTGAGATGCACCAAGACCTGATGGAACGGTACCATCAGAGTGCTCGTTAGGAGCGGTATGAAATAATCTCCTCCATAATAACTACCCGCATGAAGGACGGTGATTCCGTCACGGCTCACATGCAAAAGATGCAAAGGTATGTGGACCGTTTGCTGAAGCTAAATGTGAACATCCCTGAGGAGTTGGAAATTGACATCATTTTGCACTCCTTACCTTCTTGTTATGACCATTTTCGTATGACATATCATACGAACAAGGAGGAAGTTACCCTCAGCAAGCTTCAAGGACTCTTGAAGACCGCGGAAACCGGTCTTAAGGGCAAGGCGGTTGTTACCTCTACTACTGCTACTCCAACATCTACCCCTGTTTTAGCTATTAGGCAAGGCAAAGGGAAAAAGAGGAAGCACCCTTCGAAGGGTACCAAGGGAAAGTCTCTTGAAGGCGCCTCATCGAAGACCAAGAGCGGTTCTGTCACTCCTTCTGCCATTCCCAAGGATGCTGAATGCTTCTATTGCCATGAAAAGGCACACTGGAAGCGAAACTGCCCTAAGTACTTGCAGGATCTAAAGGATGGGAAAGTGAAACCCACCCATGCAGGTATTTACACTATATTGTCTAATTACTCATTATATTCTAACTCTTGGGTGCTTGATACAGGATGTGGTATTCACATATGTTCTGATATGCAGGGCCTAAGAAGAAGTGAGGATGTGGAGCACGGGAAGATAAACTTGATCATGGGGAATAGGAAGGCTTCACCTGTTTCCAAGATTGGAGTTTATACTTTGTTGCTTAATAATGGGTTAAAATTAGATTTGAATAAATGCTTGTACTCGTCTGAAATGGCGAGAAATATTATTTCTTTTCATGCTTTGTACAAACAAGGTTTTACCTTTTCGTTTAATAATGAATGTGGTGGTATTAATGCTTTCTTTAAAAATGTGTTTTATTTTAAAGCGTTACCTTGTGATGGTGTGTATGAAATTGTGTCGATTGTAGACAACTTAGGAAATAATGTGTTGTATATTGATTCTTCTACTAGCCTAGATAAAGCATCATTGTGGCATTGTCGTCTTGGACATGTAAACAAGAAACGCATAGGCCAACTCCAAAAGAGTGGAGTTTTGGAATCATTCGACCTTAAATCGGATGATAGTTGTGAATCTTGTCTACTTGGAAAGATGACAAAATCACCCTTCACTGGAACTTGTGAAAGGGGTGAGGGTTTGCTGGACCTAATACATACTGATGTATGTGGGCCATTCAAAACCGCCACAAGGGATGCTAATCGGTATTATGTGACTTTTATTGATGATTTTAGTAGATATGGGTATGTCTACTTAATCAAACATAAGTCAGAAACCTTTGAAAGGTTTAAGGAATTTAAACAACAAGTAGAAAATCAGTTGGGCAGGAACATTAAGATGCTTCGATCCGATCGAGGTGGTGAGTATCTTAGTACCAAGTTCCTTGACTATCTTAAGGAGTGCGGGATTGTCTCACAATTGAATCCTCCCAGGACACCACAGCTGAATGGTGTAGCTGAGAGGCATAATCGAACTTTGTTGGACATGGTTCGCTCTATGATGAGTCGAGTTTCGCTACCAATCTCTTTTTGGGGGTATGCCTTAGAGACTGCCACCCATATCCTTAATCTAGTCCCTACAAAGAAGGTTACCAAAACACCTCATGAGATGTGGAATGGGAAGGTTCCCAATTTGAACCACATCAAGATTTGGGGCTGCGAGGCTTTCGTGAGGCGTGAGACTCATGATAAGCTCGAACCCCGAAGTGAAAGGTGTATTTTCATCGGCTACCCACATAAATCTTTTGGTTACCTCTTCTACAGACCCAGTGAGAATGTGGTCTTTGTAGCAAGAAGAGGGGTCTTCAGTGAGAGAGAATTTATAAGCCAAGGAGACAGTGGGAGGCAAATTGATCTTGAAGAAATTCAAGAAGCAATTGGTGAAAGAACCTCAGACACTAGCAATCAACCTGAGGACGAAACTCCTGTTGAGCAAGCTGACATGTCTGTACCTCCGAGGCGTTCCACACGGGTTAGGAACACACCTTCGTTTTATTATGGCTTTCATATTACTACGGAAGGTGATACGTTTATCAGCGATAGTACACTGGTAAATTTGGATGAACCTAGCAGTGTTAAGGAAGCCATGGCAGGCCCGGAGTCTGCTAAATGGAAGGAGGCTATGGACAGTGAGGTACGGTCCATGTATGACAATCAAGTTTGGAACTGGGTTGACAATGTACCAGGCCGTAAAACAGTCGGGTGCAAATGGATCTTCAAGAAGAAGACCGACATGGAAGGAAAAGTGCATACTTATAAGGCTCGACTGGTTGCGAAGGGTTTTACTCAGACTCAGGGTATTGATTATGATGAAACCTTCTCGCCGGTAGCAAAGATTAAGTCTATTAGGGTTATGCTAGCCATTGCAGCATTGCATGATTATGAAATATGGAAAATGGATGTCAAAACCGCTTTCCTTAATGGAAAGTTGGCTGAGGATGTGTACATGAATCAGCCAGAGGGTTTTGTCAGTGCAGAGTACCCGAATAGAGTATGCAAGCTTGAGAAATCCATTTATGGATTAAAACAAGCATCTCGTAGCTGGAATCTTTGTTTCGATGAGAAGGTCAAAGAGTTTGGCTTCTCGAGAAGTGAAGATGAGTCTTGCATGTATGTCAGAGCTAGTGGGAGTATAGTTAGCTTCTTGGTACTGTATGTGGATGACATACTACTTATAGGAAATGACATCCCAACCTTGTAGGAGGTTAAGTCCTGGCTTGGGAAGTGCTTTGCTATGAAGGACCTAGGGGAGGCTACCTATATCCTAGGGATAAGGATATTAAGAGAAAGGAGTAAAAGACTAATTGGACTTAGTCAGAGTACCTACTTGCATAAGGTGTTGAAAAGGTTCAACATGCAGAATTCCAAGAAAGGAGATTTACCGATCCAAAGGAATGCCAAACTAAGTAAGACTCAGAGTCCGAGTACAGAGGAAGAGATAGCTGAGATGAGCCAATTACCGTATGCTTCCGCTGTTGGATCGATCATGTATGTTATGACTTGTACCCGCCCTGATGTGGCATTTGCTTTGAGCATGGTCAGCAGGTATCAGGGGAACCCTGGCAAGGCTCATTGGACCGCGGTAAAGAACATTCTCAAGTATCTGCAGAGGACTAAGGATTGGATCCTTACCCTTGGTGGGAGTGATGACTTGAGAGTATTAGGGTATAGTGATGCTGGTTTTCAGACTGATAGGAATAACTTCCGCTCTCAGTCGGGCTGGATCTTTACCTTAAATGGAGGGTCAATTTCTTGGAAGAGTTGCAAGCAGGAGACGGTGGCTGATTCGACTTGTGAATCAGAGTATATAGCAGCGAGTGAAGCAACAAAGGAGGCGATATGGCTAAAGAACTTCATCGGAGACCTTGGAGTTGTACCAGCTATTAAAGAACCTATGGAGATTTTCTGTGACAACAATAGTGCGGTTGCCTTAGCCAAGGAACCAAGAGATCATGGCAGATCCCGACACATTGACAGAAAATATCACTTCATAAGACACAAGATTGAAGAAGGACTCCTCGTGAGAAGGAGGATATCGTCGGATGAGAATCCTGTAGATCCCCTTACAAAGGGACTGACGAGGGATAAACATTTTCAGCATGCGAGGCACATCGGGCTGAGGGACGATATTAGTTTTACAAATTAGATAGTTTTCCTGAAACTTGTAAAATGTAATCGACGTTTGATGATGAATAAAATTTGTGATTTATTTATGAGTAAAGGGTTACTATCATTGTCAATTATTTACTATTGTTTCAGTTTTGCATGTTTTGACTTCCAGAATAATTAATTTATTCAAACCTCCACAATCGGTCATACATCGGAAGTAGGTATGAATCAAGATTGTCATGAATTGGGTTTGTAGATGGCTGAAAGTGTTTAGATATGGCAATGGTTGCTGCAACATTCATGAGTACTCATAAGTTATGAGTATTGGTATAAACCCACGCTCACTTGTATCACTTCATGGAATTTATCTCGAGTGATCGTGAGACGATAATATCATATAAGTCTTCAAACCTAGAGATATGAGTTGTTACCTATGAGTTGGTTGTGCATTGATTGCACGAAACGCATCAGTAACTTGATGTTATAAAACGTGCCTTTGTGTACAATTCAACAAGTAGTAGAACAAGCATATGAGTCGAAGTTTATCTATTCCTTCTAGAAATAGAAGCGATATCTGGGCCCCTCGATGATTTTGTGTTGACCCATGTACCGGGCCCGGTCAGAACTAAACTGATGTGTTCAGTGAAGTTCTTAGTCAAACAAATCGGAAATCGAGAAACAACTGCCAGACAATAAGCAAGACATAGTTCCATGTGTTTGTCCGGCTGATATCATGAGAACAGAGGATTATATGATCACTTGTCTTAAAATGGCGCTTCATAGTTCAACGGAGTTTTCGAGAGCTACGATTGCTGGTTGGTTCCTGAAGTTATATACGCAAATACAGTTATTAGACTTATCCAAGTGGGAGTCTGTTGGATAAGGTGTCTAAGTCCATAACTTATTTGGTATATACTTGACCCGACCCGCATGGTCCATTTGGGTTGCATCTCATCCAAACTATTTATGGATAATTTTATGAGAGTTATACACATATGTTTATTAATATATTATAAGTTATAATATATTAATATGAAGTTATGTTATTTAATTAGTATTAGTCTTAAATTAATTATGAATTAATTTAGAGATTAAAAGGAAGACTAATTAGATTATGGGCTATTGGTTTTATATGGTGTGGGCTAACACTCATTTGTTAATGGGCTAGGCTTTGATGGAAGTCCATGGATGATCCATGGAGCTTTTAATCCATGGATCCTTGGAAAGGAAAGGTCATGGGTTATTAGGGTTTCACCCTAACCATGCACACTATATAAGCATGCTTATGGTGCATGAAATGGTAACTAGTAAACTAGTGTATGTGTGTGTGTGTGTGTGCTTGTGTGTGGCCAAAAATACAAAGTGTGTATACTCTCTCAAAGTTTTCCAAGAGTTTGTGGTGTTTTGTGATTCCATTTGAGGCATTCACACTATTGGTGCTTGGCCCTCAAACTCCTCAAGAACCAAACTCATCAAAAGGTATGTAATCTCTTCTAACTCTTTTATGTTGAAATGTTCCCCATGCCATGTTAGATAGGTTATAAACCTTGGAAAATTATTATTTTGCATGTATTTAGACAAACATAGATCCAAGGTTTATTAGGGTTGCATGCACACTTAGGAAGTGTTAGATTGCTCAAAACCCAACAATTTTGTGTCCTAAACACATCAAGGTAAAGTGCTAGGCTAGTCTCTTGGCTTAAGGAAGGCATATGGGGCATTTTTGGCACCATGAAAGGGAGTTCACACCCCAAGAACGTCCTTGGCCATGAACTCTCTTCTAACCCTTGTTTCTTAGTGTTTTTAAGGCCTAGACATGTCAAGGGTTTTTCTATGTTTGGTTCTAAGGTCTATAGGGACATAAGGCACACTTTTGGCCTCAAATTTAGTGTTCACGGTCCAAGAGGATCTTGGGCCATGAAAACCCTTTCCTTGGGTTTTATTGATGATTTCCATGTTATCTAGTCATGTAGTACCCTTTAATACACTCTAGGGTCGAAGTACTTACAATTGGGGGTGAACGGATGAAGATCCTTGAGAGAGAAATCAAGTTTTCTCTGGTTGGAATTGAAAGAAATGAACCAAAATGGCTAAGTCTCCTTATATAGCCTTTAAGGTTTTCGGTCCCAATAACATTTTTGGACCATGAATTCCAAACTCTTGATGTTTTGGGCACTTATTGCTACATAATAAACCCCAGGGTATCCTCTCTCCCAATATCTTCTGAAGCACTAACCTTAATAACACTCAAACTTATCCCAAAAGTTTGAAAGTTATCAGAACGGATTTGACTTCTATTGCTATGGATGGTTTTACAGAATGGAAATTTTTGGGTTGTCACGATGAGTACTGGCATAATGGTTTGAAGAAGCGACTTAGAGGATTTAGGAGGATTGCTAAGGAAAGTATGGATAGTTCTGGAAGGTAGTATTGGGCCTGTACTAATAAAAGCATAGGATCCATACTCAAATCGATGAGAGTCTTGGAGACTCTAAGAAGCTTATGGGAGGTAGATTCTTGAGTATGTTCTGGTTAATGGTTTGTCGCTTTTTACTTAGGAGATGAGCTCGCATAGAAATGGTTCATGTTCGGGTTCCGGCTCAGGTGTAGGTGCTGAGCCGATTAGTAAGTAGTTGCGGGAGTTCCTCTCATCGGAGATGTCTTGTTGTGTTTCAGAGATAGTGGATAAGCGCTTGGGCGCGTTCCGTGCGGAGGTTATGGCTATCAATGGAGCTCGCAGACTGACTTTCCAGGAGTTCCATGCTTGTGGAGCCCCTGCGTTCCATGGGGATAATGACCCCATTATCAGTATGAGGTGGTTAACAGATATGGCTAACGCGTTCAGTATGGGTTTCTTCCCCGAGGAGGCGAAGACTCGATATGCTTCCTGCCTGTTGAAGGACCAAACACGTGATTGGTGGGAGGAGATCAGTAGTGAGTTGGGTGGTGATGCAGTCGATGCTATGTCATGGGATGACTTTTCGACCAGGTTTCGAGCTGAGTTTGCACTAGCGATTGAGGTGCAATAGTTGGTGCGAGAGTTTTTGGTTCTCCGCCAGACTATTGAGACTGTGGCAGAGATCACTGCCAAGTTCCAGGAGAGCGCCTTATTGTTACCGTAGTTTGTAGCAGACGAGGAGATCAAGAAAGTGAGGTGCCACGATATGTTGCGTGATGACATTAGGAAATTCATGAGTATTTCAGGATTCGAGACCCTGAATGACATGATCTCTAGAGCCTGAGAGTGAGAGTGGGAGATTGACTTGGAGCACATCAGGAAGAGGGGGGGGGGGGGGGGGGGCAGATTAGGTGCACGTATTAGTGGGTCCCAGGAGGAGATTTAAGACTTCCGATCGACTTTGAGATGCTAGCAGGACCGGATTCAGTGCAACACATGCGGGAAACTGCACGGTGGAGTTTGTCGCTCCAAGGGTTTGGGTTGCTACAAGTGTGGCAAGGTTGGTCACGTCGACGGGGATTGCCCTCAGGGGGCAAGCCCATTATGTTTTCAATGTGAGTGGGTGGGCCACAATAAGGCCACTTGTCCGACGTTAAGGGGAGGAGCAGTGAGTGCCCCTGCTCCGGCTTCTTTTAGGATCACCAATGGACGAGTAGGTAGGGCAGGAGTCCAAAAAGAGAGGAATTGAGTTCTGTAGGTTTGTATATTTTTCCTTCTTTTAGGTTATTTATATATGTGTTTATGGTTGTTGTAATATTGCATCAGTTTTGGTAAAGCATACATCCGATTCATTTCTTGCTCATGTATGAGTTATGTCTTCAAGTAGTGTCATATGTCAATTGCATACCGTGAATTGTTAGTGGTTAGTGTAAGGTTGTTTTCCTTTTGTTGGTTTGGAGTGTTTAGTTCCATCTTGGTTTATGGTCGAGATTGGTTCAGGGGAATTATGTGGAAGGTCTGCGGTCAGGGTTCAACAAGGTGGTTAGTCACCCTCGTTAGGATTCGTAGGGTTCAGTCATTGTGCTCTGAGCATCGGTTAACTGGACTTCATGATCTGGGTACGGTATCATTTCAAGGCATCTGGATTTATCAGTATTGTTGGGATTCAAGAAGTTTTTTCCTAGTCTTTAGAGGTTGTATGGTCTTGTAAGTTCGGCTAGTAATGAATTGCTAGCATTAGTAAGCGCTGGTTGTGAACATATCGATCATTGGAAGGTAGGAAGGATCGGGAATCCTTCCATTTCTTGTATGAAGTGGAGACTTAGTCTGATCGAAATGGGGGAGAACCGTTCAGGAACCTAGGACAGAAGCAAGCGTGAAATTGGGGTGAGCTCGTATCCCCATTCGGAAAGGAAAGGTGGCCCAAGTGGCTGCCTATATGGAGGATAATGTGAATTGGAAGTTCGGGAAACTTCCTGACTTTGGGACCACATCTCATTGATTTGTAGAAGACTATGGAGAACTAGGTTTAGGATCCCAGTCAGGACATGAGTTCAGCGTAGGATGTTAGACCGTGTGTGTGCTCAACTTTGGGTGTGTTCGGATTAGTAATCAGTAGTAAGACCATGGTCAGTGGTTGAGTTAGCGTGGAAAGTGATGTAAAACTGTGGGATAGCCGTAATATTCACTAGCAGCCAGATAGCATGAAGGTGTCGTAAGGCCACGGGATAGCCGTAACGTTCTCCGATGGCCACATAGCGTGGGAAATGTGGTAAGACTGCGGGGTGGCCCGTAGCATTCACTAGTTAGTAGGTAGGTTAGAAGTATTGTAAGACTGCGGGTGGCCCATAACATTCACTAGTTGACAGATATAGTAGTGGTGATGTAAGACTGCGGGGTGACCCGTAGCCTTCAGTAGTCGGCAGATAGAGTAGAAACGTTTTAAGACTGTGGGTGTGGCTTGCAGCATTCGTTAGTCAGCCGTTAGTACAGTGGTATAGTAAGACTACGGTGGTGGCCCGTAGCATTCAGTAGTAGTCAGTTAGTATGGGAGTGTTGTAAGACTACGGGGTGACCCGTACCATTTATCGGTCCCTATTTAACAGTGAGAATGTGACAGATTGTGATTCACTCATGGATTCCTTTAGATGATATAGGCCAGGACGGGTCAGTCGCACGAATGTGAGTAAGCCACAATATGATCGGATTCAAGAAATGGTAGGTCATTGGAGACCAGGCGTGATGTAAGACTATAGTGGTTTTGGTAGCATTCACTTTTCGTATTAGATTCGATGGAGACAGGTATTCAAACTGTAATAATTGGGAAGATCATAAGGAAGAATTGAGCCGTGAGTGGCAATATGGTTAGGGAAATTTCGATAGCCGAATTTCTCTTCGGAAGTCGCGTGGGGCGACTGTAAGGTTGCCTTGGCTCAACAACCGGGCAGGAATTCAGTATACCAGATAAGTTGACGACCAAGGAGGTCTCGGTTACCTTGGGAAAGAAGATAGGAGGCATTATGATACTTCAGACAGTGGTAGTGATTTGGGGATTTATGTGTGTGGAATAGGTTGATGATCGAAGGTGCTAAGTCACTTGCAGTAGGATTAATTAATCTCATAGTAATTGGTTTGACCATGTTGCGTAACTCTCGTCCGAGTCTAACCGTTGCAGGGATGAATCCTCTGCTCAAAGGATTATCTGAGCCTTCTGTCAAGTATAAGTGTTCTACAGTCGTTATGGTCAGTGATTTTGTTTCTAATGGTAGAATCGAGATAATCAATGTTGGAAGTGTGCATTTGGTCGTTCATTCGAGGAAGATTAAGCATGGTAAAGCTCAGCATGGGTGGTCTGTTAGGATGCCAGACCAACGCGGATTTCCGGTTTTAGAAAGGTAAAGGTGGCTTCTTTCAGAGGCTCAGGGTTAGTTATCTCCAGATTGTAGTTTTGATTTGGGTGTTAGTAAGGACTAATTTCGAGGATGAAATCTCATTTAAGTAGGAGAGATTTGTAACACCTAGTTTTTGAAAGTGTTTCATTGCTTGGGGCTGCAGGCCAATCATTAGTTGTCATAAGGTTTAGGGCCTTGGCAGTGGAAGGATTTGGCCCATTTCGAATAGGTGTGATAGTATAACTGGTCCAAGTATTCGATTGTGTCTTCAGCGGCCAACAATATAACTGTAACCTGATTACTTAGTCCTTTATGGGTCTTGGGTTTTGTTCGGAAAGTTTTTACGGATTGGGTTAATTATTAGGAGCGTTGGCTTTTTGCCACCTTTTTGTGGATATAATATTCGTTGGAAACAGACGTCAGATGAGGAACTTATGGCACTCTGAATGTTTTGGCGGAATTAGCTCTAGTGGAGATGTGTGGTAGATCAGTCCCATGCATGCAAGGATGCATGCACGTACCTGCCTAGGACTGCCAGCATAAGCTGGGTTACGCCCAACGTATAAGGATATTTGGTTGCAGGTGGTTTGTTAGTACGTCGGATGTACTAATATGTACGCAGGGTGTACTCCCTTCATACAAAAACCCTAGATTTTAAGGTTTGGCACTATATAAGGAATAATATGCCTTAAAGCCCAACCACCCTCTCACCCTCAAGTAGCTACCATGAAACCCTAATCCATATTTTTTGCGGTCTTGTGCTTGGAAGGCCTTTTGAGAGTATTCTTAGTGTTTTGATCCATTCCCCAAGGAAGTGAAGGATGAAGCAAGGTGGTGGTTCAAAGGAGAAGGTGTAGACTTAGGATTGTTGCTCCATTTCAAATCTTTTGAGGTATAAAGTCTTATACTTTGTGGTTATTTCCTTAGATCTCTTATGTTGGGTTTTTGGACCTTTTTGGTCCAAAGGATGAAGCTTTATGGTTCACATATGTTTTCTAGGCTTAGGTTTGCACCCTTGGTTCTATTTGAGTCAATAAGCCATAAACTTTCCATCTTGAAGGTCTTGATGTGTTCATGCATAAGTTAAGGTCACTCTCATGGAAGCAGAATGTCATTTTTAGAGTTTGTGCTTATGTGGGGCATGCAAAGGCACCAAGTTAGTGACTTTATGGGTTCAGACATTAAGTAGAGCTCAAATCTATGATTTGGTCCCTTGGTTTGAAGCATTAAGTGATTAATGGGAAAAACGACTTAACAGAGGAGTATGTTGGGCATACAAGCTGGTACGTGTAGCGTACACGTCTTGAACCCAGTACGCGCTGTGTACAGCTGAGTACGCCCTACATACTCAGTCATAGTGGGTTTCGCACAAGTGGGCCTCGGTTTGGACCATTCCTTGGACTTTGCTACATTGGGCTTTTGTGGGCCACAAGAAATCAAATATTTTGGGCTAACAATATGTTTGAGCTTTAGGGTAAGGCCCGTTAGAGGGTTGGGCCCAATTTGGAAAATTGGGCCATTAGTGGGCTTTTATGGATTTTAGCAATTGGGCCTTTTTAGTCCTGGGCTTGGGACTTAGTTATGAATCTTGTTGGGCCAGGGGTAAAATGGTCAATTTACTCCAAGTATGGATTATGGATCATGGACTGGGGCCCAATGGCTACTTTGGTGATAATTTGGTATTTGTAACTCGAGGAATTATTAGGGCGGCAGCTAAAAACTTCTTGCAGGGAGTTTCAACATTTGAGGTGAGTCTCCTCACTGTTTTGTATGGGTTGAAGGCACCAATTTCTGCACGTTTGGTTTATATGTTGTAGGAAGACACGGGGGCTAGCCCTAGGCATTATGTATTAAAAACCAGGAGGTGGCTACTGGCACACTATATGCTAATTAGCTAAGTAGAGTAGTATGTATGCTAGTTGTCTTTGTGATGCTTGCATGGAAGACTAGGAGGTGGCTCTTGGCACTTGTCTGTAAGACCCAGGGGGTGGCCCTCAGCTTGGCAAGAAAGACCACATGGTGGCCCATGGCATAATGGCAAGATTGTGTGCGGCACGTAGCACCTTTCTTGATTACGATTGTCAGTTTTTGTTTCAGGTACCTCTAGTTTTCAAATAAAGGAGCTCGGGACGATTGGAACGCATACTCCTATGTTTTACGAAATATGTGATTTCTGGGAACGAACTCTGATAAATGTTTTATTTGAAATGCTTTTCAGTGTGTGAACCAAGTTACAAATGTGCTTTAGTTATATTAACAATGAAATTCTTGGTCATGAATTATGGGATGTTACAAAGTGGGTTCAACGTCTCCAAAGGTTGTCATTCTAAAACACTATATGGTTGTTTTTATTATCATTCTAACCTCTATAAATGGATCGTAGATGGTTTGGTTTTTTTATAAACTCAAAAATAAACTTGTTATATTTAATTAAAAGCTTATGTTGCCGCTTATTATGAAAAGCTACACTTATAATTTGTATCAAAACTAATCAGTTCTATTAGAAAGATCTTTTGAATGTTAGAATGATTTTTATGTTTGATAATACTTGGTTCATGGGAAACTAGCATGGATTACTTCTGGTTAAGAAAAGTACATATTTTTCTTCTTTAAAACTTGTTGTTTATGATTGTTTATTATTATGTATAACAAATTTTCATGCATTTTTTTCTTATATTTGATATGTTGTTGTGTATAAACAAGCAATTTTGACCTTTGTGTTGTGTTTAGTTGATACTTATTTACTCATAAGATGTAATGGATAAATATGTATTATTTTTCTTTTTGAAACATCGATAAAATTTCTGTAAAATTTAAACTTTCCAAAACAATCCATTTTCTTAAGAAGTGTTTACAAAAACGCTGTTTCCAAAACATTTATTTCAAATAGGAATCATTTACACATAGTTTTCCAAAACATTCGCATTATCAGAGTTTCCCAGAAACCATAAGTCCAAAACGCGAGGATGAGTACGGTCAGACCTTCACCTTGCCAAAACATCTGAAGCACTTGAAATAATAAACTGAAACCATAAACACAAAGTTTAGTGAGTTCCCACAAAGTAACAACACACAAATAGTAGCACATATACAGATAACAACATGCATACGGAGCCTTCAACATGCCTGGACTGCATCACCGGTCCTATAGCCTGTCTGGACCACTCCCGAGCCTTCAGTATGACTGGATCGCCTCGCAGGGCCTACAGCCTATCCAGACCGCTCCCGAGCCTTTAAAATGACTAGACCGCCTCACATGACCTACAACCTATCCAGACCGCTCATCGGGTCTTCGGCCTGACTGGACCGTCTCGCAGGGCCTTCAGTCTATCTGGACCACCGTGGGTATGTTGGCCTTCAGCACAAAGCAGGACCGCCTCAACCTAACCACACACACTTTTCGACATATACATAGCAATAAACATATAACCAATCAACAGACAAATAGGCAGATCTTACAGATCACCAAGCATAGCATCATCATATCTACTAGGATACAGATCTAATAGATCATAGCAGCATAGCAACTTACTAACTACCAGGATACCGATCTAACATATCACAATAGTATAGCAACATCCTATCTATCAGGATACCGATATAACAGATCACCACAACATAAGAATACGAAAAACCAAGATAACAATCCCAAAGGGTCGGTATTGGTGCCTTCGAACCTATTAGTACAGTTAGGAAAACTTACCTCGAAAGTTGAATCTCACTGCATGAAGTCCGTAGGTGCAGCCCTGCCGACTCCCCGAGCTATCAATACCAAAATGTCACTCAATAAGAAATTAGGTTCCAAACTATGTTCCATAACCCTTACTTGGGGTGAAATGACCGCTTCACCCCTGGTCCAACAAGATTCACAAACAAGGCCCAAAAGTATCAAATCCATAAAAACCCATCAATGGCCCAATTTTCCAAATTGGGCCCAAACCCTTACATAGGCCTTTCCCAAAAGCCCATTTACTTTTCTAAACTAATGATTTTATGATGGCCCAAAGGTGCAAGCCTATTGGGGCCAATCAAGGCCTAAATATATTGGGCCTAATTCATTATCCAAGGCCCATTAGGTCAAGCCCATCAAGGAAAGCCCAACCAAAAGTCCATTACTCTAAAATCCTTAGTCCATTACGAGCCCGAACGAAAGGATAAGTCCAATACCAAGCTAGTAAACAATTAAAGAGCTCAAAAATTGCATAGGTGATGCTCACGTCGTGTGTCTGGATCTGACTAAAAATGAGCATTAAGCTCCTAATCCATTAAGCCTTAACATGGTACAGTCTATAGGGTCTTCCTTGTCCCCAAGGACCATAAAAATCAAAGCTTTCTAGTTACATATGTCCAATACATGACTTAAACACCAACTTAGATCAAAATGAAGGAAAAAGGGCCAAGACTCAAACATGGAGTCCAAAACCATGACCAAAGTCAAGATCTAGAACATATTGGACTTAAGATACCACCATGATCCATAAAGTTGCTAACTTTATGAATCCCATGCATACTAACCAACATTACAAGCCATGAAATGCATGGAAACTTAGATCTAGTAAGCATGGAAAGGAAATGCATGAGCTTGAGGACTTACAAAGGTCCAAAAGTTCCTCAAGTAGCTAATGATGAAGCCAAGATGCTAACAAATGCACCACCAATGATCTTCTTCATCCCCAAAGGGCTTTAAAGCTTCAAAATATGTTGAACAACACAAAGACTGACCAAGGAATTCAATGGGGGCTGAGATTCAGGTTTCCAGAGGTCTAGGAGGTAAAGGAGCCTGAGGAGAAGTAACCCTAATCATCTCATACCTTCAAATACCTGAAAATAAGGATTTTGGTGCATTAGGCACTCCTCACATCGTGAGCCTTAAATGAGCTTGGTCAACAAGTCAATGATCGCACACACAGACAACTCCAACTTCAAACGACCATAATTTCTTAGTTTCAACTCCGTTTTTGATGCTCTTTATATCCACAGAAAGGTGGCGAGAAGGTCTACATATCTATTAACTTGTGCTCACCTCAAAACCTTCTAAACGAAAAGCCAAAATTCATAAAGAGCTCGAACTGCCACTTTACCGAAATACCCCTTGGCTCCAAGACACAACCCAAACTCCCGGATCACCTCAGTTACATTATCCGTACCTAAATGGGTCTAGATCTCTCTTTTCCAAAGGCCCTAATCCTTATGATAACCTATCTTCAGGCCACTGTACCGAATTAGAAAGCGATTTGGAGCTGGATGTTACAACTCTCCCCCACTTAAATTAGATTTCGTCCTCGAAATCACTCCTTACTAACACCCATATCCAAAAAAACGATCTGAGGAATGCAGCGGATGATTCAACACGTAAGGCAACCTTCTCAAGACCATCGAAACTCAAACCGAACTCTTGCCCCTTAGAAATCAAACCTCAAACTTCTGCAAAACCACTTCCACCATTCTAAGATCAGGATTCTATAATGGTCTGTCTCTCCAACAGACCACTTATGCTGACAAGTTACGATCCCCAAGCCTCATTCAATAACTGACCATCCATAAAAGTTACAACCATGATTACCTTGATGCAATCTACGAGAGCAATGCCACTAACCATAACCCTCTGTTGAACAATTATACTTGACAAAAGGCTTAGATAATCCTGCAAGTAGAAGATTCATCCCTGCAACGGTTAGACTCAGACGAGAGCTGCACAACATTTTCAAATCAATTACTCTGAGATTATTTAATCCCGTTGTTGGTGATTTATCATTACCCAAGCAATCGGTTACTCCATCTATACATGAAATCCTAAAACTCTAATACTGCCCGAGACGTTGAAACAGCCGGAAACACTAAACTGCCCAAAACAGCATGCTGCCTCCTGGATACCTAAATGATTCTTGACTCTCTACTATGCCATTACTATCCATTGCTATGACGAGGAAAGATGATCGAACAAAAATTTCCGTGCTACAACGATTCTTATCAGCTCTGGTTTACCCCCATCGGAACAACCACTCGAGACATCATAAAGAGCTCTATGGCTTGTGACCACATAAGCAATTTCCAATCTTGAAAATCAAAAAACTAACAACAACTTGCAAAAAAAACGTAAATGTAATGCATACATCGATAGAGACTTTCTGATACCTAGAAGGGACCTAATCGACTCCCTTACAATGCCGACTGAGCACCACAGAACGGCTACCAAGCAAAACCTTACGAAAAGAAAGTCGCACACAACCTGCGGATATGATAACACTTGTACTCTTGATCCCATATCGAAACTAAAATCCAATAGAACCATGCACATAATTCGAACCAAGAGTCCCAATGACCTCTTGTTCAGCTTACGAGGAGGACCCCCATACACATATTTCAGAAACTGTAACATCCATAAAATTCATACCAAATTTAAACTTTTTCAATCATAATTAAAAGCCACATAGTATTGTTTACAAAATGTTTTCAAATCATTTTCCATCAGAGTGTCCCAAAAATCATAACATAAGGATGAGGAGCGATACGGTCACGCCTTCGCCTTTCCAAGGTCTCCTGAAGTACCTGAAACAAAACACTGAAACTGTAAGCCCGAAAGCTTAGTGAGTTACCCCAAAAATGCCGACCACAGTACCATACACATATCATATCATATCATATCATAACGTAAACATAACAGCCATGCATATTAAGTCTACTGTGTGACTGGTCCGCCCGCACCGGGCCTTCAGTCTGTCTGGTCCACTATCCGAGCCTCGGCACGTCTGGGCCGCCTTCTTGGGGCCTTCAGCCTATTCGGACTGCTCGCCGGGCCATCGGTCTAACCGGTCCACCCTGGGTATGTTGGCCTACAACACGAAGTAGGACCCGCCTCAACCCAACCCCAGTCCATAAACCATGTCCACATAAACATATAATCATATAACAATTCACAACTAATCAACCGATCTAGCAGATCACATAACATAGCAACATCCTAACCAGGATACCGACCTAACCGGTCACTAGCATAACATCATCCTATATACCACGATACCAACCTTAACCAGGTGTCTATTATATACCAACCTAACTACCCGGATGCATACATAGCCAAGCAATAACATAACAAAAAACTACTCGGATTTCCATCCGATAAAGGGCCGGCCTTGGTGCCTTAGACCCTGTCGATATAGTGAGGATAACACACCTGCAGTTGCCGACTTGAAGAAATAAGGCCACGTTGCTCCGACCACTAGCACAAACTCCAACACTGATCATTACCAAATAACGAAAACCAATTAACACCAATAATTACCAAAATACACTTACAAGTCAACTAGTCAACCCTTGGTCAAAGTCAAAGTCCTCAGTCAAAGTCAACCTTCCAGGTTGACCGTACTCGCCGAGTCAACCCATTGACTCATCGAGTTCCTATGCTCAGAAACTCCCATGCCACGACTCAACTTGCCGAGTTGCCCTAAGACTCGTCGAGTCCAACAAGCTCCGAATCCCTTCCTGATCAACTCATCGAGTCGTCCCTCGACTCACCGATTCACAGCTCAACCAAAAAGGTTAGGACTTCTCGACTAGACTCGTCGAGTCCAAGAACAGACTCGTCGAGTCCAAGGCAATCTTGAACAGACTCGTCGAGTTGTTCTTCCAACTCGTCGAGTCCATGCCCATATTTATACAACTCGCCGAGTCCACCCATGTGACTCGCCGAGTCGCTTCAGTTCTTAATCCATATAGTGGCTTTCTAAGCCATGCAACAACTCTATATTGTAGATCCAAGCTTCTAGGGCATGATCATCACGTAAAGTTGCAAACTTTACGTGTATGCAAGGCTCTAGGGGCTCTAAATGATCAAACCAAGGAAAGCCCTAGCCTCCAAGTATGAATGATTCTAAAAGAAAAGGTTAAGATAACAATTTATTACCTCCCAAAACGTGCCCAAACTGGAGTGGGTTCTTGATTCACACGAAATCCTTGGTGCTAAGCTCTTGATCTACAAGTCCCCTTCACAAAGTTCACTCCTCAAAGCTCCAAACACTTCTCGAAACTCACACTCTCGGATATTAGGGCTTCTGGAACTCTCTGGGGGATTACGGGTCTGGGTGAAGGACATAAAGTCCTTTAAATAGGGGGGCATGCCCGAATATTAGGGTTTTTCTCATTCTAACACCAACTCGCCGAGTCTAGCCGCCGACTCGCCGAGTTGGTTACTTTAACATGTGACCAGAACCGCGACTCGACTCGCCGAGTCTACCCATCGACTCGCCGAGTCGACCTTCCTTATTTAAACTAAGAACCCTGAACTTGCACTTATGAACTCGGGGTCTTACAATTCTCCCCCACTTCAATTAGGCTTCGTCCTCGAAGCCAATTGCAGTACACCATTCCAGATAACACTCCCACAATGTACCTCCTGATATCAATCGACCTATGTTTCTCCGAACATTTCTTATTAAACCTCTATAAAGTCCAACTCTTCCCTCCCAAAGTCACGACAACTGATTCAAGTCGACCACCGACTTCTTTCTCAATAACAACCCATTATTAACCAATGATCCCCCGATGATACCTTCATCACTCCAGATCGCAACAATCCCTTGAGTCTTACAAAGCTAGATATCACCCTGAACCACCAGGTCCTGACCCGGTACCAAGCTGCTACCCCTTTCCTCGACTGGCATATCCTTTATCGAATTCACTTATGGGACTTATCCCGCTTTCCTTCCCGAATCCAACTCATTTCTTTCTGAGCTGACAGGATGGCACATCCTACAACTCCAGAGCAACTCCCATGAGCTCTCCCCTACAATCACACATGCATGCTGAACCTGCTCTAACATCCTCGGGCTGGAAAACCCAACACACTGACGATACCTCCAGACATCCCCAGGATGATTTACCGCTACATACATAACTTCTTTATCACAGCCATACTGAAAATCCAAGGCTTCATCCTTGCATCCCTTCTGAACTCCTCGATTCTACTCAATGGAGTGCAACCCACTCACACCTCCTATCACGAACTGTAGGTCCTTGACCTGCGCTGCAATATCCTCGTATAGTCCTCAGCACCGGTCCAGACTACTCCCGAGTCTATTAACCTGCTGTCTCACCTTCCTTTGTCCAAACCTCCAATCTGGAACCACTATCCTCCTCCTCTCCTAAGGAGACTGAAAACATGTATGCGCATTATCCAACATTGCTACAACCTCAACGGGCATCCAACCCGTAAATGCTCCCATGTATTTGGTACAACCCCAATGCTTACTATCAATAAGTAAAGTACTTTTGATCACCCATTCCCATTATTGTTTTCCTTTCAGAGGACCTACACTCCTTCTAGAGCTATATACCTTCCCCTTCTAGGGAATCTACTCAACAATCCTTGCCACACTTGCAAGTTCCACTCTGCTAAACTCTACTCTACACTATCCATGTAGAGCAACTGCTATTCTTGAACTCCTATATACTCAGAATCTGATCACATACTAACTAGTCCCACTCACGACCTCCAGCCGACTCCATTATCATGATCAATACTTGGGGCCAGACCATATCGATTACCATCTCATGGCGACCTATTCACTTATACTCCTCATACCGATCCAATAACAGATACAGAGTCTTCAGCATGACTGGACCGCCTTTCCAGGCCTTCAGCCTATCTGGACCACTCTCGGAACCTTCAGCATGTCTGGACCGCCCTCCTGAGCCTTCAGCCTGTCTGGACCATTCCCGAGCCTTTAGCCGGGCTGGTACGCCTTCCGGCCTTTAATATATTCGTAACGCTTAAAATTGTCGTATGCCACCTTGAACGATTCTTCCGGGGAATCTCTCCCATGTAGTCTGTTCTAGCCCTCTAGGGGTTCCGAACTCCGAAACCATCCCTTGAATTTTTCCCCGGCTTAAACCCAGGCCTCACATCGATCAACTACCTCATCTGAACCCATGGTCTGCTCCCTGCCCTATGCGTCTATCACATACGCTAAATAACCCGCATACCCGTGCTGCAATGCTGCCAAGCCCTTGCAGCTAACAAAACCTACAATCTATCAATCCAAAACCCTCATAGTTGAGCACACCCTTAAGGGAATACTCGAACTTAACTCAATCATAACCAGACTTCCAACCCGAATTCCCAAATTCTGTTGTTAATTACCGAGAAGACGTGATACACATAATGGGGCGTTTTACCGAACCCCCGACTCACATAACCCTGAACCAAGCAGCCACTAGGGCCTCCATTCTCCCTATCGGGTTACGAAACTTATCCCTGTTTCAAAACCCTTCCCACATCTGCATCGCGGGGGAACAATCCCCCACTTAGATTCGATAAAGCCTTCATAATACATGGAAACTAGAGGATTCTCAATCCTTCTCACTTCCCGACGATCGATCCGACGCCGACCAACTCTTTCCCACTAGTGTTCCCTTACTAGCCCATACCGACTGATCACACACCTCCAAGAACCAGATGAGAACTTGCTGAAATCCAGAGAAACTGTCATCCACTAATGCTTGAGCGACCCCACACTCATGCCCTGAAGGCCAAGAGATAAATGATCCAACTAATACCTTGCCAACGAACCCCTTTCCGCTGGCGCTTCCGTCCGTCGATCACGAACGGTTGCTGACACCACTGAGTCCCGACAATGCTGAATGACCATTCTGAGAAACCCTACCCGCGGACTTCCTTCATAATACCCCTTTTTCCAAAGATGTTCCAACAAACTTCCCACTCCCAGGCACTAGAATCAGTCTCTTCAGGGTTGGCACCCTGACCCAATTATCAGCTCAAACGTCCATAGCTGAACTGCAGCAGCTAAAACAACCTCTGCCCTAAACTGGGATACAACTACTCCTAAGACATAATCTACACTCCCAATGTGCAATAGATTGTACTATCAATCCTTACCGTCCGATGCAAGAGATCTAGGGCAAACCGGACTCCACATTTACTTATGCCAAGTCGACCCACCTGCACTTACCAGTGCTCGAATAATGTTGCAAACCTCTGCAACCAACTGACCACAATGCTAGAGAAAAACCTGCCCCCGGGTCACAAGTCTGGTCACAACTTCGAGCTCGAGAAACTGAGAGGGAACAATCCTTTCACTACCAAACGTCAATCCAATTCATCAATTAACCATTTCACTTCCAGCTGCAAAACCCCAGTTGAACATAGTCATCACTCCTTTCCAGTGTCCCGGAGCCCATAGAGGTTCCGCTCGACCCTGACCTCCTCCCGTAGTCCTGAAATTGGCCAGTGCTGGAGCCTGCACCGCTCTTGCAACAAGCTCTGGACAGTTGACTCTCAAGTGCCCAATCCGATGACAGTGATAACAGATCCTCAAATCCTGAACTGGGGCTGACTGACGGCAATCCCTTGCATAATACCCCTCTTTCCCAGACTTGCGGCACGCACCACCGGACCTACAAACTCCGGTATGACCCTTCCCGCACTTCTCACAAGTGTCGCTGCTCTGACTTCCCAACCTGGAATCAACGGTCTTGGACCGTTTCGGTGCCGGCTGCGACTACACTTGGGCCTGCCTCTGCTCTCGCAACTATAACTCAATCTCCAACTCACGCTGTCGAGTGGCCTCCTGCAACTCCTGCAAGGTCTTACACCTCTTCGTACACACAAACTTCCTGATATCCCTCTTGAGCATACTCAGATATCGGGACATCTGAGCCTGCTCCGAAGTAAACTCAGGGAAAACATCGCCCTCTCAGTGAACATCCTGGTGATCTCCGTCACCGACTCTAAATCCTGCTTCAGTTCCCAGAACTCTTGAGTCAACCTTTCTCTCACAACCCTCGGAACATATCGAGTGCTGAACATCTCCCGAAACTGATCCCATGTAACTGTGGGCCACTGCGCATCCGAATAAGATCCCGTAGTCAACCTCCACCAATCCCTCGCCCCGAGCCTCAAAAGGTTCAGAGCACACCTCACCCTCTGATCAGCAGGGCATGAACACGTGAAGAAACAAACCTCCACGTCTGACAACCACATCATAGCAACGATCGGATCCTGAACTCCATCAAAAGTAGGGGGCATCGTATTATCGATGTCCCGATACTAAAAACCTTGACTGGTTCCTCTCCTTTTCCGTTGTACCTACCGCGGCAGCCGCCTCCGAAAGAGCTTCATAGTGCTCATCAAGGTACTCAAAAATGGCGGTCTTGATCGACCCAACATCTCTGGCAACTCAGCCGGAACATAGCAACAATCGCATCATGCAGGATCTCACGAATCTTGGCATCCAACTCGTCCGTACTCATCTAACCGATGGCCCCAGGTGGTACCGATCCACCCTGATCACCCTCTCTTAATCTCGATCCCGAACCGAATCCTGACCCAAGACGTCTCGTAATCGCCATACCGAAAATACATCACAGGCCATTAGGCATACCTCATGATAACCCCGAGAACTAGCTCCCAACAAAACCCTAAGGGTTGTGACTTCCTTGATACGCGTATGGGTCCTGTACTTTCAGTATTAAGGGCCCATACTACCTTCCACACCTACCCATATTTGTCTCAAGTATCACCACAACCCCCTAACAATATCATCAACATAGGAAATGCGTTCAACCCTCATTCTAGGGGAATACCAAATACCTCGCATCTAGACTCACCATTTATCACGACACTCACATCCATGAAACTTCCATCATCCCCTGCAGCGCTAATGCATGCTAGCTGCACATAATGTTGGAACCAATAGACTTTTGAATATTCGATCCTACCCAAAGGCCGAATCAACATTCTCAGGCTATAAGGTCTTTATTATGCACAGCCGTGATGCATACACTAAACATCTACAATTATGATGTCAATTCCACATACAAGAAACCCTAGGCTAATAGGTATCATGCAATCTGGAAAATCTATCATGTGATTCCTGAAGATCCTAGCCTAGCACTAGCATGTTGTTCTATCATATCAGAATATCAAATAACTGCATGGTATTTTGGGGTTTACTTACACGCTCCGACTGATCGTACCATCTGTATCCTCCATCATTTATTTTGAAAACCATTTTAAAACTTATTTTCGAAAATCTCCTTGATTTGAGACTGGAATCACACGAGTGTTCCTCCAATTCACTCAAACCAAGGCTCTGATACCAACTTTTAACATCCATAAAATTCATACCAAATTTAAACTTTTTCAATCATAATTAAAACCCACATAGCATTGTTTACAAAATGTTTTCAAATCATTTTCCATCAGAGTGTCCCAAAAATCATAACATAAGGACGAGGAGCTATACGGTCACGCCTTCGCCTTTCTACGGTCTCTTGAAGTACCTGAAACAATACACTGAAACTGTAGGCCCGAAAGCTTAGTGAGTTACCCCCAAAATACCGACCACAATACCATAGACATATCACATCATATCATATCATATCATATCATATCATATCATATCATATCATATCATATCATATCATATCATATCATATCATATCATATCATATCATATCATATCATATCATATCATATCATAACATAAACAGAACAACTAGGCATATCGAGTCTACTGTGTGATCGGTCTGCCTACACCGGGCCTTCAGTCTGTCTGGTCCATAATCCGAGCCTCGGCACGTCTGGTTTGCTCTCTTGGGGCCTTCAGCCTATCTGGACCGCTCGTCGGGCCTTTGGTCTAACCGGTCCTCCCTGGGTATGTTGGCCTACAGCACGAAGCAAGACCCACCTCAACCCAACCCCATTCCAACAACCATGTGCACATAAACATATAATCATATAACAATTCACAACTAATCAACCGATCTAGCAGATCACATAACATAGCAACATCCTAACTAGGATACCGACCTAACCGGTCACTAGCATAGCATCATCCTATATACCAAGATACCGACCTTAACCAGGTCTCTAATATATAACATCCTAACTAACCGGATGCATACATAGCCAAGAAATAACATAACACACAACTACCCGGATTCCCATCCGATAAAGGGCCGGCCTTGGTGCCTTAGACCCTGTCGATATAGTGAGGATAATTCACCTGCAACTGCCGACTTGAAGAAATAAGGCCACGCTTCTCCGACCACCAGCACGAACTCCAACACTGATCATTACACCAAAACCAATTAACACCAATAATTACCAAAATACCCTTGGAAGTCAACTGGTCAACCCTTGGTCAAAGTCAAAGTCCTCAGTCCAAGTCAACCTTCCTGGTTGACCATACTCGTTGAGTCAACATGTTGAATCGTCGAGTTCCTATGCTCAGAAACTCCCATGCCACGACTCAACTCGCCATGTCGCCCCAAGACTCGTCGAGTCCAACAAGCTCTGAGTCCCTTCCTGCTCAACTCACCGAGTCATCCCTCGACTCACCGATTCACAGCTCAACCAAAAAGGTTAGGACTTCTCGACCAGAATCGCCGAGTCCAAGAACAGACTCGCTGATTCGAAGGCAATCTTGAACAGACTCGTCGAGCTGTTCTTCCAACTCGTCGAGTTCATGCACATATTCATACAACTCGCCGAGTCCACCCATATGACTCGCCGAGTCGCTTCAGTTCTTAATCCATACAGTTTCTTTCTAATCCATGTAACAACTCCATATTGTAGATCCAAGCTTCTAGGGCATGATCATCACGTAAATTTGCAAACTTTACATGTATGCAAGGCTCTAGGGGATCTAAATGACCAAACTAAGCTTCCAATGGAGCTTTACACCTTAGGAGAGTCTCATCCTTGCAAGAAATGGAAACTTTATGGGCTTAGGACTCAAAAGAGGTTCATATCTGAAGTTTCAACTTCGGATCTAGCTTCCATAATAAAATTCCTTAACCAAGGAAAGCCCTAGCCTCCGCATATGAATGATTCTAGAAGAAAAGGTTAATATAACAATTTACTACCTCCCAAAACGTGCCCAAACTGGAGTGGGTTCTTGCTTCACACGAAATCCGTGGTGCTAGCCTCTTGATCTACAAGTCCCCTTCACAAAGTTCACTCCTCAAAGCTCCAAACACTTCTCCAAGCTCACACTCTCGCCCGAAGATTAGGGTTTTTCTCATTCCAGCACCAACTCGCCGAGTCCAGCCACCGATTCGCCGAGTTGGTCACTTTAACATGCGACCAGAACCGTGACTCGACTCGCCGAGCCTACCCATCGACTCGTCGAGTCGACCTTCCTTATTTACACTAAGAACCCTGAACTTGCACTTCTGAACTCGGGGTGTTACAGAAACCTATAATCTCATCTGAAAAGAAAAGAAATAACAGAGATAATCGAAAAGGTCACCTTACTCAAAACAAGAAATATCCTTAGAATCGGTCAAACAAGACCGCATACTTTTGTGACTGAATGGATTTGATCGCTACACCACTAGCTCGAGCAAACCATCAAGATGATCCTGAAGGTTACTAAAACCTGAGTCTGCTATGAACCAGGGTCCCACTCTACCATTGAGGATAAGCACACCTGACGACCAAAGGAACATAGAATATATTCAACAGGAGGGTAGCTAACGCATTCCTTGAATTTTAACTGCCACCACTTAAATCCTTTGGAGAATTCCCACTGGATAACGAACTCAATGAACAATGCTCTAGGACACCTTGACACCTGAACCAGAGAAACCACAACCCACCTGGAGTCGAACCTACCTGCTTTGGAACGGTTCACCGATCAACATCTGCCAAGCAAATTTGAAAGCATCAACCAAATAGCGAGCTGAAAAAACCCTCAAAGATTGACACTCAACCTGAGAATCTCAATTCTCCCCTACTGAGGGTTCTAACTACCACCCAATTGTTAGAAATCAATATAGAACTCAAACCGGCTCAACCAAGCACCATCGTTCCTAACGAGGGAATGAATAATGTACGCAAAATGATTCTCCCGCTACAAATCAATCGAAACCCAAGAGAAACCTGAATTTCAGTTGAAGACTTCCGACATGCAAAATGGCATATAACGACCCCCAATAACCCAAAAATAGCATAAAGTCAACCCGAGATATAACTTACCCAACCCAACAAAATTTCAACACAATATAATTCCCAATACAACCCCGTAGAATACAGGGGATGACACACCCTCAAAGCATCCAAAGAAATCCTAAACTTCTCCGCCTGAGTTAGCCTGACCAACCTGAGAGTACGCCGGAAGACTCCCCTTTGATCCCGGGTGACATGAACTAATCAATAGGATTCCCTTCCCTGGTTGCAATCCTAACGACAATCCGACGCCAAACTTTCCTCATTCCCGAGATTAGGGTCTCTTTCTTGCCTCACAAGATACTCATGTCACATCAATCCAACTGCGCTCACCAGTGCTAGAATACTGTCGCCAACTACTGCGATCAACTGACCCCGAGCTGGAGATACAACTTAACCTTCGGGTCACAAGCCCACTTCATTCTTCAAAACAGTAAAAATGAAAGGGTAGAACCCTTGCCATAGATAACAAAAATCCAATCCATCAATCAACTATCCTACTTCCAGCGGAAAAACTCAAGCCGATCATAATCATTGATCCCTTCATGAGTCCCGCAACTCGCATTCCCGACCTCGAGAAAAACCCCTGAGGCCTCAAACCAAAACTCACTAGGTCTGCACCACACAACCCAATATTCAAGATGCCACTGGGCTGACATACTAGGCCCATCCCCATGACTGACCAGCCACAACCAAAAGATTGATAGGAACAGAACCACTATCGCGAACCATGGTATCCAAGCATGCTACCTTCCCTGGCCAACCCTTATAATCCCTGAGATCTTCCTTGATTCGAGAATGGATCATGTGCTTCCAGTAGTACAGGCCTAATACTACCTTCCACACATATCCATCCTTTCCTCAAGATTATCTCGGGTCCTCTAAGTCCTAGTCATAAAATTCTCCTGAAACCTACTTAACCATGAAACAACTGCACTAACATACTCCCTAAGCTATCTTAGGATCCCACACCCTTCTGCCATTAGTTGCTGAAGAACTCCTCACAACATTAGTTAGCCATCTTATTAACACAATCACATGCAACAAAGCTTAGATAATCCTTCGAGTAACAGACTCATCCGTACAATGCTTGGACTCCAACGAGAGTTGCGGAATAGGGTCAACTCTGTCACTCTGAGATTGTCCAACCTTTTTCACATGTGACATGACATATTCACTTCACGGATAACTCACGTTACTCATGAGTTCCACAAAAGCACAAAGCAAGCAGCATTCGTGTAGAGGAGCGGACTGGGACCAAAATATAATAAAATAAAGCAGATCCTCACCAGAAACCCCCGATCTCCCAATCTCAAAATCTAGGTACAGCTTCGTCCTACTCTCACTCCCTAAGAGTGGCTAATCATTCCTCGTGCTAACCCGCTATACACTGCTGCCACTTAGAGAAAGCTACTGACCATCATCCAAATTAGTGACTGCCCAGCGGACCCCACGTGACTCTACATACCACTAATTACCACACGACCCTCCATTGGTTCTGGATGACTATTGCATGAATACAATCACATACCCCACCATTTAACAACATTACAATAAAAGATTCAATCCCACAACAGTTGGAGTTAGACAAGAGCTATGTAGTACGACCAAACCTTACAGCCCAAGGTCCTTTATACCATACGGCATGTGACTTAGCATATCCAATTAATAGCCAGTTCACATGCGAAAGAGTCACAAATCATCCAAACGAGAAAACACTATACGAACTAAGGAATCACAAAATAAGGCAATTCTGCAATCAAATTCCTGAGGATCCCTATCCTACAGCTAACATGCTGCTCTTGAAGGGTTTTCAGCACTCTAACAACATTATGTTTCACATGCAACCCTAGATGCTTTGAATCTAAGTTTTCTCTAATTATACATGCAATTTGATTTTCCAAAGCATACATCATAACAAGCATACAATTTGACAATTGAACAATATAACTAGTTAGATAACTTACCTCTTAGTAGGACTTGTAGTTCTTGTCCTTTAAAAGCTTTAGCACCTCAAATGTGATACCTCTAATGTGTCACAAACACCAAGTGCAAAAGGAGGCTTGAGAGAATAAGTTGTTTAGCATAAAATCGTTTCTCACTCTCCAAGAATGTATTGGCAACCGATTTTAGCTCTATCGGGTTCCTTTTATAATGTGACAAATGCTAGGGTTATGTCCATGCAAACCCTAATGCACCATGACCCTTCATATTACTTAGGCTACATAGGTTAAACCTCCATGGACTATCCATGATCGTTGAGCCCATCCAAAGTGACCATGGATCATTGGCCCACACTATAAGAATCATTGATTTACTAAATTAATCCCCGTATATTGAATCAGTCTCTTTCGATCACTAAATTAATTCCAAATTAATACTTGATCAATACTAATTAAATAATATTATTTCTTATTAATATATTATACTTGTAATATATTTCTTAATCACAAATCACCTTATTCTCAAAAGTCCATCCTATCAAATTGCATTGATGAAGGCAACCCAAAAGGACCATGGTACTCTTGGGTCAAGTACATACCAATTATAGTTATGGGCTTAAATAACTAATCGAACAGTCTCCCACTTGTATAAGTGTAACGTCACACCCCAAAACCACGAACGGCGGAAACGTTCAGGGGTGGAGGACGTCATGTACAGTATCACAACAGTGTAAAATAGTAAACAAGAAACAACATCATCCATTGCATTATAAGTAAGTTTTAATACATGTGTTCATTCATTGTAATAAGACACCAAAAATATACAATCAAAATAAAAGACGAGACTTGTCTGCTCCGTCTTCTCAAAACCTGGCCACCGTACCTGTCTACTGATGACCTGAGAATACAAGTTATTTTGAAAGAGAGTATCAGCTTTAAAGCTGGTGAATTCATAAGTATTTAAGTGTCATTGTCTTGCTTACTAAAAGCTATTTCAAAAGTCATGTAAACCTTTAAATGGAAATGTTGATGTAAATACGAAAAGCCCTAGAAAATCACTTATTTTCTATTAGTTTGAGATGTAGTCTTCTACCAAAACCCGAATATTTTGTAAGTAAAATGATAGTTTTTCGTTCTATTGACTAGTACTAAAGTACTTAGTCTAACCCGTCGCTTATGTGAATGTATCAAAAATAAAGTAAACAGGAAAAAGTATAACCGTGTAAGTATTACCCTTGGATCACCAGGGTTAACACGCCATCGCTGAAGCGAAAGGTATGGCCTAATGAACATCCGAAGATTGTCCAATTAACCTTTGTGGCGAACAGTAGGTTCCAGGAATGGTTAGTCCCGTAGCTGACTTTACATCACTGTAAGCGAAATAAAAAACCTAATGAACCTCCGAAGATTGTCCAATTAACCTTTGTAGCGAACAGTAGGTTCCAGGAATGGTTAGTCTCATAGCCGTCTCCAAATATAAGTAATAACAACCTAATGAACATCCGAAGATTGTCCAATTAACCTCTGTAGCGAACAGTAGATTCCAAGAATGGTTAGTCCCGTAACTGACTCTACATCGCGATAAGCGAACTAGATAACATAATGAACATCCGAAGATTGTCCAATTAACCTCTGTAGCGAACGGTGGGTTCCAGGAATGGTTAATCCCGTAACAGACTCCCATTGAACTGCGATGGGCTGGGTCATTTACTGAAAATACTAATAAATCATCTCCACGAATCGAGTTTCAAGTATTCCTATAAGTATACACAGGTAATTGTATCTACGTAAAGGTATTCATGTATCATGTAAGCATATGTAAAGGTACTCATGTATCAGGTAATGTACTAGTAAAGACTCATGAATGAACTGACTCTTGTGTGATTCTTTATAATAGGAATAATGTTTGATATCTTCTAACTATCCCTATGATAGTTAACTGAAAGGTAATTGGTTGTTCAAGTAGGTTTATACACTCTTCCAACCCAAGAGTGTTGTAAACTAAATGAAGGGTGAAAACTATAATCTCTAACATATAGATGAACATATGCGTATAAGTATAGTTTGGTTCAAGAAGGTAAAAATGGTTTTGTACGACATCTAGGAGTTTTGAACAATAATTAACAATGACTTGGTGTCACTTTAATAAACATTTCAAAAGTAATACATTTGATAACAAAGTATTTTTAAGATTTAAAACCATTTCATGCATCACCTTTTGTAGTATGTGAAATCTGCTGATTTAAAACACAGTTATAAAATAAATATAAATGATTTAATAACATGTTGTTTTCTACTTGTATTCCCCCCCCCCCAATTAAAGCATTTAAAATCATTTAAAACGTTGATTAGGGGTATGAACTCACCTGTAGATGTGGTTTGGAAGAATTGGATGGTGTAGGATTGTTAGGTGTCAAGTGAGGACTTGTACACACACTACAATCCTAATGAACATATAATCACACATATATGCACTCAATTAGTCTTAAATTACTAATTGATAATGATAAGACATCCTAGAACATAATAAACACGTTATATAAGTGTTTTAAGCCCTAAGGATTGCATCTAAGCTATTGTGGGACAAGGTACTTGGTTTTAGTGTTCCAAAGGACCCCATATATGAGTTTACTCTCCATATATCCTCACACATGGAGTTTACGGTTGTAAAATCTTGAGTTTATGGCTGTAAACTCCCAAACTTGGTGGTATTTCGTGTTTTGAAGTTCTAAATGATTGCTAGAATTATTCCAACTTGGTGGTTATATCCTTGGAAGGGTTTAAGGCATAGAAACACTCCTTTAAGGAGTTTACGGCCCTAAGGCCATTTCCTTTAGAGTTTGCAGCTGTAAACTCTTAAGGATGGGTGTTTTTGATGCTTTCAAGTCTCATACACATGTAGCATAGGTCTTAAACTTTTATCCCAAGCATAAGAAGGCCTTAGGCACACTTTGGTGCCCTTCTTTGACGTTCACGACCCAAGAACCTTATTAGGGACGTGAACTCACTTTGAGGGGTGTTTTTGATGTGTTTTGGTCCTTGATTTAAGTGGGAACAATTCCTAGTGAATGTCCAAGGCTTTAAGTGCCTTAAAAGCACCCTTTGATCCAAGTTATTGGAGTTCACGGTCCAAGATCATCTTGGGCTGTGAACAGTCATGCTTTTGTGTTTCTTGGTTGTTTTCTTGTCCCTAACACACATATATATGAGTCTAAGGTAGTAGCATAACACAAGGGAAGGTCTAGGCATTGTTTCGGGAGTTTACCGCCCAAGAACACCTTGGGGAGTAAACTCCTAAATCTAGTGATTTAGCCATCTAAATCATGTTATAAACACGTAATAAGCTTTCTAACACTAGTAGAAAGAGTTACTCATGTTTTGGTATAAAAACCCGAAGATCCGTGAGAGAAAAAATGGTTTTTCTCTAGTTGGAAATGCGAATAATGAATGAATTTGGTTTAGAATTCTATTTATAGTCCTGAGATATTTTTGGCAGAAAATATTTTTATTACCGAAATCATCTCTAATATAATAGAGTGATGGAATAAGAGAGTTGCACTAAACCCTAGTGCATCCACTCTCCTGATATCTTCTGAAGTGTAAACCCTAAAAAACTCGAACATACACAAAAAAGTCTGAAAATTAACTGTGACTGCTATAACTTCTATTGAAGTGATATAGTTTGTACAAAATGGAAATTTTGGGTTGTCACATCATCCCCCCGTTAGAAGGAATTTTGTCCCGAAATTAGAATTTAATCTATTAAGAAGTTACAAATAACTAAGCGAAAAGGTGAGGGTATTTAAGTTTCATCTGATCCTCACGTTCCCAAGTGAATTTAGGTCCACGCTTTGCGTTCCAGAGAACTTTCACTATCGGGATTCGACTCTGCTTTGTTTGCTTGACCTCTCGGTCCATGATCTCTACTGGTTCCTCCATGAAGTTGAGGCTCTCGTTGATCTCGATCTCATCGAGTGGAATAACAAGAGTCTCGTCGGACAGACGCTTTTTCAAGTTCGAGACGTGGAAGGTAGGATGTACGTTACTGAGTTCGTGCGGTAGATTGAGTTTGTAAGCCACAGGGCCGATTCTCGCGAGAATCTCGAAATGCCCTATGTATCTTGGATTAAGATTCCCACACTTTCCAAAGCATATCAAGCCCTTCCAGGGTGAGACCTTCAGTAGGACTCGGTCGCCCACCTGGAATTCCAACGGTTTCCTTCGCTTGTCAGCGTAGCTTTTCTGTCGGTCTCTAGAGGCTTTCAATCGTTCACGAATTTTAACAATCTTCTCTGTCGTTTCTCAAATGATCTCCGGACCCATGAGAGTGCTTTCGGGAACTCATCCCTTAGCTAACTGGGTATCACCCACTTCAGCCCAGCACAGAGGGGATCTGCACTTTTGGCCATAGAGGGCCTCGAATGGAGCTGCCTTTATGCTTGTGTGATAACTGTTGTTGTAGGAAAATTCGACGAGGGGTAAATGGGTATCCCAAGATTTTCCAAAGTCAATAACACTGGCACGCAACATATCTTCTAAGGTTTGGATAGTTCTCTCACTTTTCCAGTCGTTCTGTGGATGGTAGGCTGTACTCATGTCCAGCATAGTTCCTAGGGAACTTTGTAATGACTGCCAGAACCTCGAAGTGAATCTACTATCTCTGTCCGAGATGATAGATAAAGGAACACCGTGCATCCTTACAATCTCCCTAATGTAAGTTTTGGTAAGTTTCTCCATCTTGACTGTTTCTTTGATTGGCAGGAAGTGTGCAGACTTGGTCAGTCTATCGACAATGACCCATATGGAATCAAGTCCACCCGTCGTCTTGGGCAACTTGGTTATGAAGTCCATAGTGATCCGCTCCCACTTCCATTCTGGTATCTCCGGTTGCTGTAGGAGACCATAGGGTTTCTGGTATTCGACCTTGACTGTTGCGCAAGTAAGGCATTTACTCACGAAGGTAGCAATATCTGCTTTCATGTTAGACCTTAGGGAAGATGACACGTGCGAGTCTTGTTTACTTGGAAAGATGACTAAGTCACCATTCACGAGTACGTGTGAAAGGGGTGAGGGTCTATTGGACCTAATACATACCGATGTATGTGGACCGTTTAGATCAACTACGAAGGATGGGAACTGTTTCTACGTGACTTTTACCGATGATTATAGTAGGTATGGGTATATCTATTTAATCAAGCAAAAGTCAGAAACCTTTGAAAAGTTCAAAGAGTTCAAGAATGAAGTGGAGAATCAATTGGGTAGGAAAATCAAGATGCTTCGATCCGATCGAGGAGGAGAGTACCTAAGTCTTGAATTCCACGATTATCTCAAGGAGTGTGGAATAGTTTCACAATTGACGCCTCCTAGGACACCGCAGTTGAATGGTGTGGCAGAGAGGCGTAATCGAACCTTATTGGATATGGTTCGCTCTATGATGAGTCGTGCATCACTATCAATCTCTTTTTGGGGGTATGCCTTAGAGACTGCCCCCCATATCCTTAACCGAGTCCCTATTAAGAAGGTTGCCAAAACACCTCACGAGATGTGGACAGGGAAAGCTCCCTCGTTGGCACATATCAAGGTTTGGGGTTGCGAGGCTTTCGTAAGACGAGATACTCACGACAAGCTCGAACCTCGTAGTGAGTGATGTATTTTCATCGGCTACCCGCAGAAATCCTTTGGATATCTCTTCTATAGACTGAAGGACAATGTTGTCTTCATTACGAGAAGAGGATTTTTCCGAGAGCGAGAACTCATAAGCCAAGGAGACAGTGGGAGGCAAATCGAACTTGAAGAGATTCAAGAGTCGATAGATGAAGGAACCTCTACTGCTGGCACTCAACCCGAGGAGGAAACTCTGGTTGAACCGATTGACGAATCCTTACCTCTTAGACGTTCGGATAGAGTTAGAGTTCTACCCCAGTTTTATGGTTTTCATATTACTACCGAAGGGGACACGTATATTAGTGATGGTACACTAATAAATCTTGATGAACCTAATAGCTATAAGGAAGCCATGGCAGGCCCGAAGTCTGCGAAATGGAAACAGGCAATGGATAGCGAGATCCAATCCATGTATGATAACCAAGTTTGGAATTTGGTTGACAATGTGCCCGGATGTAAGACCGTTGGGTGCAAATGGATCTTCAAGAAGAAGACCGACGTGGATGGAAATGTACACACATATAAAGCACGATTGGTTGCGAAGGGCTTTACTCAAACTCCCGGAGTTGACTATGATGAGACCTTCTTGCCAGTTGCGAAGATAAAATCTATTAGAGTGATGCTAGCAATTGCCGCATTTCATGATTATGAGATTTGGCAAATGGATGTCAAGACCGCTTTCCTTAACGGAAAGTTGGTTGAGGATGTTTACATGGCTCAGCCAGAGGGGTTTGTGGATCCGAAGCATCAAAATAGAGTGTGTAAGCTTGAGAAGTCAATTTATGGACTTAAGCAAGCGTCTCGCAGATGGAATCTTTGCTTCGATGAGAAAGTCAAAGAGTTTGGATTTGTACGAAGCGAAGATGAATCTTGTGTATATGTCAAAGCCCGCGGGAGTATACTAAGATTCCTCGTTCTATATGTCGATGACATATTACTCATAGGAAACGACATCCCGACTCTGCAGGAGGTTAAGTCCTGGCTCGGGAAGTGCTTCGCTATGAAGGACCTCGCAGCGGCTTCTTACATTTTGGGAATAACGATAGTAAGAGAAAGAAGTAAGAGACTAATTGGACTTAGTCTAAACACTTACTTAGAGAAGGTACTAAAACGTTTTAGTATGGAAAACTCAAAGAAGGGAGAATTATCGATACAAAGTAATGCCAAGATGAGTAAGACTCAAAGTCCGAGTACCGAAGCTGAAATAGCAGAAATGAGCCGAGTACCATACGCTTCCGCAGTTGGCTCAATCATGTACGCTATGACTTGTACTCACCCTGATGTAGCCTTTGCTTTGAGCATGGTTAGCAGATATCAAGGGAATCCTGGCAGAGCCCATTGGATTGCGGTGAAGAATATCCTTAAGTACCTTCGGAGGAAGAAGGAATGGTTCTTAGTCCTCGGAGGGAGTGATGAATTGAAGGTGCGAGGGTATAGTGACGCCAGTTTTCAGACCGACAGGGACAACTACCGTTCGCAGTCGGGCTGGGTCTTTACCCTGAATGGAGGAGCAGTGACTTGGAAAAGTTCCAAGCAAGAAACCGTAGCTGATTCAACGTGCGAATCAGTGTACATTGCAGTGAGCGAAGCATTGAAGGAGGCAATATGGATGAAGAACTTCATTGGTGATCTTGGACTTGTACCTGCCATAAAGGATCCCATGGAGATTTTCTGTGATAATGAAGGAGCGGTTGCCTTAACCAAGGAACCGAGGGATCATGGTAGATCAAGACATATCGACAGCAAATATCACTTTATTAGACATCGTGTAGAAGAAGGACAACTCATAGTGAAGAGGATATCATCAGAAGATAACCCAGTAGATCCGCTCACGAAGGGACTGAGTAGGGTTAAGCACTTGTAGCATGCTAGGAGTATTGGGCTGAAGGATGTTATTAGCATAGATTAGATAGTATTAGAAACATGTAATAGATAAATGTAATTAACATTTGATGATTAAATAAAGGAGTTTTATTTATGAGTAATGTTACTATCTTATGTTGATCATTTAACTATTGTTTCATTTTGCATGTTTTGACTTCCAGAATAATTGAGTTTATTAGGAATAATCGAATTGTTCAAATTGTCCACAATCATTCATATGTTGGAAGTAGATATGAATGAAGATTGTCATGAATTGGTGTGTAGATTGTCTAAATGGTGTTAGACATAGCAAAAGATTGCTGCAACGTTCATGAGTGCTTATGAACTGGTTTTGAGCATTGGAACAAACCCGTGCTTGTTGGAATCACCTTATGGAATATGATATAAAAGGGTGATCGCAAGACGATAATATCATATAGTCTTAAAACCTAGATATATGGTTTGTTATTTGTTAATTGATTGTACATTGATGATGCGAAAATGCATCAGTAACTCGGTGTTATAAAACGCATTATTGTGTATAGTTGGTTAATGAATAAGTAAATGCATATAAGTCGAAGTTTATCTGTAACTTTTATCCCAAGAGGGTGAAAGCGATATCTCGGCCGCTCGATGATTTGATTTGACTTATGTGTCGGGCCCGGTCAGAACTGAATTGATGTGTTCAATTAAGTTCTATGTCAAATAAATCAGAGATCGAGAAACCTAAATGCTTGACTAATCATTCCATAGAATTGTCAGCATGATATCTAACAGAGGACGATACGATCCCTTATCTAAAGGAAAAAATTGATTAGATCAGAGTTTGACAGCGTCTTTGAGAGCTATGATTGCAAATCGAATTGTACTTGTGCATATAGTTACTAGACTTATCCAAGTGGGAGACTGTTGGAATAGTGTCTAAGGCTGCAACTATATTAGGCAAGTATTTGACCCGGTTGTGCATGGTCCTTTTGGGTTGCCTTCATCATAGAAACTTGATAGGATGATTTATTAAGAGAGAATAAATATTATTAATATATTATGGGAATAATATAAAGAATAATAATATTGTTATTTAATTAATATAACTCATAGAATTAATTAGAATTAATTTGGTGACTTAAAGAGATTAATTAAATAAGAGGGTATAAACTGTCAATTGTTTGATAGTTAAACTTTAGACTGTAAATCCATATTGGATAGGGGTTGGACGAATTCTAGAAGCTAAGGATAGCTTAAAATCGTCCAAGGCTATCTAAGGAATGGATTTGGATTGCTTTAAGAGAAGATTATCCAATTAGGGTTTAAGCTGTAACCCTTAAGGAGTCTACAAGTATAAATAGACCCTATGGCAAAGGGAAATCGACACTTGATCAAAAGTAGAGAACCCCTGGCCGATTTCCTCCCCTCTCCTCTCTCTCAAATCATCCTCCTTGCTAGTTGGTGTTTGTAAGCCATTAGAGGAGTGACAATTGTGACTCTAGAGCTCCAAGACAACAAGGTCAAACAAGAGATTCAAAGGTATGATTCTAGATCTGATTTAGTATTGTTCTTATACCTAAATATTCATTAGAAGTCTTGGATTCAAAGCATGTTTAATTAGAAAGCCTAGATCCAAGCATTAAGGTTTTGCATGCGCACATAGGAAAGTTCTTATGGCTAAAACCCATCAGGTACAAGCTGCGAACTTGACCTTGTTGCCTTCTTGGCATCCACAGATTTGAAAGACAGATTACATCTTTTCAATCCATCGCCTTAACACCATAACCCCACCAATGCCTTTAAGCTGCGGGGTTTGGCGTTCGTGAAGTCCTTGTAGGTGCATTCCCGAGGATATCCATGGCTTTCGCCGTGGTTCGAGGGAGGTGCACCTGTTCCTGATCCATTAGGGGCAGGAGCGTTGATTGCTGACACATCAGCTGCAACTGCTGCTGTGAAAGCTACCTGGAACATATTGGCATCGAAAGGATTAGGTGGTTGAAGAGGTTCAGGTGGTGGTGGAGGTGGTGGTATCGGTGTTTCGCTGTTTGGGTTACGCCTTGTATTTTTGCGTGGCGGCATCTTTAACTATATGTTTAAAAGATGACGACATGGGTAAGAATAAATGATTAATGAATGTGTCTCACGGACTAACTCCCCATAGTCCAACAACAGAATGAATAGAATGACTAAATGAAGATGACAGCATTTGGATAAAAATTTCCAGAAGATTAGATATCTGTCACTAATACTGGAATTACAGATGTAACAAGTTCAGGAAAAATTGCCTAGAAGTAGGCCTTACATCAACCAAGATGGAAAATTTTGACAGAATTAAGACTAGATCAAGACCTAACAGGTCTAAGATTTATAAAGATAGGAAATTAGACCAAAGTTTTTACATAAACTAGGTTATATCCAAAAGATGAGTTGACGAGATTATATCAGCGACAAGAACTGCTAGCATGAGTTCTTGATCCCGATAGTAGACGTTCCATGTCCCTCATACACCTGTCAGCTCTCACTTGCTGAGCTCGAAGTTCCCTAACTTCAGCTTGAGTTTCAGCAAGTTCCCTCTGCAGATTTGTATTGCGGACCAGAGTCCTTTCATGAGCAGACTCTAGTTGGCGAATGTGGACAATGTTAACTCTAGAGTTGCCTTCAATCTCCACGACCCGGTCAATAGTTGCTTGACCCAGTATTGTGTTTCTGGAAATTCTATGAACCATGATGGGTAGGACTTTGTCAGCAGAACCTCCTTCAGTGAGCTTGTAGAAACTTCGGTCTCCATTGTAGGGAATGGGCTGACCTTGTTCCTGACTCCATCTAATCAAGTTAGTGACCCACAGAGGTATGGGTCCTTGAAACGCGGGACGAGGGTTCAGTTTTGGGTTTTGAGCAGCTGGGGGTAGGTTGTTGACTTCAGGTTCCGAGTCAGAACCATCGGAAAAACCCTCAGCATGGTGATCATCCAAAGGGATTTGGTGATCATCTTCTAGTTCTGCCTCTAGCCAACCAGCATTGCCTTGGTTCGGGAAGTACGGATCGTCGTGGTCAAATCCAGCCATTAAAATCTACGCGAGAAAAGGGATATAAGAAATAGCTAAATAGACGAACTGACTAAGATAATTACAGTAAGACCAAATACCCCTATGGTATTTCTTTATGGTTGTGTTGTTAAGTTTTTAGACTTGTTGCCATATCACAACCATTCTTGGGCATATGCTAATCACTCCTCGGACCAGCATAGTTGATCAGCCTATGCCATTCCCAAGACTGACCATATATCCCCAGGCTTATTTGTGATATTCAACAATCGTAATACTTTTGTTCTTGTAATTGTGACACTGATTTTAGTATGAATGCAGGCACGTATACTTACTTAAATATTTTATTATTTAAAAGTATAACTCTTAGACAGAGTGTTTTAATCCCTATGTATTTATAGTTAGTATATCTTTTATGGGTTGATATACTATATTCACTATAAACAATGCTCTGATACCTATCTGTCACACCCCAAAACCACGAACGGCGGAAACGTTCAGGGGTGGAGGACGTCATGTACAGTATCTGAACAGTGTAAAATAGTAAACAAGCAACAACATCATCCATTGCATTATAAGTAAAGTTTTAATACATGTGTTCTTTCATTGTAATAAGACACCAAAAATATACAATCAAAATAAAAGACGAGACTTGTTTGCTCCGTCTTCTCAAAACCTGGCCACCGTACCTGTCTACTGATGACCTGAGAATACAAGTTATTTTGAAAGAGAGTATCAACTTTAAAGCTGGTGAATTCATAAGTATTTAAGTGTCATTGTCTTGCTTACTAATAGCTGTTTTAAAAGTCATGTAAACCTTTAAATGAAAATGTTGATGTAAGTATGAAAAGCCCTAGAAAATCTCTTATTTTCTATTAGTTTGAGATGTAGTCTTCTACAAAGACCCGAATGTTTTGTAAGTAAAATGATAGTTTTTCCTTCTATTGACTAGTACTAAAGTACTTAGTCTAACTCGTCGCTTATGTGAAAGTATCACAAATAAAGTAAACAGGAAAAAGTATAATCATGTAAGTATTACCCTTGGATCACCAAGGTTAACACGCCATCGCTGAAGCGAAAGGTATGACCTAATAAACATCCGAAGATTGTCCAATTAACCTCTGTGGCAAACAGTAGGTTCCAGCAATGGTTAGTCCCGTAACTGAATTTACATCGCTGTAAGCAAAATAAATAACCTAATGAACCTCCGAAGATTGTCCAATTAACCTATGTAGCTAACAATAGGTTCCAGGAATGGTTAGTCCCGTAACCGTCTCCTAATATAAGTAATAACAACTTAATGAACATCCGAAGATTGTCCAATTAACCTCTGTAGCGAACAGTAGGTTCCAGGAATGGTTAGTCCTGTAACTGACTCTACATCGCGATAAGCGAACTAGATAACCTAATGAACATCCGAAGATTGTCCAATTAACCTTTGTAGCGAACAGTAGGTTCCAGGAATGGTTAATCCCGTAACTGACTCCCGTTGAACTGGGATGGGCTGGGTGATTTACTGAAAATACTAATAAATCATCTCCATGAATCGAGTTTCAAGTATTCCTATAAGTATACACAGGTAATTGTATCTACGTAAAGGTATTCATGTAAGCGTATTCATGTATCATGTAAGCATATGTAAAGGTACTCATGTATCAGGTAATCAACTAGTAAAGACTCATGAATGAACTGACTCTTGTGTGATTCTTTATAATAGGAATAATGTTTGATATCTTCTAACTATCCCTATGATAGTTAAATAAAAGGTAATTGGTTGTTCAAGTAGGTTTATACACTCTTGCTACCCAAGAGTGTTGGAAACTAAATGAAGGGTGAAAACTATAATCTCTAACATATATATATGAACATATGTGTATAACTATAGTTTGGTTCAAGAAGGTAAAAATGGTTTTGTACGACATCTAGGAGTTTTGAACAATAATTAACAATGACTTGGTGTCACTTTAATAAACATTTCAAAAGTAATACATTTGATAACAAAGTATTCTTAATATTTAAAACCATTTCATGCATCACCTTTTGTAGTATGTGAAATCTGCTAATTTAAAACACAGTTATAAAATACATATAAATGATTTAATAACATGTTGTTTTCTACTTGTATCCCCCCATTAAAGCATTTAAAATCATTTAAAACGTTGATTAGAGATATGAACTCACCTGTAGATGTGGTTTGGATGTACTGGACAGTGTAGGATTGTTAGGTGTCAAGTGAGGACTTGTACACACACTACGATCCTAATGAATATATAATCACACATATATGCACTCAATTAGTCTTAAATTACTAATTGATAATGTTAAGACATCCTAGAACATAATAAACACTTTATATAAGTGTTTTAAGCCCTAAGGATTGCATCTAAGCTATTGTGGGACAAGGTACTTGGGTTTAGGGTTCCAAAGGACCCCATATATGAGTTTACTCTCCATATATCCTCACACATGGAGTTTACGGTTTAAACTCTTGAGTTTGCAGCTGTAAACTCCCAAACTTGGTGGTATTTTGTGTTGTGAAGTTCTAAATGATTGCTAGAATTATTCCAACTTGGTGGTTAAATCCTTGGAAGGGTTTAAGGCATAGAAACACTCCTTTAAGGAGTTTACGGCCCTAAGGCCATTTCCTTTAGAGTTTGTGGCCGTAAGCTCTTAAGGATGGGTGTTTTTGATGCTTTCAAGTCTCATACACATGTAGGATAGGTCTTAAACTTTTATCCCAAGCATAAGAAGGCCTTAGGCACACTTTGGTGCCCTTCTTTGATGTTCTCGGCCCAAGAACCTTATTAGGGATGTGAACTCACTTTGAGGGTGTTTTTGATGTGTTTTGGTCCATGATTTAAGTGGGAACAATTCCTACTGAATGTCCAAGGCTTTAGGTGCCTTAAAAGCACCCTTTGATCCAAGTTATTGGAGTTCACGGTCCAAGATCATCGTGGGCCGTAAACACCCATGTTTTTGTGTTTCTTGGTTGCTTTCTTGTCCCTACCACACATATATATGAGTCTAAGGTAATAGCATAACACAAGGGAAGGTCTAGGCATTGTTTCGGGAGTTTACCGCTCAAGAACACCTTGGGGAGTAAACTCCTAAATCTAGTGATTTAGCCATCTAAATCATGTTATAAACACATAATAAGCTTTCTAACACTACTAGAAAGGGTTACTCATCTTTTGGTATAAAAACCCAAAGATCCGTGAGAGAGAAAATGGATTTTCTCTAGTTGGAAATGAGAATAATGATTGAATTTGGTTCAGAATTCTATTTATAGTCCTGAGATATTTTTGGCAGAAAATATTTTTATTCCCGAAATGATCTCTAATATAATTAAGTGATGGAATAATAGAGTTGCACTAAACCCTAGTGCTTCCACTCTCCTAATATCTTCTGAAGTGTAAACCCTGAAATACTCAAACTTACACGAAAAAGTCTGAAAATTAACTGTGACTGCTATAACTTCTGTCGAAGTGATATAGTTTGTACAGAATGGAAATATCGGGTTGTCACATGTAATACCTATAACTGAAAGTAAGATTTTAATAACCAACTAACAATCGTAGCTCTTAAAAGCCAATGTCGAACTCTGACCCAGTCAGTGACGTTTCCTGTTAGATAAAGGATCATATAATCCTTTGTTCTTCAAGGTATCAGTCAGATAAATGCATGGAACAATGTCATACTTATTGTCCAATAGTTTGTTTCTCAATTTCCGATTTGTTTGATAGAGAACTTAATTGAACACATCAATTTAGTCCCGACCGGGCCCGAAACATAAGTCAAAACAAAATCATCGAGGGCCCCAAGATATCGCTTTTAATCCTCCATGAATTAAAAGGAACAAATAAACTTCGACATTATATGCTTGTACTAACTATTTGTTAAATCATACGCAAGAGTGTGTTTTATAACATCAAGTTACTAATGTGTTTTCACACTGTCAATGTACAACCAACTCATAGCGAATAACTCATATATCTTGGTTTGAATAATTATATGATATTATTGTCTCACGATCACTCGTAATAAATTCCATGAAGTGATTCAAGTGAGGGTGGGTTTAATCCAATACTCAGACCTTATGAGCACTCATGAATGTTGTAGCAATCTCTTGCTATGTCTAAAACACTTCAGACAATCTACAAGCCAAATTCATAACAGTCTTTCCTCAATACCTACTTCCAAAGTATGATTGACTGGACAATTTGAATAATATAATTATTCTGGAAGTCAAAACATGCTAAATGAAACAATAGTAGACAATTGACACAAGATAGTAACTTTACTCATAAATAAAACACCTTTTATTTAATCATCAAATGTCAATTACAGTTTATCTATTACAAGTTTCTAAATAGCTATCTAATCATTAAAACTAATATCATCCTTCAGCCCAATGCTCCTTGCATGCTGCAAATTCTTATCCCTACTCAGTCCCTTTGTGAGGGGATCTGTTGGGTTCTCCTCTGATGATACCCTCTTTACCATGAGGAGTCATTCTTCCACCCGACGTCTTATGAAGTGATATTTCCTATCGATGTGCCTGGATCTGCCATGATCCCTTGGTTCCTTGGTTAAGGAAACCGCACCCTCATTGTCACAGAAAATCTCCATAGGCTCCTTTATAGCTGGTAGAAATCCAAGGTCTCTGATGAAGTTCTTGAGCCATATCGTCTCCTTCGATGCTTCGCTTGCTACTATTTACTCTGATTCGCACGTTGAATCAACTACAGTCTCCTGTTTGGAACTTTTCCATGTTATTGATTCAGGGTAAAAACCTAGCCCGACAAAGAGTGGAAATTATCTTTGTCGGTCTAAAAGTTGGCGCCATTATACCCTATGACTCTTAAAGCATCACTCCCACCAAGAATAAGGACCCAGTCCTTAGTCCTGCGTAGGTACTTAAGAATATTTTATACCGTAGTCTAGTGAGCTTTACCAGGATTCCCTAGATATCCGCTGACCATGCTCAAATCAAAGGCCACATCAGGGCGAGTACATGTTATAACATATATGATCGAGCCAACTGCGGAAGAATATGGTACTCAACTCATCACAGCTATTTTAGCCTCTGTACTCGAACTCTGAGTCTTACTCAGTTTGGTATTGCCTTGGATGGGTAAGTCACTTTTCAAGGAATTCTCTAAGCTGAACCATTCCAACACCTTGTCCAGTTAGGTACTTTGACTAAGTCCAATTAGTCTTTTAGTCTCGTTTCTCAATATCCTTATCCCTAGGATGTATGAAGCTTCTCAAGGTTCCTTCATAGAGAAAGACTTCCCAAGCCAGGACTTAACCTCCTGCAAGGTTGGAATTTCATTTCCTATGAGTAGTATGCGATCCACATACAACACCAGAAAGCTAACTGTACTCCCACTAGCCTTGACATGCACACAGGACTCATCCTCACTTCTCGAAAATCCAAACTCTTTGACTTTCTCATCAATATAAAGATTCCATCTGCTAGATGCTTGTTTTAATCCATAAATGGATTTCTCAAGCTTACACACTCTATTAGGGTACTTTGCATTGAGAAAACCCTCTGGCTGGATCATGTAAACATCATCAGCCAACTTCCCATAAAGGAAAGCGGTTTTGACACCCATTTGCCATATTTCATAATCATGAAATGCTGCTATGGCTAACATAACCCTAATAGATTTAATCTTCACTACTGGTGAGTAGGTCTTATCATAGTCAACTCCATGTGTGGAGTTTACCATCCATGTCGGTCTTCTTCTTATAGATCCATTTGCACCTGACTGTCTTACGACCCGGTACATTGTCAAGCAAGTTCTAAACTTGATTGTCATACATGGACTGGATCTCGTTGTCCATAGCCTATTTCCACTTTGTAGACTCGGGGCCTGCCATGGCTTCCTTGTAATTGTTAGGTTCATCCAAATTCACCAGCGTGCTATCACTGATAAATGTATCACCCTCAGATATTATATGGAAACCATATAACACAGGTGGAACAATAACTCTAATGGAGTGCCTCGGAGGTACGGATTCGTCAACAGTTCAATAGGATTTTCCTCCTCAGGTTGATTGCTAGTGTTTGAGGTTCCTTCACTTCTTGACTCTTGAAGCTCTTCAAGGTCAATTTGCCTCCCACTGTCCCATTGGCGTATGAGTTCTCTCTTGCGAAAGACTCTTCTCCTTGCAACAAAGACAACATTGTCACTCGTTCTATAGAAGAGATATCCAAAGGATTTTTGTGGGTAGCCGAAAAAAATACACTACTCACTATGAGGTTCGAGCTTGTCGTGAGTCTCACATCTCACGAAAGCCTTGAAGCCCCAAAGCTTGATGTGTTCCAACAAGGGAACCTTCCATGTCCAAATCTCGTCAGGTGTTTTGGCAACCTTCTTAGTTGGGAATAGATTAAGGATATGGGCGGTAGTCTCTAATGCATACCCCCAAAATGAGATAGGTAACGAAGTTTGACTCATCATGGAACTAACCATGTCCAACAAGGTTCGATTGTGCCTCTCAGCCACACCATTAAGTTGTGGTGTCCTAGGTGGAGTCAATTGTGAAACAATACCACATTCCTTAAGATAGTCGTGGAACTCGATACTAATATACTCACCACACCAATCAAATAGGAGCATTTTTATCTTCTTGCCCAACTCATTCTCCACTTCTTGTTTAAACTCTTTGAACTTTTCAAAGGTTTCTGACTTATGCTTGATTAAGTAGATATAGTCATATATGTTGTAATCATCAATAAAAGTCACATAGAAGCGGTTAGCATACCTTGTGGCGGTTCTGAAAGGTCCACACATATCGGTGTGTATGAGATCCAACAAACCTTCACCCCTTTCACAAGTACCAGTGAAGGGTGACTTGGTCATCCTTCCAAGAAACCAAGATTCACAAGTGTCATCCGAACTTAAGTCGAATGACTCCAAGAATCCATCCTTTTGGAGTTCGCCTATGTGCTTCTTGTTGACATGTCCAAGACGACAATGTCATAAACATGCCATATCAAAACTATTGGAAGAATCAATGTGCAACACATTATTTCCTAAGTTGTCTACAACCGTCACAGTTTCATATACACACTACAAGGCAATGCTTTAAAATAAAAACACCGTTATAAAAAGCATTAATAGCACCAATTTCATTGTCAAATGAAAAACTAAAAACTTGTTTGTACAAACCATGAAAGGAAATATTATTTCTTGCCATCTCAGACGATAACACCAATTATTCAAATCTAGTTCCAACCCACTACTAAGCAATAAAGAATAAACTCCAATCTTGATGACAGGCGACATTTTCCTATTCCCCATGATCAAGTTCATCTTCCCATGCTCCACATCCCTACTTATTCTTAGTCCCTGCAAATTAGAACAAATGTGACATCCACAACCTGTATCAAGGACCCAAAAACAAGAATGTGATGAGTTCTTAAATAGAATATTATAAATATCTGCATGGGTGGGCTTAACCTTCCCGTCCTGGACATCCTACAAGTATTTGGGGTGGCTTCGCTTCCAGTGCCCTTTATCATGACAATAGAAGCACTCTGCTTCTTTCAAGTTGGTAGAGGGATTAGTAGAACCAGCTTTGGGCCCACTGGCAGAGGATCCATCAAGAGACTTTCCCTTGTGTATCTTAGAGGGAGCCTTCCTCTTCTTCCCTTTCCCATGTCCAATTTCCAAAGACAGGGGCAGTAGATGTAGGAGTAGAAACAACAGATTTACCTTTGAGACTACTTTCAGCCGTTTTCAAAAGGCCTTGAAGCTTTCTAAGAGTGACCTCCTTCTTATTCATAGGATCGGTTATACGAAACAGGTCATAACATGGAGGTAAAGAATGTAGAATGATATCTATGGCCAACTCTTCATCGAAATTCACATTCAACTTCAGCAAGCGGTCCACCAACCTTTGTATTTTCTGCAAGTGGGCCGTGATGGATCCTCCATCCTTCATATTTATTGTTATCATGGAGGCTATGATTTCATACCTCTCTTGACGAGCACTTTGATGGTATCTTTCCATCAAGTCTTGGTGCATCTCAAAAGGGTAGAAGTCCTCATAGGACTTTTGGAGTTCATATGTCATAGTGGCCAACATGATACAAGACACCTTAGTGGCATCCTTCTCATGAGTCCAAAACGCGTGGATGAGTACGGTCAGACCTTCACCTTGCCAAAGCATCTGAAGCAACTGAAATAATAAACTAAAACTATAAACACAAAGCTTAGTGAGTTCCCACAAAGTAACAACACACAAATAGTAGCACATATACAGATAACAAAATGCATACGAAGCCCTCAACATGTCTGGACCGCATCACCGGGCCTATAGCCTATCTGGTCCGCTCCCGTGCCTTCAGCATGACTGGATCGCCTCGCAAGGCCTACAGCTTATCCGGACCGCTCCCGAGCCTTTGAAATGACTGGACCGCCTCACATTACCTACAACCTATCCAGACCGCTCGTCGGGTCTTCGGCCTGACTGGACCGCCTCGCAGGGCCTTCAGTCTATCCGAACCACTGTGGGTATGTTGGCCTTCAGCACAAAGCAGGACCGCCTCAACCCAACTACACACACTGGTCGACATATACATAGCAATAAACATATAACCAATCAACAGACAAATAGGCAGATCTTATAGATCGCTAAGCACAACATCATCCTATCTACCAGGATACAGATCTAATAGATCATAGCAGCATAGCAACTTACTAACTACCTGGATACCGATCTAACAAATCGCAATAGTATAGCAACATCCTATCTATCAAGATACCAATCTAACAGATCACCACAACATACAAGAATATGAAAAACCAAGATAACAATCCCAAAGGGTTGGTATTGGTGCCTTCGCACCTGTTAGTATAGTGATGAAAACTAGTTGGGTTTTCAGCATTTTAACACTCCTATGGTGTACATGCAACCCTATGAACCTTGGATCTATTTTTTGTTTATTATACATGCAAATAAGAACTTTCCAAGGCTTAAATCCTAACTAGCATATTAAGAAGCAAGTATATGACAAAGACTAGTTTGATGGCATACCTTTTGGTGTAGCTTGATGTCTTCAAGCTTTAAGAGCTTAGCCCCAATAGTTTGGAATCCTCAAGTGGAATCACAAATCACCAAAACACCTTGGAAGACTTTAGAGAATATGGATACTTGGTTCTCTCTAGTGAAATCGGCTAGCCCTTCTTAGTGTACCCACACTAGTGCCCATTTCACTAACCAATGACATCTTTATATAGTATGGAGACTAGGGTTAAACCCATGACCTTTCATTTCATATGATCCATGGGTTAAACACTCCATGGACTATCCATGAAAGCTTAGCCCAACCTAAATGAACTTGGCCCATTCCATATATATAAGAGTCCATATTTAATTAGTTCATTTTGATCACTTAATTAATTATAAATTAATTCTTGATCAATACTAATTAAATAATATGATTACATATTAAAATATTAGAACTTATAATATATTAATATTAATCATAAATATACTATTCTCAAAAGACTATCCATATAAATTGTGTCGGTGAAGTGCAACCCAAATGGACCATGCCGGGTCGGGTCAAGTACGTACCAAATATAGTTATGGACTTCGACATTAATCCAACAGTCTCCCACTTGGATAAGTCTAAAACTATTATTGTGTATGACTTCAAAACCTAACTGGAAATCGTAGCTCTTAAAGCCGCTGTCGAACTCTGATCATTGTCAACGAACTTGTCCATTAGATAAGGGATCATATATTCCTCCATTCTAGATATCATATGGACTGAGACATGTATTATAATCATTCTCTCTGTCCATTTGTTGTTTTCTGATTTCCGATTCATGATGTCTGACTGATTGAACAAATCAAATCAGTCCTGGCTTGGCCAAGCACTCACATGTGTCATCATTAAATCATCGAGGGGCCCACAGATATCGCTTCTATCCCAAAGGTAAAAGGAATGGATAAACTTCGACTCATATGGCTTTTTCTACTACTTGTTGAATCATACACAAAGGCACGTTTTATAACACCGAGTTACCGAATGCGTTTTCATGCAATCAATGTACTACCAACTCATAGTAACAACTCATATCTCTAGGTTTGAAGAATATAAGATATTATCGTCTCATGATCACTCGTGATAAAATCCATGAAGTGATTCCAATGAGCATAGGTTGAATCCAATACTAAGAACTTATGAGCACTCATGAGTGTTGTAGCCCTTTCTCCAACATCTTAGACCTCTACAAGCCAACCCATGACAGTCTTAATTCATATCTACTTCCAACATATGACTGACTGTGGATGGTTTGAATAACTTAGTCATTCCGGAAGAATAACCTAGTTTATTCTTGAAGTCAAAACATGCAAAGTGAAACACAAGAATAAATGAATCAAACATGGTCTCAAACCCAATGAATATAAATAAAAACTTTTATTTATCACCATACTGATTACTCATTATTCATTGTTTTGGTTTTATCAACTTTATACTTGAATTAAAAACACCAGTTGTCCCATACTCCAAGCATGTACACTATGTTTTTCTTAAACAATAGCTTTGCCATACACCAAGTATGAACTTCTTGTTTGTCTATGATCCTTACTTTGTGACTTAGATCGATTGAACATAACTCCAATGATCATCTTTTCACAGTCCCAAACCCTTACTACAAATGCATGAATTCCAAATTCATGCCATTTACCAAAATCTATTAGATTCTAAACTTATATGCAGTGATCCTCTTATAATGATTATGCACAAATTCACTTGGCAACAATCATTATAGAGTATTCCAAAGGAGATCAACTCCTTGGAAACATCCTTCTTACATTATGTTTCTTAATCTTACACAGATTGATCGAACAACTTTCTATCTTTGAACCATTTCCATATTCCATTTTGACTATCACTTCTGAACAGGAGTTGCCTCCTTACAGATTATGTCAATATGGTCCTTGCAGAATTAATACTATACTTCCAACTGTCCTTGAGCAACCAATCTTTGGTAAACCTTAGATTGTCCTCGACAATTGCTTAATCATTTTAGTCATATCCAATTCTAGACCTTTTCCCTTCTTAATGCCCCAGGCATTTGGAAAATTTTGGAAAGGATAAATATAACACATGTAATCAATCCTATATCCAAAGCATATGGGACACGATCCATGATGTCTCACATAGAGACTAAACCAATTTTTTGCTATAATATTACCATTTCTATTTTCCAAGTTCCCATAATTCAGATTATGAAAAGGGATGCCGTAATCATAATCGAATTTTAGAACGCAAATAATGAACCAATATACATAATTTCCTTCTGTTGAGCCATTCCAACATGAAATTCATATATATATCCTTGAATAAATGATTAAAACCTCACGATCTAAGCTTATAGATTTGAGATGAAGTATAATTGCTCTCCCTTAATTATAGCAAAACAACTCTTTCTCAATTGAAACTTTTGTTTTCTATAATTAACATTGCTAACTTGCAATACTTTATCATAATTACCATGCGCCCACTGACATGATGATTATTAGCATAACACTTATGCTCCTCCTAGCTTTGACATGTACATAGAAATTAGCTGACTTTCTTACCAAAGTTCAGATTTCTGATACTAGATTGCTTTGATAAAACTTTACCAAAATCATACACCTTTCCTTAGATAGCACACTTATGTGTCTAAACAATTATGAAGAGGGATGCCGTAATCATAATGGTTAGACCTTTTTGCCACTTCTCACAAGTCCAGGTTAGTGTGCCGGTAAACCACACACGCTCCACTAACGACTTTGAGAATGCAAATGTTACAATTGCTATCTAGCTAAAAATCTACTTAGTGAAACTTTTTCCTCACCATCATTTTCATGAATCGGAGAGAAACCTTATGACCCTTAGATTTACTGGTGTATGTGTTCTTATCCATGTGAATTGTCAAAACCATAGTCACAAGACAAGGGTAATGACCAATCCAAACTCATATGGACTGAACTCAATCTCAATTTCTTGCCATCTAGCAGCTCAAGGGCCTGTCATTGCTTCCAAGTTGTTATGCAACCAATTAAGAACTCTAAGAACTCATATGCAAAGCCAACTTTAATTGGAATGGGCACAGAATATGTCAACACGATAGGTTATAAACCTCAAGTCGTGTGCTAGTGAAGAACTTCAGGTTTTATTCTTAATTAGTTCTTGAGGCTTTCAAGAGCTTTAGGGCTCCCACTGTCCTCTTGACATATAAGACTCCCTTGTCAAATATTCAAGAGACAGTGTGGATTCTAATAAAGACAAACAATTCACATAATTAGCCTTAGTTGGTGTTTGTTTTATCCAAAACATCAGAACTTACCAATTTCAAATGTCCAACACTACTAGAAAAACAGCCTTTTACGACGCTCATTGCGCGTCGTAAAAGGCTCAAACGACGCGCAAATGCGCGTCAAGGAAGGCCCTGTCATAAAGAGAGACGACGCGCAATTACGACGCGCATTTATGACACGCAATGCGTATCAAGGAAGGCCCTGTCATAAAGGAAGACGACACACATTCGCATGTCGTAACCTTACGACGCGCGTGTTAATGACACGCAATGCGTATCAAGAAAGCCCCTGTTAAGACAGGCCATGTCATAAATGAAGATGACACACATTTTTGCGTATCGTAAATTTAAATATTTAAAAAAATATATATTTATATATTTATTAATTTTTAAATTAAATTTGCATTTAATGTGTCATAATAGAAATAAAATACCATATACAAAAAAATACAATCCATTGAATAAACTTTAATGTCATACAATTCTATTTCTTGCAATATATAAATTTGCATTCATCTAATCTACTCTATGTTTCATGCTAACAATTGAAATGAAGAATACAACACTTGCATTTTCAGCATCTTATCTCTTTCGGCTTGAGCTTTCTTTTCCACTTCTAACTCGAGAGCTATTCGCTTTCATCAACCCTGTAAACACAACACAAAATCACTTGTGATTTTCATTCGCTTTCCAATTTCCGTTGTGTGTTTAAACAATGACAATCAAATGAATACCCTCATACAAATTGTAAATATTACCTGTAAAGCTATCAACAATGACAATTCTTGATCCTATGAACTAGAGAGTATATCATCACAATTCCATCCAACACCACCCATAAGAACCCGTAAAGCTATCAACAATGGTAATCCCTGTTTCAATTCTTGTTTATAAAGGTCATTTTTTATAATGTTTATGAGTTATAAATACGTGTGTGTATGTTAAGGTGTTTTTTTTTCTGTTATACACAAACAGCAACACACATGCACACACATAAAAAAAGTAACAAATAAATGATGTTTTGCGAAATATAGCATTTTCCTTTCATAGCAGTGTACTTTAAGTTTTTGTTAATTATAGCATTGAACTTTTGTTCTCTCTCTCTCTCTATATATATGTATATATATATATATATATATATATATGGTTAGAAATAACAGTAATATGAAACTTGCAAAGAGAAAGAGAAAAAGTCAACTCACTTGGTCAATTGCAAAATGAGCAGGTTTATCTTTTACAAGAGACAACTCTTCCCTCAAGCGAACCACCACTCCAACAGAAGCATGTGTGGTAGTGATTCTCGTTTGAACCAAATCATATAAAGATGAACCTTCAGGCATTGCTACTGAATCTGCATCCTTCATCCTCCCAACAACAGCAGCTTCACCAAGTGGAATGGGATCAAATATCTTACAAGGCAGCTTCATTATAGATGATTCGTTGTATTTCAAGAAATCCTGTAAATTAACAAGAAATACATATGATTTATTAACTTGTCAATTGCATGTTGAAAGAAGTTTTGTAACTAAACGACCAACTAAAACATTAACAGGGATGACTTTTATCATGGAAAGCAACACTTTAAGGCATGAATCATCATCATGACTATACTCCACGAGGGATTCCAAAAATACCCCTAGAAAGTTGTCAATGTTGGACTCCTTGGTTAATCCAGAAAGAACCCCCGAAAGATCCATTTATCACAAAATCAAAACCATGTTCAGGAAACATAAAGAAAAATAAAAACTTTGAATTGTCAAAATAAAGAAAAAATTTATCCTTTGAGGCCTACCTAATTTCCTTCAAGATATTAACAACCTTTTTAGGGAGCACTTCCACAGATTGCAACTGCCATGTAAATAAGAAGGGTATAAATTAACTGCACAGACTTACAGATAAACAACATATGGCAAGCAAGAATACCTGTATTGGCCTAACATTGTCGTGATTAAATTGCATTCTCTGTTATACCTTGTAATAGATAAGAAAAACTGTTAATTGATGATCCTACTATAATCTGCACTTCATAATGTAAAAGTTAAATCAATTACTTGGTTAATAGATAAGAATACTTCTTATATATATGTTGAGTCCTAATGCAAACAAAGCCAACTAAATATATGGAACACATGCAAAATAAAATAAACAAAGGCAAAACAAAATAAGCCAATTAATAACAAATATAAAATCATTTATCAATCTAGGTATCTAGCAAAAAAAAAACTCAAAACCTAATATCTAATCGTATAGTGTAGTTTGGGGGTGGGGGTCGAATGTGAAACAAGAGAAGGCGGGGTCACGGTGGTTGGTGGCGAATGGGATGGGGAAGAAGAACGGGAAGCATCCGTTGATGAAATTGAAAGCTGGTGGTGGTGCTGATAAGGCGTCTGGTTTCCAGAGCTAGAGTTGGCATCTGGTTTCCAGAGCTCCCACCACCAACTCCAGCACCCACACCTATTTAACAGTTATATAGCTAATAACACCAATATTATTAGCTCAAATAAGTTCTAAAACTTGAATATGACAAAACAAAAGTGTTATTTTGAGACTCTAAAATAGGATTCACAAGTTAAAGTGTCAATGAGTGCACGAAGTCAAACATCAGAATTCACCACACTATAGAAACAAAATAACATAATCAAACGCATAAGTTTTTGGAAACAATGAGCATGAACAATGAGAAAACTCACTGTAGTTTTCTTAGTTTTCTTCCTTATTTAATTCTTCCTTACTGTATAGAGAAAGAATTGTAGAATAGGAATATAAGAATGAAATATATAATCAATCGACTCTATTGGAAGCATAATTTGAAGTATCAGATAAGAAATCATAGAGTCGGATGTGAGCGTCGCTGGTTATCAGTCAGTCGAGATGGTTTTCCCGCCAATCTTCAAGTCGGCGATTGATTCTCCAAATTGGCAATCCCAAACGCCAAATTGGCGAAACCAATCACGAATTGGACCTATTGCGATCGCTAAAAACATGTTTCAACTATCAATTTTGCAATTCGGGAAAAAACATCGCTACATCGCTATTTTGTCGCTACAGATCACATAGCGACATACCATCGCATCGCCTCGCTAATCGCTATAGCGATCGCTATGATCGCTATTGACATCACTGAATAAGGGTGGTAGGGTCTTACTACAAAGCTTGGGACATGAGATGCATCGCGTGCCTGAGACTTGGTGTTTTCAAAAGATGTAACTTGGCTTCCAATCATTGGTGGCATGAACCCAAAACTGAAGTTTGGATTTGGTGATGTATGAACAGCTGGGTATTGATGACTTGGAGTAGGGAGTGAAGAAGAAGAAGAAGAAGAAGAAGAAGTCTCTTGCTTCAACTCTCTGCACTCGGGTCCCGCATTCAATGACATGTCACCTTCTGTTGGTAAATTCTTGGGTACATTAGATGAAGATGTGGTAGGTTGTTCATGATGATCCTCCTCTCCATCAGCATTTTCATTTCTGAACCACTAAAGTACATACATTTATCAGAAAATGTTGTCTACTCCAATATGAAATACAACCTAAGTAACAGAAACCTGGATTGCATTTGATCCTCTATAGTTTCATCAGCCTCCTCAGATGCTTCAGACGTCTTTTCACTCATGGTCACAGCCACAGGACCATTTGAGTTTGAGGGGGTTTTATTAAAACCAAAAATGGCATCAAAACTCCCAAAACAGAAGTCGAGTTTTTCGGCTTCAGGAACATGAAGGTGATTTGGGATAATGACATGTTTATCATCTGAAATGTGGGACTCCTTCAGCTTCTTCTCAAGTTCATCCTCCTATGAATCAAGATTAGTGGAGGATGCAGAAGAAACTATTGTTGGAGTATGAGCTTCAACTGGATCCACAACCACAGGCACCTTAATTGACCTTTGACTTTGAGAAATTGGTTTCGGTTTCCATTCCATGCTAGGACCAACCGTAGGAAATCACAAACAAGTTTATCATTAAGTTATATTGTTTCACTTCTAATAAAAGCATTCAGTTAAAAGTTAAGGTATCAGTGTCTTAATACCTTTTTGAGGTCCAATTACTTGTTGCATCCTATTATTATAATTTGATGAAGGCCTGGAAATGGATAAGGAGACAGTTGTCGTTTCACCTTCCTTCTTGTTTTTTCATAGAGATTCTCTAGATGAAAATCTTGTTCTAAAAGAATTCTCACTGCAACATCCTGGAAAGTAGTGGAGTTTGTAAAGTTTTAAATGAAAAGACCAAGATACCCTCGTTACATATATAATAATAAAAGGAAAAAGGTGTATTACTTACAGAGCCATTCCAATCAGCACAATGAACAATACCAAAAGAACCAGTGAAAATGTTGGTCTCGCTGGCTAGTCTGTGAATCGACTTCTCCCCTTCACAATTCTATAAAACCTTAAATTTGAACCTTAGTACAGGTTCTTGCCTCCTTTAAACTATAAAGAGTCAAACCCCCTGAATTTCCAAATATGAAAGCGAATTGCTTAATAAATAAATAAACAAGTATCACATAATCAAACTAAAGTGACCTTGATTAAAGGCAAAATAGATTAAAGTCAAATGTCAAAGTGAATTGATTAAAGTCAAAATACATGAAAAATCGACCTTGAGATCGATTTTGAGAGGCTAAATAAAATCGGAATGCAAAAGATGAGAATTAGAGTGAAGATAAAGTTATACGATGTGAAAAGGAAGAAGAATCGCACCTAAACCAAAGTAAACCTCAAATTTATGGGTAATAAAGCCAGAAACAGGTGGTGGTAGAGGATTCGGAGAAGCAACGGTGCACAGCAGGAGGTGGCAAAGCTAGAAGCGATCGGTGGCAAAGCTAGGTGCAGAACCACGGTGAAGTTATACATGAGGGGAGGTGAAGGTGATAACATCAGTATACATTAAGAATCGCTCCCACATACTTCTTATTAGAGGAGGAAGCAGCTCATCTCTAGGAGCGCCATCTCCAGCGCAAATCAACCCACATCCTTCTTATTGGAATCCTTTGTCTTAGAGAATAGAGATGAAGGAGGGTAGGAAGCGAGATGGCGGAAGTGTGTGCTTAGGTTTCTAGATGCACTCCAAACTCTTAAAGCTTATCGGGTTCGATGTTGGTGGTGGCAGCTTAGGGCTTAGAGAGAGAGAGAGAGAGAGAGAGAGAGAGTACAGAGGTAAAGGAAGACGAACCGATTCAAAAGGATGTGTTGATTCAAAAGGATTATTAGGGTTCTATTGTAGGATTCGAATGTGGATTGAGTTTTTAAGGCTCAATGGCGGTGGCAGTGGCGATGGCTTAGGGTTTACAGAGAGAAGGAAGGAGTGAATGAAAAGGGAGATACTGAGGAGAGAGGGTAGAAGCGGGGTTCTTCAAAATTTTAGAATTTCAGACGATTTCATTTTCCCCCTTTAAAAACGCGCATTTAGGAAATAAAATATAAAGCGACACATTTAGAGGACGCACACTTTATGAAAGGCGCCCTCCGCATTTCTTTTTTTTTTCTTTTCTTAGACTAATTTTAGGGCACGCACAAATGCGTGTCCACTATCCTTCAAATTTTGCAAAATTGACATCATTTTTTAGGGCACACACCAATGCGCGTCCTCTATCAACGAGTGTCATTGTTTGCGCGTCATTAAAGGCCTATTTTCTAGTAGTGCAAGAGTAGAAAACTCTTACTCTTACATTTCACAAGTGTATAAAACCTTCTTTAAGATATGTCACTCAAATTACAATCTTGGAGTATGACTCTAAAACTTGTATTGGAACGAAGTATGACTTATCTTCTTGATTTAACCATTTCAACAATTCAAGTTCCTCTTCTTAGTCATAAGAATGCACTAAGATTTCCTTAGAGAACTAACTGTGCTATGGTTTCTTAATCATTAAGATGATCACAGAACTGATACTAAAGTACTCTCCCATCTTTTCAGATTTGAGAAACTTTTATCTTTCTGCCTAAGTTGATTCTTCTTATTCGCTCTGCCTTACATTGGAACCTTTTCCAATGTCTGAGAATTACACTTAAGCTTGTATGTATAACCATATTTACTGAGCTTTAGTAAATTATGACGAATAATCTTATTGATCTTTTGTGTTGGACTTGACCAGTGTACAAGTATGTGTACTCGATCCCTTAGTCCTTTAAATGAGTCACACATCCATGTGAACAAGTAAATAGTCTTAATTTTTCCAATACTAGAAGGTTCTCATTCATCATGCTATACAACTTGCATGATTCCATGTTCTGGTCCAATTGAAACTTGGGTGATGAGAATCTTTCCTTATTTGGTAAATTTAGACATTACCACAAATGAAAGAATCAATTTCATATTTCCACTCTTGCTATTAATGGAATCATATAAGCAACAATTTTTCCTCAAATGCCATTGTAAGGATATTTTAAAATAAATAAAATCATCATTTTTCCTTTTATTTTAAAAACTTTGCAGAAAAAATATCCTTACAATCCATATGAATACTTGTTGTTATCTATTCCTAAGCAATATCTCATAACTCCTAAGAAGTAGCTCATGAATCCGATCTTCAAACTAGGCGATAGAAATCCATCTATGCGATCAGATTCAGCATATTCTTTCTTTATGTTTGTTTACTTTTCTTTGAATCTTAAAACATCACCATGTGACCCAGTCACATTATGTATCAAGAGTCTCAGAATAGAAACTTATCAGAGTTAGATAGTGGACTTTACCTAAAGTAGAGTCAACCTTATTGACTTTAACACACTTAGGTAAATTTGCAGCTTTGCAACCAATGCCCCTTCCTTTGGCAATTTAACATATGGACGCTTTGGTAATGGAGCATGGGACTATCACAAACTTAGCCTTTCTCTTTACCATTTGGTCAACCGAGTTGACTATGGCCGATCCTTTTCCATTGGGAAGACAATGCATTTCTGGATTTCCTGTGTCACTATTTTCCCTATCCATAAAGTTTTTGGAAGTTGATCTCCTACTCAAATTTGCTTTACTAGTACACTAAATCATTTTTGATTTAGCAGCACCAAGCAAATAGATAAGATCATTAAGGGTCTTGTCATAGTCTATTTCATAGAAGTCCCAAAGGAACTCACTATGTGACTTAGAAAGTGATTGAACCAATAACTTTCTCAAGACTTTGACACCCAAGTCTCCCGGCTTGTCACTATGTGACTTCATCTCCAAGATGTGATCACACCTAGACCTTGCCTTGCCAATAGGGCTTGAGTGACCTTGAACTTGTGGGTTAGGGAGAATAACTGGAGGAGGTGGAGGAAGTGAAGTTCCAATATATTTGGGAAGATCATAGATGTCTGAACTTGAGTTCTTTTGGTAGATATTTAAGATAGTTGATATAAAGTCCTTAATATAACACCCAATATGAAATATTAAGGCTAGGACCCAAAAAACTATTTTATAACTTGGAAGAGGGATGTCGTAATCCAAGCTATAGAATATTTGAAGGTAGGTGAATGACGATTCACCAATTTCCACCATGAAAAACGAAATAATTTATTAGGTTTTAATTGGATTTGAAACTCCTAGATCTTTGAGATTCATTGAACTTTCAATGGCATGTTTTAATCGATGCCGAGGATCACAAAACAAGGTGTGAAGTAACCATGCAAATTACATGGCACCCTTTAGTGTTTACCCCTCAATCGATGTGCCGATTAACCCCACACGCTCCATCGATACTATGATAAACATTAAGTTACCCTTTGCCTACCTTGTTAAATACGAGTTAGTGTGTCGGTTAACCACACACGCTCCACTAACTGACTTAAACAAAGTGCAAAGTGTAATTTCATGGATTAGCACCTTATTCACATTTTCCTAAGTAACTAAGATTGGGTATTATTAAGAGTTTAGTTACTTAGTATTTATCATTAATACTTTTAATGAAGGGAGAATTACAGTCCTGTCAAACCCGTTCGGCTAACGACCCTCCACCAGTCAAGGAAGCGGTGGGTGAGAGTGGATACCCATTAAACTGCCATTTTATAGGCAGTAACCTTATACCCCCCCCCCCCTTAGAGAATCGGCTTCGTGAATGAGGCCTACTAACGGTAAGACTGACTTGCTCTTATACATATATATATAAATATTATTAACTTATAATATTATAAAGTATAAGGATTGAATTTTAACTTTAAAAATTCTAAGGGCTAACTTGGAACTAAAGTATTCATAAGAGAAAACTTTACAAATTCCAAAACTTGAGGGCAAGTTTTGAAACTATTCAAAACTAATTAATTCCATAACTTATGTGTTTAAAGTAGTTTTAATCCAAAAACTCTTCAAGTTCCATAACTTGAGGACAAGTTATGGAAGACTTTAAACTAATAAAAGAATTAACTTATCTTTATTTTATAACTTATGGAATTAATTAAGGTTACACATTTTTATTTCTTAATGAAGTGACTCTTGAACTTCCATAACTTGAGGACAAGTTATGGAGTCATAAAACCATTCAATGAGACAAGATTCTTCATTTTTTTTGTAACCTCTGCCAACTTTTATGAGTTTTAAGAAACTTTAATGTGACTTTTCATGTAACTTGAGAACAAGTTACACAAACACATTTTAGAATCAATTCTTAGATTAAAATGGATTAAAGACACATAATCAATCAACCTTTTTCTATTAATCTAAGTAACTCATATGAAGAGGATAATTGGAATCAAACTTTTTCATGTAATTAGCATAACACTTAAACTAATACAAAACATGAATCTATTGATAATTATCTTTGAAATTGGATTAGTATGAACATTACCACATCAAAAATAAGTTTATAAGTCCAAAAACAGCTTAGGGTAATGTTCCTAGTCCATTTCTAGCCAAAAAAGTCGAATATATGATGTCTGGGGCTCCTACTCGTCGAGTGCATGAACCTACTCGACGAGTAGGATGATTTTACTCATGGACTCGGCGAGTTCATCAGTGGACTTGGCAAGTCCAGTGCCCAGAATGCCCGAAATTTGACTTTTTCAGCATTTTTCAGCAATTTGCATCAAGTATAAGAGAAAGCAAGCCTAGGCTCTGATACCACTGTTGGGTTTTGAGCATTTTAACACTCCTTTGGTGTACATGGAACCCTATAAACCTTGGATCTATGTTTTCTATATTGTATATGCAAATAATAACTTTCCAAGGCTTGAATACTAACTAGCATATTAAGAAGCAACTATACTACAAAGACTAGTTAGATGACACACCTTTTGGTGTAGCTTGATGTCTTCAAGATTTAAGAGCTTAGCCCCAATAGTGTGGCAGCCTCAAGTGGAATCACAAATCACCAAAACACCTTGGAAGACTTTAGAGAATATGGATACTTGGTTGTCTCTAGTGAAATCGGCTAGCCCTTCTTAGTGTACCCACATTAGTGCCCATTTCACCAACCAATGACATCTTTATATAGTATGGAGACTAGGGTTAAACCCATGACCTTTCATTTCATATGATCCATGGGTTAAACACTCCATGGACTATCCATGAAAGCTTAGCCCAACTTAAATGAACTTGGCCCATTCCATATATATAAGAGTCCATGTTTAATTAGTTCATTTTGATCACTTAATTAATTATAAATTAATTCTTGATCAATACTAATTAAATAATATGATTCCATATTAATATATTAGAACTTATAATATATTAGTATTAATCATAAATATACTATTCTCAAAAGATTATCCATATAAATTGTGTCGGTGAAGTGCAACCCAAATGGACCATGCCGGGTCGGGTCAAGTGCATACCAAATATAATTATGCACTTAGACATTAATCCAACAAAACTTACCTCGAAAGTTGAAGCTCATTGCATGAAGTCCGTAGCTGCAGCCCTGCCGACTCCCCGAGCTATCAATACCAAAATGTCATCCAATAAGCAATTAGGTTCCAAACTATGTTCCATAACCCTTACTTGGGGTGAAATGACCGCTTCACCCCTGGCCCAACAAGATCCACAAACAAGGCCCAAAACTATCAAATCCATAAAAACCCATCAATGGCCCAATTTTCCAAATTGGGCCCAAACCCTTACATAGGCCGTTCCCTAAAGCCCATTTAATTTTCTAAACTAATGATTTTCCGATGGCCCAAAGGTCCAAGCCTATTGGGGCCAATCAAGGCCTAAATACATTAGGCCCAATTCATCATCCAATGCCCATTAGGGCAATCCCAGCAAGCAAAGCCCCACCAAAAGTCCATTACTCTAAAACCCTTAGTCCATTACGAGCCCGAACGAAAGGATAAGTCCAATACCAAGCTAGTAAACAATTAAAGAGCTCAAAACTTGCATAGGTGATGCTCACGTCCTGAGGTCGTGACTATGGCCCATAGACTTCCTCGAACATGCTCTCACATTGTGAGGCTTCATTCCTCACGTTATGTGCCCCGATCTGACCAAAAATGAGCATTAAGCTCTATGACAACCCGATATTTCAACTCTATGTAATGACCTAAAAAGTCAATTATTGTAACCACTTTTGTGATAATGAAATTAACTTCGAAAATAAAATGTCCAAAAAGTTTCTATTTAATTACCTACTATGATAGATGTCATTAAACCGTGATCGTACGTAAAAAGAACGCCCAAATCCGACTTCATATATTGAAGTTATGATTTTTCCAAGTTCGGCTTAGCAGGAGACAGCTAAAAACTCGAATCAGAGATCGAGCGACTTTTGGCTGGAATGACCTAAACGAGAATCGAAGATCTCGACAATAGTAATTCAGCGGTAAAAAGTCTGGCAAAAACCGACGTCAGATAAAGAAGTTATGAATTTCTAAAGAAATTCCTTAAACACGACCTTTTAAAAATAAATAATAAAAATAATTTCAAAATTTGCCGACGGAATCTAAACGAAAGTTGTAGAGCGTAGTCTCACCTACGCGTGGATATAAAGACCATCGAAAACGGAATTCGTATGATGAAGATATGAATTTTAGAAGTTTATTAATTAAATAAAATATAAATTTAATTATTAATCCTTGGTATTATTCGAAGGGGAGTCATCAGATAGGGCCGAGTTACGCCCCATGTAAGCTCATACGCCCCGCGTACTCAAGGGCTAGGCTTCGGATCGTCCACCTCTTGCCCTATGCGAAGCTAGTAGCCCGTCCCATCCAAGTCTGAGGCAGTCGAGGATCCGGTCATGTGTGACGTATGCGTATGCCCAGCGTACCCTCGTACGCCCCGCGTACCGAGGCGGTTCCCAGCCCCTATAAAAGGGGTGCGAGGGTTCCGAAGAAAGGGCTCCATTTCTCTCATTTCCTTTGCGTTCTTGCATCGTTTTCCATGCCCGTGCTAACGCGAAGCCCTGGTCATTTTGCTCAAGTCCTGAAGATCGTTTGTACTCCCAAGATTCCCGAGAATCCCGAGAAAATCCGTTTTCCCGAGACCAAATTCTGCCCGGTTTCCATCTCGCTTTCTTCAAACTTTCAAGTGAGTTCATAACCCTTAATCAAACCTTTTCAATATTCTAAATGCTTTTATATGCTTTCAATGGGGGGAATACAAGTAAAACACACGATTATTATCGGGTGTTATATATAAAGTTTTATTATACACTTTTATTCAATAGAATCATATGTGATTTATAAACTTTATAGGGAACTCTCGTATATGTATACGTGTCTATCTTACACACTATAAAAATCTATACATTTTGTTTAGATTATATGTATATGTGTCTATCTTAGACGCTATAAAAATCTATACTTTCACATCAAGTGATTCATTTTCTAGGGACTTCTAAACAAATGAGACACACTTTCAAGAAAGCTATAATAGGTATAGTTTTACGAGAATTTTGCTAGCTTTTACATACTAGAAACACAATTTTCAAGAAGTCACTTTCATATACAAGAACAAACGAACATTTTAACACGTAAATCTATTTTTATACTAAGATTTGTGAGACATTAACTTCACGTACGTTCGAGTACACATTTCAAGTCCTGTATTATATACCAGAATCCATTGGAGGGGGAGCATGGTGTTTGTGTATAGATCTATACGGGCTTGACAACCCGCGCCTTGACTGTTAGCTACAATCCACCATTTGGGGTGACAAACTTCATAACATTCCAATGCCTGAAGAACGTTGTGTATAGGCATTCCGAGTAAATGGTATGGTTATAAAACTCAGATGGGGTATTAAAAATACATTGATTTACGAGGTTTTCAAACATATTGGTTATTTTACACATACATACATTTTCTAGAAACAAACATTTGTCTTGTTAGAAGGCTACATTTATGTTAGTAGAAAATATGGGATTTTCTAGAAACAAACAGACAAAAACAAAACATTTCATTTTCATACAAACATTGTCATTTAATACTTATGAAACTCACCAGCTTAAATGTTGATCTACTCTTTCAACACTACTTGTATGTCCCAGGGATTCAGTAATTACAGGTATCAAAACAGCTTTTGAAGAAGGGAAGCTGCGTCCTCAGTTTAAATTCATATTTTGGCATCATAATGTAATTGGTTTTGAACATGTACTTTTAACAATGTAAACTTTCAATTATATATATGATGGTAGTATTGCTTTATTTACTATGTATTCATTTGTTATGCTACCACATGAAGTCATCCGCCCCCGAACGTTTCCGCCATTCCGGTTTGGGGGTGTGACAGATTGGTATAAGAGCAATGTTTATAGTAAACTAAGTATATAGAACCACATAAGATATACATACTATAAATGCTTAAGGGACTAATACTCTCTGACGAAACATTTTTTCTTTTGTTTTTACGCTTAAGCAGCATTACGTTTAACTTAAATTGTTAGTTCATTTAAGTACGAATACATGCATACGACAAATTATTTTCATGATTATAACTATACAAGAAGTATTTAGACAAGTTGGACACTACGATTAAGACTAAATATATGTAATCGGATTTGGGACAAATACAGCATGATCAACTATATTTATCCGAGATCGGACCAATATATATCGAGGATTGCTCGTAGTAAGCAACAAGTCAAAACTTACCAAAACATCACAAGAATCAAACACAAGAATTTAAATACTATAGGAGTATTCGCTACATAAACTAGTTTAACTTACATGTTTAATTCTTACATGTTCCAACTTTATTTCAATTCTTATAACCCTATTCTCATACAGTCAAATGGCTGGATTTCACCACCCCGGCGACCCCTACTATCCCAACCAAGGCAACGGGGGATGGATCGAAGATGATCCCGAGGAGGACGAAGAACCCATAGAATTGGATGATGACTCCAGTACCGACTCAGATCCGGAAGTGATCAATCCACCTCCTGCACAACCTCCCGTCTTCGTCAGGAACTTTCAAGAACCGACTCCCGTCTGGGGAAGTCTCCTCCACCATTGGAGCCAGCAACAAAACCTACGCCCTCCCTATGGCATGTGTCGAGACCTCTACGATGTCCGAGGCGGAGGTTCGGCTGATCGGGCACTCCCAGTAATGGTTGGCAAACTAGCCAATCAGTCCTACCAATCCGGAGTTCAAGCTAGCCGGATTCGGGATGTCAACGTAGAAGTGCAAGTTCACACTTCTGACATCCGTAGGCTGGACAGAATTCAGGACAATGCCCAACTCCAAACCGAGGCATTCCAAGCGCAAATGATTGCAGCCCTAGCCGAATTGAGGGAACAACAAGCGGCTTTTGATAGGCGTCTAATGGAATTGAAGCAATCGGATGCGGAGTGAAGCTCCAACCGCAACCTACATCGCAAGTAGTGCTTGCCAAAATCTCAAATTTTGTTATAAGTTAGGACCTCGGCTAAAAGTTTTTAATTTTTCTTAAACTTTGTAACCGGAGACCCTTATAGGGGTCAAATTTTCGTGATCATTGTATCAACTATTATATTAATATAAGTGGCACTATTATTAATACGTGGAGTATTTCATTCAATCCTTAAAAAGTTATGGAAAGACAAAATGCTTGTTTCATATTTTTAGTTTTACAAATAACTTTCATTCTTCTATTTTGAGACTCGTACTATCATCTGTTGTTGGGCTATAGCAATATACTTCATGAGACACATACAGTTTCTATGCTATGGAATTCTTATCTTTATCTTTTCAACCTATAGTTGAAGGATTCCTCCGCGTAGGAACCCAAGGCGAAACAACGGTGGGGAAGCACCTATACCACCACCACCTCCACCTTCTCAATTTGATGTTGTCATGTTCCAAGCAGCAGTCACCGCAGCGGTAGCTGCCATGTCACAGATCAATAACTCGAGTACTACTGGCTTAGGAACTGGCACACACCTATGCTACCATGGCGAGAGTCATGGGCAACCCCGAGAATGCACCTATAAGGACTTTACTAATGCCAAACCCCAGATGTTTTATGGAACTGGTGGCGTGATGGCGCTGAGGCAGTGGATCGAAAGGACAGAATCAGTCTTTGAAATCTGCTCCTGTCCAGAGCACAGCAAAGTCAAGTTTGCAACCTTCACCCTTATTGATAGAGCCTTAGCTTGGTGGAATGGCCACGTTAAGGTACTTACCCTGATAGTGGCAAACTCCATAAGCTGGGAGAGCTTAAAATTCATGCTGATGAGAGAAGACTGTCCACGGGGAGAGATTTAAAAACTCGAGAATGAACTCTGGACTCTTGGAATGGTTGGTACCAATATCGCAACTTATACCAATAGATTCTGCGATCTTGCAATCCTCTGTCCATATATGATTGCTCCTGAGAGCAAGAAAATAGAGAGATACATTTGGGGACTGTCGCCCCAAATTCGGTCAAGCGTGTTAGCTTCGAAACCTGACACTTTTGAAAGTGCCAAGGAACTGGCACAATCTTTTGTTGACTACGGAGGCCATCAGAACTCAACGGTTGCTACACCAGAACCACAAAAGGGAAACAACAACAACAACAACAATAACATGAAGAAAGTATGGAATAAAGGGAAGGGTGGGCCTTCCCAAGAATCCGCGAAGAAACAACTGGTTTCAGTGAATGCTGCTACTGTACCTACTACCGTTCCTACGAATCCCTACCCAACAAAGCCTTATGGGGGTAACCTTCCAAAGTGCACGAAATGCACTTATCACCATCATGGACCTTGTCGGGAAATGCAGTGTTCCAACTGCAACAGAAAGGGACACACTATCCGTTTCTGCAAGGATCCTGCAAAGCCGATCACTCAAGTTCCCAGCGCGGGTGTAGGCCAAACTTGCTACGGTTGTGGCGAGGTGGGCCACTACAAGAGAAACTGTGCAAAGGCAACAAATACCGTCGGGGTGGGACGAGTTTTGGCTATAGGCCACGATGAAGCTGTAGCTGATCCGACTATAGTTGCTAGTACGTTCCTTCTCGATAATTCATATGCATGCATATTATTCGATAGTGGAGCGGAGAGAAGCTTCGTGAGTCAAAACTTTATTCACTTACTTAAACATCAACTTAGCAAGTTATAAAAATCATTCACTGTAGAGATGGCCAATGGAAAAACGGAAAACACTAACTGCATATACATTGACTGTACGTTAACTTTAGACGGTCATTCTTTCCCAATCAACCTCATGCCAGTCCACATTAAAAGTTTCGACGTCATAGTCGGCATGGATTGGTTATGTCTTTTTCGTGCCAACATTCTGTGCTTTGAAAAACCAGTTCGTCTTATCCTTCCTAACGACGAAACATTAGTGATTTACGGCAACAAATCAAGTAAAAACCTTCGTATCATTTCGTGCATCCAAGCTCGAAAGTGTTTACGGAAGGATTGTCGAGCATTCCTAGCACACATCGTCGATACGAGTCAGGAGCTGAAGGACATCAAGAACACTCCAGAAGTACGCGACTTTCCCGATATCTTTCCAGAAGAACTACCGGGATTACCACCACAACGCCAAGTCGAGTTTAGAATCGACTTAGTTCCAGGGGCTACCCCAGTAGCGAAGTCGCCTTATCGCCTAGCACCAACAGAGATGCAAGAACTTTCCAGTCAGCTTAACGAACTCCTTCAAAAAGGATTCATTAGACCAAGTTTCTCACCTTGGGGAGCACCGCTCCTGTTTGTAAAGCAGAAAGACGGATCGTTCCGCATGTGCATCGACTACAGAGAACTGAACAAGCTTACTGTCAAAAATCGCTATCCTCTACCCCGTATTGATGACCTATTTCATCAACTTCAAGGAGCAAACTACTTCTCGAAGATAGATCTACGATCCGGATATCACCAATTAGGAGTGCTAGAAGGGGATATTCCCAAGACAACATTCCGAACTCGTTATGGACACTACGAATTTGTAGTGATGCCGTTCGGATTAACAAACGCACCAGCAGTATTTATGGACCTAATGAATAGGTTGTGCCGTCCCTAGTTAGATCAGTTCGTCATCGTCTTCATCGATGGCATACTTATCTACTCCCGAAGTAAGGAAGAGCATAGTCAGCACTTACGAAAAGTCTTAGAAACATTGCGATCGGAGAAGCTCTATGCGAAGTTCTCTAAATGCGAACTTTGGATTCGAAGAGTCGAATTTTTGGGCCACGTTGTTATCGAGAAGGGGATACACGTGGACCCCTCCAAAATTAAGGCCATTGAGAACTGGTCGGCACCAAAGACACCTACAGAGATTTGTCAATTTCTAGGTCTCGCCGGCTACTATCGCAGATTCATAAAGAACTTCTCTAGCATTGCGAAACCTCTTACTACATTAACCCTGAAAGGCGTGGCCTTTGACTGGGAAGCGAAACAAGAGAAGGCGTTCCAAACGCTGAAACAGGCCTGGCGCACCGCACCGATACTATCCCTCCCCGAAGGGATAGAAGATTTCGTAGTGTATTGCGATGCATCAAACCAAGGACTTGGTTGCATTCTTATGCAGAGAGGGAAGGTTATTGCTTATGCCTCCCGACAACTTAAGACACACGAAGTCAACTATACGACCTACGATCTTGAGTTAGGAGCAGTGGTATTTTCTCTGAAGATCTGGAGACACTACTTATACGGAACAAAGAGTACTATTTTCACCGATCACAAGAGCCTTCAACACATTTTTGATCAGAAGGAACTCAATGACTACGAATGTGAAATTTGTTATCATCCTGGCAAGTCCAACGTGGTAGCTGACGCCCTCAGCCGAAAAGAATACACTGGACGGAGAGTCAAATCTCTGACTATGACTATCCATTCCCACTTATCCACGCAAATTAAGGAGGCTCAACTGGAAGCTTTGCAACCTGAATATGTGGCGAGTGAATCCCTGAGAGGAATGGACAAGAATCTAGAAATGAAGGGTGGCGGGGCATATTATCTCATGGATCGAATCTGGACGCCGAAACATGGTGGTTTCAGAGATGTAGTCATGACCGAAGCACACAACACGAGATATTCCGTTCACCCAGGTTCAGATAAAATGTATCTGGATCTTAAGAAACTGTACTGGTGGTCTAACATGAAAGTAGAAATTGCTACCTTCGTAAGTAAATGCCTTACTTGCGCTAAGGTTAAGGTCGAGTATCAGAAACCGTCAGGATTACTACAACAACCGGAGATACCAGAATGGAAATGGGAGCGGATTACTATGGACTTCATAACCAAGTTGCCCAAGACGACGGGTGGAATCAATATCATATGGGTCATCGTCGACAGATTGACTAAATCCGCGCATTTCCTACCAATCAAGGAGACTGACAAGATGGAAAAGCTTACTAGAACTTACATAAGGGAAATAGTGCGACTGCATGGTGTTCTGATATCCATTATCTCCGATAGAGATTGTAGATTCACTTCAAGATTCTGGCAGTCACTACAAAGTTCCCTGGGGACTAGGCTAGACATGAGTACAGCCTACCACCCACAAACAGACGGGCAAAGTGAGAGAATGAAACAAACTTTGGAAGATATGCTGAGAGCCTGTGTGATTGACTTTGGAAAGGCATGGGATATCCATTTACCCCTTGTCGAATTTTCATACAACAATAGTTATCATACAAGCATAAAGGCTGCTCTGTTTGAAGCCCTCTATGGTCGAAAGTGCAGATCCCCTCTGTGCTGGACTGAAGTTTGCGATACCCAGTTAGCTAGAGGACGAGTTCCTGAAAGCAATCTCACCGGTCCGGAAATCATACGGGAAACGACAGAGAAGATCGTTCAAATTCGTGAACAGTTGAAAGCCTCTAGAGACCGACAGAAAAGCTACGCTGAACAAAGGAGGAAACCTTTGGAATTCCAGGTAGGAGACCACGTTTTATTGAAGGTCTCACCGTGGAAGGGTTTAATACGCTTTGGGAAGCGTAGGAAACTAAATCCAAGATACATAGGGCCTTTCGAGATTCTTGCTAGAATCGGCCCTATGGCCTACAAACTTAACCTACCGCGTGAACTTAGTAACATACATCCAACCTTCCATGTCTCGAACTTGAAAAAGTGTCTGTCCGATGAGATTCTTGTTATACCACTCGACGAGATCGAGATCAACGAGAGCCTCAACCTTGTGGAAGAACCGGTAGAAATCATGGACCGAGAGGTCAAACAAACAAAACAAAGTTGCATACCCATCGTGAAGGTTCGTTGGAACGCCAAGCGGGGACCTGAATTTGTAACGTCCAAAATTTCAAAACAATTAAAACTTTTCAAAATCACCCATTTTATTAACGTTGTTACAAAAAGGTTTTCAATACATTATTAAACAGAATGATTTCCCAGGTTCATATCATAAAACACCAACCTGAGGAACGGTACGATCACGCCTTTGCCTTGCCACAGACTCTTGAGAACCTGAAACATAAAACCACAACTGTAAGCCCGAAAGCTTAGTGAGATACCCCCAGAATACCAACCACATATACGCCTTTCCAGGCCCTGACCTTCCGGTCCATGTGTCTCAGGGGACTTCCGTCCCTGCTGGGTAAACCTTCCGGTCCTACCCACGCCGACCTTCCGGTCCATCACACAACATAATCGCCTTCCGGCCCATAACATATTGCCTTCCGGCCCATAACATATCGCCTTCCGGCCCATAACATATTGCCTTCCGGCCCATAAGCATAAAATGCATATATAAAATAACAAACAATCATATAGCAGTTCATAGACAACAATCGATCAACATATCACATATCATAGCATTACTCTAACAAGATACCGGTGTAGCCGGTCACTATCATAACATTACCCTATGAATCAGTCAACATACTAAATGCATACATACGCCTTTCCAGGCCATGACCTTTCGGTCCACATAGTAATGCCTTCCGGCCCATAACATATAATGCCTTCCGGCCCATAACATATAATGCCTTCCGGCCTGTAACACAGAATGACAACTACCCGGATTTCCATCCGGTAAAAAGGGTTGGCATTGGTGCCATAAACCCTAGCGATATAGTGAGGATAACTCACCTCGAAACTGCCGACTGAACAGATAGCTCAAGCTGCTCCGATCACTGATACGATCTCCACTCCTGGATAGCCGCCAATGCACTGAACTCAAACGATAAACAACAATTACCAAAATACCCCTGGAACCACTGGTCAATCATTGATCAAAGACAAGGTCAAAGTCAACCCCTGACTGACCCTACTCGTCGAGTCAACCCTGTGACTCGCCGAGTCCCCATACTCAGAACTTCACTCAACCCGCGACCTAACTCGCCGAGTCACCCCAAGACTCGCCGAGTTCAACGACTCTGAGTCCACTCGTCCTTGACTCACCGATTCCTTAAGATTCCCTTCCTACACGTCGAGTATCCCCTTTTTACTCGACGAGTTTCTCCTGGAAGAATCGCGGGGCCACCCCGAATCCACTCGCCGAGTCTGAAGAACAACTCGGCGAGTCCATGCCATGCAGACGAGCAACTTCTTCCTGAAATACGTATGGTCCCGAAATACACAATCATGGGACCTTATGGACCTCTAACCATCCTATTACTGGGTTACAAACGTTTGGGTAACAATATAATAATCCATCTAATCACCAAATGGGTTTCATAAACCCTAAATTCGTGCACACATCAATATAGCAGAAATGATCCGAGATATTACATGAATAACACCCTCTCAGTGTCCCCAAACCTCAGAACTCGATCTCCTTGATATTCCTTTGGCCAAAACTCTTCTTCTTCTTGCCTAACAAATTTTTCAAGGCTCCAATAGCTTTCTCTCCTGCTCTAGACGTCCACAACGATTAGGGTTCTTCTCAATTGGCCAAAAGACGGACAATGACGACCTAAGAGGCGTTATATACGATCCAAAACCAAACGGCTAGGGTTTCTGCTGAACAGCGTCGACTCGCCGAGTCCATATCTGGACTCGTCGAGTCCGGTCGCGAACCCGCGACCAAGTCTGCGGTCCTACTCGGCGAGTCTAGGCTCCAACTCGCCGAGTCCCTTCTCAAAACACCCCTAAATCATAGTTATATCAATATTTGAAATTTCGGGCTGTTACAACTCTCCCCCACTAGAACTAGACTTCGTCCTCGAAGTCTCACTCTGAAATTAGCTCCGGATGCTGCTCCCGCATCTCACGTTCCAGCTCACCGGTCATTTCCGGCCCATCCGGTGCTGCCACCGAACTAATACTAGAGGTATCTCCTTATACCTCATAGCCTCGATCTTCCGATTTTTTATGACCACTGGTCTCTCAGCATAATTCAGGCCCGCATCCACCTGAATGTCTTCTAATGGGACCACTGCCGACTCATCAGCTAAGCACTTCCTCAATTGTGACACATGAAAGGTGTCGTGGATCTAACCCCACTTCGCTGGCAACTCCAATCGATAGGCTACCCGGCCTATCCTTGCAATCACCCGAAATGGCCCAATGTACCGGGGCCCAACTTGCCCTTCTTCTTGAATCGAATCACTCCTCTCCAAAGAGAGGCCTTCGGAAGTACGAAGTCACCGACCTGAAACTCAAGCTCGGACCGGCGTCTGACCGCATAACTTTCCTGTTGGCTCTGGGCGGTCAATAACCTCTGTCTCATCTGCTGAATCTGCTCTGTCGACTAAAGCCCGATCTATGTACTGTCCACCGCTCTCTGTAATCGAAAATTACCCAAGATGCAACTCTGCTCTAAATCTCAACAATCACTCGACCCATAAGGGTTAGGAAACCATGAACCACCGGATCCCCGATCCATAGCCCACTTTGTCCATTCCGGACCGACTGAGAGATCCATTCTCACTCTCAGAGCAACTCTCATAAGTTCTCCTCTTGCCATCACATACACATGCTGAACTAACCCCAACACCCGCAGGTTGGAAGACCCGATACACTGATGATATCCTCGAACATCTCCCAAGATGAACCATTACATCCATCCTACACTCTGATCAGAATCACACGGAGAATTTACGATTCTCTCTCCCCCTGCATCCCTTCTGAGCCTCAACAGGCATCTCCAACCCGGATGGGTTCCTACTTTGCTGCCGCGAACACGATGCTCAAAGCCATATTCGAAATACTCTAACCATAACTCTGCTTTGTTGCTTTCACTTCCATGAACTTGCACTCCCCTTCGAAGTTACACACCTTTCTCTTTTCCTTTTCCAAGGCACCTTCTTGGCCATAATGCCACTCCAACCAGTGTCACGGTGCTCTCTCCAAGCGACACCACCCTTTTTGCGTAACCGCTATTCACATACTCTGGTTCTCATTGCAGGGGCTCTCAATCCCATGCACTCTCTCCACTCATCAAAATCACTGCCTCAGCTAAACAAGATCACTAACCCGGGGCCAGACCCTCCAATGTAACCACATTGCAACATACACAATCCGAAATCTCAAACCGATCCAACAATACCAACTGAGTCTCCAGCATGACTGGACCGACTCTCATAACACATATTAGCCACTCGAGGCTATATCTCTATGGGTCCGTACACCCAACTCTGCGAACCCTCAGGTTCTAACTCTGGGAACCTTCCGGTTCCAGCTCTAGAAACATGCACAACATAATCCCGTGGGATTAATACAGTACAACCCATCACGTGCCTCAAACATACCAATACTCTGATCGCATAACCTTGGTTACTTACTCAAGCTTGATCCCGGCCTTCCCTCAGGCCTCCACAATCAAATGCCCTAGGTCTGTATCCCGCCCCGCATACCCGACACCCGCTCTCGTCGGCCTATACTCTGAGCTGACAAACACTGCTGAATCCCAACAGCATAAACAACCCTCAGCAAAACACATCTCCTCCCTGATCAACCCACTCAAAAGAATGCGGTCTTTCAATCATCCACTCTACGACTGAAGATGCTACCCGACATTCAACCCAGTGCCGCATCTCCACTAACAACCCTCACGAACGATAACCAACGGAGTTTCCAACAATAACCCGTAACCAAACCCACAACCTGCCAAAGGATGAATACCACATCGACAACCGCACGAGGCTACCGGCACCAAAACACCGAACTATAACCATACCAACCCATCAGGGAACAACGATTGCCAAAGCGAAAACCTGAAGCACCAATCCATAACCATGCCCAACCCGCGAAATAACGAATACCGCATCGAGATCCACACAAGATACCATCACGAACAATACACCACAATCAACGCAAGGCAATCAAGACATCAAGAAAGCCTCATACCCGCAGCTGCCTCCGGCACTGCTCCGTCTCCCTCTGCCGCAAGCCGATAAGCATGACCCTGAGCCCTTGGGGCTCCGCTCCATCCTGTCCTCCTCCTGAACTCCTCGAGGTGGCCGGTGCTAGAGCCTGCACCGGTCTTGCAGAAAGCTGTGGACAGTTGACCCTCAAATGTCCAACCTGCCGACACTGATGACAAATCCTCAAATCCCGAATTGGCACTGACTACCGATAATCCCGTGCACAGTGCCCCTCTTTTCCGCCCTTGCGGCATGCACCACCGGACCAGCAACTCCGGTGTGACCCCTCCCACACTTCCCCCAAGTGTGGCCGCTCCGATCCCCCACTCTAACATCAACGGTACTGGACCGTTTCGGCGCTGGCTGCGACTGCATCGGAGCCTGCCTCAGCTCACACAACTGCAACTCCACCTCTAACTCACGCCGCATGGCGGCCTCCTGCAACACCAACAAGGTCTCGCACCTCTGCGCAGACACGAACTGTCTGATATCCCCCTTGAGCATACTCAGATATCGGGACATCTGAGCCTGCTCCGAAGCGAACTCAGGGCAAAACATCGCCCTCTCAATAAACATCCTGGTGATTTCAGTTACCGACTCCAAATCCTGCTTCAGCTCAAGGGACTCCCGAGCCAATCTCTCCTTTTCATCCCACGGAACATAGCGAGTACTTAACATCTCTCTGAATTGATCTCATGAAACCGCAGCCCTCTGCGCATCTGTAAATGACCTTGTGGTCAATCTCCACCGATCCTTCGCCCCGAGCCTCAATAGGTTCAGAGCACACCTCACCCTCTGATCAGCAGGGCATAACTCGTGGAGAAACACCCCTCCATGTTTGATAACCATCTCATAGTAACAATCGGGTCCTGAACCCTATCGAATGTGGGAGGTTTCGTATAATAGAAGTCCCGATACTGAAAACCCCGACTGGCTCCTCCCCTTGCCGCTGATACAGCCGTTGTAGCCGCCGCGGCAGCTGTCTCTGCGAGAGCCGCATATCGCTCATCGAAATACTCAATCATGGCGGTCTTGATCGACCCAAACAACCCCGACAACTTAGCCCGCAACAATGCAGCAACCTCCTCACGCAGGATCTCGCGAATCCTCGCATCCCGCTCGCTCGTGCTCGTCCGATCGATAACCTCCGACGGCACCGACCTACCCGGAACTCGTTCTCCAGCTCCCGATCCTGATCCGGATCCACTATCATCATGCCTCGAGATCTCCATAATGAAGACACCCTACCAATCTTAGACACTTCCCAAAATCTTGGGATCCAACTCTCGCAACCCTACCCTAGAGACCATGGTTTCCCTGATACGCGTATGGGTCCTGTGCTTTCAGTAGTACGGGCCCATACTACCTTCCACACCTACCCATATTTGTATGAAGTACTACCACAATACCCTAGGGAACATGCATAACAACTATCAACTCTCATCACTAGAGAAACACTGAGAACATCCCATAAGGGACCCTAGGCTACAGTCATCACATATCAGGCAACATTATCATGAATTCCTGAAGATCCCTAGCCTAACTCTAGCATGCTGTTCTATCAAGCTCAAATAAATAAATATCATGTATGGTATCTTGGGGTTACTTACTGGCTCCGGCTGATCGTACCTCCGCATACTCCTTTTACTAAATTGAAAACCATTTTAATTTCTCATTTTAATTTTTCTTTTAAAAATCCTCCTCGATTTGAGACTGGAGTCACACGAATGTTTCCCCAATTCACTCAAACCTAGGCTCTGATACCAACTTGTAACGTCCAAAATTTCAAAACAATTAAAACTTTTGAAAATCACCCATTTTATTAACGTTGTTACAAAAAGGTTTTCAATACATTATTAAACAGAATGATTTCCCAGGTTCATATCATAAAACACCAACGCGAGGAACGGTACGATCACGCCTTTGCCTTGCCACAGACTCTTGAGAACCTGAAACATAAAACCACAACTGTAAGCCCGAAAGCTTAGTGAGATACCCCCAGAATACCAACCACATATACGCCTTTCCAGGCCCTGACCTTCCGGTCCATGTGTCTCAGGGGACTTCCGTCCCTGCTGGGTAAACCTTCCGGTCCTACCCACGCCGACCTTCCGGTCCATCACACAACATAATCGCCTTTCGGCCCATAACATATTGCCTTCCGGCCCATAACATATCGCCTTCCGGCCCATAACATATTGCCTTCCGGCCCATAAGCATAAAATGCATATATAAAATAACAAACAATCATATAACAGTTCATAGACAACAATCGATCAACAGATCACATATCATAGCATTACTCTAACAAGATACCGGTCTAGCCGGTCACTATCATAACATTACCCTATGAATCAGTCAACATACTAAATGCATACATACGCCTTTCCAGGCCATGACCTTTCGGTCCACATAGTAATGCCTTCCGGCCCATAACATATAATGCCTTCCGGCCCATAACATATAATGCCTTCCGGCCTGTAACACAGAATGACAACTACCCGGATTTCCATCCGGTAAAAAGGGTTGGCATTGGTGCCATAAACCCTAGCGATATAGTGAGGATAACTCACCTCGAAACTGCCGACTGAACAGATAGCTCAAGCTGCTCCGATCACTGATACGATCTCCACTCCTGGATAGCCGCCAATGCACTGAACTCAAACGATAAACAACAACTACCAAAATACCCCTGGAACCACTGGTCAATCATTGATCAAAGACAAGGTCAAAGTCAACCCCTGACTGAACCTACTCGTCGAGTCAACCCTGTGACTCGCCGAGTCCCCATACTCAGAACTTCACTCAACCCGCGACCTAACTCGCCGAGTCACCCCAAGACTCGCCGAGTTCAACGACTCTGAGTCCACTCGTCCTTGACTCACCGATTCCTTAAGATTCCCTTCCTACACGTCGAGTATCCCCTTTTTACTCGACGAGTTTCTCCTGGAAGAATCACGGGGCCACCCCGACTCCACTCGCCGAGTCTGAAGAACAACTCGGCGAGTCCCAGTCAATCTTCAAGCCACTCGCCGAGTCTGAAGAACAACTCGGCGAGTCCATGCCATGCAGACGAGCAACTGCTTCCTGAAATACGTATGGTCCCGAAATACACAATCATGGGACCTTCTGGACCTCTAACCATCCTATTACTGGGTTACAAACGTTTGGGTAACAATATAATAATCCATCTAATCACCAAATGGGTTTCATAAACCCTAAATTCGTGCACACATCAATATAGCAGAAATGATCCGAGATATTACCTGAATAACACCCTATCAGTGTCCCCAAACCTCAGAACTCGATCTCCTTGATATTCCTTTGGCCAAAACTCTTCTTCTTCTTGCCTAGCAAATTCTTCAAGGCTCCAATAGCTTTCTCTCCTGCTCTAGACGTCCACAACGATTAGGGTTCTTCTCAATCGGCCAAAAGACGAACAATGACGGCCTAAGAGGCGTTATATACGATCCAAAACCAAACGGCTAGGGTTTCTGCTTAACAGCGTCGACTCGCCGAGTCCATATCTGGACTCGTCGAGTCCAGTCGCGAACCCGCGACCAAGTCTGCGGTCCTACTCGGCGAGTCTAGGCTCCAACTCGCCGAGTCCCTTCTCAAAACACCCCTAAATCATAGTTATATCGATATTTGAAATTTCGGGCTGTTACAGAATTCACATGGGAACGCGAAGATCAGATGAAACAAAAGTACCCTCACCTTTTTCATATTCACTAGTATCCTTACTACTTTAAATTTCAGGACGGAATTCCCTCTAACGGGGGGATGATGTGACAACCCGATATTTCAACTCTATGTAATGACCTAAAAAGTCAATTATTGTAACCACTTTTGTGATAATGAAATTAACTTCGAAAATAAAATGTCCAAAAAGTTTCTATTTAATTACCTACTATGATAGATGTCATTAAACCGTGATCGTACATAAAAAGAACGCCCAAATCCGACTTCGTATATTGAAGTTATGATTTTTCCAAGTTCGGCTTAGTAGCAGACAGCTAAAAACTCGAATCGGAGATCGAGCGACTTTTGGACGGAATGACCTAAACGAGAATCGAAGGTCTCGACAATAGTAATTCAGCGGTAAAAAGTCTGGCAAAAACCGACGCCAGATAAAGAAGTTATGAATTTCTAAAGAAATTCCTTAAACACCACCTTTTAAAAATAAATAATAAAAATAATTTCAAAATTTGCCGACGGAATCTAAACAAAAGTTGTAGAGCGTAGTCTCACCTACGCGTGGATATAAAGACCATCGAAGACGGAATTCGTATGAAGAAGATATGAATATTAGAAGTTTATTAATTAAATAAAATATAAATTTAATTATTAATCCTTGGTATTATCCGAAGGGGAGTCATCAGATAGGGCCGACTTACACCCCGTGTAAGCTCGTATGCCCCGCGTACTCAAGGGCTAGGCTTCAGATCGTCCACATCTCGCCCTATGCGAAGCTAGTAGCCCGTCCCATCTGAGTCCGAGGCAGTCAAGGATCCGGTCATGCGTGACGTACGCGTACGCCCAACGTACCCTCGTACGCCCCGCGTACCGAGGCGGTTCCCAGTCCCTATAAAAAGGATGCGAGGGTTCCGAAGAAAGGGCTCCATTTCTATCATTTCCTTTGCGTTCTTGCCTCGTTTTCCATGCCCATGATAACCCGAAGCCTTGGTCATTTTGCTCAAGTCCCGAAGATCGTTTGTACTCCCGAGATTCCCGAGAATCCCGAGAAAATCCGTTTTCCCAAGAAGAAATTCTGCCCGGTTTCCATCTCGCATTCTTCAAAATTTCAGGTGAGTTCATACCCCTTAATCAACCCTTTTAAATATTCTAAATGCTTTTATATGCTTTCAAGGGGGGGGGGGGGGGGAATACAAGTAAAACACACGATTATTATCGGGTGTTATATATAAAGTTTTATTATACACTTTTATTAAATAGAATCATATGTGATTTATAAACTTTATAGGGAACTCTCGTATATAAAATATATTACAATAGGATTCTATCTTTTGAAATATAAATTGTTGTAATGCATGTATAAAACTAAACATTTTGCTTATATTATATGTATACGTGTCTATCTTAGACACTATAAAAATCTATACTTTCACATCAAGTGATTCATTTTCTAGGGACTTCTAAACAAATGAGACACACATTTAAGAAAGCTATAATAGGTATAGTTTTACGAGAATTTTGCTATCTTTTACATACTAGAAACACAATTTTCAAGAAGTCACTTTCATATACAAGAACAAACGAACATTTTAACACGTAAATCTGTTTTTATACTAAGATTTGTGAGACATTAACTTCACGTACGTTCGAGTACACATTTCAAGTCCTGTATTATATACCAGAATCCCTTGGAGGGGGAGCATGGTGTTTTTGTATAGATCTATACGGGCTTGACAACCCGCGCCTTGACTGTTAGCAACAGTCCACCATTTAGGGTGACAAACTTCATAACATTCCAACGCCTGAAGAACATTGTGTATAGGCATTCCGAGTCAATAGTATGGTTATAAAACTCACATGGGGTATTAAAAATACATTGATTTACGTGGTTTTCAAACATATTGGTTATTTCACACGTACATACATTTTCTAGAAACAAACATTTGTCTTGTTAGAAGGCTACGTTTATGTTAGTAGAAAATATGGGATTTTCTAGAAACAAACAAACAAAAACAAAACATTTCATTTTCATACAAACATTGTCATTTAATACTTATGAAACTCACCAGCTTAAATGCTGATCTACTCTTTCAAAACTGCTTGTATGTCCCAGGGATTCAGTAATTACAGGTATCAAAACAGCTTTTGAAGAAGGGACGCTGCGTCGTCAGTTTAAATTCATATTTTGGCATCATAATGTAATTGGTTTTGAACATGTACTTTTAACAATGTAAACTTTCAATTATATATATGATGGTTGTATTGCTTTCTTTACTATGTATTCATTTGTTATGCTACCACATGAAGTCATCCGCCCCCGAACGTTTCCGCCGTTCCGGTTTGGGGGTGTGACAAGCTCCTAATCCATTAAGCCTTAACACGGTACAGTCTATAGGGTCTTCCTTGTCCCCAAGGACCATAAAAATCGAAGCTTTCCAGTTACATATGTCCAATACATGACTTAAACACAAACTTAGATCAAAATGAAGGAAAAAGGGCCAAGACTCAAACTTGGAGTCCAAAACCATGACCAAAGTCAAGATCTAGAACATATTGGACTAAAGATACCACCATGATCCATAAAGTTGCAAACTTTATGGATCCCATGCATGCTAACCAATATTACAAGCCATGAAATGCATGGAAACTTAGATCTAGTAAGCAAGGAAAGGAAATGCATGAGCTTGAGGACATACAAAGGTCCAAAAGTTCCTCAACTAGCTAATGATGAAGCCAAAATGCTAAAAAATGCACCACCAATGACCTTCTTCATCCTCCAAGGGCTTTAAAGCTTCAAAATATGTTGAACAACACCAAGAATGACCAAGGAATTCAATGGGGGCTGAGATTCGGGTTTCCAGAGGTCTACGAGGTGAAGGAGGCTGAGGAGAAGTAACCCTAATCATCTCATACCCTCGAATACCCGAAAATAAGGATTTTGGTGCATTAGGCACTCCTCGCATCGTGAGCCTAAAATGAGCTTGGTCAACAAGTCAACGATCGCTCACCCAGACCAGTCCAACTTCAAACAGCCATAATTTCTTCGTTTGAACTCCGTTTTTGACGTTCTTTATATCCACGGAAAGTTGGCGAGAAGGTCTACATATCTATTAACTTGCGCTCACCTCAACTCCTTCTGAACGAAAATCCAAAATTCATAAACAGCTCGAACTGCTACTTAACCGAAATACCCCTTGGCTCAAAGACACAACCCAAACTCCCGGAACAACTCAATTACATTATTCGTACCTAAATGGGTCTAGATCTCTCTTTTCCAAAGGCCCTAATCCTTATGATAACCTATCTTCAGGCCACTGTACCGAATTAGAAACCGATTCGGAGGTGAACGTTACAACTCCCCCCACTTAAATTAGATTTCGTCCTCGAAATCACACCTTACTAACACCCATATCCAAAAAAACGATCTGAGGAATGCAGTGGATGATTCAACACATAAGGAAACCTTCTCAAGACCATAGAAACTCAAACCGAACTCTTATCCCTTAGAAATCAAACCTCAAACTTCTGCAAAACTACTTCCACCATTCCAACATCAAGATTCTATAATGGTCTGAATCTCCAACAGACCACCTATGCCGACAAGTTACCATCCCCAAGCCTCATTGAATAACTGGCCAGCCATAAAACTTACAACCATGATTACCTTGATGCAATCTACGAGATCAATGCCACTAACCATAACCCTCTGTTGAACAATTATACTTGACAAAAGGCTTAGATAATCCTTCGAGTGGAAGATTCATCCCTGCAACGGTTAGACTCGGACGAGAGTTGCACAACAGATTCAAATCAATTACTCTGAGATTATTTAATCCCGTTGTTGGATATTTTTCATTACCTAAGCAATTGGTTACTCCATCCATACATGATATCCTAAAACTCTAATACTGCCCGAGACATTGAAACTGCCTGAAACACTGAACTGCCGAAAACAACATGCTGCCTCCTGGATACCTAAATGATTCTTGACTCTCTACTATGCCATTACTATCCATTGCTACGACGAGGAAAGATGATCGAACAAAAATTTCCACGTTACAACCATTCTTATCAGCTCTGGTTTACCCCCGCCGGAACAACCACTCGGGACATCATAAAGAGCTCTATGGCTTGTGACCTCATAAGCAATTTACAATCTTGAAAATCAAAACACTAACAACAGCTTGCAAAAAACCGGAAATGTAATGCATACATCCCATAGAGACTTCCTGATACCTCGAAGGGACCTAATCGACTCCCTTACATGTCGATTGAGCACCACAGAACGGCTACCAAGCAAAACCTTACGAAAAGAAAGTCTCACACAACCTGCGGATGTGATAACACTTATACACTTGATCCCAAATCGAAACTAAAACCTAATAGAACCATGCACATAATTCAAACCAAGAATCCCAATGACGTCTTGTTCAGCTTACGAGGAGGACCCATACACATATTTCAGAAACTGTAACATCCATACAATTTATACCAAATTTAAACCTTTTCAATCATAATTAAAAGCCAAATAGCAATGTTTACAAAATGTATTCAAATCATTTTCCATCAGAGTGTCCCAAAAATCATAACATGAGGATGAGGAGCGATACGGTCACGCCTTCGCCTTTCCATGGTCTCCTGAAGTACCTGAAACAATACACTGAAACTGTAATCCCGAAAGCTTAGTGAGTTACCCCCACAAAACCGACCACAATACCATACATATGTCATATCATATCATATCATAGCATAAACATAACAACCATGCATATCAAGTCTACTGTGTGACTGGTCCGCCCGCACCGGGCCTTCAGTATGTTTGGTCCACTATCCGAGCCTCGGCACGTCTGAGCCGCCCTCTTGGGGCCTTCAGCCTATCCGGACCGCTCGTCGGGCCTTCGGTCTAACCGGTCCGCCCTGGGTATGTTGGCCTACAGAAAGAAGCAGGACCCGTGTCAACCCAACCCCAATCCAAAACCCATGTGCACATAAACATATAATCATATAACAATTCATAACTAATCAATCGATCTAGCAGGTCATATAAAATTGCAACATCCTAACCAGGATACCGACCTAACCGGTCACTAGCATAGCATCATCGTATATACCAGGATACCGACCTTAACCAGGTATCTAATATATACCATCCTTACTACCCGGATGCATACATAGCCAAGCAAAAACATAACAAACAACTACTCGGATTCCCATCCGATAAAGGGCCGGCCTTGGAACCTTAGACCCTGTCGATATAGTGAGGATAACTCACCTGCAACTACCGACTTGAAGAAATAAGGACATGCTGCTCCAACAACCAGCACGAACTCCAACACTGATCATTACCAATTAACCAAAACCAATTACCACCAATAACTACTAAAATACCTTTGCAAGTCAGCTAGTCAACCCTTGGTCAAAGTTAAAGTCCTCAGTCAAAGTCAACCTTCCAGGTTGACCCTACTCGCCGAGTCAACCCGTTGACTCATCGAGTTCCTATGCTCAGAAACTCCCATGCCACGACGCAACTCGCCGAGTCGCCCCAAGACTCGTCGAGTCCAACAAGCTCCGAGTCCTTTCCTGATGAACTCACCGAGTCGTCCCTCAACTCACCAATTCACAGCTCAACCAAAACGGTTAGGACTTCTCGACCAGACTCGCCGAGTCCAAGAACAGACTCGCCGAGTCCAAGGTAATCGTGAACAGACTCGTCGAGTTGTTCTTCCAACTCGTCGAGTCCATGTACATATTCATACAACTCGTCGAGTCAACCCATGTGACTCGCCGATTCGTTTCAATTCTTAATCCATATAGTGGATTTCTAAGCCATGCAACAACTCCATATTGTAGATCCAAGCTTCTAGGGCATGATCATAACGTAAAGTTGCAAACTTTACGTGTATGCAAGGCTCTAGGGGCTCTAAATTATCAAACCAAGGAAAGCCCTAGCCTCCACATATGAATGATTCTAGAAGAAAAGGTTAAGATAACAATTTATTACCTCCCAAAACGTGTCCAAACTGGAGTGGGTTTTGATTCACACAATATCCTTGGTGCTAAACTCTTGATCTACAAGTCCCCTTCACAAAGTTCATTCCTCAAAGCTCCAAACACTTCTCCAAGCTCACACTCTCATATATTAGTGCTTCTGGAACTCTCTGGGGGATTAGGGGTCTGGGTGAAGGACATAAAGTCCTTTAAATAGGGGGGGGGGGGGGGGCAAGACCGAATATTAAGGTTTTTCTCATTCCAACACCAACTCGTCGAGTCCACCGCCGACTCGCCGAGTTGGTCACTTTAACATGTGACCAGAACCGCAACTCGACTCACCGAGTCTACCCATCGACTTGCCAAGTCGACCTTCCTTATTTACATGTGACCCAGGTTCCTCCGAACACTGCTTATTAAACCTCTATAAAGTCCAACTCTTCCCGCCCAGAGTTACGACAACGGATTCAATTCGGCCACTGACTTCTTTCTCTAATAACAACCCCTTATTAACCAATGATCCCCCGATGATACCTTCATCACTCCATATTGCAACAATCACTTGACTCTTACAAAGCTAGATATCACCCTGAACCACCGGGTCCTGACCCGGTACCAAGCTGCTACCCCTTTCCTCGACTGACATATCCTTTATCGAATTCACTTCTGGGACTTATCCCACTTTCCTTCCCGAATCCAACTCGTTTCTTTATGAGCTGATAGGATGGCACATCCTACAACTCCTGAGCAACTCCCATGAGCTCTCCCCTATAATCACACATGCATGCTGAACCTACTCTAACATCCTCGGGCTGGAAAACCCGACACACTGACGATACCTCCAGACATCCCCATGATGATTTACCGCTACATAGATAACCTCCTTATCACAACCATACTGAAAATCCAAGGCTTCATCCTTGCATCCCTTACGAACTGCTCGGTTCTACTCAACGGAGTGCAACCCACTCACACCTCCCTATCACGACTTCTAGGTCCTTGACCTCCGACTGTAATATCCTCGTACAGCCCTCAGCACTGGACCAGACTACTCCCGAGTCTGTTAACATGTTGTCTCACCTTCCTTTGTCCAAACCTCCAATCTGGAACCACTATCCTCCTCCTCTCCTAAGGAGACTGAAAACATGTCTGCGCATTATCCAACATTGCTACAACCTCAACGGGCATCCAACCCGTAAGTGCTTCCATATATTTGGTACAACCCCAGTGCTTACTATCAATAACTAAAGTACTTTTGATCACCCATTCCCATTATTGTTTTCCTTTCAGAGGACCCGCACTCCTTCTGGAGCTATATACCTTCCCCTTCTAGGGAATCTACTCAACAATCCTTGCCACACTTGCAAGTTCCACTGTGCTAAACTCCATTCTACACTATCCATGTAGAGCAACTGGTATTCTCGAACTCCCATATACTCAGAATCCGATCACATACTAACTAGGCCCACGCACGGCCTCCAGCCGTTTCCATGATCATGATCAATACTTGGGGCAAGACCATATCGATTACCATCTCATGGCGACCTATTCACTTATACTCATACCGATCCAATAACACATACAAAGTCTTCAGCATGACTGGACCGCCATTCCAGGCCTTGAGCCTATCTGGACCACTCTAGGAACCTTCAGCATGTCTTGACCGCCCTCCTGAGCCTTCAGCCTGTCTGGACCGTTCCCCGAGCCTTTGGCCGGACTGGTATGCCTTCCGGCCTTCAATATATCTGGACCTCTCAAAAATGTCGTACGCCACCCTGAACCATTCTTCCCGGGAATCTCTCCCATGCAGTCTGTTCTAGCCCTATAGGGGTTCCGAACTCCGAATCCATCCCTTGAATTTTTCCCCGGCCTAAACCCAGGCCTCACATCGATCAACTACCTCATCTGAACCCATGGTCTTCTCCCTACCCTATGCATCTATCACATACGCTAACTAGCCTACATACCCATGTTGCAATGCTGCCAAGCCCTGGCAGCTAACAAAACCTTCAATCTATCAATCCAAAACCCTCAGAGTTGAGCACACCCTTAAGCGAATACTCGAACTTAACTCAATCATAACCAGACTTCCAACCCGAATTCCCAAATTTTGTTGACAATTACCAGAAGACGTGATACACATAATGGGGAGTTTTACCGAACCCCCGACTCACACAACCCTGAACCAAGCAGCCACTTGGGCCTCCATTCTCCCTATCTGGTTATGAAACTTATCCCCGTTTCAAAACCCTTCCCACATCTGCATCGCGGGGGAACACTCCCCCACTTAGATTCGACTAAGCCTACATAATACATGGAAACTAGAGGATTCTCAATCCTTCTCACTTCCCGACAACCGATCCGAGGCCGACCAACTCTTTCCCACTAGTGTTCCATTACTAGCCCATCCCGAATGATCACACACCTCCAAGAACCAGATGAGAACTTGCTGAACGCCAGAGAACCCGTCACCCGCTAATGCTTGAGCGACCCCACACTCATGCCCTGAACACCAAGAGATAAATGCTCCAACTAATACCTTGCCAACGAACCCCTTTCCGCTGGCGCTTCCGTCCGTTGATTACGAATGGTTGCTAATACCACTGAGTCCCGACAATGCTGAATGACCATTCTGAGAAACCCTACCCGCAGTCTTCCCCCATAATACCCATTTTTCCAAAGATGTTCCAATAAACTTCCCGTTCCTAGGCACTAGAATCAGTCTCTTCACGGTTGGCACCCTGACCCAATTATCAGCTCAAACGTCCATAGCTGAACTGCAGCAGCTGAAACAACCTCTACCCTAAATAGGGATACAACTACTCCTAAGACATAATCTACACTCCCAATGTGCAATAGATTGTACTATCAGTCCTTACCGTCCGATGCAAGAGATCCAGGGCAAACCGGACTCCACATTTACTTATGCCAAGTCGACCCACCTGAGCTTACAGGTGCTCGAATAATGTTGCAAACCTCGGCAACCAACTAACCCCAATGCTAGAGGAAAACCTGCCCCCGGGTCACAAGTCTGGTTACTCCTTCAAGCTCGAGAAACTGAGAGGGAATAATCCTTTCCCTACCAAACGTCAATCCAATTCATCAATTAACCATTTCACTTCCAGCTGCAAAACCCCAGTTGAACATAGTCATCACTCTTTTCCAGTGTCCCTGAGCCCTTAGAGGTTCTGCTCCACCCTCACCTCCTTCCGTAGTCCTCGAAGTGGCCGGTGCTGGAGCCTGCACCGGTCTTGCAACGAGTTGTGGACAGTTGACCCTCAAGTGTCCAATCTGATGATAGTGATAACAGATCCTCAAATCTTGAACCGGGGCTGACTGACGACAATCCCTTGCATAATGCCCCTCTTTCCCACACTTGCGGCACACACCACCAGTCCTACAAAATCCGGTATGACCCTTCCCGCACTTCTCACAAGTGCGGCTGCTCTGACTTCCCAACCTGGAATCAACGGTCTTGGACCGTTTCGGCGCCGGCTGTGACTGCACCTGGGCCTGCCCGTGCTCTCGCAACTATAACTCAATCTCCAACTCACGTCGCCGAGCGGTCTCCTGCAACTCCAGCAAGGTCTCGCACCTCTGCGTAGACACAAACTTTCTGATATCCCTCTTGAGCATACTCAGATATCGGGACATCTTAGCCTGCTCCGAAGTAAACTCAGGGAAAACATCGCCCTCTCAGTGAACATCCTGGTGATCTCCATCACCGACTCTAAATCCTGCGTCAGTTCCCAGAACTCTTGAGTCAACCTTTCTCTCTCAACCCTCGGAACAAATCGAGTGTTGAACATCTCCCGAAACTGATCCCAAGTAACCGCGGGCCGCTACGCATCCGAATAAGATCCCGTAGTCAACCTCCACCAATCCCTCGCCCGGAGCCTCAAAAGGTTCAGAGCACACCTCACCCTCTGATCAGCAGGGCATGAACACGTGAAGAAACAACCCTCCATGTCTGACAACCACATCATAGCAACGATCGGATCCTTAACTCCATCAAATGTAGGGGGCTTCGTCTTATCGAAGTCCCGATATCGAAAACCTCAACTGGTTCCTCTCCCTTTCCGTTATAGCTGCTGCGGCAGCCACCTCCGAAAGAGCTGCATAGCGCTCATCAAGGTACTCAAAAATGGCGGTCTTGATTGACCCAACATTTCTGGCAACTCAGCCCGGAACATAGCAGCAATCTCATCATGCAGGATCTCACGAATCCTGGCATCCAACTCGTCTGTACTCATCTAACCAATGGCCCCAGGTAGTACCGATCCACCCTGATCACCCTCTCCTAATCTCGATCCCGAACCGGATCCTGCCCCGATACGTCTCGTAATCTCCATACATAAAATACACCACAGGACATTAGGCATTCCTCATGATAACCCAAAGAACTAGCTCCCAACAAAACCCTAGGGGTTGTGACTTCCTTGATACGCGTATGGATCCTGTGCTTTCAGTAGTACGGGCCCATACTACTTTCCACACCTACCCATATTTGTCTCAAGTATCACCACAATGCCCTAACAATATCATCAACATACGAAATGCATTCAACCCTCATTCTAGGGGAATACCAAATACCTCGCATCTAGACTCACCATTTATCACGACTCTCACATCCATGAAACTTCCATCATCCCCTGCAGCTCTAATGCATGCTAGCTGCACATAACGCTGGACCCAATAGACTTTCGAATATCCAATCCAACCCGAAGGCCGAATCAACATTCTCAGGCCATAAGGTCTTTATTATGCACAACCATGATGCATACACTAAACATCTACAGTTATGATGTCAATTCCACATACAAGAAACCCTAGGCTAATAGGCATCATGCAATCAGGCAAATCTATCATGTGATTCTTGAAGATCCTAGCCTAGCACTAGCATGTTGTTCTAACATATCAGAATATCAAATAACTGCATGGTATTTTGGAGTTTACTTATAGGCTCCAACTGATCGTACCCTCTGCGTCCTCCATCCTTTATTTTGAAAACCATTTTAAAACTTATTTCCAAAAATCTCCTTGATGTGAGACTGGATTCACACAAGTGTTCCTCCAATTCACTCAAACCAAGGCTCTGATACCAACTTGTAACATCCATAAAATTCATACCAAATTTAAACTTTTTCAATCATAATTAAAAGCCACATAGGATTGTTTACAAAATGTTTTCAAATCATTTTCCATCAGAGTGTCCCAAAAATCATAACATAAGGACGAGAAGCGACATGTTCACGCCTTCGCCTTTCCACGGTCTCCTGAAGTACCTGAAACAATACACTGAAATTGTAAGCCCGAAAGCTTAGTGAGTTACCCCCAAAATATCGACCAAAATACCATACACATATCATATCATATCATATCATAACATAAACAGAACAACCATGCATATCAAGTCTACCGTGTGACTGGTCTGCCTGCACTGGGCTTTCAGTCTGTCTGGACCACTATTCGAGCCTCGGCACGTCTGGTCCGCCCTCTTGGGGCCTTCAACATATCCGAAACGCTCGCCGGGCCTTCGGTCTAACCGGTCTGCCCTGGGTATGTTGGCGTACAGCACGAAGCAGGACTCGCCTCAACCCAACCCCAGTCCACCAACCAAGTGCACATAAACATATAATCATATAACAATTCATAACTAATCAACCGATCTAGTAGATCACATAACATAGCAACATCCTAACCAGGATACCGACCTAACTGGTCACTAGAAAAGCATCATCCTATATACCAGGATACCGAGCTTAACCAGGTCTGTAATATATACCATCCTAAAGATGGGTTTGAGCCACAAGAACTTTCCTATGTGCACATGCAAACCCTAATTGCTTGGATCTAGGTTTCTCTAATTGAACATGCATTGTATCCAAGACTTTCAATATTAGATCTAATATAAACAATTGAGTCTAATCATATGAATTAGGATCTAGAACAATACCTTTGATTACTTGCTTGATACTTTTTCTTCTTGGAGCTTAGAGTCATAATTGTCACTCCTCTAATGGCTTACAAACACCAACTAGAAATAAGATGATTTGAAAGAGAGAGAGAGGAGAGAAATCGGCTCTACGGTTTCTTCAAAGATATAGTGATCGATTTCTCCAACCCTAAGGGTCTATTTACACTATGAGCTCCAAGGGTTTCACCTTAAACCCTAATTGGATAACTTAGGCTCAAAGCAATCCAAAGATCCTTCTAGATAAGGCCTTGGACAATTTTTAAGATATCCATATCCTTAAAATCTCCCCTTCCCATATCCATAAGAATTCATAGCCCTAAACACAAGTATCACACATTTGACAGTTTATGCCCCTTTATTCAATTAATCTCTTTAAGTCATCAAATTAATTCTCAATTAATATATGACTTATATTAATCAAATAATATTATTATACCTTTAATATATTATTCTCATAATATATTAACAATAATATCTCTTCTCTCTTAACAAATCCTCCTATCAAGTTACTATGGTGAAGGCAACCCAAAAGGACCATGCACAACCGGGTTAAGTACATAAGAAATATAGTTACAGCCTTAGACACTAATCCAACAGAGTCCCACTTGGATAACTCTAGTGACTATATATGCAAACACAATCCGATTAGCAATCGTACCTCTCAAAGACGCTGTCAAACTCTGATCTCATCAATATCCTGTCCTTTAGATAAGGGATCATACAGTCCTCTATTTAGATATTATGCGGGCAATCTTATGGAACTTATTGTCCAGCAAATGGTTTCTCGATCTCAGATTCATTTGACATAGAACTTAATTGAACACATCAATTCAGTCCTGACCGGGCCCGACACATAAGTCAAATCAAATCATCGAGGGGCCCTGATATCGCTTTTACCCTCTTAGGATAAAAGTAACAAATAAACTTCGACTTATATGCATTTACTATTTACTAATCAATCATACACATCAATACATTTTATGAAATCAATTTACTGATGCGGTTTCACATTATCAATGCACAACCAATTAATAAACAATAAACCATATATCTTGGTTTTAAGACCATATGATATTATCGTCTTGCGATCACTTGTTTCTCATTCCAAAAAGTGATTCCAGCAAGTGCGAGTTTATTCCAATGCTTAAAACTTATTCCTGAGCACTCATGAACGTTGCAGCAAACTTTTGCTATGTCTAATACCTTTTTAGAAAATCTACACACCAATTCACAACAATCTTCATTCATACTTACTTCCAACATATGAATGATTGTGGACCATTCGAATAATTCAATTATTCTTAATAACTCAATTATTCAGGAAGTCAAAACATGCAAAAATGAAACAATAGTTAAACAATTAACACAAGACAGTAGCTTTACTCATAAATAATACTTCTTTACTTAATCATCAAATGTCAATTACATTTATCTATTACATGTTTCCAAAACTATCTAATCTAAACTAATATCGTCTTTCAGCCCAATGCTCCTAGTGTGGTGCAAATGCTTAACCCTGCTCAGTCCCTTCGTAAGCGGATATGCTGGGTTATCCTCCAACGATACCTTCTTTACTACGTGGTGTCCTTCTTCTACTCGATATGTCGAGATCTACCATGATCCCTCGGTTCCTTGGTCAAGGCAACCGCTCCTTCATTATCACATAAAATTTCCATGGGCTCCTTTATGGCAGGCACAACTCCTAGATCACCAATGAAGTTCTTCAACCACATCGCCTCCTTTGATTGTACAAAAACACATTGGTAACTCGATGTTATAAAACGTGCTTTTGTGTGTAATTCAATGAGTGGTAGAACAAACATATGAGTCGAAGTTTATCTGTTCCTTCTTGGATTAGAAGCTGATATATGGGCCCCTCGATGATTTTGTTTTGACCTATGTACCGGGCCCGGTCAGAACTAAATTGATGTGTTCAGTTGAGTTCTATGTCAAACAAATCGGAAATCGGGAAACAAATGCTGGACAATAAGCAAGACAATGTTCCATGTATTTGTCTGGCTGATATCTAGAACAGAGGATTATATGATCACTTATCTAAATGGCGCATTCTAGTTTAACAGAGTTTAAAGAGCTACGATTGCTGATCGGTTCCTGAAGTCATACTTGCAACTATAGTTATTAGACTTATCCAAGTGGGAGACTGTTGGATATAGTGTCTAAATCCATAACTATATTTGGTATGTACTTGACCCAACCCGGCATGGTCCATTTGGGTTGCACTTCACCCGAACAATTTATGGATAATATTTGAGAATAGTACTAGTTTTGATTTATTAATATATTATAAGTTCTAATATATTAATATAAGATCATATTATTTAATTAGTAGTGATCTATAATTAATCTAGGATTAATTTAGTGATCAAAGATATTACTAATTATATATGGGCTTCTATATTTATATAGTGTCGGCTTATGCTTATTTGGAATGGGCTAGGCTTGCATGGAGAAGTTCATGGATACTCCATGGAGCTTTAACCCATGGATCTCATGGAAATAAAGATACATGGGTATTAGGGTTTACATGGATGTAACCCTAATCCACCACACTATATAAAGGAGGTCTTGGTTCTTGAAATCACACTAGTTGACACTTGTTGAGGTGAGGGCAATTTCAAGATAGTAGTGACTATTCTCTCAAAGTTCCAAGTTTGTGGTGATTTGTGACTTTCATTTGAGGCATCCACACTATTGGTGCTAGGCTCTAAAACTCCAAGCAATCAACATCAACTACAAGGTAAGTATGTCTTCTAGCTTTATTTGATTCATGTTCCCCATGCCATGCTAGTTAGGATATAAACCTTGGAAAATTAATTATTTGCATGTATCTTAGACAAACATAGATCCAAGGTTTATTAGGGTTGCATGTACACTTAGGAAGTGTTAGAATGCTCAAAACCCTACAGTGGTATCAGAGCCTAGGCTTGTTTGTTTGATACTTGTTGCAATATGCTTGAAAAAGTCGAAAAACTTACAGTCTGACTGCTGGACTCGCCGAGTCCATGGGGGGACTCGCCGAGTTCACTTGTATCTTCAACCTACTCGCCGAGTAGGTTCATGCACTCGGCGAGTAGGGTCGACAGAGTGCAGATTTTCGACTTTAGTTGCTGGAAATGGATTAGAAACATTACCCTAAACTGTTTTGGTACTTGAAAACTTGTTTTAGATGGTGTAATGTCTTTTCTAACTCATTTACAACAACTAGTTATCAAAATTACAAAGACTAAGTGTGATTTTGATAATATGAAAGTGTTCATGTTCATGATCTTGTTCTTATGATGTTTAGATGATCATAGGAATTATTTGTAACCTATGTGGTAGCTTAATTCTTGATCATAATGTGATTTAATGGAGTCCATAACTTGTCCTCAAGTTATGGAAAACCAAAAGTCTCTTGGATTGAAAACCATTAAAAGAACACAAGAGTTAGAAAAGTGAAGAGTCTTCAGTTTATTACTCTAATAAATTCATAAGTTACAAGAAATGAAAAGTTTTGAAAGTTTACAAAACTTGCCCTCAAGTTTTGGAACAAGTAAAGTCAAGTTAAACTTTAGTTCCAACCCTTAGAATTTTAAAAAGTTAAAATTCAACCCTTATACTTATATTATTATGATTTAATTATATATATATATATATATATATATATATATATATGTGTGTGTGTGTGTATAAGAACAAAGTCGTTTTACCTCTAGTACGCCTCATTCACGAAGCCGGTCTATAAGGTGGGTATAAGGTTGTTGCCTATAAAATGGCAACTTAATGGGTGTCCACTCTCACCCACCGCTTGCTTGACCGGTGGAGGGTCATTAGCCGAATGGGTAAGACAAGGACTTACAAACTCTCATTAAAAGTATGATGAATATTATCAAGTAACTAAATGTTTTATTAAATTCCCAATCTTAGTTACTTTAGGAAAAATGTGAATAAGGTGCTAATCCATGAAATTACACTTTACACTTTGTTTAAGTCGTTGGTGGAGCGTGTGTGGTTAACCGGCACACTAACTTGGACTTAACAAGGTAGGTAAAGGGTGACTTAAGGTTTATTATAGTATCGATGGAGCGTGTGTGGTTTACCGGCACATCGATTGAGTGATAAACTTTAAGGGTACCAAGTGATTTGCATGGTTACTTCACACCTCGTTCTGTGATCCTCGGCATCCCAGTCACAAAACTTGGAGGGCACACTCGAGATTGAAACATGCCTTTGAAAAGTTCATTGAATCTCAAAGAATCTAGGAATTTCTAAGAACCAATCAAAAACCTAATATTTAAAATATTTCGGTTTTCGTGGTGGAAATTGGTGAATCGTCATTCACCTACCTTTCAAATATGGTATAGCTTAGATTACGGCATACCTCTTCTAAGTTATATTATATTGTGATTGGATCCTAGCCTTAATATTACATTTGGGGTTTTTATTAAGGACTCTCTTATATCTAAACTAATCTTGTTCTCTTCTCTTCAGATGTCTTCAAACAATGTTGCTTCTGGCTCTAACCCTAATAGCTCCTTTACCCTTATGAACTTGTGTCAGAAAGTCACCTTTGATGGATCCAACTTCAATGAGTGGATCAGAAACATCAGGATGATTACCCGCTATGAGGACAAAGAATATGTCCTTGACAAGGAGCTTAAGGAGATTGATGAGACCACTACAACTCCTCAGGAGATCGCTGACTTTAGGGCACATGAAAGGGATGCTACGAAAGTGGCTTGCATCATGATGGCCACGATGATAGCGGAACTCCAAAAGTCTTATGAGGATTTCTACCCTTATGAAATGCACCAAGATTTGATGGAAAGATACCATCAAAGTGCACGACAAGAGAGGTATGAAATCATTTGCTCCATGATAACAGACATGATGAAGGACGGGGAATCCGTCACGAGCCACATGCAGAAAATGCAAAGGTATGTTGATCGTTTGTTGAAGCTTAATGTAAACTTCCCGGAGGATCTTGCAATAGATATCATTTTGCACTCCTTACCATCGTGCTATGATCAATTCCGCATGACATATCACATGAATAAGGAAGAGGTCACACTCAGTAAACTTCAGGGACTTCTCAAGACCGCAGAATCAGGTCTTAAGGGGAAGTCGGTTGCTATCACTCCTACTCCAAACTCAACTCCGGTTTTGGCAATTGGGAAAAGTCGATGGAGGAAGAGAAAGAGATCCTCGAAGGGTACCAAGGCTCGGACCCTTGATGGCTCTTCTTCAAGTGGAACCAAGAAAGGGTTCATCACTCCTTCTCCTAACCCAAAAGAGGCTGAATGCTTCTATTGCCATGAAAAAGCTCATTGGTAGCGGAACTGCCCAAAGTACCAGCAGGATGTAAAGGATGGGAAAGTTAAACCCAACTATGCAGGTATTTACACTATCATTTCTAATAACTCACCCCATTCTAAATCTTGGGTCCTTAATACCGGGTGTGGTATTCATATTTGTTGTGACTTGCAGGGACTAAGAAGAAGTGAGGATGTGGAGCAAGGAAGAATAAACTTGATCATGGGGAATAGGAAAGCTTCTCCTGTCACCAAGATTGGAGTTTATACTTTATCGCTAAGTAGTGGGTTTAATTTAGATTTGAATAAATGTTGTTACTCGCTAGGAATGGCAAGAAATATTATTTCCTTTCATGCTTTGTACAAACAAGGGTTTACCTTTTCGTTTAATAATGAAGTTGGTTCTATTAATGCTTTCTTTAATAATGTTCTTTATTTTAAAGCATTACCTTGTGATGGTGTGTATGAAGCTGTATCTGTTGTAGATAAATTAGGAAATAATGTTTTGTTTATTGATTCTATTAATAATAATAACTTGGATAAAGCATCATTATGGCATTGTCGCGTTGGACATATAAGCAAGAAACGCATAGGCCAACTCCAAAAGGATGGAGTCTTGGAGTCATTTGACCTAAAGTCAGATGATAGTTGCGAATTATGCTTACTTGGAAAAATGACAAAGTCACCCTTCACAGGCTCGTGTGAGAGGGGTGAAGGTTTGTTGGATCTTGTACACACGGATGTGTGTGGACCATTCAAACATGCCACAAGGGATGCTAATCGTTATTATTTGACTTTTATTGATGATTACAGTAGATATGGATATGTCTACTTAATCAAGCATAAGTCAGAGACTTTCGAGAGGCTTAAGGAATTTAAACAGGAAGTCGAGAATCAATTGGGCAGGAACATTAAGATGCTTTGATCCGATCGTGGTGGTGAGTATCTTAGTTCAGAGTTCCTCGACTATCTTAGGGAATGTGGGATTGTCTCACAATTGACACCTCCCAGGACACCACAGTTGAATGGTGTGGCTGAGAGGCATAATCGAACCTTGTTGGATATGGTTCGTTCCATGATGAGTCGAGCTACGCTACCAATCTCATTCTGGGGGTATCCCTTAGAGACTGCCGCCCATATTCTTAATCTAGTCCCTACAAATAAAGTTGCCAAAACTCCTCACGAGATGTGGACTGGTAAAGTACCTAAGCTAGACCACATCAAGATTTGGCGTTGTGAGGCTTTCGTGAGACGCGAGACTCATGATAAGCTCGAACCTCGAAGCGAGAGGTGTATTTTCATCGGCTACCCACAACAACCCTTTGGTTACCTCTTCTACAGACCTAGAGATAATGTGGTCTTTGTAGCAAGAAGAGGAGTCTTTCGAGAGAGAGAATTTATAAGCCAAAGAGACAGTGGGAGGCAAATTGATCTTGAAGAAATTCAAGAGTCAAGTAGTGAAGGAACTTCGAACCCTAGCCCTCAACTTGAGGAGGAAACTCCTGTTGAGCCAGTTGATGTGCCTGTACCTCTGAGGCGTTCCACGAGAGTTAGGAATGCACCTGAGCATTATTATGGCTTCCATATTACTGCGGAAGGTGAGACACTTATTAGTGATGAGACACTAGTAGGTCTGGATGAACCTAACAGCTACACAGAAGCCATGGCAGGCCCTGAGGCTGCTAAATGGAAAGAGGCTATGGATAGCGAGATACAATCCATGTATGACAATCAAGTTTGGAACTTGGTTGAAAATGTACCCGGTCGTAAGACTGTAGGGTGCAAATGGATCTTCAAGAAGAAGACCGACATGGATGGTAATGTACACACCTATAAGGCACGACTGGTTGCAAAAGGTTATTCTCAAACTCCGGGAGTTGATTATGATGAAAACTTTTCACCAGTGGCCAAGATAAAGTCTATTAGGGTTCTGTTAGCCATTGCTGCATTTCATGATTATGAAATATGGCAAATGGATGTCAAAACCGCTTTCCTTAATGGAAAGTTGGCTGAGGATGTTTACATGGTTCAGCCAGAGGGTTTTGTCAGTACAGAGTACCCCAATAGAGTGTGTAAACTCGAGAAATCCATTTATGGATTGAAACAGGCACCTCGCAGGTGGAATCTTTGCTTTGATGAGAAAGTCAAGGAATTTAGTTTTTCAAGGAGTGAAGATGAATCTTGTGTCTATATCAAGGCTAGTGGGAGCATAGTTAGTTTCTTGGTACTGTATGTGGACGACATACTACTCATAGGAAATGACATCCCAACTCTGCAGGAAGTAAAGTCCTGGCTTGGGAAGTGTTTCGCTATGAAGGACCTTGGTGAAGCTGCCTATATCCTAGGGATAAAGATTTTGAGAAACAGGAGTAAAAGACTAATTGGACTTAGTCAAAGTACCTACTTGGACAAAGTGTTGAAAAGATTCAAAATTCATAACTCCAAGAAAGGTGAGTTACCCATTCAGAGTAACGCCAGATTGAGTAAGGCACAAAGCCCTAGTACTGAGGCTGAGATAGCATAAATGAGTCGACTTCCTTATGATTCAGCTGTAGGATCGATCATGTATGCTATGACGTGTACTCGACGTGATGTAGCCTTTGCTTTGAGCATGGTTAGCAGGTATCAGGGGAACCCTAGCAAGGAACACTGGACTGCGGTAAAGAATATCCTCAAGTACCTGCGAAGGACTAAGGACTGGGTCCTTACCTTTGGTGGGAGTGATGACTTGAGAGTTGTAGGGTATAGTGATGCTAGCTTCCAGACTGATAGGGATAATTTCTGCTCTCAGTCGGGCTGGGTCTTTACCTTAAACGGAGGAGCAATCACTTGGAAGAGTTCCAAGCAGGAGACAGTGGCTGATTCTACTTGTGAATCAGAGTATATAGCGGCAAGCGAGGCAGCAAAGGAGGCCATATGGCTGAAGAACTTCATCGAAGACCTTGGAGTTGTACCAGCTATAAAAGAACCAATGGAGATTTTCTGTGACAACAATAGTGCGGTTGCCTTAGCCAAGGAACCAAGAGATCATGGGAGATCCAGACACATTGACAGAAAATATCACTTCATCAGACATCGAATAGAAGAAGGACTCCTCATGGCAAAGAGGGTATCATCGGATGAGAACCCAGCAGATCCCCTCACGAAGGGACTGAGTAGGGTTAAGCATCTCCAGCATGCTCGGAGCATAGGGCTGAAGGATGATATAAGTTTTAGTAGTTAGATAACCCAGAAATTTGTAAAGTGTAATTGACATTAGATGATGAATAAAAGGTGTTTTATTTATGAGTAAAGTGTTGCTATCTCTTGTTGATCGTTTACTATATTTCTTTTGCATGTTTTGACTTCTAGAATAATTATGTTTGGTATATCATATTATTCAAACCTCCACAGTCGGTAATATGTCGAAAGTAGGTATGAATCAAGGCTGTCATGATTGGTTACAGAGGTCTAAGGTGTTGGACATGGCTACAACAATCATGAGTGCTCATAAGTTCTGAGCATTGGACTCAACCCACGCTCACTGGAATCACTTCATCGAATTTTATCTCGAGTGATCGTGAGACGGTAATATCATTTAAGTCTTCAAACCTAGAGATATGATTTGTTACTTACGAGGTTGTTATGCATTGATTGTACAAAAACGCATTGGTAACTCGATGTTATAAAACGTGCTTTTGTGTGTAATTCAATGAGTGGTAGAACAAACATATGAGTCGAAGTTTATCTGTTCCTTCTTGGATTAGAAGCTGATATCTGGGCCCCTCGATGATTTTGTTTTGACCTATGTACCGGGCCCGGTCAGAACTAAAGTGATGTATTCAGTTGAGTTCTATGTCAAACAAATCGGAAATCGGGAAACAAATGTTGGACAATAAGCAAGACAATGTTCCATGTATTTGTCTGGCTGATATCTAGAACAGAGGATTATATGATCACTTATCTAAATGGCGCGTTCTAGTTTAACAGAGTTTAAAGAGCTACGATTGCTGATCGGTTCCTGAAGTCATACTTGCAACTATAGTTATTAGACTTATCCAAGTGGGAGACTGTTGGATATAGTGTCTAAGTCCATAACTATATTTGGTATGTACTTGACCCGACCCGGCATGGTCCATTTGGGTTGCACTTCACCCGAAAAGTTTATGGATAATATTTGAGAATAGTACTAGTTATGATTTATTAATATATTATAAGTTCTAATATATTAATATAAGATCATATTATTTAATTAGTAGTGATCTATAATTAATCTAGGATTAATTTAGTGATCAAAGATATTACTAATTAAATATGGGCTTCTATATTTATATAGTGTGGGCTTATGCTTATTTGGAATGGGCTAGGCTTGCATGGAGAAGTTCATGGATACTCCATGGAGCTTTAACCCATGGATCTCATGGAAATGAAGAGACATGGGTATTAGGGTTTACATGGATGTAACCCTAATCCACCACACTATATAAAGGAGGTCTTGGTTCTTGAAATCACACTAGTTGACACTTGTTGAGGCGAGGGAAATTTCAAGATAGTAGTGACTATTCTCTCAAAGTTCCAAGTTTGTGGTGATTTGTGACTTTCATTTGAGGCATCCACACTATTGGTGCTAGGCTCTAAAACTCCAAGCAATCAACATCAACTACAAGGTAAGTATGTCTTCTAGCTTTATTTGATTCATGTTCCCCATGCCATGCTAGTTAGGATATAAACCTTGGAAAATTAATTATTTGCATGTATCTTAGACAAACATAGATCCAAGGTTTATTAGGGTTGCATGTACACTTAGGAAGTGTTAGAATGCTCAAAACCCTACAAGGTTATCTACAACCATAATAGTTTCATAAATTCCATTATAAGGCATTGCTTCAAAATATAAAACACCATTTAGATAAGCATAAATCGAACCATTCTCATTATTAAACGAATATCTAAATCCTTGTTTAAACAAACCATGAAAAGAAATGATGTTTATGGTCATATCTAGCGAGTAGCAACAATTATTCAAATCTAAATTCAATCCATTACTAAGAACTAAAGAATACACTCCAATCTTGGTAACAGGCGACGATATTCTGTTCCCCATGATTAGATTTATTCTTCCAAGCTCCACATCCCTGTTTCTTCTTGGTCCCTGCATATCAGAACAAATGTGGTAACCACACCCTGTGTCAAGAACCCAAGAAACAACATGGGATGAATCATTAGATTTAATTGTGTATATACCTGCAAAAGATGGCTTGATCGTTCCATCCTTGATGGCTTTCAGATATTTCGGGCAACTACTTTTCCAATGCCCTATTTTGGGGCAATGATGGCACTCTGCCTCTTTTGGGTTAGGGTTGGGCTTAGCAGCATCAACCTTGGTCCTAATAGAAGAGGAACCATCTTGGGACTTTCCCTTGTGGTGGTTCTTTGAAGAAGCCTTCCTCTTCATGCCCCTTCCCTGCCCAATAGCCAAAATAGGAGCAGCAGACGGATTGGGAGTTGGTGCAACAGACTTGTCCTTTAGGTTGCTCTCAGCAGTCCTTATGAGACCTTGGAGTTTGCTTAGGGTGACCTCTTCCATGTTCATGTGGTCGGTCATCCTAAATTGGTTGTAGCATGAGGGCAAGGAGTGAAGAACAATGTCGATAGCCAAATCTTCCCCAAAGTTGACATTCAACTTGCGAAGACGATCGACATACCTTTGCATCTTTTACAAGTGCACGGTTAGAGACTCTCCACTTCCCATTTTAGCAGTGATAATATTCGTTATGATCTCATAGTGCTCTTGCCTCGCGCTTTGGTGATATCTCTCCATCAAGTCTAGATGCATCTCATAAGGATACATGTCCTCATAGGACTTTTGGAATTCGGAGTTCATTGTGGCTATCATGATGCAATGGACTTTCGTTGCATCACGCTCATGTGTCTCAAACACAGCCATTTCTTTGGGAGTGGCAGTTTCTGGATTGATCTTTTCGAGCTTCTCATCGAGAACATACTCCTTGTCCTCCTAACGAGCGATCGTGCGAATGTATCTTATCCATTCGCTAAAGTTTGATCCGTCGAAAGTCACTTTTTGACAAAGGCTCATTAGCGTGAATGAGCTAGCAGCAGCGTTGTTTGCGTTAGACATCTACAAATAGAAAGGAACAAAGTCGATTAGATTTAAGTCCCCAATTTATACCCAAAATAGAAATTTAGGGCTAGGGCCCAACAACATTATTTACACATTAGAAAAGGGATACCGTAATCCAACATGCAAAAAATTTGGAGGTAAGTGAATGACGATTCACTAATTCTTCACCACGAAAAACATAAGCTTTAAGTTTTAAATGTATTGAGAATTCCTAGATTTCTTTGAGATTCATTGAACTTTTCAATGGCATGTTTAAATCTTGATATGCCCCTCTAGTTTGTGACAGGCATACTGAGGATCACAAAGCGGGTGTGAATAACCATGCAAATCTACATGGTGCCTTCATTGTTACAATCACCTATTCGATGTGCCGGTAGACCACACACGCTCCACCGAACTATGACAAACAATGAATCACCCTTTGCCACCTTTGCTTAGAGCCAATTAGTGTGCCAGTTAACCACACACGCTCCACTAACATCTAAACAAGGGTGCAAAGTGTAATTTCATGGGATTGCATCAATTCACTTTTCCTAAACTAACTAAGATTGGGAATTTTACAAAATAGTTTAGTTACTTTAAATAGATTCATTATACATATTAATGAGAAGAGGTTTGCTCTATCCTACCCGTTCGGCTAACGACCCTCCACCAGTCAAGCAAGCGGTGGGTGTGAGTGTACACCCATTAAGCGCCATTTTATAGGCAGCAACCTTATACCCACCTTATAGACTGGCTTCGTGAATGACGCCTACTAACGGTAAGACTAACATCTTTAATTATACATATAAAATTATTAAACTTGTAATATTATATTAGTATAGGTTGAATTTTAAACTTGTAAAATTCTAGTTTTGAAATTTAAATTATTTAAAATAAACTTTTAATCATAAAATATAAATTTCAAAACTTGAGGACAAGATTTAAACTTTTCAAAACATAAGGATCAAATAGCAAATAATATAAATCAACTAATTAGATTATCTCAATTTGATCATATTTAATATTACTTGCAAGACAATCCACCAATTCAATTTAAATAATCAATTGTTATCATATAAGGAAATTATTATTCAACTAATTGGTAATTATCTTTTGTTTGGTCAAGAATATACTCATATATATGTTTAAAATCGAATTTTAATGACCCAAAGCAGTTAAGGTAAGTTTCCTCAAGTAAAACAGCAAGAACTCCTGAAACTCCCTCTTTCTGACGCTCGAACTCGCCGAGTTCCCACTATGGACTCGCCGAGTCCACAGTGTAACTCGCCGAGTTCATCAGGCAGAATCACAAAATCGAATTTTTTAAGCAACAAGCAATCAACCAATGCATGAATTCAATAGAAATGAATCAAAGCTCTGATACCACTGATGGGTTTGAGCCACAAGAACTTTCTTATGTGCACATGCAAACCCTAATTGCTTAGATCTAGGTTTCTCTAAATGAACATTAATTGTATCCAAGACTTTCAATACTAGATCTAATGTAAACAATTGATTCTAATCATGTGAATTAGGATCTAGAACAATACCTTGGATTACTTGCTTGATACATTTTCTTCTTGGAGCTTAGAGTCACAATTGTCACTCCTCTAATGGATTACAAAAACCAACTGGCAAGAAGATGATTTGAGAGAGAGGGAGAGAGTAGAGAAATCGGCTCTAGGGTTTCTTCAAAGATAGAGTGGACGATTTCTCCAACCCTAAGGGTCTATTTATACTATGAGCTCCTAGGGTTTCACCTTAAACCCTAATTGGATAACTTAGCCTCAAAGCAATCCAAAGATCCTTATAGATAAGGCCTTGGACGATTTTTAAGATATCCATATCCTTAAATCGTCCCTTCCCATATCCATAAGAATTCACAGCCCTAAACACAACTATCACACATTTGACAATTTATGCCCCTTTATTCAATTAATCTCTATAAGTCATCGAATTAGTTCTCAATTAATATATGACTTATATTAAACAAATAATATTATTATTCCTTTAATATATTATTCTCATAATATATTAACAATAATATCTCTTCTCTCTTAACAAATCATCATGTCAAGTTGCTATGGTGAAGGCAACCCAAAAGGACCATGCACAACCGGGTCAAGTACTTACCAAATATAGTTACAGCCTTAGACACTAATCCAACACCTAATTACCCGGATGCATACATAGCCAAGCAATAACATAACAAACAACTACTCGGATTCCCATCCGATAAAGGGCCGGCCTAGGTGCCTTAGACCCTGTCGATATAGTGAGGATAACTCACCTGCAACTGCCGACTTGAAGAAATAAGGCCACGCTGCTCCGACCACCAGCACGAACTCCAACACTGATCATTACCAAATAACAAAAACCAATTAACACCAATAATTACCAAATTACCCTTGGAAGTCAACTGGTCAACCCTTGGTCAAAGTCAAAGTCCTCAGTCAAAGTCAACCTTCCTGGTTGACCCTACTCGCCGAGTCAACCTGTTGACTCGTCGAGTTCGTATGATCAGAAGCTCCCATGCCACGACTCAACTCACCAAGTCGCCCCAAGACTCATCGAGTCCAACAAGCTCCGAGTCCCTTCCTGCTCAACTCACCGAGTCATCCTTCGACTCACCGATTCACAACTTAACCAAGGAAAGCCCTAGCCTCCACATATGAATGATTCTAGAAGAAAAGGTTATGATAACAATTTATTACCTCCCGAAACGTGCCCAAAATGGAGTGGGTTCTTGATTCACACGAAATACTTGGTGCTAGCCTCTTAATCTACAAGTCCCCTTCACAAAGTTCACTCCTCAAAGCTCCAAACACTTCTCCAAGCTCATACTCTCGGATATTAGGCCTTCTGGAACTCTCTGGGGGATTAGGGGTCTGGGTGAAGGACATAAAGTCCTTTAAATAAGGGGCAAGCCCAAAGATTAGGGTTTTTCCCATTCCACCAACAACTCGTTGAGTCCAGCCGCCGACTCGCCGAGTTGGTCACTTTAACATGCGACCAGAACCGTGATTCGACTCGCCGAGTACACCCATCGACTCGTCGAGTCGACCTTCCTTATTTACACTAAGAACCCTGAACTTGCACTTCTGAACTCGGGGTGTTACAGAAACCCATAATCTCATCCGAATAGAAAAGAAATAACGGAGATATTTGAAAGGTCACCTTACTCAAAACAGGAAATTTCCTTAGAATCGGTCAAAAAAGACCCCATACTTTTGAGACTTAATGGATTTGATCGCTACACCAATAGCTCGAGCAGACCATCAAGATGATCCTGAAGGTTACTAAAACGTGAGTCTGCTATGAACCAAGATCCCACTCTACCATTGAGGATAAGCACACCTGACGACCAAAGGAACATAGAATATATTGAACAGGAGGGTAGCTGACACCACATAAATCCTTTGGAGAATTTCCACTGGATAACGAACTCAATGAACAATGGTATAGGACACCTTGACACCTGAACCAGAGAAACCACAACCCACCTGGAGTCGAACCTACCTGCTTTGGAAGGGTTCACCGATCAACATCTGCCAAACAAATTTGAAAGCAGCAACCAAATAGGGAACTGAAAAAACCCTCAAAGATTGACACTCAACCTGAGAATCTCAATTCTCCTCTACTTAGGGTTCTGACTACCACCCAATGGTTAGAAATCAACTCACAACTCAAACCGGCTCAACCAGGCACCATCGTTCCTAACGAGAGAATGTATAATGTACGCAAAATGATTCTCCCGCTACAGATCAATCGAAACCCAAGAGAAACCTGAATTTCAGCTGAAGACTTCCGACATGCAGAATGACATATAACGACCCCCAATAACCCAAAAATAGCATAAAGTCAATCCGAGATATAACTTACCCAACCCAACAAAATTTCAACACAATATAATTCTCGATACTACCCCGAAGAATACAGGGGATGACACACCCTCAAAGCATCCAAAGAAATCCTAACCTCCTCCGCCTGAGTTACCCTGAACAACCTGAGAGTACGCCGGAAGACTCCCCTTTGATCCCTGGTGACATGAATTAATCAATAGGATTCCCTTCCCTGGTTGCAATCCTAACAACAATCTGACGCCAAACTTTCCTGTCTCCTAAGATTAGGGTCTCTTACTTGCCTCACAAGATACTCATGTCACATCAATCCAACTGCGCTCACCAGCGCTAGAATACTGTTGCCAACTACTGCGATCAACTGACCTCGAGCTGGAGATACAACTTAACCTTCGGGTCACAAGCCCACTCACTTCTTCAAAACAATAAAAATGAAAGGGTAGAACCCTTGCCATAGATAACAAAATTCCAATCCATCAATCAACTATTGTACTTCCAGTGGAAAAACTCAATCCGATCATAATCATCGATCCCTTCATGGGTCCCGCAACTCGCATTCCCGACCTCGAGAAAAACCCCCGAGGCCTCAAACCAAAACTCACTAGGTCTGCACCACACAACCCAATATCCAAGACGCCACTAGGCTCACATACTAGGCCCATACCCATGACTGAGCAGCCACAACCAAAACATTGATAGGAACAGAACCACTGTCACGAACCATGGTATCCAAGCATGCTACCTTCCCTGGCCAACCCTTAGAATCCGTGAGATCTTCCTTGACTCGAGTATGGATCATGTGCTTTCAGTAGTACGGGCCTAATACTACCTTCCACACATATCCATCCTTTCCTCAAGATCATCTCTGGTCCTCTAAGTCCTAGTTATAAAATTCTCCTGAGACCTACTTAACCGCGAAACAACTGCACTAACATACTCCCTAGGCTATCCTAGGATCACACACCCTTCTACCATCAGCTGCTGAAAAACTCCTTACAATATTAGTTATCCATCTTATTAACACAATCACATGCGACAAAGCTCAGATAATCATTGGAGTAACAGACTCATCCCAACAACGGTTGGACTCCAACGAGAGCTACAGAATGGGGTCAACTCTGTCACTCTGAAATTATCCAACCTTTTTCACATGTGACTTGGCATATTCACTTAACAGATAACCCACATTACTCATGAGTTACACAAAGCACAAGGCAAGCATCATTCGTGTAGAGGAGCCGATTGACACTAAATATAATAAAATAAAGCAGATCCTCTCCAGAAACCCCCGATCTCCCAATCTCAAAATCTAGGTGCACCTTCGTCCTACTCTCACTCCTCTAAGAGTGGCTAATCATTCCTCGTGCTAACCCGCTATACACTGTTGCCACTTATAGAAAGCCACCGACCATCATCCAACAATGTGACTGCCCAGCGGACCCCACGCGACTCAACATACCATAATTGCCACACGACCCTCCATTGGTGTCGGATGACTATTGCATGAATACAATCACATACCCCACCGTTTAAACAACATTACGATAAAAGATTCAATCCCACAATAGTTGGAGTCAGACGAGAGCTAAGTAGTACGACCAAACCTCACAGCCTAAGGTCCTTTAAACCATACGGCATGTGACTTAGCATATCCAATTAATATCCAATTCACACGCGAAAGAGTCACAAATCATCCAAACGAGAAAACACTATATGAACTAAGGAATCACATAATAAGGCAATTCTGCAATCAAATTCCTGAAGATCCCTAGCCTACAGATAGCATGCTGTTCTTGAAGGGTTTGGAGCATTCTAACAACATTATGGTTCACATGCAACCCTAGATGCTTTGAATCTAAGTTTTCTCTAATTATACATGCAATTTGTTTTTCCAAAGCATACATCCTAACGAGCATGCAATTTGACAATTGAACAATAAAACTAGTTAGATAAATTACCTCTAAGTAGGACTTGTAGTTCTTGTCCTTTAAAATCTTTAGCACCTCAAATGTGATGCATCTAATGTATCACAAACACCAAGTGCAAAAGGAGGCATGAGAGAATAAGTTGTTTAGCATAAAATCGTTTCTCACTCTCCAAGAATGTATTGGCAACCGATTTTCGCTCTATCGGGTTCCTTTTATAGTGTGACAAATGCTAGGGTTATATCCATGCAACGCTAATGCACCATGACCCTTCATATTACTTAGGCTACATGGGTTAAACCTCCATGGACTATCCATGATTGTTTAGCCCATCCAAAGTGACCATGGATCATTGGTCCACACTATAAGAATCATTGGTTTACTAAATTAATCCCCGTATATTGAATCAGTCTCTTTTGATCACTAAATTAATTCCAAATTAATACTCGATCAATACTAATTAAATAATATGATTTCTTATTAATATATTATACTTGTAATATATTTCGTAATCACAAATAACCTTATTCTCAAAAGTCCATCCTATCAAATTGCATTGATGAAGGCAACCCAAAAGGACCATGCTACTCTCGGGTCAAGTACATACCAATTATAGTTATGGGCTTAAATAACTAATCAAACAGTCTCCCACTTGTATAAGTGTAATAACTATAACTGCAAGTACGACTTAAATAACTGACTAACAATCGTAGATCTTAAAAGCCGATGTCGAACTCTGACCCAGTCAGTGACGTGTCCTGTTAGATAAAGGATCATATAATCCTTTGTTCTTCAAGGTATCAGTCGGATAAATACATGGAACAATGCCATACTTATTGTCCAATAGTTTGTTTCTCGATTTCCGATTTGTTTGATAGATAACTTAATTGAACACATCAATTTAGTCCCGACGGGGCCCGAAACATAAGTCAAAACAAAATCATCGAGGGCCCCAAGATATCGCTTTTAATCCTCCATGAATTAAAAGGAATAAATAAAATTCGACATTATATGTTTGTACTAACTATTTGTTAAATCATAGACAAGAGTGTGTTTTATAACATCAAGTTACTAATGTGTTTTCACACTATCAATATACAACCAACTCATAGCGAACAACTCATATATCTTGGTTTGAATACTTATATGATATTATCGTCTCACGGCCACTCGTAATAAATTCCATGAAGTGATTCAAGTGAGGGTGGGTTTAATCCAATACTCAGACCTTATGAGCACTCACAAATGTTGTAGCAATCTCTTGCTATGTCTAAAACACTTCAAACAATCTACAAGCCAAATTCATAACAGTCTTTCCTCAATACCTACTTCCAAAGTATGATCGACTGTGGACAATTTGAATAATATAATTATTCTGGAAGTCAAAACATGCTAGATGAAACAATAGTAAACAATTGACACAAGATAGTAACTTTACTCATAAGTAAAACACCTTTTATTTAATCATCAAATGTCAATTACAATTTATCTATTACAAGTTTCTAAATAGCTATTTAATCATTAAAAATAATATCATCCTTCAGCCTAATGCTCCTTGCATGTTGCAAATTCTTATCCCTACTCAGTCCCTTCGTGAGGGATCTTTTGGGTTCTCATCTGATGATACCCTCTTTATCATGAGGAGTCATTCTTTCACCCGACGTATTATGAAGTGATATTTCCTGTTGATGTGTCTGGATCTGCCATGATCCCTTGGTTCCTTGGTTAAGGCAATCGCACCCTCATTGTGACAGAAAATCTCCATAGGCTCCTTTATAGCCGGTAGAACTCCAAGGTCTCTGATGAAGTTCTTGAGCCATATCGTCTCCTTCGACGCTTCGCTTGCTGCTATTTACTCTAATTCGCACGTTGAATCAGCTACAGTCTCCTGTTTGGAACTTTTCCATGTTATTGTGACTCCATTCAGGGTAAAAATCTAGCCCGACTGAGAGTGGAAATTATCTTTGTCGGTCTAAAAGTTGGCGCCATTATACCTTGTGACTCTTAAGTCATCACTCCCACCAAGAGTAAGGACCCAGTCCTTAGTCCTGCGTAGGTACTTAAGAATATTTTTTACCGCAGTTTAGTGAGCTTTACCAAGATTCCCTTGATATCCACTGACCATGCTCAAAGCAAAGGCCACATCACGGCGAGTACAAGTTATAGCATACATGATCGAGCCAACTGCGAAAGAATATGGTACTCGACTCATCTCAATTATTTTAGCCTATGTACTCGGACTCTGAGTCTTACTCAGTTTGGTATTGCCTTGGATGGGTAAGTCACTTTTCTTGGAATTCTCCAAGCTGAACCATTTCAACACCTTGTCCAGGTGGGTACTTTGACTAAGTCCAATTAGTCTTTTAGTCCCGTTTCTCAATATCCTTATCCCTAGGATGTAAGAAGCTTCTCCAAGTTCCTTCATAGCGAAAGACTTCCCAAGCCAGGACTTAACCTCCTAAAAGGTTGGAATTTCATTTCCTATCAGTAGTATGCGATCCACATACAACACCAGAGTGCTAACTGTACTCCCACTAGCCTTGACATGCACACAGGACTCATCCTCACTTCTCGAAAATCCAAACTCTTTGACATTCTCATCGAAATAAAGATTTCATCCACGAGATGCTTGTTTTAATCCATAAATGGATTTCTCAAGCTTACACACTCTATTAGGGTACTTTGCATTAAGAAAACCCTCTGGATTGCTCATGTAAACATCATCAGCCAACTTCCCATAAAGGAAAGCGGTTTTTGACATCCATTTGCCATATTTCATAATCATGAAATGCTGCTATGGCTAACATAACCCTAATAGATTTAATCTTCACTACTAGTGAGAAGGTCTCATCATAGTCAACTCCCTGAGTTTGAGTAAAGCCCTTCGAAACCAGTCGCACCTTACATGTGTGTACTTTCCCATCCATATTGGTCTTCTTCTTAAAGATCTATTTGCGCCTGACTGTCTTACGACCCGGTACATTTGTAACAACTGGAAAAACTTCTCGCATGCACTCTTCAATTCTTTCCGATATTAGACTTATTTTACTATATAGTAGTACCCTTTAGAGTCTAATGAAGCGTTCTAAATGTGATATAATCAAGGTCGGAGTGTTAAAAAAAGGTTAACTCGAAGTGTAGGAATCAAAACCGGGCCAAACACTCCAACGCATGGAGTGTGTGGCTACACACTTGAGGGTGCGGCCACACACTCTTGTTTGCGGCCTCACACCCTTCCCAACCGCACACTCCACCTATATATACCACACTTGAATCCTTTTTGAACACTTCCTTCACTTCTTCAAGCATAGAACACGAAATCCTCTCAAGTATCATCCATTCTCCTTGAAGATCTTCATAAAAAGGAACCAAGAACATCAAGAACACCAAGATCGCCATCTGGCCGCACACATGGCAGCACACACCATCTGGCCACACACAGGGTCGCACACATGTGCTAGCAGCACACTAGGCAGCACACCTGGCCGCACACACACATATAGTGTGTATTTTGGCCATACACCCTCTTGTATAGCCTTATAAACCCTCATACAATCATATATGATTATAGCACTTCATTATAAGTGTTTACTAGTCCCTAAGATGGTCCCAAAATCATCAATTAGTTGTTCATAACACTAATTATATCCCTATATGTGCCAAAATATGCTAAATAGGATTCGCGTATGTACTCAAGTCACCACTTGACACCTAGCATCAAATCCAACTTTGTCATCAGAACCACTCACTACAGGTGAGTTTATACCCCTTTAATTAACCTTTGAAATACTTTTAAATGTTTTAAATGCTTTTATGGGGGGAATACATGTTGAATACTTATAGTTATTACATCAATCACATGTGAGTAATAACTACAAAACCAATGATTTCATCACTGTTTCAAAATGTTTGTCAAACTGTTTTACTTCAAAATGTTTTACAAACTCTTTTACATATCAAATACTTTTATTTAAACTTTATTATACTTCTTATAAATTGCATGTCCATATATGCATAGATATATAAGAAATGTTTAAAAGGCTTCGGAAGGCCATTCGCCCTATTTCCTTTTCCTCGATTTGGATGTGGTCTGGTGGGTTGTCGGGTAGCCGTCCGAGGGTCGTTTCAATATTAATTATATATCATATGTGCATATATAGACATAAAAGTATTTCCATATTCATGCGTATCAGTTACATCATTAGTAAGTTACCATCGGGGTAACACAGGATTACACTTATACTATTGCTAGATCAATGAGTCAGTTCATTCATGAGTCAATACTTATTACTATGAGAACATATACATTACATTACTATGAGAACATATACAACTATACTAGAAAGGGAACATATACGACTACACTAGAAACAGAACATATACAACTATACTAGGAAGAGAACATATACAACGATACTAGAACAGGAACAATACATTACATATACATACATACACTTACATAAATGTGATCCACTGTATCGGAGCATGCCTTAAATGTCATGGCCCGAGTTGTAACCAGAGTCTCTTGAAGGGAGAGCGTGAGTTTGCGTATAGATCTATACTAGATTGACTATCCTACACCTTGCTGCTAGCTACAGCCGCACCTGCAGGTCTGCGGGTGCCAATCGTCATACCTTTTTACGACCTACATTAGTCGTTGTTACTCAGTCGATAGTATGGTACAATTAATCACATGATACCTTAATATAAATCCGGTTTAAGGTAGTTAGTACAACAGTAGTTTCCTATAATACAACACTACAGTACTACATTAATTTACCCATTACATACATTTAGTGATTACTTCACGTAAACATTAATGTGCAAACTATATTTTGTTAATGATAGTTACACTTGGAAAGTTACACACTTTTACAACAAACGAACATACAAAACAGTTAAGCCTTGGTAGAAGGCTACTTTAATAGAAAATACAGGTTTTTCTAAGAGATTCAAACTTTTACAAACAGTTACAAACATTTACATACATTTTACAAACTTACACTTGAGACATGTTCAAACGTTTTAATAACAAACACCGACACTAAAATACTTATGAACTCACCAGCTTAATGATGATACTCGCTTTCAAAATAACTTGTATTCTCAGGTCATCAGTAGACAGGTACCGAGACCAGCTTTTGAGAAGATGGAGCGCATTCAGGACTCATCTCTTTATTTTGACTTACATTATTTTTGGTGTCTATAATTGTACAGAACACACTTGTAATAAAATTATATATTTAATGCAATGGATGATGTTGTTTGCTTGTTTACTATTACTGTGTTGTGATACTTTACATGAAGTCCTCCGCCCTAGAACGTTTCCGCCGTTCTCGGTTTTGGGGTGTGACAGATTAGTATCAGAGCATTGTTTATAGTGAATTAAGTATATCAACCCAAAAAAGATATACTAAACTAAAAACCCATTTGGGATTAAAACACTCTGACCAAGAGTCTATACATTAAATACCAAAATATTTAATTAAGTATACTAGGCTGCATTCATACTAAATTCAGTGTCGCAATGACAAGAACAAAAGTATTACGATTGTTAAATATCACAAGTGAGCTCGGGGATTTATGGTCAGTCTTGGGGATAGCATAGCCTGATCAACTATGCTGGTCCGAGGAGTGATTAGCATATGCCCTAGATTGGTTGTGATGTGTTAACAAGTCTAAAAACTTACCAACACTACTACAATAGGAACACTAGAACAGAGCATAGGTTTAAAATACTATAGGTGTATTTTGTACTACTAGCTACATAGATACTATATTCTTATACCTCTCTTCTCGCATAGATATCATGCCTGGATTCCATCACGGCGACCCATACTTTCTAGATGAAGGCAATGCAGGGTGGATCGACGAAGAGCCCGAAGATGAGCATCCAATCCCTTTGGATGATCACCTCGCAGAAGGCTTTTCTGATGGATCCGACTCCGAGCCTGAAGTCAACAACCTACCGCTAGTAGGTCAAGCCCCGAACAACAACCCCCGACCAGCCTTTCCAGGTCCTACACCTTTGTGGGCAACCAACTTGAATAGCTGGAGCGACAAAAAGGGCCAACCCTTACCTTACTTTGGGGATCGAAGCTTTTACAACGTTAGTGAAGGAGGTTCTGCGGATAGAGCTCTGCCCGTCATAGTCCGCAGAATTGCTCGAAACGTCGAACAAGGTCGAGCAGCCATCAACCGAGTCATGAAAATTGATGCCAACTCTGGTGTCAACACATTCCGCATCCACCGTCTTGAAGAAGACATGGAACGGACCCGGAGAACCAATGAAACCCTGCAGCAACAGTTGGCTGCCTCCCGAGCTGAAGTCTTGGAACTTTGAGCCCGCTAGAGGGCTCAGGAGTGACACCTTCAAGAGGTGTTTCGTCAAGTGTCAGACCCCAGGGTTCGCCCGAGGACTTCCCATCGCCGTTAGAAGATGTCTAGTACATCTATGTCTTTTGGATAAGGAATAGCCTTTAACATCTGTGCTCTAAGTAGCACTTGTCTGTAAAATATTCCTAAATGTTAGTATTCTAATTAGGAATCTAGAAACTGTCAACTTTACCTTATGGTATGATGTAAGACCTACTGCTAGGTCGATTTTCCCCGAACCTATTACATCAAAAATACCAGTAATGTTGACAACTATCTATTCTGTAGGAAAATCCTTACACTTGTGTTTTCCTACTATTCTTCCCTATTGTAATCTCAATTCGTACACTCATTCAAACTGTTGGGCTATGGTTAGTTAGTCCATGTGTCACTCTCAACTTGCTTACAATTAATTCTTACCATTGTATCTGTCTTTATAAACTTATAGCTAGAAGATGCCTCCTCGCAAATCTCCCCGGAATAACCCCGCACCTCCACCACCTCCTCCTCCTGTCATCGATACCGCGGCGCTAAATGTTGCAGTAGTTGCGGCAGTGGCAACTGCCATGGCTCAATATCATTCAACTAACAACAGCCAAGGTGGAACTCCTGTTGAATCTACTCATGCTGAGATCCATGTGTGCACGATAGAATGCTCCTACAAGGATTTCACCAACTGTAAGCCGAAGTCCTTCTATGGAACCGACAGAGTCATTACCCTCTCGCAATGGTTCGAGAAGACTGAATCAGTCTTCGAAATCTGTTCATGCCCTGCTGCGAGCAAAGTCAAATATGCCGCATGCACCTTTTAAGGAAAGGCCCTGACGTGGTGGAACGGCCACGTTAAAGCTCTAACTCTCGTCGGAGCCAACGACATGGGCTGGGAAACAATGAAAGACCTCATGATTGAGGAGTATTGCCCGAGGGGCGAAATCCAGAAATTGGAACAGGAACTTTGGAGCCTGACCATGAAGGGCACCGACGTGGTCGCTTATACCGCCAGATTTAGCGAAGTGGTGGCTCTCTGCCCCAATATTGTTCCCACTGAAGGGAAGAAGATCGATAGGTACATCTGGGGGCTAGTGCCTCCGTATCAAGGAAATGTTCTATCATCAAACCCCGCTACTTTCGACAGTGCCAAGCGACTGGCACAGCGACTCGTCGACCATGGAATTCAATCCCCAACAGCGACAACAACCCTAGCCATCCCGGAACCCTCCAAACCCGCTGACTCTGAGCGGAAGTTCTAGGATGACAAGAAGAAGCAGCAAGCTGCCAAAAAGCAGCAAATTGTGGTTGTACATGTTGCAATAACCCCTACTGCTGCCACTGCTCCGGTGAAGCAGTATGTAGGAAGTTTGCCTAAGTGCAACAAATGCAACTTCCACCACAACGGCCCCTGCCGTGAAATGCAGTGTTCTAACTGCGACAAGAAAGGACACACTGTCCGTTTCTGTAGGTCTCCGGCAAGACCGATCACTCAAGTCCCTGGCTCAGGCGCGAGCCCAACCTGCTATGGATGTGGTGAAACAGGCCACTACAAGAGGGACTGCCCCAAAGCAACGAATGCTGGTGGATTGGGGAGAGTACTGGCAATAAGCCATGGGGAAGCAGTTGCTGACCCGACGGTGGTGACTGGTACGTTCCTTCTCAATAACTCCTATGCATGCATTATGTTCGATAGTGGAGCGGAGCGAAGCTTCGTGAACCATAAATTTGCTCATATACTTAAACATCAACCACACGCACTTAAAGAACAATTCACGGTAGAAATGGCTAATGGGAAAAATGAAAGCACCAGGAGCATATACTTAGGATGCAACCTAACTCTAGATAACCATTCATTTCCAATCGACCTCATGTCGGTTTCAATTAAAAGCTTCGACGTTATCATCGACACGGATTGGTTGAGTCTTCATCGCACTGACATCATGTGCTTCGAGAAATCAGTCCGTCTAAACCTCCCGTCTAACAAAACTCTTATCGTCTACGGCGACAAACCCAGTACAAGTCTTCGTACTGTTTCAAGTATTCAAGCACAGAAATATCTACGTAAGGAATATCGCGCATTCCTTGCTCACGTTGTCGATACAAGCCTAAAAACGAAAGAACTAAAGAACATTCCAGTAGTGAGCGACTTCCCCAACATTTTTCCAGAAGAGCTACCAGGTTTACCTCCGCAAAGACAGGTCGAGTTCAGAATCGACTTAGTTCCAGGAGCTACCCCAGTAGCCAAGTCGCGCTACCGATTAGCACCAGTAGAGATGCAGGAATTATCAGGTCAACTTAACGAACTGCTCAGCAAGGGCTTCATAAGACCAAGCTTCTCGCCTTGGGGAGCACCAGTCTTATTTGTTAAGAAGAAAGACTGATCATTACGTATGTGTATCGACTACAGGGAACTCAACAAATTGACGTTCAAAAATCGTTACCCTCTGCCTCGCATCGACGATCTATTTGACCAATTGCAAGGGGCAAAATACTTTTCCAAAATTGATCTGAGATCCGGATATCACCAGTTACGAGTGCTAGAGGAGGATGTTCCGAAGACAGCATTCCGAACTCGTTACGGACACTACGATTTCGTGGTGATGCCATTCGGACTGACCAATGCGCCCGTAGTCTTCATGGATCTGATGAATCGAGTATGCCGACCTTACTTGGATCAGTTCATAATTGTTTTCATCGACGACATTCTGATCGACTCCCGGAGTAAGGAAGAGCATGGCAATCACCTACGACAAGTTTTAAGAACTTTACGAACGGAGAAGCTCTATGCGAAGTTCTCGAAATGTGAATTTTGGATCCGAAGAGTCGAATTCTTAGGACATGTGGTAAGCGAAGAGGGAATCCACGTGGATCCATCGAAAATTAAGGCTATTGAGAACTGGTCAGCACCAAAGACGCCTACAGAAATTCGTCAATTTCTAGGTCTTGCTGGCTACTACCGCAGATTCATACAAAACTTCTCCAGTATTGCGAAACCTCTTATAAAACTGACCCAGAAGGGCGTGGCCTTCGACTGGGAAGAGAAACAAGGGAGAGCATTTCAAACGCTCAAGCGAGCCTTGTGCACCGCACCAATACTATCCCTACCCGAAGGGATAGAAGACTTCGTGGTCTATTGCAATGCGTCAAACCAAGGGCTCGATTGTGTCCTAATGCAACGGGGTAAGGTCATCGCCTACGCCTCGAGACAGCTGAAGACACACGAAGTCAACTACACCACACATGATCTTGAGCTGGGGCCAGTTGTGTTTTCCCTGAAGATCTGGAGACGTTACTTGTATGGCACAAAAATCACCATTTTTACTGACCACAAGAGTTTACAACACATATTCGATCAGAAGGAGCTCAACATGCGTCAACGACGGTGGGTCGAGCTACTCAATGACTACGAATGCGAGATTCGTTATCATCCAGGTAAGGACAACGTAGTAGCGGACGCCCTAAGTCGGAAGGAATATTCTGGTCGAAGAGTCAAGTCGTTGACAATGACTATCCATTCGCACTTGTCTAAACAAATTCAGGCGGCTCAACTTGAAGCTATGAAACCTGAACATGTGGCAAGTGAATCCCTCAGAGGAATGGATAAGAACTTAGAAGCCAAGGGTGGAGGAGCCCTATATTTCATGAACCGGATCTGGACCCCGAAGCACGGTGGTATTCCGTCCACCCAGGTTCAGATAAGATGTATCTGGATCTTAAAAAGCTATACTGGTGGCCTAATATTAAAGCAGAGATTGCTAGCTTCGTAAGTAAATGCCTTACTTGCGCAGAGGTCAAGGTCGAGTACCAGAAACCCTCTGGTTTACTGCAACAACCAGAGATCCCAGAATAGAAGTGGGAGCGGATCACTATGGATTTCATAACCAAGTTACCCAAGACAACGGGTGGACTTGATACCATATGGGTCATCGTCGATAGATTGACCAAGTCTGCACACTTCCTACCTATCAAGGAAACCGATAAGATGGAGAAACTTACGAGAACATACATTAGGGAAAATCGTACGACTACATGGTGTTCCTATATCCATTATCTCCGATAGAGATAGTAGGTTCACCTCAAGATTCTGGCAATCGTTGCAACATTCCCTAGGAACAAGGCAAGACATGAGCACAGTCTACCATCCTCAGACCGACGGACAAAGTGAGAGGACCATCCAAACACTGGAAGATATGCTGAGAGCCTGTGTGATTGATTTTGGAAAGGCATGGAATACTCACTTACCTCTTGTCGAATTTTCCTACAACAACAGTTATCACACGAGCATCAAGGCTGCCTCATTTGAAGCCCTCTACGGCCGGAAGTACAGATCCCCTATGTGCTGGGCTGAAGTGGTGACACCCAGTTGGCTAAGGATCAAACTTCTGACAGTACTCTCACAGGCCCGGAAATCATTCAGGAAACGACGGAAAAGATCGTTCAGATCCGCGAACGATTGAAAGCCTCCAGAGACTGACAGAAAAGCTACGCCGATAAACGTAGAAAACCATTGGAATTCCAGGTGGGCGACCATGTTTTATTGAAGGTCTCACCCTGGAAGGGCTTGATACGCTTCGGAAAGCATGGAAAGCTAAATCCAAGGTACATTGGGCCTTTCAAGATTCTCGCAAGAATCGGCCCAGTGGCTTACAAACTCAATCTACCGAACGAACTTCGTAACGTACATTCTGCCTTCCACGTTTCCAACTTGAAAAAGTGTCTATCTGACGAGACTCTTGTAATCCCACTCGACGAGATCGAGATCAACGAGAGCGTCAACTTCGTGGAAGAACCCGTAGAAGTCATGAACCGTGAAGTCAAACAGACGAAACAAAGCCGCATCCCGATTGTGAAGGTTCGCTGGAACGCCAAGCGAGGACCGGAATTTACATAGGAACGAGAGGATCAGATGAAACTGAAATATCCTCATCTTTTTACTTAGTTATTTGTAATAATCTAGTAACTTAAATTCGAATTTCGGAACGAAATTCCCTCTAACGGGGGGGGGGGGGGGGGGGGGGGGAGGGATGATGTGACAACCCTAAAAACTTCTCGCATGCACTCTTCAATTCTTTCCAATATTAGACTTATTTTACTATATAGTAGTACCCTTTAGAGTCTAATGAAGCATTCTAAATGTGATATAATCAAGGTAGGAGTGTTAAAAAGGGTTAACTCGAAGTGTAGGAATCAAAACCGGGCCAAACACTCCAACACATGGAGTGTGCGGCTACACACTTGAGTGTACGGCCACACACTCTTGTTTGCGGCCTCACACCCTTCCCAACCGCACACTCCACCTATATAAACCACACTTGAATCATTTTTGAACACTTCCTTCACTTCTTCAAGCATAGAACACGACATCCTCTCAAGTATCATCCATTCTCCTTGAAGATCTTCATAAAAAGGTACCAAGAAAACCAAGATCACCATCTGGCCGCACACATGGAAGCACACACCATCTGGCCACACACAGGGTCACACACATGTGCTAGCAGCACACTAGGCAGCACACCTGGCCGCACACACACATATAGTGTGTATTTTGGCCATACACCCTCTTGTATAGCCTTATAAACCCTCATACAATCATATATGATTATAGCACTTCATTATAAGTGTTTACTAGTCCCTAAGATGGTCCCAAAATCATCAATTAGTTGTTCATAACACTAATTATATCCATATATGTGCCAATATATGCTAAATAGGATTCGCGTGTGTACTCAAGTCACCACTTGACACCTAGCATCAATTCCAACTTTGTCATCAGAACAACTCACTACAAGTGAGTTTAAACCCCTTTAATTAACCTTTAAAATACTTTTAAATGTTTTAAATACTTTTATGGGGGGGGAATACAAGTTGAATACATATAGTTATTACATCAATCACATGTGAGTAATAACTACAAAACTAATGATTTCATCATTGTTTCAAAATGTTTATCAAACTGTTTTACTTCAAAATGTTTTACAAACTCCTTTACTTATCAAATACTTTTATTTAAACTTTCTTATACTTCTTATAAATTGCATGTCCATATATGCATAGATATATAAGAAATGTTTAAAAGGCTTCGGAAGGCCAGCCGCCCTATTTCCTTTTCCTCGATTTGGATGTGGTCTGGTGGGTTGTCGGGTAGCCGTCCGAGGGTCGTTTCAATATTAATTATGTATCATATGTGCATATATAGACATAAAAGTACTTCCATATTCATGCGTATCAGTTACATCATTAGTAAGTTACCATCGGGGTAACACAGGATTACACTTATACTATTGCTAGATCAATGAGTCAGTTCATTCATGAGTCAATACTTATTACTATGAGAACATATACATTACATTACTATGAGAACATATACAACTATACTAGAAAGGGAACATATACGACTATACTAGAAAGAGAACATATACAACTATACTAGGAAGAGAACATATACAACGGTACTAGAACAGGAACAATACATTACATATACATACATACACTTACATAAATGTGATCCACTGTATTGAAGCATGCCTTAAATGTCATGGCCCGAGTTGTAACCAGAGTCTCTTGGAGGGAGAGCGTGAGTTTGCGTATAGATCTATACTAGATTGACTATCCTACACCTTGCTGCTAGCTACAGCCGGACCTGCAGGTCTGCGGGTGCCAAACGTCATACATTTTTACGACCTACATTTGTCGTTGTTACTCAGTCAATAGTATGCTACAATTAATCACATGATACCTTAATATAAATTTGGTTTAAGGTAGTTAGTACAACAGTAGTTTCCTATAATACAACACTACAGTACTACATCAATTTACCCATTACATACATTTAGTGATTACTTCACTTAAACATTAATGTGCAAACTATATTTTGTTAATGATATTTACACTTGGGATGTTACACACTTTTACAACAAACGAACATACAAAACAGTTAAGCCTTGGTAGAAGGCTACTTTAATAGAAAATATAGGTTTTTCTAACAGATTCAAACTTTTACAAACCTTTACATACATTTTACAAACTTACACTTGAGACATGTTCAAACGTTTTGATAACAAACACCGACACTAAAATACTTATGAACTCACCAGCTTAATGCTGATACTCGCTTTCAAAATAACTTGTATTCTCAGGTCATCAGTAGACAGGTACCGAGACCAGCTTTTCAGAAGATGGAGCGCATTCAGGAGTCATCTCTTTATTTTGACTTACATTATTCTTGGTGTCTATAACTGTATAGAACACACTTGTATTAAAATTATATATTTATTGCAATGGATGATGTTGTTTGCTTGTTTACTATTACTATGTTGTGATACTTTACATGACTTACTTCACCCCAGAACGTTTCCGCCGTTCTCGGTTTTGGGGTGTGACAACATTGTCAAGAAAGTTCTAAACTTGATTGTCATACATGGACTGGATCTCGTTGTCCATAGCCTCTTTCCACTTTGCAGACTCGGGGCCTATCATTTCTTCCTTGTAATTGTTAGGTTCATCCAAATTTACCAGCGTGCTATCACTGATAAATGTATCACCCTCCCTCAGATGTTATATGGAAACCATAAAACACAAGTGGAACAGTAACTCTAATGGAGCGCCTCAGAGGTATGGACTCCTCAATAGTTCAACAGGATTTTCCTCCTCAGGTTGATTGCTAGTGTTTGAGGTTCCTTCACTTCTTGACTCATGAAGCTCTTCAAGGTCAATTTGCCTCCCACTGTCCCTTTGGCGTATGAGTTCTCTCACGCGAAAGACTCTTCTCCTTGCAACGAAGACAACATTGTCACTCGGTCTATAGAAGAGATATCCAAAGGATTTTTGTGGGTAGCCGAAAAAAATACACTACTCACTACGAGGTTTGAGCTTGTCGTAAGTCTCACATCTCACGAAAGCCTCGCAACCCCAAACCTTGATGTGTTCCAACAAGGGAACCTTCCATGTCCACATCTCGTGAGGTGTTTTGGCAACCTTCTTAGTTGGGAATACATTAAGGATATGGGCGGCAGTCTCTAATGCATACCCCCAAAATGAGATAGGTAGCGAATTTCGTCTCATCATGGAACGAACCATTTCCAACAAGGTTCTATTGTCCCTCTCAGCCACACCGTTAAGTTGTGGTGTCTTAGGTGGAGTCAATTGTGAACCAATACCACATTCCTTAAGATAGTCGTGGAACTCGATACTAATATACTCACTACACCAATCAGATAGGAGTATCTTTATCTTCTTGCCCAACTGATTCTCCACTTCTTGTTTAAAAGATTTGAACTTTTCAAAGGTTTCTGACTTATGCTTGATTAAGTAGATATAGCCATATATGTTGTAATCATCAATAAAAGTCACATAGAAGCGGTTAGCATGCCTTGTGGCGGTTCTGAAAGGTCCACACATATCAGTGTGTATGAGATCCAACAAACCTTCACCCCTTTCACAAGTACCAGTGAAGGGTGACTTGGTCATCTTTCCAAGAAAATAATATTCGCAAGTGTCATCCGACCTTAAGTCGAATGACTCCAAGAATCCATCCTTTTGGAGTTCGCCTATGCGCTTCTTGTTGACATGTCCAGGACGACAATGTCATAAGCATGCCATATCAAAACTATTGGAAGAATCAATGTGCAACACATTATTTCCTAAGTTGTCTACAACCATCATAGTTTCATATACAACATTATAAGGCAATGCTTTAAAATAAAAACACCATTATAAAATGCATTAATAGCACGAATTACATTATCAAATGAAAAACTAAAAACTTGTTTGTACAAACCATGAAAGGAAATATTATTTCTCGCCATCTCAGACGAGTAGCACCAATTATTAAAATCTAGTTCCAACCCACTACTAAGTAATAAAGAATAAACTCCAATCTTGATGACACGCGACATTTTCCTATTCCCCATGATCAGGTTCATTTTCCCATTCTCCACATCCCTACTTCTTCTTAGTCCCTTCAAATTAGAATAAATGTGACGTCCACAACATCTATCAAGGACCCAAAAACAAGAATGTGATGAGTTATTGGATAGAATATTATAAATACCTGCATGGGTGGGCTTAACCTTCCCATCCTTGACATCCTACAAAAATTTGGGGTAGCTTCGCTAGTAGTGCCCTTTATCATGACAATAGAAGCACTCTGCTTCTTTTAAGTTGGTAGACGGATTAGTAGAACCAGCTTTGGTCCCACTGGAATAGGATCCATCAATAGACTTTCCCTTGTGTATCTTACATGGATCCTTCCTCTTCTTCCCTTTCCCATGTCCAATTTCCAAAGACAGGGGCAGTAGCTGTAGGAGTAGAAACAACAGATTTACCTTTGAGACTACTTTCAGCCGTTTTCAAAAGGCCTTGAAGATTTCTAAGAGTGACCTCCTCCTTGTTCATATGATAGGCTATACGGAACTGATCATAACATGGAGGTAAAGAGTGTAGAATGATATCTATGGCCAACTCTTCATCGAAATTCACATTCAACTTCAGCAAGCAGTCCACCAACCTTTGTATTTTTTGCAAGTGGGCCGTGATGGATTCTCCATCCTTCATCTTTATTGTTATCATGGAGGCGATGATTACATACCTCTCTTGACGACCACTTTGATGGTATCTTTCCATCAAGTCTTGGTGCATCTCAAAAGTGTAGAAGTCCTCATAGGACTTTTGGAGTTCAGCTGTCACAGTGGCCAACATGATACAAGACACCTTGGTGGCATCCTTCTCATTAGTCCTATACTCAGCAATCTCCACAGCAGTAACAGAAGAATCATCAATTTCCTTAAGCTCCTTGTCGAGGACATATTCCTTGTCCTCATAACGAGTGACCATCCTGATGTTCCTAATCCAGTCATTGAAGTTGGTACCATCAAAGACGACTCTCCCACACAAGTTCATGAGAGAGAAAGAGCCAGAAGGGTTTGATCCAGAAGCATTGTTGGAAGACATCTGAGAAATAAAGACAAAGTTTAAATTAGATAAGAGTCTTTAATATAACACCCAAATGAAATATTAAGGCTAGGACCCAACACAATATTTTACAATTTGGAAGAGGGATGTCGTAATCTAATTGAAAAATATTTTAATGTAGCAAATGACGATTTACCAATTTCCACCATGAAAAACGAAATTGATTATTAGGTTTTAAATTAATTGAAATACCTAGATTCCTTTGAGATTCATTGAACTTTTCAATTACATGTTTAAATATCGATTATGACCTTCAAGTTTGTGACTTGGATACCGAGGATCACAAACAAGGTGTGAATAACCATACAAATGTGATTGGTACTATTGATCTCATATATCACCTAATCAATGTGTTGGTTAACCGCACACACTCCATTGATCTATGATAAACATCAAGCCACCCCTTTCCAGCCTTGCTAGTCCATGTTAGTGTGTCGGTTAACCACACACGCTCCACTAACGGCTTGGGAAGGTTGCAAAGTGCAATTTCATGGATTAGCATCAATTTCACATTTTTCCTAAAGTAACTAAGATTGGGAATTTAATAAAACATTTACTTACTTCATAATTATCATTATACATTTAACGAGAATTAATGTCCTATCCTACCCGTTCGGCTAACAACCTCCACCAGTCAAGGAAGCAGTGGGTGAGAGTGGACACCCATTAAACCACCATTTTATAGGCAGTAACCTTATATCCCGCCTATAGACCAACTTCATGAATGAGGCCTACTAACGGTAAGATTTTCTTAACTTATATATATATATATATATATATATATATATATATATATATATATATATATATATAATAATTAAACTTTTAATATTATAATAGTATAAGGGTTGAATTTTAAACATTTAAAATTCTAGGGTTTGGAATTAAAGTATTCATAAGTGTGACTTTACAAATTCGAAAACGTGAGAGCAAGTTTTGAAAGTCTTCAAAACTTTTCGTTTCCATAATTTATGAGTTTAATGACTTTTAAAAATGAGGCTTTTCATTTTCCATAACTTGAGGACAAGTTATGGAATTCATTAAGGAATTTAGTTCAATATTTTAATTAAGAAAATAATCAAATAATTTATCTATGATCAAGTTAAACTCATAAGTCAGGATAATTCATATCAACAATTTGCAAGAAATTAGCCTAATCATATAGACTAATACAAATCTTGGAATTTTGACAATTATATTTTAATTGGATGAGCATGATCACTACCATATCAAGAAAATAGATTTTATGTTTCAAAAATCAGTTTGTGATAATGATCCTAATCCAATTCTAGCAAAAAAAATTCGAAATTCCACAACCAAAGCCATCAACTCGACGAGTGCATGATCCTGAATCGTCGAGTTGCCCTTTTACTGAGTGCACTCGGAGAGTTCATCAGTTAAAAGCCAAAATATCGATTTTTTCAACTTTGAAAATTATCAAGCATCAAGTATAACAAAAATCAATCGTAGGCTCTAATACCACTGAAGGGTTTTGAGCACTCTAACAATGTTATGCTGCACATGCAACCCTAGATGCTTAGGATCTAAGTTTTCTCTAATTATACATGCAATTTGTTTTTCCAAAACATACATCCTAACAAGCATACAATTTGACAATTGAATAATATAACTAGTTAGATAACTTACCTCTTAGTAGGACTTGTAGTTCTTAGCCTTCAAAAGCTTTAGCACCTCAAATGTGATTCCTCTAATGTGTCACAAACACCAAGTTCAAAAGGAGGCTTGATAGAATAAGTTATTTGGCATAAAATCGGTTCTCACTCTCCAAGAGTGTATTGGCAACTGATTTTAGCTGTAGGAGGTTCCTTTTATAGGGTGACAAATGCTACGGTTAAATCCATGCAAACCCTAATGCACCATGACCCTTCATATTACTTAGGCTACATTAGTTAAACCTCCATGGACTATCCATGTTGGTTTAGCACATCCTAAACGACCATGGATCATTGGCCCACACAATAAGAATCATTGATTTACTAAATCTGTCTCTTTTGATCACTAAATTAATTCCAAATTAATTCTTGATCAATACTAATTAAATAATATGATTTCATATTAATATATTATACGTGTAATATATTAATAAATCACAAATAACCTTATTCTCAAAAGTCCATCCTATCAAATTGCATTGGTGAAGGCAGCCCAAAAGGACCATGCTACACTTGGGTCAAGTACATACTAATTATATTTATGGGCTTAGACACCCAATCCAACAATTCTAACATATCATAACATATCATAAGCTCAAATAACTATGTGGTAATTTGTGGTCTACTTACTGGCTCCGGCTGATTGTACACATCACATCCTCTTTGATTATTTTTAAAACCATTTGAATTTTTTTTAAAACCCTTTTTCCTTATTTTGAGACTAGATTCACACGAGTGTTCCTCTAATTCACTCAAACCAAGGATCTGATAACAACTTGTAACATCCATAGAATTTCAGTAAAATTTAAACTTTCCAAAACAATCCTTTTTTTTGTAATCGTGTTTACAAAACCATTGTTTCCAAAACATTTTCTTAAAACCGGAATCATTTACATATAGTTTTCCAAAACATTCGCATTAGTAGAGTTTTCCAGAAACCATAAGTCTAAAATGTGAGGATGTGTACGGTCAGGCCTTCGCCCTTCCAAAACATCTGAAGCACCTGAAACAATAAACTGAAACTGTAAGGACAAAGCTTAGTGAGTTCCCCCAAAGTACCAACACACAAACAGAAGCACATATACAAATAAAATCATGCATACGGAGCCTTCGGCATGTCTGAACCACCTCACCAGGCCTACAACCTGTTTGGACCACTCCGGAGCCTTCGGCATGACTGGACCACTTCATAGGGCCTACAGTGCATCTGAACTGCTCCCGAGCCTTCGGCATGACTGGACCGCCTCGCATGTCCTACAGCCTATCTGGACCGCTTGCTGGGCCTTCGACCTGACTGGACCGCCTTGCAGAGCCTTCAGTGTATCCAGACCGCCCAAGGTCTATTGGCCTTCAGCACAAAGCATAACCACCTTAACCCAACCACACACACACACATGTCGACATATACATAGCAATAAACATATAACCAATCAATAGACAAACATGTAGATCTTATAGATCACTAAGCATAACATCATCCTATCTACTAGGATATAGATCTAACATATCATAGTAGCATAGCAACATCCTATCTACCAGGATACCGATTTAACATATTACAATAGCATAGCAACATCCTATCTACCTATTATAACATAAGTATTCAATCAAAAAATCCAATAGAAATAAAACAAACGAAATTCAAATATATGCAATATACATGAATTAGATTACAGAAAACGTACTTGAATGCTAACGACACATAAAATATAATCTTGAAATTGTACAAATTGAGGCCTGCTTTTGCAGTGTCCTTAGACAAAATTTCCCTGGAATGGGTTGTCTTGAGGATACAACAACCAATTAAAGAATAGATATTGAATCTGTCGAAATTCACCATGATCCCGTTGATACCAAGAAGGATTTTTGAGAAAAAAAAATTTGTTTTTATTAGCCATCAAACTATGTCTGAAATCCTTCATTTATAGGCTTGCAATAGTGTTTTGTAAACCACCAACCAAATTTAACTGCTAAAAAAACTGACTGTAGTTAATCCTTTATTTAACAGAATTTGTTTTGTAATAGATAAATTAAAATTAATTAATGACTAATTAATTTTGGATTATATATAAAAAAATATTATTTAGTCGAGAAGAGCCCAAGAGCCCCAAGGCCCAAGGCCCTATCTTTGACCATTAATATTTTATAATCCAAGCCTACTACTAGCCCAATTTGACTAGTCTAACACCACAACCCAAACCCAATTTGCTTAACCCATTACTTGATGCATTTGAATAAATGAGTGGGACAAGCCTTATAAGGTGGGAAAATGTTTTCTCTTCCACCAATTTGGTGGTTTTGTCCAAACTCTTGATTCTTTTCAAGTCATCATATCAAACAAAAAGGGGTTCTCTTAACTTAGATGGACGAATGGTAATAATCAAGAACCTGGGCGCCTATGCTTTATCCTGAGAAAACATTTCTCAATATATGTTGAGTTCAAATTCATCATGTGAAGAGGGAAGAGACTGATAAGTCCCACATTGTAATTTTATAGAGCTTAATTTATTTAACATATGTGAATCCTATTTATATGAGAATATGATTCGCATGTGTCTTTATCAATTTGTTGTTAAAGAACAAAAGGCTTGAATAAAAATTAGACATTAGTGATGAATGTCATCTTTCAAATCCATGAATAATTTGGTGATGGATGCTTAATTAATTTCACTGACAACTTTTATTCGTTATTTTTGAAACTTTTGATTTTTTCAAATTGTTTCATAGTGAAGATTAAAATACAAATTAATGAGACCATCATTAACCTTTCATTGTGGTAACGGAAATGAGTTTTGTAAACCAAGTCTTCTTGGAAAATCATAGAGATTGTAGAATTGATTCATAACTCATTCCATCAAAAATACTTACTTGTTATTTGCACAATTCTTGTAGCACAGGATCACCTGGTCACTTGGATGTTTATTTTGACGATTCGAGGTAGCCTTCGTATTCTCTAGTGGGATAGGGTCACGTGGCCACTAGCTGAATTTCGATAGTACAAGGTTTTGAAGAGGATGAAACATAGATCTTGTAGTCTACTATATGCTGCCTTAATGGAACTATTTACGTTATAAACTTTTTGAAATTATGCTCATTGCAACAAATATATATTGAACATGTATATTTCCAACCAAACAATTAGACTAAGGATGTAATGGTTTATCCTCGTCAGAAATGTACAGAGTTATAGAACTTATGTTAGCCAATAATCTTAACTCACTCCGACATCTACTAATTGCATTTATGTAAAATATCTTAAATGATTGGGTAGGATGAAGTTTCTAACATCCTACTAATTGTCATTCCAGAAGGCATATACTTAAAATTTTATTTTTCTATGTGGGAGCAATAGGAGACTTTAAGAGCTAAAGATCCATAAGTTAAATGCATCACAATTTTGGAACTAGCAAGTTTTTCAACTATTGGTGAATCTGCTCAATAGTTGATCAGAAACCAATAGAACACATAGATATGCACTCATGTATGATTATCAAGTATGGACTTGATTAATCTTGCTCAATATATTATGAATACAAAGAGTACATAAGTTTTCAAAGGAGAAAATATACATGGGTGAAAATCTTTTCAATATTTAAGCTAACATCTCAAAGTAAGAATCATCTTTCTTATAAGATAATTGCACAATGTGATTTAATTATAATTCAAGATGACTCTTGTGTTTTCTATGAAGCTAGTGGGAGAGCAGTAACATTCATAGTCTTATATGTGATTCACATACTAATTCTTGGAATAATAATCTATATAGATTGATCATGGCAACTTAAAGGATTAAGTAAAATTGCCTTAATTTTCAAGTATTTTAAAGAGCTTGAGATAAAGGGCTCTGAGAGAGCTATTTTGTCAAATACCACATAACATGATTATGAGAATTCCTCAAAATCCTAGTATAATGTCATTTGAACTAGGTAATACAATTATCTTCCATTTGCTCATGAAATTGGATTAATCATATAGTCTTATATGTGATTCACATACTAATTCTTGGAATAATAATCTATATAGATTGATCATGGCAACTTAAAGGATTCAGTAAAATTGCCTTAATTGTCAAGTATTTTAAAGAGCTTGAGATAAAGGGCTCTAAGAGAGCTATTTTGTCAAATACCACATAACATGATTATGAGAATTCCTCAAAATCCTAGTATAATGTCATTTGAACTAGGTAATACGATTATCTTCCATTTTCTCATGCAATTGGATTAATCATATATGATATGATTATGCATGAAGGACAGATAAGTCGTATGCTTAGAGCATGTTAAATGATACCAGTATAATACGAGAATAAATTGTGGTGTGAGTTAAAGAAACATTCTAAAGTACTTTTCAGAACTAAAGAAATATTCATAATATGTGGAGTATTTGAAAGAAAGTTGTGTTTAAGTTGTCACACATATTAAACTTCCAAATACATTGAGATGATTCTCAATCACAATCAGGCGTGTCTTCTTTTTAAATAAAGAGAAATTACATGGATAGTAGTTCCATGTAGATTTTAATTATAGTTATACATCAAGGTTAGAGTAACCACATACTAAGATGCTTAATGTATTAATCATTTTGACTATGAGTAAACCCATTATACAAGTATTGGTATCTAAGTCATATTTAGGCATCTAATACATTCACTATAGTTTTCTCTATATATGAGTTATATTTACACAACTAAAAATGCTAGTATTCGCAAAATTTATACAAACCAAGTTTGTCAAATCTACCTAAACAAGTTCCTTCATTAGCTAAATCATGAACATGCTAGTGTTATAGACCCTTATTGTCCTAAGTGGATGCATCTAATTGAAATTTAGTATTTGGATATTGGAACAAGTGCAAGCAACATATATTGTAATGAGTTTATATATTGGATATAGTCTTTAATTAAATAACTGGTGTGATCTATATTAGCATGTTTTGTCCTTGAATAACCTTGGTTATTCTAAATGTTCATAGTCATTTATAGTTGTGCGAGCATCTATGAGGTAAAACTAATATGAGTGGATTGGACTATTTTCATGGAGATGAAAATAACAAGAGTTGCTACCAACTTCCTAGGGCATTGATTAGGAGAATAAGTACTGGACCTGACCCGCATAAAATCACTTTATGGATCATATTCAAGAGTGATACTTTGATCAAGGTTGTATCTTTGTTTTCTTATACATGAGATATATATTTAGGACATGGAAAGTGTAGGAATTCTTGTGCTTTGATATGGATTAACGTTGTTCCGTAAAAGGCAGTCATAAGGGACATCGTTGGGTATGACATGAACTACAATTATGGGAGAATGTACTCAAGATGGCATTTGTTCCTCTTATTCGTTGAGAGTTAGACATCTAAGGCCTTACTAAAATTTAAACAATAAATAAGATTAATCGTGATCTATATCTCATGTTCCACATGGTATCTGAGTCGAAGGAATAACGGATACCATACCCTTGGTAACGATTGTGGCTTAGAACTCCTACAATTGGTTGTTGATAAGATGGAACCCTTCATATGTTGTTAGGGGTAGTAGCCCATTGGTAGACGCACATTATTGTCTATGTCAGCCTGTAATGAATCTTGTGCAAATGGGATATTCTTTGATCTATATCATCAAGAATCATTATTGAGTGATATTGCTAATAACACATTTATCAATTTGGAACATTTTTTTATTTATTATTAATGTGGTTATTATTAATAATATCAATTCTTGTATTTAATTAAGGAATAATTATTGTTTTTTGGAAATAATAATTAAAACAGAGTATAACTAGTTATTATATCATATGGTGTGATTTAATAAGTCACGTACAAAGTTTTGGACACTTTAGGATATCTTGTCTTAATTAGTTAAGTGTAAATTTATATAAAGGAAGAAGAAGACAAATTTTTTCTTCTTTTACAGCCATAACCGAAAATTTAACAAGGCATGGGAGGTTTCTTGTCAACCTCCTTCCTTTGTCTCCCATGTTTCTAAAAGGCTATAGTTACTTTATGTTATTATAATGTAAAAGCTTTACTTGCATGGGAATACAAAAGGAAATGGTTTGCATGAGTTTTGGCTAGTTGTTTAAGTACTTCTTCCTCTCTTCTTCTCCATAAAATTGTAGGTTCTTCTACTCCTCATCTCTCTCCTTTTGAAGCTAGTTTTTGGGGATTAGAATCTTCCGTGAGTTTTCTCATTTAGTGCTTATTTGAGTTAAGTACTTAAAGCTTAATACATTTAAGAATACAAGAAATAACTAGCATTCCAAGTTCCTTAATCTTGATGGTGGATACTTGTAGAGAAGATCATATTCTTGGATCTTTCTATCTTCATCAACAACCGAAAACCAAGTGGGTTAAAAGACTCCGAAGGTTTTCATTCTAAAACAATATGTGGTTGTTTTTATATCATTCTAACCTCTAGAAATGGATCCTAGATGGTTTAGTGTTGCTATAAACTCAAAAACTAAATTTATTATTTTTATAGCTTCCATTGCTTATTTTTATTTAAAACTACACTTATATTTTGTATCAAAACCCATAATATCTAAGATCTTGAAGAAGCATTCAACATCTTGGACTAGTTCAACATGAAGCTAAACCCATCAAAGTGTCATTTTCCTGTCAAAGCAGGAAAGTTCTTGGGATACATGGTTATGAAGAGGGAAATTGAAGCTAGCGAGTAACATATTAGGGCTATCTTAAGTTTACAATCCCCAACATCTACCAAAGATGTCCAAAGATTAACAGGTAGGATTGTAGCATTAAACAAGTTTATATCCAAAGCATCTGAAAGATGTAATCCCTTTTATAATTTCCAAAGGAAGAACAAGAAGTTCGAATGGACATCAAAACATGAAAAAGCTTTCTACGACCTGAAGAATTATCTATCTTGGTCTCCTTTACTAGCCAAACTTGAAGATTGGGAACCGTTGTTCTTATACTTAGTTGTATCCAAGAATGCCAATAAGCACAGTCTTGGTAAAGGAGAAATATGGTGTTCAACATCTAGTCTACTACATAAAAAAAAAAAATTAAATACCGAGACTTGGTACTTGCATCTTGAAAAACTTATCTTATCTCTTGTATATGCCTTGACTAAACTATGTTATTACTTTGAAACTGGTCTAATTTTTATATAAACTAATAATTGAATAAAAAGTGTAATGCGAAAAAACCTGAGACGTCAGGAAGAATGGCTAAGTGGTCTATACAACTAAGTATATATGACTTAACATACGAGCCAAGAACTGCCACGAAATCACAGACATTAGCAGATTTTGTGGTTGATTTCAGCCTGGATCTTCAAACTGAAACTGAGAAAGAAGTATAACGGCGTCAAGATATAGAAGAACTATAGAAGTGGACCTTCTTCACAGATGGAGCTTTTAATTCGCAGGGATCAATTGTAGGAATCGTACGGAAATCTCCACAAGGGCACACTATAGCCGATACGATAAGTTGTGCTTCTCAAACAACTGAAAATGATGTAGAGTACAAAGCACTAATCTTAGGCTTACAAATCACTCAAAATCTTGGAGTCAAATATCTTCAAGTGTATGTAGACTCATTGTTAGTTACTAACCATTTTAATGGAGAATATGTTGTAAAAATGAGAAGTTAACCCTATACTGTAAAATATGAAAGGCTTGGCATCCAAGTTCCAAGATTTCAACATAAGACATGTACCTAGTGAGGATAACAGTGAAGCAGACATAATAGCTAATCTTCGTCCCGCATTCAAGATCCACCCCAACATTAAATCCTTATATCTCATGTCCTCAAACCAGCGATAGAAGACACCCGATATGAGATGGCGCATGTCCAAGATCTGAAATCTCAAGATCCTACTCTTAAAGAATCTTGGATCCATCTTATACTTTGATTTCTCTAAGATGGTCTCGTTCCCGAGAATGAAAAGTGTCCAAGAACCTTTAAAATCAAGGCCTCTAGGTTCAATATAATAGAAAATGTCATGTTTAGAAAATCTCTTGTAGGTCACTATCTTATATGCCTTGTGGATAATGAAGCCCAAGTCATCCTTAAGGAAACTAAAGAAGGAGAATGTGGCAACCATACAGGGGGCACGGCACTTTTCTCTAAGATATTGAGGACAGGTTATTACTGGCTAAATATGAATAAGGACACAATGAAGTATGCTCAAAGATGTGATAAATTCCAAACACGTAGAAAAATATTGCATCAACCAATTGAGCCTTTAGATACAATCTTATCTTCATGGCCATTCATGAAATGGGAATGTATATTTTTTTGTAAACTTCCTATAGCACCAGTAGGAAAAGTCTTCATACTTGCAATGACTGATTACTTTTTCTAAATGGAAAGAAGTTGAAGCCTTTGTCCATGTTAAAGAGAAAGAAGTGATATCCTTTATCAAATGCAACATCATGACCAAGTTTAGGATCCCTTCTAAAATTATATGTAATAACGGATCTCAGTTTGTAGGTTGAAGAACTCAAGATTTTTGTACAAGTTGGGGAGTCAAAATGGTCACTTATACACCCGTTCATCCTCAAGCTAATGGACAAGTTGATTCAAGTAACAAAATTATAATCAATAACTTGAAGAAACGACTCATGGAAAGAAGAAGAAGATAAGACGAAGAACTATTTTTGGTCCTTTGGACAGATAGGACCAAAACCAAGAATGCAACAGGAAAAGTTCAATATTCCTTAGTATTTAGAACTGAAGTTGTGAATCCCCCTTAAGTAATGATCCCTACTGTCAGGACAACATTTTGCAGCCAATAAGATAATGCCAAGATGCTTGCTGACGACCTTGATATAGTAGACAAACTTAGCGATCTTTCCAAGATAAGAATGGAAACATATCAGCAAAGGATTGCCAAATCTTACAATAAAAATATCAAAATCAGAAAGATATAGGTAGAAGACCTTGTCCTTAGAAAGGTTTTACAAAATTTAGCTAAACTAAGTGCGGGGAATCTCGCTCCAAAATGGGAAGGTCGTTTCCTCAAAGATTCGGAGGCTAGAAAGGGGAATATTGGCTATTCACCCTAGATGGCCAAGTATTACCAAGATCCTTGAACGCTATATATCCTAAGAACTATTTTTCCTAAGATGCAAAATATCGGTCTAAGATATTCATGTATTTTTTCTTTCCTAATTTCAGTTAAAGATTATGAATTCTTATTCTTGATGCTAACTTAAGCATCAGATGGGTGTTAGACAAGCTAACACCCACCCATTACCCAAGATCTTTTTTTGGCAGACATTGAAGATATTGACAAAGATTTTAGGGCTTGATCACATCTCTTATGATCAAGGTACATATGATACCTTTTAAGGTTTAAAGACTTATGACTTTCTACAAAATTAGATTTAAATACCTTACTTAGACACACGATTTCTAGTGATAGTCAAAGGATGGTTGGATCGACTTATGCTTTACTAACCAATAACCTCCAAATTAATAGCTATTTACTACAACTTAAGTAAATTTCAATGGAATGACATGAGCGTGTCATACAACCAGGAACTTATACCTATGAATTTAACATTGACATGTTAAAATTAAGCCAAGAGAACATCCTAAAGATGTGGATAATCCCAAGGGAAAAATCCTTGGAGAAGGTTTTCCAAAGATTTGCAACATTTCTATGTTTTCAATTAGTGAAAACATGATCGTGTTCGCCAAGACGGAGAGAATTGTACCTAAGGTCAAAACCAATGATTTAAAAAATGGGAATATTCCAAGATTGTAAAAAACATGTTATCAAAGAAAATACCTCAAGATACTAAACAAAGTACTATCTACCCAAGATATCATCCTGACATTTATTCTAAGATTTAGGACGTTGGGTGTCACACCCTGCTAAAGCGGAAATACAGGGTGCAACGGTTCAAAGGGTTTCGTAGCAAAAGATAAAGACAACACCAACCATAGTATTAAAAAGCATTACAAATTTACAATGGGTTTGAACAACTTTTAAAAGAAATTACAATGTAATTGAAACACAGCACGTGCGAATGCTCCTAAAAGTGATGTGTCCCTAATTGCCATCTTATAGATGAGTTCCTGAAAAAGCATGTAAAATGAGCAGTTAACTACCGAAATAGTTGGTGAGTTCACATATTAAAATTAATATTGGTTTCATGAATCAAAATCAAAGTTTTGATAAAATTTTCCATAAATAAAAAGATATTGCAAAAATGAGTAAATAAGCTTGCTTAAACAAAGTTTGTTGTCATCATGAGAGATAAAGTATGTTGCCCAAATGGGATGCAACGTTCATATTCTCTTGGGAAATAAAGTTCATTACTAAAACGAGTAAACAAATTTCATTGCTATAATGAACAATCAAGTTCGTTGCTACAAGGAGCAAACAAGTTCGTTGCTACAAGGAGCAAACAAGTTCGTTGCTACAATGAGCAAACAAGTTCGTTGCTAAGACAAGTTAATAAGTTTCTAGTAACAAGAGTTCGTTGTTATAATGAGAAACAAATTTCATTGCTATAATAAGTAACAAGTTTGTATGTATATGAGCAAACAATGAGTTCAAAACCAAGCCTATGACTGACGCCCTATCAAGATCTACGCTTATCGTTCCATAGATGAATATGGTATCATGAACTCAAGCAATCGGGTGAGTAAGGAGTTGTCAATTCCTAATAGCGCTATCCATAATGACCATTGGCTCAAAGAGTTAATGGTTGGAGTAAAGTGTAAGGGAAGGGACATAAGACGAAAAGGCCTCATTTTTCAAATTGCATAGACATACATAGCAAAATATAGCAATCAAGTTTGATAGAAGTCAATTTAAATACAACGAATAATAAATAGTTTTTCGGACATGCTTTTCCACCCAAAACATAAAAACGGAAAGTAAGGGGAGGCATGAATACTTACAATGCATTGAGATGATGCAAATGATGCCTTCATCTAAGTTCCACTTGTACCAGTACCAATTCCTACAATAATGGTATACACTAGTGAATCTCTAATCGAAATCTAATAGTAGTATACTTAACTTCTACAATAGAATTATGTCAATATTGTGTCAAAGTTAGGTTTTGTATAAGTTACAAATACTTTTCTGAAAATTCATATTTCTATATACCAATTGACTTATTAACTTTTGCAAGTGACAAATCCAATTTTGTGTGATTGTTGGTAATGCATTTTAGTACTTTTGGAAAGGATTTACAAGCTAAAGAAATCTAAAACTAAATCAAATCAGCTCTAAAAATTTCCAAACTTTATATTTCAGTTATAACTATAATTTAGAACCCACTTGTAATTTTTCATGATTTTTAAATATGTTTAACCATTTTTCCACCATTTAATTCCTTGAAACACATCATAAATCGTGAACAATAATAAAAAGTTAATAAAAATTCACAATCTTTTTGTAAAACTGTTATACAATGTATATAAACTAAGAAAAATACTCAAATTGATTTTCAAACTGTATAACCCGATTTTATGATTTTGTGGGTTTATTCTTACAAAAATAGAGATAATTAGAAAGAAGATTCTAAAATTTCTCAAACTTTTTTTACTAGTGTTATTAAACATATAAAAGCTAGGACAAATATAAAATTTGGTTTCTAAATGGTGTAGATATTTTCTTTGTTTGATTCACTTTAATAAGCATTAATTCGTGAATACTTATTAAACAGTAAATAAAAATTACCAAACTTTTTGAAAAATTCATATACCATGCACATAATCTGGGAAAATTACCAAAGTTGATTTTTATATTTTGGAGTCCGAGTTTTCGATTTATGTACATTTATTGTAAGAAATATAGCATAAATAGAAAAAGGATTCAATAATTCTTCAAAATTTTAATAAAAATATTAGTGGAGGTACACAACTAGCATTTTAGCTAGGAAATTCTATTCTCATATAAAAATCATCCATTGTAAAAGCCTAAACTCTATTCTCGTTCAAATACATCTCATATGTTCAAATAAGGGTTGGAAACCCTAGAGAGCCCGATTCAAGTCTAATGTGTTCTAGGATTCTCTTGTTGGGCCTAATGGACCAATAAGTATCCAAGTTGACTACTTTGGGCCTAAAAACCCTAATTATGTTCTAATTGGACCCAATTCATAAATCTATAACTTTTTGGGCAATGATGGGTCATAAAGGATTTAATTAGCCCTAATGGGCCCTAAACTAATTTCTTTTGCCATTTTGGGCTGTGAGCCTCCTTAAGAGCCAATGGGCCAAAAAAAAATTTGGGCTCCATAAATATTCAAACAAGACCAAGGTTGAACCCAAATCATTTCACTCTTAATTCTTTGGCCCAAATCTCGGCCCAATGGAGATAATTATGCAATTAAAAAAAAGAAGGAGATTAAACATGCAAGTGCCACCTAATCTTTGCATGGTGGACTTCCATGCTTAAACCCACCATTTAACAATGCAAGTTACATGTATCTAGACAAGAATTACTCTCCATCCCTCCCTTCTTCAAACTCACGGCCATAAGACCTCCTCACCACCTCATTCCCTTTCCAAAACCTTTCAAGAACACCTCTTCCCTTTTATCAAAAATTTCGAGAATTAGGAACATTCCAAGGAAGCTTTTCATTCAAAAATCACACCAAGATACATTCTAGTGAACTCATCCAGATTCGAAGATCACATCAAGAAGCTAGCTAGAGTCATAACTTACACCACCTTCTTCTTATCTTCATCAAAACCGAAATCCAAACCCTAAGGTGAGTTCATACCCCTTGTTTTCTGTTTTTATATGATTTTTGGGGGAGAATACAAGTTGCTTTGTGTAGATCTATGTGTATATGCATGTCTATGTGTGTTTTCCATGAATTATTTGGTGATTATGTGTTGATTTCTTCACTAATCTAAAAATATGTTAAGAAACTTGAAGTTTATCACTAGGATCTTCACATGAATCTTGAGAAAAGTATGTTATATCACAAGTATTACATGTAAACATGTAGATCTGGGATTTTTATACTTGATATAGCAAAAATAAGTGTTGTGTTCAAAGATCTATAAACTAAACCCACAAACCAGCCCTTGACAGAAAACTTTTGGTGCAATATCGGACTGTTTTGACCATCCAAATGGAAGTATTTTTCAAAACTGTTTTACGTGGATAAAGTTGAGATTTATACCTTTAAAATGACTACTCTCACGTTTTCATACGATTTTTCTACAATTTTTGGCGAATTTTACAAAACTGCCTACCATTTTTGAAATAATTTCGGACCAACCTGTGAAGATGAATAATTTCACACTAGTTTGAAGCCATCAAAAATTATCAGAAAAATTGGGAACAAAGTAGACAAAATTTCCAAACTTCCAAAATTGATGGATCCAGATTTCGACTTACGATGAATTTTCTGCAAATTTTCTAAAAACTAGTTCGGAAAAGCCAAAAACCAGAAAAATATGTATTTTCACAAAACAAAGCCAAAAATGATATTTTTGACAAAAATGGGTTTAAAATGCTAATTTTTATCACAAAGTAGTCATCAACACAAGTTTTTAACAAAATTGGAGATTAAAGTGTTATGCTTACAAAAATTGGGCCTTAATTGTAAATTTTTGGTTTATTGGGCCAAGAATGTCATTTTTACAAAAAGTGGGCTTTAGATATCAATTATGTAAATAATCAAGCTAAAATAAACAAAACAATAACAAACGGGTTAAAAACGGCATTCATATCCTTATTGGGCCTGGAAATAATATACATGTTTAGTGGGCATTAGTGTCATTTTACCTGTATATTGGGCTCGAGATAGGTATTCATATCCTTATTGGGCCTGGAAATAATATACTTGTTTAGTTGGCCTGAGTGTCCTTTTACATGTATATTGGGCTCGAGATAGGTATTCATATCCTTATTGGGCCTGGAAATAATATACATGTTTAGTGGGCCTTAGTGTCATTTTACCTGTATATTGGGCTCGAGATAGGTATTCATATCCTTATTGGGCCTGGAAATAATATACTTGTTTAGTTGGCCTGAGTGTCCTTTTACATGTATATTGGGCTCGAGATAGGTATTCATATCCTTATTGGGCCTGGAAATAATATACTTGTTTAGTGGGCCTTAGTGTCCTTTTACATGTATTTTGGGCTTAGGATAGACATTCACATTCCTTTTGAGCCTGGAAATAATAGACACGTATAGTGGGCCTTAGTGGTCCACTTACATGTTTATTGGGTCTAGGAATGGGTTTTATATGCGTTATTCTTTTTATGTTATTTGAGTGGATACTATTTGCATGCTATTTGGGCCTATAAATACCTTACATGTGAAATGGGCCTTAGTTGTCCTTTCACATATATTTTGGGCCCATGTTATATAATCTCATTCCCTTTACGTCTTGAAATGATTTACATGTTTAGTGCTGCCTTAGTGGTTCACTTACATGGATCATTGGTCCTAGAATGAGTTTATACATTTTTGTTCGCGTAAATTCGATTAAGGATCTAGCGAGTTTTTATCGGTTGGCACCTATTAAGTGTACGATCGTAGCCTGTAGTTATAACCAGAGTCTCTTGGAGGGAGAGCAGGGATTTGTGTATAGATCTATACGGGGATGACACCACACACCTGAGCTGTTCGCTACAGTTAGACTAACTCAGTCTAGGGTGACAAAAACCTTATTCTATTTTCCGTCGGCGTCCAACGACGCCAAGACAGGCGAAATTGTCATTATTTAGTATGGTTATGACGGCTCGCTTAGAGGAATTAACGTTATAAGTTTATGGAAGACCATTCACCATTCACCATTCACCATTCACCATTCAGCATTCACCATTCTCTTGGATTACTCGGAAACATTCTCTTACTAGTACTCAACCTCGGGGGTTGGTACGGCAACTTTCTCTTGTACAGACAACATCGGGTTGTCTGGGAATATTCTCTTTACATGCTCTTACATTCTCTCTACATTCTCTTTACCTTTTTAGTCAAATAAACAATAACATACATGCATTAATACAAGATCTAACACAAACACACTAAACAGTTTTCAGAAAATATCGGATTTTCTGGTGGTTTTCAAAGTTATACAAATCATTTTCGCAAACATGATTATGAACTCACCAACATTTTTATGTTGACCATTTTCAAAATAACTTGTATTCTCAGGAAATCGTTGAAGCAGGATGAACAAAACAAACTAATGGATATTGTGTTATATTTTGTTTCATCATACTCTTACTATGTTGGCATGTAATATTCAAATACAATGCTCGATGTAAACAATGAATGTTGTAATATTACATGTGTGATGATGATGATGTTATGTTTCAATTATATTCACTGTAATGATATTTCAAGATGAAGTCACGCACAAGCCCCCGGACGTTTCCGCCGTCTGGTTCGGGGGTGTGACAGATTGATATCAGAGCATTGTTTATAGTGAACTAGCATATCTAATCATACACGATATGAAACTATAAATACAATGGGACTAAAGAACTCTGAACATAATAATTAAAATACATACCTTTGTGTGCATTTTAGAATAAAAACACAACAATAACAGTAAAAGTCTTTGGAGGATTTGGACATCGCTATTAAACTCGGGCAGTTATGTAGTCGTATTGGGGGTGAATGTAACATGATCAACTACATTCATTCAAAATACGACCAACATGTGTTCGGGAGTAATTGTGATGGACAATGAATCAAAAACTTACCATTTAATTATCCAAAGAGCCTATAGAACCAAACCTAAACAAAATTAAATTACTATTGGAGTAATTGGTATGCTATTTGTTTCTAGTATTCATAACCGTTCGTGCAATACACTATAGACGAGTATCATTAGCCAAGAAACCCTTATCTCCCTAGTCAGGGAATAGCAGGGTGGCTCGACTCAGAGGAAGAACCAGAGGAGGAATACGAAGTAGAACTTGCAGTGGACCCGCCGAGTGAATAGTACACCTCGAGGAGGAAGAGCCCGAGGGAAATTATGATGATGAATCGGGTGGAGAATCCGATGTCATCAATCCTCCATGCAAAACCAGAGTACCGACATATCGTGTGGGCCCCGGTGGCCCCATGCCCCCTTAGGCACACGATATTTGGATATAGATTCACCAGCAGGGGATACGACCACACTACAGTAGGAACTGAGGTCTCTTCGATCTTAGGCATAGAGGACGAGCTGACCGGTCCCTCCCAGTCATGGTCCAGTGCGCCCAAGGTATTGATAATCGAGCTCAGGACACCCCAAATCGAACGGAACAAATGCGGTTTACTATTGAGAGAGACAAGAAACAAACAAAGGAAGTGAACGGAGACTCCCAAGCGAGACAGTTAGTTTGAGAAGTACGACTACGAGATACCGAACAACAAGTAGCTCATCTCCGAGGTGCATCCACTTCATCAGCACGACCACTAGACACTTTCCGTCACAATTAGGATCAGCCTTTTCTACTTCCCCCTACTATCCGACATGACTCTCTTTCGTGTACTAAGATGGTACTTACCACTGGAACAATTATGTGCTATCTTTATTTCATATTACCACATAGACTCAATTATATGAACAAGCGAACCCTCAAAACCGCTAGATACTTAAGGATCTCGAAACCGAAACAATCCATATCCTCTGAGGGTAGACGTAACGATCGTGCCAAATCTGTGATTACCTACTACCGTGAATACATCATAGGGATGTAGATGGAAGCAGTGAGAATTATGAAACAAGATGCAAAATTTATAGAGTACAACCAGGAATGACGATCATTACTTACGATCTGGATTATCAATGTGCAGCAGGAAAATGCCATCCCACAAGAATAACAAGCGCACCCGCGAGACACCACTCCTGCAGATGGACTCTGCTACATTTCAAACTGTTGTAACGGCGGCAGTAACTGCTGTTATGGCACAAATCAATGCAAACAACCCCAATGGAGGTGGGAATAGCATTGACAACTTCAGCCAAAGGAACGAACATGGAAACCAAAAAGTGACAACCTATCAAGGAACTCCAAACCCTAAGCTTAAGAGCAGGAAGCTGAGGTCTGGAAGTAAGGGAAAGGGACAACCCACTCAAGGGTTCTCCAGGAAGCCACATGTTGTTGCTATTCATGCGACCATGACCCCTATTACCCCAACAACCAGAAGACCATATGCTGGAAGCCTTCCAAAATGCAACCAGTGCAAATTCCATCATAATGGAGCCTGCCGGGAGATGCATTGTAACAAATGCAACCAAAAGAATCACACCACCAAATTATGTAGAACTTATCCATGCCAGAATCGTCAGCCAAATGAAAACGACAACAATCGCAACAACCCTAACAACAACACCAATGATGAGACCAGTCAGACCTGCTATGGGTGTGGAGGAACCGGTCACTTCAGGCGTAATTGCCCCAAGGATAACAATCAAGGAGCGGAAGGATCGGAAATGGTCCTGACCTTGGGTCAAGGAGAAGCAGTCCAAGACCCAACGATTGTTATTGGTACGTTCCCACTTAAAAACTCTTTCGCTTACCTCTTATTCAATAGTAAAGTTGAGTGAAGCTTCGTTAGTAACATATTCAAACACTTACTAAAACAACAACCCCAAAGCTAAGCTAAGCCTTTACGGTGGACATGGCCAATGGGGAAAAACCGAAGTAACCTAGGATATTTTTGTGGAGTACACCTTAACACTAAACAATCATTCATTTCAAATAAAATTTAATGCCAGTAAATATTAGGAGTTTTGATGTGATAATCGGCATGGTTGGGTTAAGCCCCCACCGTGCTGATACTATGTGTCACGAGAAGGCCGTTTGCCTTAACCTTCCCAATCACAAAATTCTAATAATCCATGCTTATAAACCTGGCGCCAATCCTCATCCTATCTCGTGCATCAACGCACATAAGTGCCTGCACCAGAAAAACTACGTTTTCCTTGCTCATGTTGTGGACAAGACCAAGGAAGAAGTAAGCATACAAGGTATTCCGGTAGCATGAGATTTTCCGAATGTATTTCCCGAAGAACTTCCGGGAATACCTCTAGAAAGACAGGTCGAATTTTGAATCGACCTCATACCGAGAACCACATCAATTGCCAATTCACCCTATAGGTTGACTCTCGCCGAAAATTCACAAGTTATCCAGTCAATTGAGAAGAATTGTCGCGCAAAGGATTCATCGGACCAAGCTTCTCACCCTGGAGAGCTCCGGTCTTGTTTTTCAAGAAGACGGATCCTTCCGAAGGTACATCGATCTTAGGAAACTGAATAAACTCCCTATCAAAAATCGATACCCACTTCCTCGGACTTACGATCTATTTGGCCAAGCTCCAAGGAGCTAGTTACTTCTCTAAAATAGATCTAAGAACCGATTATCAACAACTTCGAGTCCGAGAAGACGACATTTCAAAAACTGCCTTCCGAACTCGTCACCACCATTTCAAATTCATTGTGATACCCTTCGGTCTAATAATGCTCCCACACTATTCATGGACCCTACGAACCAAGTTTTCTCAACCATTCCTAGTTAGCCTTTTCATTATTTTCATCAATAACATACTCATCTGCCCACGAAGCGAGAACGAAACACTGTCAACATCTACGAACAGCCTTGAAAGCATCAAAGTCAGAGAATATGGCGAAGAAAAAACTACGTGGATGGATAAAACTCTCGGAGTTGAGAGACGAAGCTTATAGGAATCAAACAAGATGGAAGGATTAGCTTGGATCTATATCCAGGAGATCGTGAGACTCCATGAAATATCGGTATCTACTATCTCGGATCAAGATAACGGGATTCCTTCAAGACTTTGACAGTCACTTCAGAGGGCTATGGGAACATAGCTAGATATGAGCGTTTCTTACCACCTTCAAACCAATAGCCATGGCGAACGAACCATTCAACCACCCGAAGTTATGCTACAAGTCTGGGTGTCTGAATTCAATAAGTCAGGGGATACCCAGTTGCCCTTGACTGAATTCTCATGCCATAACAGCGATCGCACAAGCATCAAGATTGCACCTTTCGAAAATCTTTATAGTCATAAATGCAGATCACTCGCCAGTACTCTCATGATACCAGAAACCATTTGCAAAACAACAGAGAAGATAATCCAAATCAAAGCTTGACTTCAAGCATTGCGAGACCGACAGAAGAGCTATTCTGACAAGCGGCGTAATCCATTAGGATGTCAAGTCGGGGATCGCGTGTTATTAAAAGAATCTCCTTGGAAAGGAATAATTCGCTTTAGGAAACGAGAAAACTAAACCCACGATACATCGGGCTGTTCGAGATTTTTGCTCGGATTGGTCCAAAGACTTATAGGCTGTAGCTACCAATAGAGCTCAGCAACGTACACCCTGTGTTCAGCTTCTCGAATCTGAAAAAGTGTCTATCATGCACAACTCTTATCATTCCTTTATAAGGGATCGAAATAAACAAGAATCTCATGTTCGTCAAAGAACCAGTCGAGGTGTTTTACATAGGGAAGTAGAGCATACAATACAAAGCCACATTTCGATTGTGAAGGTTTGATGGAACACAAAGCGTGGACCGGAATTCACATGGGAAACGCAAAGATCAGATGAAGTACCTATTCTCTCATTCATGAACCTATCTTTCGAAAGAATTTCGGGACGAAATTCCCTCTAACGGGGGGATGATGGCACAACTAGCATTTTAGCTAGGAAATTCTATTCTCATATAAACATCATCCATTGTAAAAGCCTAAACTCTATTCTCGTTCAAATACATCTCATATGTTCAAATAAGGGTTGGAAACCCTAGAGAGCCCGATTCAAGTCTAATGTGTTCTAGGATTCTCTTGTTGGGCCTAATGGACCAATAAGTATCCAAGTTGACTACTTTGGGCCTAAAAACCCTAATTATGTTCTAATTGGACCCAATTCATAAATCTATAACTTTTTGGACAATGATGGGCCATAAAGGATTTAATTAGCCCTAATGGGCCCTAAACTAATTTCTTTTGCCATTTTGGGCTGTGAGCCTCCTTAAGAGCCAATGGGCCAAAAAAAAAATTGGGCTCCATAAATATTCAAACAAGACCAAGGTTGAACCCAAATCATTTCACTCTTAATTCTTTGGCCCAAATCTCGGCCCAATGGAGATAATTATGCAATTAAAAAAAAGGAGATTAAACATGCAAGTGCCACCTAATCTTTGCATGGTGGACTTCCATTCTTAAACCCACCATTTAACAATGCAAGTTACATGTATCTAGACAAGAATTACTCTCCATCCCTCCCTTCTTCAAACTCACGGCCATAAGGCCTCCTCACCACCTCATTCCCTTTCCAAAACCTTTCAAGAACACCTCTTCCCTTTCATCAAAAATTTCGAGAATTAGGAACATTCCAAGGAAGCTTTTCATTCAAAAATCACACCAAGATACATTCTAGTGAACTCATCCAGATTCGAGATCACATCAAGAAGCTAGCTAGAGTCATAACTTACACCACCTTCTTCTTATCTTCATCAAAACCGAAATCCAAACCCTAAGGTGAGTTCATACCCCTTGTTTTCTGTTTTTATATGATTTTTGGGGGAGAATACAAGTTGCTTTGTGTAGATCTATGTGAATATGCATGTCTATGTGTGTTTTCCATGAATTATTTGGTGATTATGTGTTGATTTCTTCACTAATCTAAAAATATGTTAAGAAACTTGAAGTTTATCACTAGGATCTTCACATGAATCTTGAGAAAGGTATATTTTATCACAAGTATTACATGTAAACATGTAGATCTGGGATTTTTATACTTGATATAGCAAAAATAAGTGTTGTGTTCAAAGATCTATAAACTAAACCCACAAACCAGCCCTTGACAGAAAACTTTTGGTGCAATCTCGGACTGTTTTGACCATCCAAATGGAAGTATTTTTCAAAACTGTTTTACATGGATAAAGTTGAGATTTATACCTTTAAAATGACTACTCTCACGTTTTCATACGATTTTTCTACAATTTTTGGCGAATTTTACAAAACTGCCTATCATTTTTAAAATAATTTCGGACCAACCTGTGAAGATGAGTAATTTCACACTAGTTTGAAGCCATCAAAAATTATCAGAAAAATTGGGAACAAAGTAGACAAAATTTCCAAACTTCCAAAATTGATGGATCCAGATTTCGACTTACGATGAATTTTCTGCAAATTTTCTAAAAACTAGTTCGGAAAAGCCAAAAACCAGAAAAATATGTATTTTCACAAAACCAAGCCAAAAATGATATTTTTGACAAAAATGGGTTTAAAATGCTATTTTTATCACAAAGTAGTCATCAACACAAGTTTTTAACAAAATTGGGGATTAAAGTGTTATGCTTACAAAAATTGGGCCTTAATTGTAAATTTTTGGCTTATTAGGCTAAGAATGTCATTTTTACAAAAGGTGGGCTTTAGATATCAATTATGTAAATAATCAAGCTAAAATAAACAAAACAATAACAAACGGGTTAAAAACGACATTCATATCCTTATTGGGCCTGGAAATAATATACATGTTTAGTGGGCCTTAGTGTCATTTTACCTGTATATTGGGCTCGAGATAGGTATGCATATCCTTATTGGGCCTGGAAATAATATACTTGTTTAGTTGGCCTGAGTGTCCTTTTACATGTATATTGGGCTCGAGATAGGTATTTATATCCTTATTGGTCCTGGAAATAACATACTTGTTTAATGGCCCTTAGTGTCCTTTTACATGTATATTGGGCTTAGGATAGACATTCACATTCCTTTTGAGCCAGAAAATAATAGACACGTATAGTGGGCCTTAGTGGTCTACTTACATGTTTATTGGGCCTAGGAATGGGTTTTATATGCGTTATTCTTTTAATGCTATTTTAGTGGATACTATTTGCATGCTATTTGGGCCTATAAATACCTTACATGTGAAATGGGCCTTTGTTTTCATTTCACATATATTTTGGGCCCATGTTATATAATCTCATTCCCTTTAGGTCTTGAAATGATTTACATGTTTAGTGATGCCTTAGTGGTTCACTTACATGGATGATTGGTCCTAGAATGAGTTTATACATTTTTCTTCGCGTAAATTCGATTAAGGATCTAGCGAGTTTTTATCGGTTGGCACCTATTAAGTGTACAATCGTAGCCTGTAGTTATAACCAGAGTCTCTTGGAGGGAGAGCGGGGATTTGTGTATAGATCTATACGGGGATGACACCCCACACCTGAGTTTTTCGCTACAGTTAGACTAACTCAGTCTAGGGTGACAAAAACCTTATTCTATTTTCCGTCGGCGTCCAACGACGCCAAGACATGCGAAATTGTCATTATTTAGTATGGTTATGACGACTCGCTTAGAGGAATTAACGTTCTGAAGTTTACGGAAGACCATTCACCATTCACCATTCACCATTCTCTTGGATTACTCGGAAACATTCTCTTACTAGTACTCAACCTCAGGGGTTGGTACGGCAACTTTCTCTTGTACAGACAACATCGGGTTGTCTAGGAATATTCTCTTTACATGCTCTTACATTCTCTCTACATTCTCTTTACCTTTTTAGTCAAATAAACAATAACATACATGCATTAATACAAGATCTAACACAAACACACTAAACAGTTTTCAGAAAATATCGGATTTTCTGGTGGTTTTCGAAGTTATACAAATCATTTTCGCAAACATGCTTATGAACTCACCAACATTTTTATGTTGACCATTTTCAAAATAACTTGTATTCTCAGGAAATCGTTGAAGCAGGATGAACAAAACAAACTAATGGATATTGTGTTATATTTTGTTTCATCATACTCTTACTATGTTGGCATGTAATATTCAAATACAATGCTCGATGTAAACAATGAATGTTGTAATATTACATGTGTGATGATGATGATGTTATGTTTCAATTATATTCACTGTAATGATATTTCAAGATGAAGTCACGCACAAGCCCCCGGACGTTTCCGCCGTTTGGTTCGGGGGTGTGACAGTTTTGGTCATGGAACTTCACTATTTACAACAAGCATGTTGTTTTTGGGTGAAATCCTAACACCATCATCATCAAAACCGACATTCATGGTTATGAACATGATGGTTCATAAAAAATGGTGTAGAAGAAAACGAAAATGTACGAAAACATGTTATCTTTGAATGTAAAGTAAAGGAATTCCGATGAATTAATTCCGATTGCAGTTTTTGTTCCGACGGAAAACCGATTTCTGAATTTGACTTCCGATTTCGGATTTTTGACTCAATTCAGGTTTCGGTTATATGTACAATTCCATGTTCCGAAATTAGTCTCTTCCGATTTCAAAATTCCGATCTTGATTTTCAAATTCTGAGTGCTATTGAATACCGATTTTGATTTTAAGTTAGGCTCGGTTTCTGAATTAAGAATTCTAATTCGATTGAAGAATCACTTCTGAAACAAATACCATACCAGATTACTATATTGATGGTGTTTTGTTCCGATTGCAGTTTCAATTTCCGATTTCCGAATTCAAGCTCCTATTCAATACCGAATTCAGTTTTTGATTTCCGAAATTTTGATTTCGGTTTTTGATTTTGTAATTCTGATTGACAAGTTTCCGATTTGAGAACTCAGTATGAACTTTGAATGATTACTAAGCTCGGAAGATGAACATAAATTTTGATTTCGGAATTGCTATCTCTGAGTGGTGATTTTGATGTTCAATGAAATTCCGATAACAGAACTCTAACGCATTCTGATTTTGACCTCAAATTCCGAAATGAACCCTTAAATTTTAAAGAAATGGAAGATTTCACCTAAGATTCCGAAAGTAGCCCCTTTGTCAATAATTCTGAATTTGACCCTTTGAGACATTAAATTTCCGATTCTAACCACTTTTTCAAAAAAATCTTACAGCTTGCACCCCCTTTTTGCAGAAATGTCAAACTCCAGCCTACTTTTTGTAGAAAAAGTCACTTTCAGCCCTTTCTGCAGGAAATGACAGTTTGAGCCTCCTCTTTTTGCAGAAAAAACCACTTTTCACCATTTTTACTAAATTTTCGTCAGATTTTGTCCTTTTTTTATAAAGGTTTATGAAACCTTTGGGATCTATTTGAGATTCAAAGTTGAAGTTGGTTTCTTGCACACCCATTTCTTTGAAGAAAACGTTCATCTTCTAAAAATGATATCCGCTTTTTAGTTGGAAAACAAAAATTTACATGAATCTCCTTGACCCAACCAAGAACATTTTTCTCTTCTCTCCATCTTCTAATATCTTCATTTAAAAAAATGAGAATTGAGTTTTCTTTCAACATGCTTGGCTTCAACTTTCTAAACTTTTTCACAAGCATTAGAGACTTGTACTTTTTGCATCCAAACCTTCTTCTCTTTACTCTTCTTCTTCTTCTTCTTCTTCTTCTTGATCTTGTTCTTGTTCTTGTTCTTCTTCTTCTTCTTCTTCTTCTTCTTCTTCTTCTTCTCCCTTTTCAGATTTTGAGGCTTCAGAAATGATTTTTGGATATGAACAACCTCATCACATTTTGGTATATGAACATCACAAGCCTTTAGTACACAAACTTTTTGAGTTTCATACATTTGAATGTCTTGAATGATTGGCTTTCTATAAGAAACCATTCCTTCAAAAATATCATTAGAACATGAAAAACTTTTGTTTGAGTTCCAATAGAACAAAACTTCTTTACTTTCACGATTTCAGGAGATTTGCTTTGCGATTCACTATTTAAAACACCATATTCGAAATGTAAGGCTTCTGAATCACAAGATTTTGTAGAAACACTTGACTCCCCTCAACAAAAACATCTAGAGTAACTTTTTCTTCAGAAACTTGAAGAGATTCACGAACTTTATCAAGAACACCAAGAACACCTTCTTTTTCTTTTCTTTCTTTCTCTAAATTCTGTTGTATTTTCTTCATAAGTAAATATTATTTGATAAAGGAAAATTGTTTTAACAAATCTTTATCTTCCTCTAAACGATTACTTTGAAATCCACCACAAGAAATCTATGTGAAGTCATGAATCTTCTCATCAATATAGAGATTATACATCTCAATGGAATTCTTCAGCATAGATTGATCAGGAACATCCCAAAACAAATATCCTTCTTTAAAAAGAAACTTTGGATCTATAACTTTTAATCCTAGTCCTTTAATGGGTTTTAATACCCTCCAATCCGCTATTAAATCTTCAATAAGAATAAAAATTCGAAGAAAGAGAAAATAAATATGATAAAGTTTCTAGAGAGAGAAACAAGATCTGAGATGATTTTCTCGAGAGAGAAACGGATCTGAGATGATTGCTAGAGAGAGGAAATAGTTCTAAACACACAAATATGAGAATAAAACACAAATTTCTTCTATATCTCTTTGAAAACATGAATTAAGAACAAATCAGATGATAAAATGTGTAGAAGATAACAGATCTAAACAGGGTTTTGCAATAATAAGACATTTAACTTTTTCTTTTCAGAGAACTTTCAAAACTTGAAGAACAAAGCGAGATTCATGATAAAATTTATCCATATCTGATTGATTCTTGCAATAATTGTTGAGATCTACAAGAGCCCGCTCTGATACCACTTGTTAGGAATAAAGACGAGATGACGAATGCGGAATCTGAAGAACAATCATGAATCAATCACCATAATATGCAAGTAATCTAACAAAGGTTTTGTTTCTTATTGATTTGGAATGTGGAATCTGAAGAACAATCATGAATCAATCACCTAATGATTATTTATAAGGAACATAAAATATTTACCAAAAATAAAAGACCCAAAAAATGCTTCCCTAATTAACCAAAAATGTCAAATCAGTTTCAATATCACAAATACTCAACAACGACTTCGTTAAAGAGTCAAAATAGCAACTTGACTCACTTATTCTTATACATATAATATATTAACAATTAATAATACTATATATATATGGTGTATTTTAAACTTTTCAAAATATTAGGTTTATTCTATTTAAAGTTTAAAATTAATAAAAAATTAATTTAAAATAAAAAAATAAACCAAATGATTTTATATTTATCTATTAATGAGCATTTATTTAAATATATTAAATCAATTAAGGATTAAATAATTAAATTAATCAAATAATTTAATCCTAATCCTTACCCTCTAAATTTTTGAAAATTATTTGTATAGGATTTATCTATTTTTATAATTATCCCTTTTAATCAAATTAAACTAACAATTATTAAAAAATAGGAAACCCTAACCATATAGCAATTTTCGAAACTTGGGGAGGAAGGTTAGGGTTTCAAAACCCTAACCCTCCTTTCAAAATCCAATGGGATGGGCTAGGCTTTCGAAAAACCCTAACCCTAGTTTAAATTCTTAGCCTTTTAGGGTTTAATTTCTATAAACCCTAGTTGATCAGAATTCAACAATTATAGCATTTTCAATTAAGAAAAAAACCAAACGCTTTGATACCACTGATAGGATTTAGGTAAAACAAATAAACTTAAAGCCCTTAAGTTCACATGCAACCTAGAGGATCTATGTTTTCACTATTGAACCTATAACTATGAACATCAAATAAGAAACCCTAAGCACCCTAGGTAATTTTCGAAATTCATAAATTGGGGTATAAGATTACATACCTTAATTGTTATTGTAGCAAATAACAATGATTCTTCAAAGGTAGATCTCTTGAAAGGTAACACCAAAAATGGTGTGCCTCTAATGGAATCACACCTAAACTAACAATAGGATGGCTTGAAGGAAGAGAGAGGAGTTATAAAATTCAGCTATCGCTTTGGATTTATGAGTGGCTGAAAAATGAAGGCCTTAGGGTCCTTTATATAGTGGTACAAGGAAGTCTTGAATAACCCTAATTGGAATATAATAATAATATTTCAAATTGGTAATTATCCACCTCCTTATTCATCCACATGGGATATTCTAGAAACCCTAGAACATCCCCAAAAACTGTCTAACCGTTAAGAAGGAAGGTTCTGGAACCTTTTGCTCAATTATTGAACAATTACACTTCAAACCCTACACTTTTAACTACTTTTATTAATCCTAAAATTAATTATGATTAATTATTTGTTTAATAGTAGTGTTTCTAATGAATATATTATTTTTATAATACATTAATAAAAATTTATATTAATTTATTAATCACATAATAAATTAATCTCCCTCTATAAAAGTCATCATGTCCAATTGATAGGTTTAAGAGCAACCTAAAAGGACTATGCTACTATCAATTCAAGTATATATCAATTATAGTTATGGGCTTAGGCACCTAATCCAACAAGATCCGATATTTCTGTGATAAGATCAGTTCTTAGTATAGATTAAATATAATCCCTTGAATCATGGGATTAGTATATAGATTAGATACAATAAGTGTTGGTATTGTAATCATCTTAGTGACAAATTGTTTTCTTGTTGAAGACAAAACTCTTTCTTGGTGTAATAACAATTTTGATAACTCTCTGTGTCATTTAATTTATGTTCTTAATTTTCTTTGATTAATTTTCTATTTTGTGCTTATACTTTAAGTGTATCCGATCGATACAAACCATCAACTAGTATTAGAGCGGGTTTGTGATACACTCAAGTAATCATGTCAAATGTCAAATCCTTTGGCCTCAACAAAATTCCTCCCTTTTATGAACACCATTTCACTTTGTGGAAGAAAAAGGCCATGGTTGTTCTTCAAACCATTGACTATGAGATGAGAAATAATGTCAAAAAGGTCCCTTGTGCTCCTATGTACCAACCCATGGTCAATAACGCTCTTGTTGGCCCCCTGAAGCAAAAGCCAGAAACAAGTTATGATAACAATGAAAAGAGACTGCTCACTCTGGATGTGGGAGCCAGGTATGCTATTGGAAACACTCTTCCTTACCACGTGTATCATTTCATACAAAATTGTGAATCAGCATAAGAAATGATGGATACGCTGACAGTGGGTTATGAAGGCACCGTGGAAGTCCAAGTTATGACCATCACTACACTTATTGCCAAGTGTTATGAAGAAAGCAGCACAAACGGGGTTAGAAGAGCTCAATTCAAGGGAAGCAGATCATCAAGGAGATCCACTATCGAGAAGAGAAACTCAGGTAATTGCTTTAATTGTGGAAGCCCTTGCCATTTTACCAAGGACTGCAAGGAAACGAAAGAAGCTCAAAGCCCTAAGAACTATGAAGTCTTGTACAAGAAACTGGTGGCTCATATGAAGAAGGAAAGCATTACTCTGTCGAAAGCTTTCATAGCAAGACAAGAGGATCATGAATAATTGGTTGAAGAAGAGGAAACTTCTGAAGATGAGGGGGCTGAATTTCAAGGGTCACTACAACTCCATCACCTCAAAGATATAAAGGCGTCTTTAAACAGACAGTGATCCCACCTTCTCTTCCTTAGTGGATCACAAAGAATGAAAAATTTGAGTAATGTCTAGGTGACTATCATAAATCAAAGGTTACAAAGCTAGGGTCCTTATAACTCATTGGTTACAAGGACTAATTCATGTTCTTTTGTTCTTGGTGAACATGAAGTGTGGAATTAATCTGCAAAATCTCAACGAGTATAGGCATTCTATCTCTTTTTTACTATGAATTGTGTTGTTTTTGTGTAATATGGTTCATTTTGTTTGTTCTCTTTTATAGCTAAAAATTCAAGGGGTAGTAATCTTGAAAAATGGAATAGCATTTATAACCATTCAATTCCAAAGATTTGATGGAACAAGTTTCTATCACATTTTTGAAAAAGTTGCACATACTTCCATGTTTAAACTATTTTCATGTTTGTATTCTTACATTGTTCATTATTTTGTACCATTTTTTTTAAAAGGAATCTGATGGTAGAAACTTTAAGCTTAGTATGCAACTTTTGACACATCATCATCCCTACAAGCATGTTGTTGTATGTGACAAAATCTCTCTAAGTTTCTCATTAGCGAGACCATCTGCTGGGAGCATTGAGTCACACCCTCACGCCGACTGCTAGCATTGTCTAAACTTTCTATGTGAGAATTCTTGGTGCAAATAAAAAATCGATAAAAAGGATAGGGTGTTCATATTTATTAAAATTATCTCGCACCTGATCCTGATCCTGTCCCTGGAAGCATGCTTGTCGTATGCATCAAGTCTCATGTTATGGTAAAACATTGAGCAAAACTATATAACTTACCTTGATTTCATAGTCATCAGCGTCAGAGTTACTTGTCTAGTCATTAAATGACAAAGGGTAGTTCATATCACTGATCTCCTAGTCTGAGGTATCATGGTACCATTATGATTTAATGGTGAATCTTTAATTCTAGATTGCAACTTACTCTATGATACAAAAGTTTAAACCACTTCTTGTTGATGAGTTAAATTGTTAATGGTTTATGTTGATATCACCTTAGCATCACTAAAACAATTGATTTGAAAGTTACTCTGAAATTCCCTCTGAAGAAAGTTGCAAATGTTTTCGTGAAAAATTAGGGTGTAATTTCAATCTTCACGGCCTCACTTGTGATTCATAAAAGTGATGGGTCTTGAGCACTATAACATCCATATGGTGCACATATAACCCTAATTCTTTGCACCTAGGTTTTCTCTAGCTATACATGCAATATTCTACTTCCAAAGCATGAAGCCTAACTAGCATACAAATTTGATATTTGAATCATAAAAACTAGTTAGATGATTACCTCTTGTTGTAGTTTGTAGAAGTTGGCCTTTTAAGAGCTTAGCACCACAAGTGTGATGCCTCAAATGTTTCATAAAACACCACCAATAATTGGATAACAATGAGAGAGAGCTTGGAGCACATAATAGTCTATATCCTCTTAGAATACTCTTGGTGCAAATTTTAGGGGCTTAGAGGTTACATATATAGTGTAGAATTCCAAGAGTCACTTGTAAACCCTAATTCTTACACATAGGCTTATGATCCAACAATTGATTTGAACTAAAACTTCATGGACTATCTAATAAGCTTAGTCCATCACAAATCAATCATGGACCATTAGCCCAAACCATATGTATCACTGATTTACATAATCGGTCCTCGTTAATTTAATCAGTCTCTTTTGATCACTAAATTATTTCCAAATTAATTCTTGGTCAATAATAATTAAATAATATGATTTCTCAATTAATATATTATACTTGTAATATATTAATAAATCACAAATAACCTCTTTCTCAAATATCCATCCTATCAAATTGTTCTGGTGAATGCAACCCAAAATGGACCATGCTACTATCGGGTCATGCACATACCAATTATAGTTATGGGCTTAGACACCTAATCCAACAGTCACCCACTTGGATAAGTCTAATAACTCTAACTGCCAATGCAACTTACAAAATCTGATTAGCAATCGTAGCTCTCAAAAGCCGATGTCGAATTCTGACGCGCGCTTTAGATAAGGGATCATATAATCCTCTGTTCTTCAAGATATCGTATGGACAAATACGTGGAACATAGTCATACTTATTGTCCAGGAGTTTGTTTCCTGATTTCTGATTTGTTGACATAGAACTTAATTGAACATATAAATTGAGTCCTGATCGGGCCCGTCACATAAGTCAAGACAAAATTATCGAGCGGCCGAAGATATCTCTTTTAATCCTCCTAGGACAAAACGAACAGATAAACTTCGACTTATATGATTGTACTAATTACTCGTTAAATCATACACAACAACACACTTTATAACATCAAGTTACTGATGGGGTTTTGCACTATCAATACACAACCAACTTGTAATCACCAACTCATATATCATGGTTTGAAGACTATATGATTTTATCGTCTTACAATCACTCGTGATAAATTCCATGAAGTGATTCATGTGAGCATGGGTTTAATCCAATACTCAAATATTATTTCAGGAGCACTCATGAATGTTCTAGCAAACTTTTGCTATGTCTAAACACTTTAGACAATCTGCAAGCCAATTCATCACAATCTTGTCTCAATACCTACTTCCAAAGTATGATCGACTGTGGATGGTTGAATAATCCTATTATTCTGGAAGTCAAAACTGTTGGATAAGGTGTCTAAGTCCATAACTATATTTGGTATGTACTTGACCCGACCCGACATGGTCCATTTGGGTTGCATGGCATCATGCATTTGGATAGACTAAATGAGACAAATAACACTTGTGGTTTATTAATATATTATAACTTCTAATATATTAATAGTATTATTTAATTAGTATTGATCAAGAATTCATTTGGAATTAATTAAGTGATCAAAAGATGACTAATTAAATATATGGGTTGATTATGTAAATCATCCATAACTGGTATAGTGGCCAACAAGGCTCCATGGATTATCAAGTTGGGTTAAACCCACAGGATGCTCCATGGATGCTCCATGGGAGTTACAAAACCATGGGTCATGGAAATGAAGAATCATGTCACATTAGGGTTTACATGGTATAACCCTAGATGTGACATGCTATATAAGGAATGTGATACTCACCAAAATCGGCTACACTAAGAACAAGAGAGGGCAAACCGATTTTTACAAGTATTATACATACTATAAAGTTATTCGAAAGCATTTGGTGTTGTGTGAAGCATTTTAGGCATCACACTTGGGGTGCTAGGCTCTCAAGGTTTTCAAGGAATCAAAACAACTACAAGGTATGTAATTCTAGCCATCTTTTAGATTAAAAGTTCGCCATGTATGCTAGATAGGATTATGAACCTTGGAAATCATATTTTGCATGTATTTTAGACAAACATAGATCAAAGGTTATCTAGAGTTACATGTATACATAGGGATGTTAGAATGCTCAAAACCCATCAGTGGTATCAGAGCCTAGGCTTGTTTGTTAATACTTGATGCAAAATAGTGTAAAACATCGATTTTTGAGCTCTATGCACAGGGGAATCGACAAGTCCATAGGGAGGACTCGACGAGGTCAAGTGAAAATGTAACCAACTAGGTGAGTCAGTTCGTGCACTCAACGAGTTGGACATGAAGGATGCAAAATTTCGATTTTTGCTGCTGGAAATGGACTAGAAACATTACCCGAAACTGTTTTGGTGTTGTAAAACTTGTTTTAGATGGTGTAATGGTTGTTGTAATCCATTTACAATGGCTAATATCAATTTTTCATTATTTTATGTGTTCATACGTTCATGAAACTTTGATATTAATATTCATGTTCTTATGAGTTTTTATAGATCATAGGAATTACTTGTTTAAATGTTTAATTCATGATCTTTATGTGTTTTAATGGTGTCCATAACTTGTCCTCAAGTTATGAATAACCAAAAGTCTCTTTGTGTTAAAAACCATTAAAAGAACACATAAGTTATAAAATGAAGAGTCTTCATTTTAGTAACTCATAAGTTATGAATTTGAAAGGTTTTGTAAAGTTACAAAACTTGCCCTCAAGTTTTGGAACATGTAAATTCACTTAATAAACTTTAGTTCCTACGCCTAGTTTTCTAAAAGTTAAACGTCAACCCTTATACTTTATAATATTATAAGTTAATATATATATATATATATATATATATATATATATATATATATATATATGTGTGTGTGTGTGTGTGTGTGTGTATAAGATCAAGTCATCTTACCAGTAGTAGGCCTCCTTCACGAAGCCAGTCTATAACAGGGGTATAAGGTCATTGTGTATAAAATGGCAGCTTAATGGGTGTCCACTCTCATCCACCGCTTCCTTGTTCGGTGGAGGGTTATTAGCCGAACGGGTAGGACAAGGACATATAAATTCTCATTAAAAGTAAGATGAATATTATAAATTAACTAAATGTTTTATTAAATTCTCAATCTTAGTTACTTTAGTAAAATGTGAATAAGGTGCTAATCCATGAAATTACACTTTACACTTTGTTTAAGTCGTTAGTGGAGCGTGTGTGGTTAACCGGCACACTAACCTGGACTTAACAAGGTAGGTCAAGGGTGACTTAAACTTTATTATAGCTCGGTGGAGCGCGTGTGGTTAACCGGGACATCGATTGAGTGATAAACTTTAAGGGTACCAAGTGATTTGCATGGTTACTTCACACCTCGTTTTATGATCCTCGGTATCCCAGTAACAAAACATGGAGGGCACACTCGAGATTGAAACATGCCTTTGAAAAGTTCATTGAATCTAAAAAGAATCTAGGTATTTCTAAGAACCAATTAAAACCGAATAATTTATATTTCGGTTTTTGGTGGATATTGGTGAATCGTCATTCACCTACCCGTCAAATACGTTATAGCTTAGATTACGGCATACCCCTTCTAAGTTATGATATATTGTGATTGGATCCTAGCCTTAATATTACATTTGGGTGTTTTATGAAGGACTACCTTAATATCTAAACTAAACTTGTTCTCTTCTTTTTCAGATGTCTTCCAACAACACTGCTTCTGGCTCAAACCCTACTGGCTCCTTTTCCCTCATGAACCTATGTGGGAGGGTCATCTTCGATGGTTCCAACTTTATGGATTGGATCCGGAACATCATGATGGTGATTCGTTACGAGGACAATGAATATGTCCTCGATATGGAGCTAAAGGAGATCAATGAGTCCACTGCTACTCCCTAGGAGATCGCTGACTTTCAGACTCATGAAAGAGATGCCACCAAAGTGGCATGCATCATCATGGCCACTATGACAGCTGAACTCCAGAAGTCCTATGAGGACTACTACCCTTTTGAGATGCACCAAGATATGATGGAAAGATACCATCAGAGTGCTCATCAAGAGCGGTAGGAAATAATCTCCTCCATGACAACAACCAGGATGAAGGATGGAGATTTCGTCACTAGCCACATGAAGAGAATGCAAAGTTATCTGGATCGTTTGCTGAAGCTTAATGTGAACTTCCCCGAGGAGCTTGCAATAGATATCATTTTTCACTCCTTACCCTCGTGTTATGATCAATTCCGCATGACATACCCCATGAATAAGGAAGAAGTCACATTCAACAAACTTCAAGGACTCCTAAGACCACATAAATAGGTCTTAAAGGTAAGTCGGTTGTTAACTCTCCTACTCCTACTCCAAACTCTGCCCCTGTCTTGGCAATTAGGAAAGGTAGGAGGAAGAAGAGGAAGAGCTCTTCGAAGGGTACCAAGGCTAGGACCCTTGATGGATCTTCTTCAAGTGGAACCAAGAAAGGTTTCTTCACTCCTTCTGCTGACCCGAAACAGGCTGAATGCTTCCCTTGCCATGAAAATTCACATCGGAAGCAGAACTACCCAAAGTACCAGCAAGATATGAAGGATGGGAAAGTTAAACCCAACCATGCAGGTATTTACACTATTCTATCTAATAACTCACCCTATTCTAACTCTTGGGTCCTTGATACCGGTTGTGGTATTCATATATGTTCTGATTTGTAGGGACTAAGAAGAAGTGAGAATGTGGAGCATGGAAAGATAAACTTGATCATGGGGAATAGGAAAGCCTCACCTGTCACCAAGATTGGAGATTATTCTTTGTTGCTAAGTAGTGGGTTTATTTTAGATTTGAATAAATGTTGTTATTTGCCAGAAATGGCAAGAAATATTATTTCCTTTCATGCTTTACACAAACAAAGGTTTACCTTTTCTTTTGATAATGAAATTGGTGGAATAAATGCTTTCTTTAATAATGTTGTTTATTTTAAAGCATTACCTTGTGATGGTGTGTATGAAGCTGTATCTGTTGTAGATAATCTAGGAAATAATATGTTGTGTATTGATTCTTCTGATAATAATAAGTTGGATAAAGCATCATTATGGGATTGTCGTCTTGGACATGTGAACAAGAAACGCATAGGCCAACTACAAAAGGATTGAGTCTTGGAGTCATTTGACCTAAATTCAGATGATAGTGTTGAATCATGCTTACTTGGAAAAATGAGAAAGTCACCCTTCACAGGTTCTTATGCTAGGGGTGAAGGTTTTTTGGATCTAGTGCACATGGATGTATGTGGACCCTTCAAATCTGCCACAAGGGATGCTAATCGTTATTATTTGACTTTTACTGATCATGATAGTAGATATGGATATGTCTATTTAATCAAGCATAAGCCGGAGACTTTTGAAAGGTTTAAAGAGTTTAAAAAGGAAGTCGAGAATCAATTTGGCAGGAACATTAAGATGCTTCGATCCGATCGTGGAGGTGAGTATCTTAGTTCAGAGTTCCTCGACTATCTTAAGGAATGTGGGATTATCTCACAACTGACACCTTCCAGGACAGCACAGCTTAATGGTATGGCTGAGAGGCACAATCGAACCTTGTTGGATATGGTTCGTTCCATGATGAGTCGAGCATGGCTACCAATCTCATTTTGGGGGTATGCCTAGGAGAAGCTGCCTATATTCTAGGGATAAGGATTATGAGAGACCGAAGTAAAAGACTAATTGGACTTAGTCAGAGTACCTACTTGGATAAGGTGCTGAAGAGGTTTAGCATGCATGACTCCAAGAAAGGGGAATTATCCATCCAGAGTAATACCAGAGTGACTAAAACTTAGAGCCCGAGTACTGAGACCGAGAGAATAGAAATGAGTCGAGTACCTTATGCTTCTGAAGTAGGCTCGATCATGTATGCTATGACCTGCACTTGTCCTGGTGTGGCCTTTGCCTTGAGCATGGCCACCAAATATCAGGGGAACGCTGGCAAGGCTCACTGGATTGCGGTAAAGAACATCCTCAAGTACCTGCGGAGGACTAAGGACTGGGTCCTTACCCTCGGTGGGAGTGATGACTTCAGAGTTGTAGGGTGTAGTGATGCTAGCATTCAGACTGATATGGATAATTTCCGCTCTCAGTCAGGCTAGGTCTTTACCTTAAAAGGAGGAGCAATTACTTGGAAGAGTTCCAAGAAAGAGATAGTGGCTGATTCAACTTGCGAATCAGAGTATATAGCAGCAAGCGAGGCAGCAAAGGGGTCGATATGGCTGAAGAACTTCATTGGAGACCTTGGAGTTGTACTAGCTATAAAGGAGCCAATGAAAATTTTCTGTGATAGTGAAAGTGCAGTTTCCTTAGCCAAGAAACAAAGGGATCATGGAGATCCAGACACATCGACAGAAAATACCATTTCATCAGACATCAAATAGAAGAAGGACTCCTCGTGGCAAAGAGGGTATCATCGGAAGAGAACCCAACAGATCCCCTCACGAAGGGACTGAGTCGGGTTAAGCATCTCCAGCATGCTCGGAGCATAGGGCTAAAGGATGATATTAGTTTTAGTAGTTAGACAATTTTGAAGTTTCTAAAGTGTAATTGACATTTGATGATGAATAAAAGTTGTGTTTATTTATGAGTAAAATGTTGCTATCTTTTGTCAATCGTTTACTATATTTCTTTTGCATGTTTTGACTTCCAAAATAATTATGTTTGGTATATCATATTATTCAAATTCTCCACATTCGGTCATATGTTGGAAGTAGGTATGAATCAAGATTGTCATGGGTTGGTTGCAGAGGTCTAAGTTATTGGACATGGCTACAACACTCATGAGTGCTCATAAGTTCTAAGCATTGGAATCAACCCACGCTCACTGGTATCATTTCATGGAATTTATCTCGAGTGATCGTGAGATGGTAATATGATATAAGTCTTCAAACCTAGAGATATGACTTGTTGCCTATGAGTTGGTTATGCATTGATCGTATGAAACCGCATTAGTAACTCGATGTTATAAAACGTACTTTTGTGTGTGATTCAACAAGTAGTAGAATAAGCATATGAGTTGAATTTTTTTTTGTTCCTTCTTGGATTAGAAGCGATATCTGGGCCCCTTGATGATTTTGTTTTGACCTATGTACCGGGCCCGGTCAGAACCGAATTGATGTGTTCAATTTAGTTCTATGTCAAACAATTCAGAAATCGGGAAACAAACTGCTGGACAATAAGTAAGTCATTGTTCCGTGTATTTGTCTGGCTGATATCTACAACATAAGATTATATGATCACTTATCTTAAATGGCGCATCATCATCTTCTCAGTTCCGATAGACCTTGAAAGAGCTACGATTGTTGATCGGTTCCTGAAGTCATAGTTACAGATATAGTTATTAGACTTATCCAACTGGGAGACTGTTGGATAAGGTGTCTAAGTCCATAACTATATTTTGTATGTACTTGACCCGACCCGGCATGGTCCATTTAGGTTACATGGCATCATGCATTTAGATAAACTAAATGAGAGAAATAACACTTGTGGTTTATTAATATATTATAAGATCTAATATATTAATAGTATTATTTAATTAGTATTGATCAAGAATTAATTTGGAATTAATTAAGTGATCAAAAGATGACTAATTAAATATATGGGTTGATTATGTAAATCATCCATAACTAGTATAGTGGGCTAAAAGGCTCCATGGATTATCAAGTTGGGTTAAACCTATAGGATACTCCATGGATGCTCTTTAATCCCTAATTTGCCTGTGTATCAGTCAGATCCGTTTGATGGTGCGGAATCCCAATCAAACGGATGATGTCAGATAAAATAGAAGAGAATGAGAAGAAGAAAATATGAATCTTGTATGTATTGATATGAATTAAAGCTCCAGATACAAAAGATTCACACACATACGCTCCTTATTCTCTCTGGCCGTAAACTTTCTTCGTGTTCATCAATCTGTACTCCTCACCCTAACACCTCTATTTATACTTGGAATATGGGCCGGATAACACATGGGCCGTAAATGAGTTTACGGCCGTAAACTAGACCATAAATTCACAAAATATTACACAAAAATATAATTGCCCAAAAAAGCAAAGTATAAACCATATTTTGACCTAACAATCTCCCCCTTGGTTTATAGCTTTCTTTTCTTAATTGACCCAACAAGCTCCCCCTAAAAAGTAGTTGGCTTTCTTGATAATCTTCAATGGGAGCTTGGCTTCAGCTTTAACCATTGATTTCTTCACAGCATCAGGATGAACATATGAATCTTCAATGAATGACTTCATCTTGAGCACTTGGGCATTTTTTCAGAATTTGGCATTGAACGCACGTTAGGTGAGGAGGCTTGACGTACTGATTCTTGAAAGATAGCGCTTTCAGCTTGTGAATCTTCAGAGAGAACATCAAAGAGAACAAATCTTCTGGATCACTTCATCAGGTACAAAGATAGCAGCAGACTGATTGAGGAGGCTTCAATGCAATTCGTCACATAATCTTCAATTGCAGCTTCACCTTGCTTCTGGGGTTGAAGGATTGAATGTTGAAAGAATAATCTTCATTTCTTGATCATCCGATTGCGTATTCTACGATGCTCACTGACGAGGCTTTGGCTCAGAAATCTTCAACACAAACTCCATGAGTCTTATCTATAACTGAAATCACTTATCAAGACAAAACAAAACTAAAAGAAAACTTAGCACACAAATTAAAACAGAAACAAAAATATTTTGGGATTTTTGATTTTTCTGAACAAGAAATAAAGCAGAAATAACACTATTTTTGGATTTTTAATTTTTTTTTTATTTTTCTTTGATTTTTTTTTTGTTTTTTTTTATTTATTATTTTCATTATTTTTAATTTTTAAATATCCCCTAATATTTAAATTAGAAAAAAAATATGACAAATTTAACAAAAATAAAATTGATATCTAACTTTAAGAGAGATTTGGGATCAAAGTTTTTAGACAACCTTTATCCACTTGTCGGTACCTTCCATATTCACATCTTTGTCTGGTCAACCGTCGGTATTGTGGTCCACTTAAACACGAAAAATTTGTGACAGGTTTAGGACATACTATTTGTTACAAGACAGGTGAACTTAAGTTCCTAAAAAATTATATCTGATCCTAATGTCTTAGATATTATATCTTAAGGACCATTCATCTGACGACGACTAGGGATATTGTTGTCCATCTAAATTGAGCAGCGAGATCTATAGACAATCTGTATAAGTTCAATTTTAAGTGTACTGGAACGTGTTCCCGCTTCCTGATATGCCCCATCCATCAATAACTTCCAGAGTACTCCTTACACCGGGTGAGCAGACAACCATTCTGAGAGAGAAGAGATTCAGAATTATTAGTTACTACTTCAAAGGGGTTGAGAAGAAGAAGGTTGCATATGTTGTGTACCAGGTCGGATTAGAAGTCGCACAAAGGAGACAGCATATGGCTAACAGATAAGAAGTATTTCACATATATAACATGCAGAGAAATAGAGTTGCATATGTCGTGTACCAGGTCGGATTGGAAGTCACGCAAAGGAGACAACATATGGCTAACAGACGGAAAGAAAGAAAATGATATTCTACAGACCTAATTTATCAGAATTTACCAGTCGCCCCATCCAATCAGAATTAAGAACAAAATTCGCACATCGAGGAAAAGTTAAACCACAGTTCCAAGTATAGGTTCAATTAATGTGACGAGTAGATTCCCATATATATCTCCCTTCTCAACCTATCCGAGCGTCGTATTGTTAGGCTGAACGTATCTAACTAGGTCAAGATTTGTCAAGTCTATAAATTTCCTAAGTTCAACTCTCCCTAGTCAAGTCCATTTAAATTTTTTCGTGCCTACCGACGCATCAAACCAGAGCGTAGACCCTTCAACTTTGTGTACGTTACGCAGACTCGGGTTGCCTGTTATCACTTGATAATATCACTTCCCAAAACATCTCCCTCAAGCACATTTCATAACCAACATAATTTTTTTGATTTTTTGATTTTCTAATGTTTTTATTTCTCCCCCCTAAATTTGTGCATAGGAGAGAAACGAAGGTTAATGCGCAAATTTAAACTATCCTAAAACAAAAATTTGTCTTTAAAGCGAATCAGCTTAAGAAAAACTCAGGAGTATAGAGAAGAAAACTCAAACCGTAAGTCACCGATTGAATTTGCATCCAGAAGGTCTAAGAACAGCAAGCATAATCTCAGAACAGATTCGAAAATTCTTCATATCATTAAGCACTAACCCCATGAGTGATCCCTTCCTTTCTTCCCTTCCCATAAAGGACACATACTCTCAAAAAATGTTCTGAGTGTTGTATAGTTGAGAGATGTCCCCAATCATATGCCAGGAGCAGCCACTACCAACAAACCGAAGTCTAATGATATGCCTCCATAGCTGCTCCAACACAGAGCGGGATCAGTTGGTCTTTAGAACCCAGTCCATTTTGAAACTGGTTCGACCTTTGTCATCAACGCACGATACTCTCTCCCATGACATATCCTGCTTATCACAAACAGAAGATGTAGAAATATTTGAGTCATTAGTTGATTTGGGAGATTGAACCTTTGGAACCCATTTGTATTCGGGTTTAACCCATTTCTTGCTCGATCCGATGGGTGGCTCAGTACTTGCTTTTGATCTTGATGTCGGCCGTTGAGATGACTTTGATTTTGGCTTCACGGGAGCATCTCTTGGATTTGGCTTCTTGGCCGACATTCCCTTCCTGCCCTTGGGATTTTGATTCTTGTCCTTTGAGGTTTGATTCTTGGCCTTGGGAGTTGAATCATTGGCCTTGGGAGTTACATTCTTGGCCTTCTTGGCATTCCAGTCGTCAATGTCTGATCGTGATCTCGAGGGGTATCTTTTGGAGTATCTCCCTCTTGGCGCGTTCTGCCAGCCTTGTGCGTAGTAAGGAAGGTATGCGCGACTTGGACAATTTCGGGCAATGTGACCAGGTGTTCCACAGTGAAAACAAGTCTTTTTCTTCACTGGGAAATTGTTTCTTCCTACCCCTGGTGGCGTATCTTTGCCTTGTCTCTTGTTGTTCCCACATGCACACTTGCAACAAGAACTCTGTTGCGTTGTAATTGGTGGCCTGTATTTCTCAACGGCAGGTTGATCAGAAGCAGTTGAGTTCGAAGCAACAGATTTAGAGTTCAAGGAGATGTTGGTTTGTTCAATGGTGCTCTCCTTGTTCTCATCTTCTGCTACTTTACCCGCACATGAAGTAGAATCATTAGTATTTTCAACATTAATAACTCCTCCTGACACAAATCCAGCTCGTTTTCCATATCAAAGATGTGGTTCCCTGTCAGTTTCGTCCTCGGTCATAGGGATGGATGTGTAGTTATGATTATAAGGAGGAGGTACACTATCATACCCTAGACCCTTGCTTTGATTTTCTTTGAATTTTAACTGGGTTTCATATTATGACTCTACTGTCTGACTTGACGTAGTATAATTTTTAAAACTAACGTCTGTTTTTCCACACTTAATTTTTAAAGCATCAAACTCTTCAGTTACAGCTGCAAGTTGTCTCTTAATATAGTCATAATTTTCACACTTGTTGTTATGCTCTTCCTGAAGTTTCCTAAAGTCCTTGGTTTTTGCTTCTAACTCTGCCTTCAGGGGTTTCTGTCCTTTCCTAAGTTGATATCCTTCATATCTCAGGTCCTCAACTTCTCTTTTAAATACATCAATTTGTTTCCGAAGAAATTTAATCGTGGCTTCACAAGCTGGAGTACATGTAACATTAGTGAACGAAATGTTTTCAGAACTCATTGTTTCTCTACACTTCAAAGCATCAAGTTCTTGAATAACATCAGCAAGACTAAGATGATTGAGATCTTTTGTCTTCTTGATGATGGCCACGTTCATATCCCACGATTTTGGAAGTGAATTCAATAGCTTTTTGTTGATCTCGGACTTAGTCAAGAAGATCCCGACTATGTTCATCTCAGTTATGAGTGTAGTAAATGGCTGCAACTGAGTTTCAAGGGTTTCTCCAGGGATAAAATCGAAAAAGTTGAAATTTTGTCTTAACATATCCTGACGACTCTCTTTCATGTTTTCAACTCCCTCGTAGACCTTAAAATCAATTAAAAAGCACAACTAGAAGCTAAGATAAAAATTAAACGTCAAATTTAAAATGCCTTTTTTTAAAGTCAACCGTAAAAGTCAAATTTAAAAAAATAAAACTCAAAAGTCAAACTTGAAAAGTCAAACTTAAAAGTCAAATCGAAAAGTTAAATTTGAAATTTTAAAAGTTAAACGAAAAAGTCAAAGTTTAAAATCAAAGGTCAAACCTGAAAGTCAAAATCAAAATTTGAAATAAAAAGTCAAAAATAAAAGAAAAAAAAATAAAAACAATTTATTATGATTATTATTATTTTTTTTTATTATTATTATTTTATTATTTTTATTTTGGATGAAAAAGGAATTTAAAAATAAAAGAAATTTAGTTTTTGGGTTAAAAGTGTCAAATTGGCGAAATTAGGGAGGGATTGGTAGTGTTTAAGTTTAAATTTCCGAAGGAAAATCACAAGATCTTGGCTAGCCGAGATGGTAAGACGCGTTGACAGTGAATTAGATGTCCCGGGTTCGATCCCAGGCAACCCCCAAATCCGATTCTATTTTTGTTGAAGCGCTGATGCAAGCTGGCTGCTCAGCCGAGCCGTCTTCCACCGAGGACCGCAAGCCGATGCCGTAAACTCCCAACCGAGCCGCAAACTCGGAAACCCTATCCGTAAACACGAACTCCGCCGCCGGCCGTGAACAGTTTCCGACCGTAAACTCCGGCCGTGAACTGTTTCCAGCAGTAAACTCCGGCCGAAAACCCTTCAACGATTACGTGAAAAACAGCGATTTTTCGACTTTGAAGCTCCAAAACTCAATCAAAAATCATTTTTTATGAAAAACACGAAGAACAAACCCCCCTTATTTCTGCAAGATTTATCCAAAAACGCAAAAATATTTTGAAAATAAGATCAAATAATGCTCCAAAATAGGGTTTACAGCCCAAGAATCTAGACTTCACGGTTGATGAATTTGACTGGTTTGCGGCCGTGAACTTAGTGTTTACGGCCGTAAGCTTGGACCGAGAACACAAAATCTTCGATTTTTGGATGAAACAATAAATCCTTTTGACTGATACAACCAGCCTCTGATACCATTTGTAAATCCCTAATTTGCCTGTGTATCAGTCAGATGCGTTTGATTTTGTGGAATCCCAATCAAATGGATGATGTTAGATAAAATAGAAGAGAATGAGAAGAAGAAAATATGAATCTTGTATGTATTGATATGAATTAAAGCTCCAGATACAAAAGATTCACACACATACGCTCCTATTCTCTCTGGCCGTAAACTCTCTTCTTGTTCATCAATCTGTACTCCTCACCCTAACACCTCTATTTATACTTGGAATATAGGCCGGATAACACATGGGCCGTAAATGAGTTTACGGCCGTAAGGTGTTTATGGCCGTAAACTCAGCCGTAAACTAGACCATAAATTCACAAAATATTACACAAAAATATAATTGCCCGGAAAAGCAAAGTATAAACCATATTTTGACCTAACATGCTCCATGGGAGTTATAAAACCATGGATCATGGAAACGAATAGTCATGTCATATTAGGGTTTACATGGTCTAACGCTAGATATGACACACTATATAAAGAACATGATAGTCACCAATATTGGCTACAGTAAGAACAAGAGAGGGCAAGCCGATTTTTACAAGTGTTACACATACTCTAAAGTTATTCCAAAGAATTTGGTGTTGTGTGAAGCATTTGAGGCATCACACTTGGGGTTCTAGGCTCTCAGGATTTTCAAGGAATCAAATCAACTACAAGGTATGTAATTCTAGCCATCTTTTAAATTAAAAGTTCCCTATGTATGCTAGATATGATTATGAACCTTGGAAATCATATTTTGCATGTATTTTAGACAAACATAGATCCAAGGTTTACAAGGGTTGCATGTACACTTAGGGGTGTTAGAAAGCGCAAAACCCATCAAAAACATGCTAAATGAAACAATAGTAAACAATTGACACAAGATAATAACTTTACTCATAAATAAAACTCCTTTTGTTTAATCATCAAATGTAAATTACATTTTATTTATTATAAGTTTCTAAACAGCTATCTAATCATTAAAAATAATATCGTCCATCCGCCCAATACTTCTAGCATGTTGCAAGTGCATAACCCTACTCAGTCCCTTCGTAAGGGGATCTGTTAGGTTATCCTCTGAGGATACTCTCTTTAATACGTAGAGTCCTTCTTCTATCAAATGTCTTATGAAGTGATATTTTCTGTCAATGTGCTTGGATCTGCCATGATCCCTTGGTTCCTTGGTTAAGGCGACCACACTCTCGCTATCACAAAAAATCTCCATAGGCTCTTTTATAGTTGGTACAACTCCAAAGTCTCCAATGAAGTTCTTTAGCCATATTGCCTCCTTCGATGCTTTGCTTGTTGCTATGTACTCTGATTCGCACGTTGAATTAGCTACAGTTTCCTATTTGAAACTTTTCCATGTTATTGCTCCTCCATTTACAGTAAATACCAAGCCCGACTAAGAGCGGAAAGTATCTTTGTCGATATGAAAGCTGTCCTCACTATACCCTGTCACTCTCAAGTCATCACTCCCACGGAGGGTAAGGACCACATCCTTAGTCCTCCGTAGGAACTTAAGAATGTTCTTTACCGCAGTCCAGTGAGCTCTACCAGGATTCCCCTGATATCTGCTAACCATGCTCAAAGAAAAAGCCACATCAGGGCGAGTACATGTCATAACATACATGATCAAGCCAACTGCGGAAGCATATGTACTCATCTCATCTCTGCTATCTCGGCATTGGCACTCGGACTCTGAGTCTTACTCAGTTAGGTATTGCTCAGGATGGGCAATTCACCTTTCATGGAGTTCTCCATGTTGAGACGTTTCAACACCTTGTCCAAGTAGGTACTTTGACTAATTCCATTAGTCTTTTACTCCTATTTCTCAATATCCTTATCCTTAGAATGTAAGCAGCTTCCTCGTGGTCCTTCATAGTGAAACACTTTCCAATCCAGGACATAACCTCCTGCAAGGTTGGAATGTCGTTTCCTATGAGAAGTATGTCATTTACATACAACACCAGAAAGCTAACTATACTCCCACTAGCTTTGACATACACACATGACTCATCCTCACTTCATAAAAATCAAAACTCTTTGACTTTCTCATCAAAACAAAGATTCCATCTGCGAGATGCTTGTTTCAACCCATAAATGGATTTCTCAAGCTTGCACACTCTATTAGGGTACTTTGCATCGAAAAAACCCTCTGGCTTACTCATGTAAACATCTTCAGCCAACTTTCCATTTAGGAAAGTTGTTTGACATCCATTTTCCATATTTCATAATCATGAAATGCAGATATGGCTAACTTAACCCTTATAGATTTATTATTCACTACTGGTGAGAATGCCTCGTCATAGTCAACTCCAGGAGTTTGAGTAAAGCCCTTTAAAAAAATTGACACCTTATATGTGTGTACTTTCCCATCCATGTCGGTCTTTTTCTTGAAGATCCACTTGCACCCGACCCTCTTACGACCTAGTACATTTTCAACAAAGTTCCAAACATGATTGTCAAACATGGACTGAACCTCACTGTCCATAACCTCTTTCCATTTTGCGGACTCGGGACCTGCCATGGCTTCCTTGTAGTTAGATGGCTCATCCAAATTTACCAGTTTACTATCACTGATAAATGTATCACCCTCCGTAGTAATATGAAAACCATAAAACTTTGGTGCAATTCTAAATCTACTGGAACGTCTCAGAGGTAAGAACTCGTCAACCTGTTCAACAAGAGTTTCCTCCTCATGTTGAGCATTAGTGCTTGAGGTTCCTTCATCACTTAACTCTTGAATCTCTTTAAGGTCAATATGCCTTCCACTGTCCTCTTGGCATATGAGTTCTTTTTCATGGAAAATCCCTCTCCTCAGAACGAAGACAACATTGTCACTCGGTCTATAGAAGAGATATCCAAAAGATTTTTGTGGATAACTGATGAAAATACAACACTCACTGCGAGGTTCGAGCTTGTCGTGATTCTCTCATCTTACGAAAGCCTTACAACCCCAAACCTTGATAAGTGCCAATAAGGGAACCTTCCTTGTCCACATTTCGTGAGGTGTTTTGGTAACCTTCTTAGTTGGGACTAGATTAAGGATATGGGCGGCAGTTTCTAAGGCATACCCCCAGAACGAGATAGGTAACGAAGCTCGACTCATCAGGGAACGAACCATGTCCAACAAGGTTCGATTGCGCCGCTCAGCCAAACCATTAAGATGCGGTGTCCTACGTGGCATCAATTGTGAAACAATTCCACGTTCCTAAAGATAGTCGTGGAGCTCGATACTAAGATACTCACCACCTCGATCGTATCAGAGCATCTTTATCTTCCTGCCTAATTGATTCTCCACTTCTTGTTTAATCTCTTTGAACTTTTCAAAGGTTTCTGGCCTATGTTTTATTAAGTAGATATACCCATATCTGCTATAATCATCGGTAAAAGTCCACGCACATCGGTGTGTATGAGATCCAACAAACCCTTACCTCTTTCACAAGTACCACTGAAGGGTGACTTCGTCATCTTTCCAAGCAGACAACATTCGTACGTGTCATCCAACTTTAAGTCAAATGACTCCAACACTCCATCCTTTTGGAGTTGGGCTATGAGCTTCTTGTTGAAATGTCCAAGATGACAACATGCCTTGTCCAAACCTTTGGAAAAATCAATATGCAATACATTATTTCCTAAGTTCTCTACAACCATCACAGTTTCATATACAACATTACAAGGCAATGCTTCAAAATAAAATTTACCATTATAAAACGCATTAATATAACCAATTTCATTATTAAATGAAAATCTAAAACCTTGTTTGTAAAAACCATGAAAGGAAATAATGTTTCTCGCCATATCGGATGAGTAGCAACAATTATTCAAATCTAATTGTAACCCACTACTAAGCAATAAAGAATAAACTCCAATCTTGGTGACATGCAATACTTTCCTATTCCCCATGATCAAGTTCATCTTCCCGTGCTCCACATCCCTACTTCTTTTTAGTCCCTACAAATTAGAACAAATGTGAAAACCACATCTTGTGTTAAGGACCCAAGAATTAGCATGTGATGATTTATTAGACAGAATATTGTAAATACCTGCATGGGTGGGATTTATCTTCCCATCCTTGATGTCTTGCAAGTATTTGGGGAAGATTCGCTTCCAGTGCCCTTTGTCATGACAGTAGAAACACTCTGCTTCTTTTGGGTTGGAAGAGGGACTAACAAAACCACTTTTGGTCCCACTATAAGAGGATCTACCATGGGACTTTCCCTTGTGGCTTTTAGAAGGAGCCTTCCAATTCTTCCCTTTCCCATGTCCAATTGCCAGGACTGGGCCAGCAACAGTAGGAGTAGGAACAACAGATTGTCCTTTCAAACTACTTTCAGTAGTTCTCAGTAGGCCTTGAAGCTTGCTTAGAGTGACCTCCTTCTTGTTCATATGATAAGTCATTCTAAACTGATCATAACAAGGATGTAAAGAGTGTAAGATAATGTCAATGGCCAACTCTTCATCGAAATTGACATTCAACTTCAGCAAGCGGTCCACATATCTTTGCATCTTCTGCAAGTGGGCCGTGATAAACTCTCCATCCTTCATCTTTGTTGTTATCATGGAGGAAATGATTTCATACCTTTCCTTTCGAGCACTTTCATCATACCTTTCCATCAAGTCTTGGTGCATCTAGAAAGGATAAAATTCCTCATAGGACTTTCGGAGTTCAGTTGTCATAATGGCAAGCATGATACACGACACATTTGTCGCGTCCTTCTCATGAGCCCTATATTCAACAACCTTTTCAGGAGTAGTAGTTTCTTCATCCACCTCCTTAAGCTCTTTATCGAGGACATATTCTTTGTCCTCGTAACGAGTGACCATCCAAATGTTCCAAATCCAGTCATTGAAATTCGATCCATCGAAAATGACCCTCTCATACAAGTTCATAATGGAGAAAGATCCAGAAGGGTTTAATCCAGAAGCAGTGTTGGAAGACATCTGAAAAGAAAGACAAACTTTAGATTAGATAAAAACCCTTAACATAACACCCAAATGGTATGTTAAGGCTAGTACCCAACACAATATTTTACAATTCGAAAGAGGGATGTCATAATCCAATTGTATTATATTTGAAGGTAGGTAAATGACGAGTTACCAATTTTCGCCATGAAAAACGAAATTGAGGATTAAGTTTTAAATGAATTGAAATTCCTAGATCATTGAGATTCATTGAACTTTTCAATGTCATTTTTAAATCTCGATTATGCCCTTCAAGTTTGTGACTGGGATACCGAGGATCACATTCAATGTGTGAATAACCAAGCAAATGTGCTTATCTAGTTTTTCTACAGGCAATGCTAGTTTCCCACCAAATTTATACGATACAAAGGAGTGGTTCGCTCCAGAATCAAACAGTATATTGGCAGGCAATCCATTTAAAGGAAAGGCACCTGAAGTTATGTCTGTTGCCTCCTTCGCAGCCTCTAGCGTCATTTGGAAGGCTCTTTCCTTCGGCTTTGGTGGAATGTTGGCCTTTTCCGCCTCTTTCTTCTTCAGGCAATCCCTTGCAATGTGCCCTTCCTCACGGCACTCGTAGCACACCCTTTTTCTGGCGGTGAACTCGTTGGCGTAATGCCCCGTCTTCCTACACTTGTACTAGGTCACTTCCTCTCTACATTTCCATTAGTGCTTCTTTTTGCACTTCTTGCACCACTTCGCTTCGTTTCCTCCTCCGAACTTTCTTGAAGCAGGCTTGATTTTCTTATTATTGGGTCTTGCAGACCCCTCGAACTTCCTCTTCTCGCCAACCTCAACCTTGTGGCAACTCTTTCCTTAATCATATCCTCCACAGACTTAGCATCCCAGATAGCTGCCTCCATAGTAGGTGCCTCATGCACTGACATCGCGTACTCCCATGGAAGTCCCTTTGAGTACTTGTCGATTTTCGTCAACTCATCCGGAACAAGACGCAAGGAGAACTCCATCTTTTCTGTGAAGTTGTTGGTGTATTCATCAATTGACATGCTTCCTTTCTTCAAGGTCAAGAGTAGGTTCTCTAGCTCGAGCATGTTTTGGGCTGAGCAGTACTTGCATTTGAATTGCACCAAAAACTTTCCCCATGTCAGTTGCAGGGTCTCATTGGGGCTCAGAGTCTTCCCCAGGGTATTCCACCAATGTACAGTGCCTCCTCAGAACTGACGTACTGCAAAGGTGGTTTGTATCTTGCCTCTACAACCACACATCATGAAAGCTAACTCCATCTCTGAGATCTAATCCTTGACACCGATCGGATCTTCCTTTCTAGTGAAAGTAGATGGCTTACAAGTCAGAAACTCCTTGTACTTGCATCCATTCCTATCGACTCCGTCGTCATGGTTGTTTTGTCGAACTATTGGTGGGTTGGCTTGACCAACGGTCCCACTGTAGTTCCCTCCTTCCGACTGCCCGTCGTTCCATTCAGGCTTTTCAACTGGCATTGTAGGTCCGTCCCTATTTTCATCCAACATCTACCTCATCTCTTCCCGTTGTTCAGCCAACATATCTCGTATCATGGCTTGTACTCTGGCCATTGTAATTGGCTTTGGATCATCTGCTACAATAGGTATTTGTTCAATTACTGGTGGTTGATTCCTGTTCCCATTTACATTCCCGGCTCCACTGCGGGTTCTCGCCATTTTAATCTATACACCGAATGGGGTGAATTTAGATCTTTACTTGGGATAGACGTTTAAATCATCCTTATCCCTCCGAAACGTTTACATGTTAGTTCTAATATCGTAGTCATACGTTTAAAATTCTAAACACATAAGGTTTCCAAATCCGGTCGGCAACAAACCATAGATCCGAACAAATAACAACAAATCAGGCATAAAACATTTAGCATATAAAAGCATTTTAGGCATAATTCCTAAAATAAGCTAGTGCTCACATCTTACAATCATCGCTTACCATTCTAAGTTTAAGTCTAGAAATTCTAAAAATTCCTAGTTCGCTTAAACTAATGCTCTAATACCAACTGTGACATCCCCATTTTTACGGTCAGAAAAGACTGATTTGTTTATGCTTTGTTTAAAAATCAGAGTAACATTTTAAATAAAAGAGTTACGGAATTTGTTACTAACATAAAATATGATAAATATTTATCAAAGCATTTCTAAAGAAATGTATTTCATTAAAAACTCGGGATGTCATGTTCGATACAGATCCAAATCATAAACAGTACAATATAAGCCTTACAACATTTATTCATATCTACGTGCCTATAATCCGTAATCCCTCATCCAAACATCATATCTATGATCGAGTGCCACTACCTGTAATACAAGAAACTAAGTGGTTCAGGCTTGGGAGCCTGGTGAGCACATAGGGTTTTCAACACACAATAAATAAGTTTATTAACTCTATCAAACCAAACAAACCTGATTACCCGTTCCCGTTATCCTCACTTTACATCCCTAAAACATCTAACACAAGGGACCTAGTTTAAGGACTTTCATCGGGGTGACAACACTGCTTCGGGGATTCCTTAGCAATTTATGTCAAATGAGGCAACCATGTGGGGGATGGAGTACTGCTAGTGAGCACACAGTTCAAATAAACACCTACAGGTTGCGAGTCTGCTAGCGTTTCACTGGATCGGACTGTCTAGAATAGTCTGTGGTCGTCATCTATACTCCGCTAGATGACTAGATCATCAATAACATCGAGCCCTCTCATTATTTTATTTTATCACACAACAACTATTACATCTACCCATGTTTTACGCAACACCTTTTGTAGATAGAAAGTACATATATAGTTTAAATCATTTAAAACATGTATAACATCGTTCATCCAACATAGATAGCAAGTATATAGATAGTATGCACACATAGCACGTAGTTTATATAAAGTACTTCATATCTATGTGTAACATGAAAGTAACTATGCACTCACCTGTTAAGGTGGTGATTCCGAACTTGGACAGCACTTCGTTACTCCTAAAACAATTTCCTTCGACAAAACCTAGTATCATTACCACTAGGGTTTAGTCTAATATTCACTGAGAGTAATTAATAGTCTAGCTATTATTACTATTATATAAGCGTTAAATAATACTCTTCACCCACTATATACAGACAGGGGCCAGACATGGAACACCGGAAGGCGGGATCATTTTGGCATATAGCACTTTTAAATCCCGCAACCCAAGCGGCCCTCCAAACAAGATTCCACGTACTGCGAGTGGTTAAAAAGATATTGTAACGACATTTATATAACTCATAATAATAGCCCAAATAGTCATTATAAGATCCTAATAACATTATTGTGTTGAAACATAAGCTATACTAAAGATAGGTTAGGCATAGCTCACTTACAGCGGATTTTCTCGAAAACCGGGCTTCGTTGGAGCAGCATTCCCGGGCCGAAAATCTCTTTTCTCGGGACTCCGGGAGCCTCGGGGCTTCCTTCGGGTGCTAGGGGGTTTACCTAGGCTTAGGGGGGTTTGGTGGCTTGACAGAGAGTTTAGAGAGAGAGAGAGAGAGAGAGAGAGAGAGAGAGTGTGTGTGTGTGTGTGTGTATGTGAGAAGAGGTTGGAATGGTGTGAAGAATGAGGGAACCCGACACTTCTATTTATAGGCTGCCATGCAGCTGGACTCGCTGAGTTGGGTCACTGACTCACCAATTCAGTGCCATGTGTCATCATCTGATGCCTTGCCTTTGAGAGAAAGCAATGACTTTGATCACGCCACGTCACCTAAACTCGCACAACAGCCTCCCGGCTTAGAAAAATCATAACTCTCGCATACGAGCTCTATTTTCGACGTTATTTATATCCACGCGTACGTAAATACAAGATATACAACATTCTTTTAGACTCTGTTGGCTAACTCTCGACCAATCTTAAATTTAACAGTACGAGGAGATTATACTGTTAAATGTCCGCGTAAAATTCATTACTTCCACATACAGACTTTGTTTTCGTCTGTCTTTTTACCGTTTTTACCATTAGGTTCCTATTAATGAGATATTCAATTCTCATTTAGGTCGCATAGGTCAAAAACCGCTCGATCTAAAATTCGAGTTTCAAGTTGTGCACTTCTAAGCCAAATCTTAGAAAATTCATAACTTCCTCATACGAAGTCAGATTTGGGCGTTCTTCTTATGGACGCTCTCATTTTAACATATTCTACGACTTTCATTTAGATTACTAAGGCCAAAAATTCATCTATTGTAAATTCACTTTTTACGTTTCCCGGTGTCGTGTTGGTTTTGCCGCGAAACTTCTACAGGCCATAACTTCTTCGTTATAACTCGGATTTCGGCGTTCCTTATATATCCGAAATCCTTGTTTGTACCACTAAAACTTTATGTAAAGATACCGGGTTTCTCTCACACTTTAATTTTGCCGCTTATTTTAATTCTTTATTTATTATAGCTTTATAGTTAAGTATAAAGCACATAAATTCACATAATACTCAAATAAATCATATTTATTACTTCAAAAAGAGTTACAGCAGTTGACCTAGACTATTACATCATCTAGAAATGCTTAGCCCCGAAACACGAGCATTACAAGCGATGGCTGAGAGTGGACACCCATTCAACCACCATTTTATAGATCGGATTCGTGAATGAGGCCTACTAACGGTAAGACTGACTTGTATTCCATATATATATATATATATATATATATATATATATATATATATATATATATATATATATATATATATGTATATATATATATATATATAAGTATTAAACTTTTAATACTATAATAGAAGGGTTGAAATTTAATCTTTTAAAATTCTAGGGTTTGGAATTTTAAGGTTTCATAAATGTTTCAAATTCAAAAACCTGAGGGTAAGTTTTGAAACTCTTCAAAACCTCTTGAATTCCATAACTTAAAGAGTAAATGTTTCATGAATGAGACTTTTCATATTCCATAACTTGAGGACCCGTTATGAAACTCTTCAAGAAACATTTAGATCAAATTTAACTAATAAAATTATCATACAATTTATTATTTATCAAATTGACCTAATTTAATTCATAAAGCTAGATAATTTCAAATCAAAAATTACAAATGATTAGCTTATCATATAAACTAACAATTATCTTAAATTTTTGACAATTATCTATTAATTTGATGAGGATAATTAGTACCAAATAAAAAAAATTGATTTTATGATACAAAACAGTTTGTGGTAATGATCCTAATCCAATTTAGGCAAAAAAAACCCGAAAAACTACCAACAGAGAGTCCAACTCATTGAGTCAAGCAATGGACTTGTCAAGTTCATCAGGAACTCATCGAGTTCCTCATGGGACTCATCGAGTTGAGTCTGGAATAAAACAATTTTGTAGCACCTGGTTCCTGGAGAGTTGTAGAGCGAAACCCTAGCCCCTTTTTGTCCTTGTGACTTTATTTGGCCTTGTGAAGGAAGTTTGAAGCTCAAGAGAAGAAGAAGGAAGTGGAAGAGTGCAAGGAAGAGAAGTAGATCTGATATCTACCCTGCAAGAGGCTTCCATTCAGGTAGAAAAGTTCCTACCTTGATAACTATTTCATTAGATACCATTTTTGTCCCTAATTGGTGGTTTTCAAGCCCTAAAACACCATACATCATGTGTTTTACTCTATGATCCGAAAGGACTTCAGATCTAGACCTTATGGTCATATTAGAAGTATAAAGTCTTTGTGGTTGAAGTGATTGAGGTCCCTATTAAGTGTATGACCTCATAAAGAGCTTGGATTTGCCTTTTGGAGCTTATAGGGCCATGCATACACGTAAAGTTTGCAACTTTACGTGATAAGCATGCCCTAGGAACATAGATCTATGGTTTAGAAGCGTTGCATGTCTCAGATTTGGTCTGTATGGAAAATGGGTCGAAGGGACCCGGCGAGTCCCAAAGTGGAATTCGGCGAGTTCTATGAAGATGGTCTTAGACTCGGCGAGTTGGATGAACAACTCGGCGTGTCCTATGAAGATTGCCTGGAACTCGACGAGTTGTTCTTCAAACTCATCGAGTCATATGAACTGTTACTGAATAGGAGGGGTTTAAGTGTTGACGGTCCAAACCCTCGTATCTTCACGCGAAATTAGCAATTTAACGTGTAGCAATGGTCCAGAAACCCAAATCCTCATAAAGGATGCTCGTATCTTCACGCGAAATTAGCAATTTAACGTGTAGGAAGTGTATGATAGATGTTTGTCTCTGTGATATTCATCTAGGTTTGCTACTACCTGCGATATGTTTATGTGCTAGAATGATATGATGATATATGATAGTCATAGTAGGGGAGATAGTCCCCAGATTACCAGTCGATAGGGCCGAAGGGGTAGTCATGCCCAGCCATGCTAGATAGATTATTTGTTATGTGATATGTGGTAGTAGTAGGGGTGAAATAGTACCCAGTATCCGGTCGAGAGGGTCGAAAGGGAGACCAACACCTAGATATGCTAGTCAGTATCCGGTCGAGAGGAACGAAGGGGAGGCCAGCACCCAGATATGCTAGTCAGTATCCGGTCGAGAGGACCGAAGGGGTAGGTCGGGCAACCAGATATGCCTGACAATATATGTATGTTATATGGTTATATGGTATGTGGTACAGTGGGGGAACTCACTAAGCTCCGTGCTCATGGTTTTTAGTTGTTGTTTCAGGTGCCTCTTCAGCCAAAGCAACCTATCACACACACGCTCTTTGTTTTCCGCACTATGAGACATTCTGGGATTTGTACTCTGACATTATTATGCTCTAAGTTTTAGTTTACAGACATGAGACATGTTTTTATTAAATGATATAGTCGTATGATATTTTGTTACAAACGTTTTGCAAATCACTTAATTAAAAATGAAAATTTTGGCCTGTATTTTTGGGATGTTACAAGTTGGTATCAGAGCCGTGGTTTGAGGGATTCGGACACACCCTCGGAAGTGTCTGGACTCAAATCGGGGGAATAAAAGAATTTTCTAAGAAATGATTTTTCCAAAGGGGTAAACTAAAGAGTTTTAGGAAAAGTACGAAGTGTGTGATGTGGGCTACCGACCAAGCTCAAGTAAGTATTCCCCAAAGTACCCATACAAGTTTATGTTATGTTTAAACAGTTTTAGTAGAACAGCATGCTAGAATAGGACTAAGGATCTAGGAGTAATGCCTTACGTGTCTGCTTTATGTGCTTCAGCTTATGAGAATTGTATGCTACAATTGAGTAGACAACAGTAGGATTTGCTTGACGCTATTCTCTTTTGTCCGAATGCTGCTTGCTTTGTGCTTTGTGGGACTCTGAGTGATGGGAGTTAGCCATTAGGTGAATACGTCACATCACATGTGATCAGGGTTGAATAAACTTAGAGTGCTGGATTTGGCCCTATTGCGCAGCTCTCGTTTGAGTCTAACCGTTGTAGGGACGAGTCTGTTACTCGAAGGATTATCTGAGCCTCATCACATGTGATGGTAGTCAGGTAATGGCTAATTGGCATTACCAGGAGACCTTCAGCAGCTGAGGACCGGGTAGGGTAGAGTCAGAGATTTTCACTAGGGCAAGCCTAGAATGGGAATAGCAGAGGGTCAGTAGTGGAAAAAGGGATCTGGTGGAGTCAAGGCTGTCCTTGAGGAAGGTACGTATAGATGTGGAAGGTAGTATGGGCCCGTACTACTAAAAGCAGAGGATCCGTACCCGAATTAAGGAAGGCTGAGGCAAGACAAAGAAACTTGTAATAGATGTGATCCCTTCGGAGGTATCAATATCACTAATGGTTGCATGTGTGTATTGCAGAATGGTGGTACTACGTCAAAGGCCAGCAGGTGGCAGTTCTGGAGAGGGATCGGGTTCGGCATTTGGTTTCGAGCCATTAGATGAGAGGCTACACGATTTCATCACGTCAAAGATCACCAGAGACATCCTTAAGTCGACCCCCATCATCTTCGGGTTGATCAAGGAAGGGATAGTTGATTTGATGGAGGATCGCCTCAGGGCATTCAGGAGCGACATGGCATCTAGCCAGGTGGGATCTCGTACACAGTCCTTTAAGGACTTCAGGGGCAGTTGTGCGCTGGATTTTCACAGGGTGAAGGACCCCATAGCTGCCAGGCAGTGGATTGCAGACATCGAGTCTAGACAGTTGACTAGCTTCTGCCCCGAGGAGTCGAAGGTGAGGTTTACAGCGGGGTGTTTACGAGACCAAGCTAGAGATTGGTGGGAGTCTGTCGGTGACGCATTGGGAGCCTCAGCTGTCAAGGCTATGACCTGGTCGAACTTTGTGACCAGATTTAGGGTAGAGTTTGTGCCAGCTGTCGAGCTTCAGCAGCTGGCCAGGGAGTTCTTAGATATGAGGCAGATGACGGAGACTGTGGCGGAGATCACCGCCAAGTTCCAGGAGAGGGCGTTGTTGGTGCCCCGGTACGCGGGTGATGAGGATATGAGGAGAACCCGCTATCATGACATGCTACGAGCTGATATTCGGGAGCATGTTAGTTTTTCAGCTTGTCCTACCTTGGACTCTATGATTGTCAGGGCAAGTGAGAGGGAGATAGATCTGGAGCACATCCGGAAGAGGAAGGCGAAGGAGGGGCATGTTATGGGGGCTTTGGGGAAGAAGCCCAAGGGACCAGATGCGGGGCTGAAAGGCCAATAGGGGCGAGGTCGCTGCAGGAAATGCGGCAAGACGCACAAGGGAGCATGCAAGTTGGGATCGTCAGGCTACTATAAGTGCGGCAAGTCAGGGCACTTCAGCAGGGATTGTACTGCCCCTGCACATGTGATATAGACGTTTGATTTGCTATGTTTCCATTGCAACCAGAGGGGCCACAAAAAGGCCAACTGCCCCCAGTTGACAGCAGCAGCGCCAGTGAAGGCGCCAGCTCCGGCGACCCTGCGGATTACTGATGGCCAGCAGGGCAAGGAAAAGGCTCCAGTGGTGAGGAGCTGGGCATTTCAGTTGACTACCGAGGAGGCAAACGCCGCACCCGATGTGTTAACGGGTATGATTCTTTCCCTCTATTTTATTTATATGATGTTATGATATTGATATGTGCTCTGTATGCGTTAGGATCGTTCCATGTGAACGGTATCTCAGTTCAGGTGTTGTTTGACTCGGGTGCCACCCGATCGTTTGTTTTCTTGCGCTTAGCAAGAACTTTACTGAGTCTTCGGGCATGTTGGATTGCCCTTTAGAGGTAGAGATTGCCGATGATCGATCGGTGCGAGCATCAGCAGTGTTCAGATATTGTGTTCTACGGTTGTTTGAGGAGTGTTACTTGGTGGATTTGGTTCCCATTCTGTTGCAAGGGAACAAGGTGATTATAGGCATGGACTGGTAGAGCCCTAATGGGGCGGTGATAAATTGTGCACAGCAGCTGGTGCGGATCAGGACCCCAAGTCGGGGAGAGTTAGTGATCAACGGTGAGAGGCCACAACGTAGACCCACAGTATGTTCAGCAGCAAGGGCTAGGCTCTACCTTCAGCAGGGTTACACGGGATATGTCGCATATGTTATGGATACCCGGGAGGCGGGTAAGGCGACGGTGAGCGAGGTTCCGGTGGTACGAGACTACGCGGTGTGATCCCAAAGGAGCTTCCTGGAATACCTCCGGAGCGGCAGGTAAAGTTCAGGATCGACCTAGTCCCTTGTACGACTCCGATAGCCAAGGCACCGCACCGGTTGGCTCCTCCCGAGATGCAGGAGTTGTCTATACAGCTGCAGGAGCTGTTAGACAAGGGATTCATTAGACCGAGCAATTCGCCCTAGGGAGCCCCGATTCTGTTTGTGAAAAAGAAGGACAGGTTGCATCGGATGTGTATAGATTATCGGGAACTGAAAAAGGTAACAGCGAAGAACCGTTACCCACTCCCGAGGATTGATGACCTCTTTGACTAGTTACAGGGAGCATCTTGGTTCTCCAAGATCGATTTACGTTCGGGTTACCATCAGATGAGGGTCAGAGAGGAAGATGTGTTGAAGACCGCGTTTCAGACGCGTTATGGCCATTATGAGTTCGTGGTGATGCCGTTTGGGCTCACCAATGCTCCTGCCGCGTTCATAGACCTCATGGACCGCGTGTACAGACCGATGTTGGACTGTTCTGTGATATTTTTCATTGATGACATCTTGGTCTATTCCAAGACACGGGAGGAGCATGTGGAGCATCTGAGAGAGGTTTTGGAGACCCTGAGGAGGGAGAGCTTGTACGCCAAGTTCTCCAAGTGCGAATTTTTGTTGCGCGAGGTTCAATTCCTTGGGCATCTTGTCAACCAAAACAGTATACTGGTTGATCCGGCCAAGATAGAGGCTGTGATGAGATGGGAGGTTCCAAAGTCTCCATCTGAGTTTCGGAGTTTCCTGGGATTAGCAGGCTACTATCGGAGATTCATTCAGGACTTCTCCAAGATAGTCGTACCCCTGACACGGTTGACTAAGAAAGTCGTGGTTTTTCGTTGGAGGCCTGAGCAACAGGCAGCGTTCGAGACACTGAGACAGAGATTGTGCGAGGCGCCAATCTTAGCCATGCCAGAGGGCATAGAGGACTTTGTTGTGTACTGCGATGCGTCCATCTCAGTTTTGGGCGCGGTACTGACGCAGAGAGGGCATGTCATTGTCTACGCTTCGAGGCAGTTGAAACCTCACGAGGCGAACAACCTGACGCACGATTTAGAGTTGGGGGCGTTGGTCTTCGCCCTCAAGATTTGGCGACATTACCTCTATGGGGTTTGGTGTACCATTTACACGGACCACAAGAGTTTGAGGTACCTCATGGATCAGCCGAATTTGAACATGAGGCAGCGTCGGTGGCTTGATGTGGTGAAGGATTATGACTGTGAGATCCTTTACCACCCGGGGATGGCCAATGTGATGGCCGATGCGGTTAGCCGCAAGGCGGTGCCGATTAGGGATATTTGCATGCGGATGACAGTGGTGACTCCGCTTCTAGAGCAAATTCGGGAGGCCTAGGAGGAGGCCCTGAAGGAGGAACATCGGAAGAGTGAGCGGATAGTGGGTCAGGTTTCCTCCTTCGACTATGACAACAGGGGATTATTGACATTACACTGCAGGGTGTGGGTGCCATACCTCGGAGGCGTGCGCCAGATCTTGATGGAGGAGGCGCACAAATCCTAATTCTCCATTCATCCCGGGGCGACGAAGATGTATAGGGATCTTCGTTTGGACTATTGGTGGCCCTGCATGAAGCGGCATGTGGCTTGGTACGTTGAGCAGTGTTTGACCTGCAGTAAGGTCAATGTCGAGCATCGGAGACCGCACGGCAAGATACAGCCGTTGGACATTCCGTTATGGAAATGGGAAGATATTACGATGGATTTTATCACGAAGCTTCCCAGGACCGCACGAGGAGTGGATTCGATATGGGTCATCATGGATCGATTGACCAAGAGCGCCCATTTTATTCCAATTCAGGAGAGCATATCGGCCGAAACGTTGGCCGACATCTATATCAGGGAGATAGTGGCGCGGCATCTATACCCGTGATTTCAGATAGGGATGTGCGTTTAACTTCTAGGGTTTCGAAGAAATTTCATGATGAGTTGGGCACTCGTCTGCATTATAGCACCACCTTTCACCCACAGACAGATGGTCAGAGTGAGCGAACCATCCAGACTCTTGAGGATATGTTGCAGGCATGCGTGCTAGACTTCGGTTGTAGCTGGGACACTTATCTTCCTCTAGCTGAATTCTCATACAACAACAGCTACCACATGAGTATTGATCGACCTCCCTTCGAAATGTTGTATGGAAGGAGGTGTCGGACCCCGATATGTTGGGGCGAGGTTGGCAAGAGGGTCATGGGGAGCACCGAAGTGGTGCTCAAAACGACCGAGAGGATTCAGCAGGTTCGGAGCAGGCTTCAGACTGCATAGAGTCGGCAGAAAATTTATGCCGACAAGCACCGTTCGGACTTAGAATTCCAAGTCGGGGATATGGTTCTTCTGAAGGTGTCGCCATGGAAAGGCGTCATCCGATTCAGAAAGCGATGCAAGTTGGGCCCAAGGTACATCGGGCCATTCAGGGTTGTAGCCCGGGTGGGCAATGTGGCATATAGGTTGGATCTGCCAGCCGAACTCAGCCAGATCCACAACACTTTCCATGTCTCTCAATTGCGGAAGTGTCTGGTGGACGACTCAGCAGTAGTACCCTTGGAGGACATTCGGGTTGATGGCAGCCTGAATTACATCGAGCGGCCTGTAGCGATCCTCAACCGGAAGTCGAAGGATTTGAGGAACAAGAGGGTGGAACTCGTGAAGGTGCAATGGCAGCACCGGAAGGGAACGGAGTGGACTTGGGACCCAGTGGAAGAGATGATGGAGCACTACCCTGAGCTGTTTTAGGATCGAGCAGCAGACTTCGAGGACGAAGTCTAAAATGAGTGGGGGAGATTTGTAGCACCTGGTTCCTGGAGAGTTATAGAGCGAAACCCTAGCCCCTTTTTGTCCTTGTGAGTGATTTTGGCCTTGTAAAGGAAGTTTGAAGCTCAATAGAAGAAGAAGGAGGTGGAAGAGTGCAAGGAAGAGAAGTAGATCTGATATCTACCCTGCAAGAGGCTTCCATTCAGGTAGAAAAGTTCCTACCTTGATAACTATTTCATTAGATACCATTTTTGTCCCTAATTGGTGGTTTTCAAGCCCTAAAACACCATACATCATGTGTTTGTGCTCTATGATCCGAAAGGACTTCAGATCTAGACCTTATGGTCGTATTATAAGTATAAAGTCTCTGTGGTTGAAGTGATTGAGGTCCCTATTAAGTGTATGACCTCATAAAGAGCTTGGATTTGCCTTTTGGAGCTTATAGGGCCATGCATGCACGTAAAGTTTGCGACTTTACGTGATAAGCATGCCCTAGGAACATAGATCTATGGTTTAGAAGCGTTGCATGTCTCAGATTTGGTCTGTATGGAAAATGGGTCGAAGGGACTCGGCGAGTCCCAAAGTGGAACTCGGCGAGTTCTATGAAGATGGTCTTAGACTCGGTAAGTTGGATGAACAACTCGGCGAGTCCTATGAAGATTGCCTGGAACTTGTCGATTCATATTAACTATTATTGAATAGGAGGGGTATAAGTGTTGACGGTCCAACCCCTCGTATCTGCACGCGAAATTAGCAATTTAACGTGTAGCAATGGTCCCAGAAACCCAAATCCTCATAAAGGATGATCTGATGAGGATTTAGAAGCGAGTAGGAGATCTGCTCGTGGGAACTCAATGAGTTGTTCTCGGACTCGGCGATTTGGATCGCGGGTCGGTCCAATCGTCCCAAGTAGTGAGTTAAGGGTGACTCAGTGAGTCGGAAGAGGGACTTGACGAGTAGGACCGGGTTAGTAGGAGAGGGACTCGGTGAGTCTATGCGAGGACTCGGCGAGTCCAGTCAATTAAAAATGAAATTTTTGGCCTGTATTTTTGGGATGTTACAAATTTTCATTTTTGCTTCAACTAATTAAATAATATGATTTCTCAATTAATATATTATACTTATAGTAAATTAATAAATCACAAACAACCTATTTCTCAAATATCAATCCTTTCAAATTATTCTGGTGAATACAACAAAAAGAACACTTTATGTTAATGTTTTAATGTAGAATGGAATTACTTAACAGATGTGAATGGAAAATGTCTTGGGCACAAGACTAGAAGTTTGGATCAATTGAATCTCTTTAAGAAAAGGATTTTATATTCTATTGCTTACAACAAGAAACTAGATTTCGCTCAACTTTTTCTTGATAAAATGGTTGACTGAATTACTCGGAACTAGAAGTTATTTAATGTTGCTTAACCTCGTTGGCTTAGCCTGATCTTGTCTCGAAAGGAAGGCTATGTTGAAAGTCATGGGATTATCATTCAAATTCCTTCCCTTTCCTCAAAAATTATTAATGTTGATCCATATCAGGATGACTTGCCTATTACTACAAGGATGTAAAAGTGGATTGGAAAACCCTATGTTGTTAAATCCTCAAACTCTAAAGATGATGGTGATGATAATGATGATGCTGGCAATGAAGAAGAGAATAATGAGGATGATGATGAGAATGATAGTGATCTAGAAGCTGGTAATAATGAAAGGGCTGATGAGGAAGAAGACACTGATAAAGATGAAGAAGAATAAGAAGTTGATATGGGAGAAGACTTTACTAAGAAAATTAAGTTGCCTATAAGGATGAACAAGCACATTTGTTTTTCAATTACCTCTTCATCATCTTCCTCTATTGATGATGTTGCACAATGTGGGTTAACCCCTCCTATTGTGGAAACTACTGAGCCAATGATTCAAGATGTCAATTCTATAAAGCCAGCGTCACCTCCTCCTCAAGCTAAGACTGTTCCTATCATGATTGTTGCCTTTCATCAAGATAACCAGGGAGAATCCAACTCCAACTTCAAGTTACACGTTGCGTCCCTGTAACTTCAACAACATGACAATTTAAATTCAAATTCCAAAATGGTTACGAATTTAAAGGCTGATGAGCAAAAGTTGAAATTATTCATGGATATTTTCATGAACAGTAAGTATTGGATTCCAACAAGTCATGGCGGGTCGGAAGGTTGAGTTTCGCAAGATGTCAAATTTTTTGTCAACTATTTCGGATTTCAAGCTTTAAAGTTTATTTTATTTTGTCGAGGGGATTATATGACTTATTTATCTGATTCAAGATCAATCTGATGACCATTTGAAGGTTTTATAATCATTTTTTATTATTATAAAAATAGGGATAATTTGATATGGCCATTCGAAATTGGATTGCGACTTATCAAATTGGTGATTTTTGATGAAGCTTGTGGTACAAATATGAAAGTTGGTACATCATTTTTAGCCATTGATGAACTTTAGGACGAGGATCCCATAAGTTCTACTAATGACCATGGCGCTTTGATTGACTCTAACTTTTAAGCAACTCTCGATCAAGTGATGTTTCTCATTCCTTTATCCTAGATTTTGAAGACTATTAAAGAATAAAGATTCATAGATCGCTATATTGTCTTGTCACGTTTTCTTTTCTTATTTGTTATAGGCTTGTATTGGAATTTGAAGCCTTGTTGTAACATACACGTTCTCTTATCGTGTTATGTAATTATTAAAGGCGAATAATATTGAGTGTTGATTTCTAACAGATAGTTTTTACTAGAAATAAAGTAAAACTATTTTTAGAATCACTCATAAAATATTAGAAGTCTTATAAGATTCCAATTAATAGCCAAATAGTGAAAATTTAGCGAAAATATAAAAATTTGAAATAAGTAAAATTTTATTATTTAAATTTTTAGATAATTTCGTTAGAAACTTATAGGCGACAACCTCATTGAAATCCAAGTTATAACGAAGAACTTATGAACAATCGAAGATCCGCGACAAAACCGGCACGACGCCGAATGATGTAAAAAGTGAGTTTTTGATAAACAACTTTTTAGCCTTAGTAATCTAAATGAAAGTCGTAGTATTCGTTAAATCGAGAAGTTCGATAAAAAGAAGGACAAAATCTGACTTCGTATTAAGAAGTTATGATTTTTCTAAGTTTCAGTTTAGCAGTAGACAACTAAAAACTCGAATTTTAGATCGAGTGATTTTTAGCGAACACAACCTAAATGAGAATCGAAGGTCTCGTCAATAGTAGAACAACAGTAAAAAGTCTGACGAAAACGGATGTCGGATGAAGAAGTTATGAATTTTTAACGGATTTTCCTGTACCGATCTGTTAAAAATAGTAATATTAAAAATAAAGTCAAAATTAGGTGACGATGTCTAAATGAAAGTTGTAGAATATATTATCTCCTATGCGTGCATATAAAGAATGTCAAAAACAGAGCCCGTATGCGAAAGTTATGGATTTTAGAAGTTTTGTACTCAATTTCCAAGAAATTTCGCATGGATAAGGTCGAATCTCGCATGGATGGTCCGGAATTGGCCACGTCACCTCGTCCGAAGCAGCTGTGTCACCGAGTCGTGTCCCATCCGAGGTGAGGCACGTGTCGCCTTCCAAGCCTCGCAGGCCCCTCACATGCGAAGCCACCCGGAGCCCCTCGCTGTTGCCATGCGCCTCGCTCCTACTGCTGCCATCTGTCCCTTCTCGCTTCGTAGCCTTCGCTCCAACAGCCGCATGTCTTCGCTGCTGACTCCTCCCTTCTCATCCGACCTTCGGGCCTCCCCTATAAATAGGAGACCTGCGAGATCTCCCGATTAAATTTTAAAAATTGCCATTTTTCACCCAAAATTTCATATTTTTCTATTTTGACATCCCCCGAAGCCCCGATATCAATTTAAGCATCCGAAACACGCACCGAAGTACTCGTGAAGCCCTAACAAGTTATCTTTTCGGTTTTGAAATCCTACCTTCGCAGAGCCTGATTTTCAATTAAGCTCTCGGTTTTCAACATAGAAAGTCATATTTAAAGCCGAAGTGCTGCCCAAATTACTATTTTGACCCCCGATTAATTCAAGGTGAGTTTAATATATAGGAACAATTGTATGTTATGTTTTATATGTGCTATGTGCTTTTCAGTGTTATTATTCCGAGTTATTTTCCTGTGTTATTTTATTCGCTATTTTTATAGCAAAAGTAATATCTTTAACCATGTGATCAGTGAAAGGACTTAGATTCACATCGGTACTAGTACGTAGCCTCTAGCCATGTAGAGCATGTCTCTGTAAGAGAATTACTTCTATTCTATGGTATTGGCAAATGGTTAGACAGCGCTATAAGCCTAAAATCTACCAAGATGTTAATCAGAAAGCTTATGTCTTCTGTGCCATTTGGATCGAAGCTTTATTGATGTATATCAAGTATGGAAATTGTTATGTCTCATTGATTGTATATCTTTGAATCAAGTCACTGAATGATATGGAAAGCTTAACACATGATTCAAATATGCCTTTGTTGTTCCTTGTTTCACTTTGCTTCTGCCATATTGAAGTGTGTAGATATATATATATATATATATATATATATATATATATATATATATATATATATGACATAATGTTATATTGTATCTATTATTGAACTCACTAAGCGTCAACACTTACCCTATTAATCTTTAATAATTACAGGAGATAAATAAACAGTATGATCGTATACTGTTCGAAGATTTAGAATAGTTTGTAATTGTACTTTGTACCTCAGTTTATGTTTGTATAAATTACAATATCCTAGGTAGTTATGTAATATATAACACTTTGTAATAGTCGGTTTCTATCCAGTAGTTTATAACCTCTTTATCAATGTAAAATATTGCTTTTATGAATATGCAATTAGCATGTTTTGGAGTAATAATATTGTGAAGTAAGAAAGTTTGGGTCTTTCAGAAATATGAAAGTTGGGGTCTTTCAATCTTGGTATCAGAGCAGTAGTTTAAGCGAACTAAATGCCACGGATTGGTATTTAGACTTAAACTATTGGAAGTTCAATATATGAACTGGATCTTTATAAGTATATAGATACAAACCATATGAAAGACTTAAGTGAAGTATTAGGCTTAAATAAATCCTAATATTCTAAAATACTATATTACTCCTAAATTTCAGAACGATGGCTGAACAAGTAAGTAGCCATACCCCTGAGGTTGGTGGAGGTCCTCAACCCGAGGAAGTGAATACTCCAGTATCTCCTCGTGAGGAGCGACTATTGGGTAAACTTACAGGCATTATTCGACAAATTCTCGAAGAACACAAAAAGAATGGTGATAAAGGAAAAGAGAAAGCCACTGGAGAATCTTCAAACGAAAAGGTGAAGCATCCCTCGTTCAAAGATTTCAAGAGTAGTGGTGCTACGGAGTTTTCTGGTGTCCTTAATCCCATAGTTGTTCTAACATGGATTCAGAACACCGAGAAAGTATTTCGTGTCTCTCATGTGGATGATGAAGACAAGGCTATCTATGCTTCTTCAATGCTCATCGGAGAAGCCTTGGTCTGGTCGGAAGCAACATATGAAGCTCTCAACGGATATGACCATGAGAATTTATCCTGGGAGTTGTTCAAAACTCGTGTGCTAGAGAAGTATTGTCCTCTAAATATGAGGAGAAGATTGGAGAAGGAATTCCTTGAGCTTAAACAAGGAGGAATGACTGTCAATGAGTATGAAACTCAGTTCAATCAAAAAGCACGGTTTGTTGCAAAGTGTATTCCAACTGAAGACAAGAAAATTCAGTTATTCATGGAGGGACTACGACATGAAATCCATGATTTTGTAGCCAATCGGGATGTTCTGTCATTTGATAAAGTTGTTGAGTATGCTCGAAGGTGTGAGCATGACTAAGAGATACGTGGTGCCACTCTTACTGTTCCAAAGCATCCACGTACTGAAAGAACTAATCCTGTTTTCACTATTCCACCAGCTCAATCTGTTCGAGCTGATCCTAGCAAGCAAGCGCAATCTCAGAGTGCTTTTTGTGGCCGCGTCAGGTCACAATCTTTTTCTATTCAATCGCCTTCATGTCGCGTTTATGGAAGGAATCATCCGGGTCAATGCAAAATAGACAAGGAATCCATTGTCTGCTATGGATGTGTAGAAACTGGGCATATAAATCCAGCTTGCCCAAGGAAGGATGTGACTTGCTATGCATGTGGTATTACTGGCCCAAGAAGCGTTTTTGCCCTACTCTTACCGGCCAAGTGACGGGAAGTCAAGCTTCTGTTCAACAACCGGCGAGAAGTGAAGTCCCCGTGCAACAATAAAAGGGTACTCTAGCTAAAAAGGAGGAGGTGCCAAAAGCTAAGGGTCGTGCATTCCAGATTACCACTAAGGAAGCACACGAGGACCTGAATGTTGTGACGGGTACATTTCTTGTCAACTCTAGACCTGCTCACATCTTATTTGATTCTGGTGCCTCAGATTCTTTTGTATCTTATGAATTTGCGCATTCTTTTCAAACTGCTTGCTATGCACTCGCGCAACCATTTCACATAGATATTGTGGGAAGTATATCATTACTTGCTGATAAAATCTATAGGGATTGTGTCATAGAATTGAAGGCTATAATTTTCTTGCTAACCTAATCCCTATCTCCTTGCCCAACTTCAATATTATTCTCGGCATGGATTGGTTGTCAAAGAACCATGCAAAACTCTTGTGTTATGAAAAGATGGTACGCATTCCTGTTGAAGGGGAAGATCCTATTCATGTCTACGGTGAGCAAAGGACCTTAAAAATAATCTTTTTCCTCAAAGCTCGTAAATTTATATCGAAAGGTTGCCCTATCTATCTGGCCTATATAGTTGACATCTCAAGAAAGGAGAATAAAACTGTAAATGATGTTCCCATTGTCAACGAATATCCTGATATTTTCCCCGATGATCTGCCTGGACTTCCTCCGGACAGGCAAGTAGAATTCTAAATTTACCTTGTGCCTGGTGCTGCTCCGATTGCAAAGACTCCTTATCGTCTTGCGCCAGCCGAAATGAAAGAAATGATGATCCAACTACAGGAATTACTAGACAAAGGCTTTATTCGACCGAGTACCACTCCATGGGGTGCTCCGGTATTGTTTGTCAAAAAGAAGGACGGATCAATGTGGATGTGCATTGATGATCGTGAGCTGAATAAGGTGACTATTAAGAACAAGTACCCACTACCTCGCATCGACGATTTGTTCGATCAACTTCAGGGTGTTTGCTATTTCTTAAAAATTGATTTGAGATCTGGCTATCATCAGTTGTAAGTACAAGAGCAGGATGTACCGAAGACTGCTTTACGTACTCGTTATGGGCATTTCAAATTCCTTGTCATGCCATTCAGTTTGACAAATGCTCCTGCTGTATTCATGGATATGATGAATCGAGTATGCCGCCCAATGCTCGATAAGTCTGTCATCGTATTCATTGATGATATTCTAGTCTATTCCAAGTCTGAAGCTGATCATGCCGTTCATATTCGTGAAATCTTATAACTTCTTCGAAAGGAGAAACTTTATGCTAAATTCTCGAAATGTGAATTTTGGCTTCGGCAAGTTCAATTTCTCGGCCATGTTATTTCTAGTGATGGTGTATCCGTAGATCCTACCAAAATCAAAGCCATTCAAAATTGGGAAGTGCCCTGTAATGCTTCTGAAATTCATAGTTTCATGGTTCTTGCGGGTTATTACCGAAGATTCATTAAATACTTTTCTCGTATAGCTGTACCTCTGTGACAATAGTCAAATTCGGGTCAAGTCTAAGTCGGACAAGGTCAACGAGTCAAACCGGTCAACTCAATTAAACTTTGTATAATAGGGTTTGTATTATGTAATTTCTGTATAATTCACTATCTTAATGAGAAAACATCACTTGGAAAGTTCGTGTGTTTAAATTTCTTTAACCTTAGTGCTAAACAATAAACAAGAACAATAAAACAATGTTGCATACTCATAGGGAGTGCGTAAGATCCTAAAACATGGCATAACATGGTTTACGGACCTTGCATTACGAAGCCAGACACTCACATTCGTCACACACGAAACCGCTCTCAATCGTTTTCACTCTATCTCTTCTTATCGAAAATCTCTCCCAAATCTCTCTAAGTATGTGAAATCTCTCCCAAATATCTCTTTGTATGTGAAATCTCTCCAAGTATGTCAAATCTCTCCCAAATCTCTCTAAGAATATGAAATCTCTCCCAAATATCTCTTCGTATGTGAAATCTCTCCAAGTATGTCAAATCTCTCCCAAATATCTCTTTGTATGTGAAATCTCTCCAAGTATGTCAAATCTCTCCTAAATCTCTCTAAGTATGTGAAATCTCTCCCAAATATCTCTTTGTATGTGAAATCTCTCCAAGTATGTCAAATCTCTCCCAAATCTCTCTAAGTATGTGAAATCTCTCCCAAATCTCTCTAAGTATGTGAAATCTCTCCCAAATATCTCTTTGTATGTGAAATCTCTCCAAGTATGTCAAATCTCTCCCAAATCTCTCTAAGTATGTGAAATCTCTCCCAAATATCTCTTTGTATGTGAAATCTCTCCAAGTATGTCAAATCTCTCCCAAATCTCTCTAAGTATGTGAAATCTCTCCCAAATATCTCTTTGTATGTGAAATCTCTCCAAGTATGTGGAATCTCTCTCAAATCTCTCTCGAAATCTCTCCCAACTTTCTATAATCACTTGGGGCATCCCGACCCTCGAATTTGGCGAAAACAGCCCAAAAACGGAAGTCTACGCGAAAAACGGACCCTAGGAACCGAAACCCCTATTAAGAATCGAACCTCCTGATGAAGAGGAACCGAACCGAAAGTACTGTTCACTACTAACCGAACCTCCTGATGAAGAGGAACCGAACCGAAAGTACTGTTCACTACTAACCGAACCTCGCTTAAAAGGAAGAACCGAACCCGAGGGTACTGTTCACTACAGTTCATTCGGTTCTGACTTCCCGCCTCTTATCTCTGGACCGAACCATCACCTTCGCTTCTGACTTCGGACCGAACTCCTCGCCCCTTCGCTTCCCTCGGTTCGCTTCCGACTCAGCACCAGCAAGGATCGAACCTCGGCCTAGGACCGAGAGGTCTCGCTGGGAAGCCTTTTTCTCCCGGTTTTCGATTAAATTCGCGTTTTAAGCCCGTTTTTAATTGTTTTAACATGGGATTTTCACCCAAAACTTTATTTTAAAATATAAGACCCCTAAATTAATGATTTAATCATATTTTAAGGATAAAACCTTATCTAAAAGAGAGTAGGTAAAGTAAAAAGGTAGAGTGTTGACTTTACCTTATTTTATGACACAAGCAACCCCATACCCACTCCATGATTAACCCACACTCCTCCCCACCATACCTTGTCACTTCCTTGTACTTTTTACCCCTCTCACAAGCCATCCCCACGTTCTAGGGCTGGTCACTCAACCTCTCTCCTCATTTTCTTTCAATCACTCTCATTCCACCAAAGATCCAACGCCAACTTTTCTCTCTAATTCAAGATCCCAAGGCTGATCATCAAGTGTTCTTCCACTCTTGGTAAGTGTAATTCATCCTCCTTGTGATTTTTACACTTCATTCTACTCAAATCATTGATAGCTTATACAAACTCCATAACTATGATGCTAGATTCTCAAAAATCTTCAAGGCATCTCCAGGTGTTCTTGAGTTAAACACCTCCATTCTTCAACAATCATCTACTGAAAACACTTAAGGTGAGTTCATACCCCTACATTTTTATGTTTTCTTAAGTTTTTAGGGGGGGAATACAAGTTAAATCACCAAGAACATAACTAAATTTTTCTAACAGCTTTCATCAGAAAAGTTGGACTCCATTCACGGACTGTTTTGGACAACTTAAACATTTTTGTTTGAAAAACTGTTTTAGGTGTAAGTGGTTCCAGTTATTAGCTTTAAAATGACTACTTGCACATCTCCATACGATGTTTCTACAATTTATGGTGATTTTTACAAAACTGCCTATCATTTCAAACACCAATCCGGACCAGTCTGTGATTATGGACTTTTTCACCCAAGTTGGAGGTCATTAAAAATCATGATAAAAATTATGAGTAAACTAGACACATTTTGGTAACTCTCAGAATTTACGGATTTAGTTTTCAACTTCGTATGATTTTTCTATGAATTTTCAAAAACAGTGTAGAAAGGTTGAAAATTTGCTAACAACTTATAACTTTCATAACACTTTGTATTATGTTGAGCAAAGTGTATAACAATAAGTTCCAAATATTGAATGTGTTTCCTTGTTAGTTTATCATCATAAACTGAAATATAGTTATTCATGATAAGATTATTCATTCATTTAGAACACGTATATTAAGCTATAATGAGCATAGTTTATGGATTCATAGCATTAAAGCATTCATAAAAGAATTCTTATACACTACAAACGTTTTGGATAAACTATAATAGGTATAGTTTATGTATCATTTACTTCTCAAACTTATTTACCAAAGGTTTTCCGTTTAGTTCACGTAAATCTGTTAATGAATAAATTTGTGAGTCATTCCCTTCGGGTTACTTCCAAAGTAACAAAGTCAAAAAGTCCTGTAAATTGTAACCAGAGTCTCTTGTAGGGAGAACGTGATAGTTGTGTATAGATCTATATTGGGTTTGACAAACCCACACCAGAGCTGCTTGCAACAGCTAGACCGGCAGGTCTGTGGTGACAAGTGTCATTTAACGGCGACGCCTGAAGAACGTCGTATTACGAGGCCGTCTATGTCAAGTATGGTTATGATAGCTCACATGTGGTATTAACAATCATAAGATTTACGGGTTCTAACTTTAAATTAGCGAGTTATGTCTATTTAGCTCACTGAAATTACTTTAAGTATGGAAAAATACTTATACGCCTTCATATCAAAAAGGGTTTTATGTCGATTTAAAATCACCTCTTACTTCAACAATTACCTACTTTATTGTAAACTTTCGGTCTTGGTATTTAAGACTACCCATCATTCATTACGGGATTTTTCTCACATCAGAAAGGGTTTTACGCCGATTTAAAACCACTTTTATATCTTTAAGTATGACAAATAGCTGTTCATTTTCGGTCCTGGTGTTTAGGACTACATAATTTTTTTTAAGGAAAATATCGGATTTTTCTGGAATAACTATACAATTACGAGACAAGTTTTTTTAATTATATACAAAAACTTATGAACTCACCAACCATTGTGTTGACACTTTTTCAAACTACTTGTATTCTCAGGAAATCGTTAAACAGGTAACAAAGTACTTTTGAGGATGGGGCGTTGAGGCGTCAAACTTATCATATTTTGACAACATATTGTAATTGATTTTGAAACATGTAATTCATACAATGATGTAACTCATTCAATTATATATATGTTGGTTGTGTTTACTTTCATCACTAATGCCATTGTTGTTATGATACTACACATGAAGTCCTCCACCCCCGGACGTTTCCGCCATCCTTGGTTTGGGGGTGTGACAGATTGGTATCAGAGCACGGTTTATAGTGAATTAAGTATATCAAACAACATAGAATATACAAACTATAAACACATTTGGGACTAAGAGTCTCTGATTTTAAAACATTCTAACCGGTTATACTTTTAAAAAACGAATAGTTCTTGTTTGAAAGTATACCTACATGCATTGCATACTCGCGTAGTGTCATAACTAGAAGAACATAAACTAAAAGAAGAGGAGTTGAACGCTACGAGTATGCCTTGGTATGAATAATCAGTTTTGGGAAGGATATAGCCTGATCAACTATATTAGTCCGGGAAGTGACTTACTCATATCGGGGGATAGTCGTAGGAGGGCAACAAGTCTAATAACCTAACTTCACCCTACAAAGAGTGTTATAAGAACCAAATCTAAACATTTAAAATACTATAGGAGTATTTGTATGTTGCTATATCGCAATATTATTAATATCTACCGCTATCTACTTCTTACCCCTCTATTCTCGCATAGACGACATGGCAGGATTTCACCTACCAGGAGACCCATACTTTCCCAACCAGGGAAATGCCGGCTGGATCGAGGAAGAGCCCGAAGAGCTGATTGAAGAGGATCACGAAGAGGATCCCGAAGAAGAACCCGAAGAAGAAGAAGAGGAGGTAGACGAAGAAGAAGAAGAAGAAGAGGAAGACGATGAGGTGGACATGGATGAGGATGAAGGTGAAGAAGAGCCAGAGGAGGAAGTCTTCAACCCTCCTTACATTGCGAGGGTACCTACAAACCGTTGGGGGCACAACGGGCCTGAGCCCCGTTGGGCAACCATGATCGAGAGGTGGAGCCGGCAACAACGCCAGAGGTCACCCTATGGCGGCCAACGAGGTTACTATGACCTCAGTCACGGGGGACCGGCTGACAGAGTTCTCCCCGTTATGACCCAACACATCACGAACTTGGGGAACTAGAGTAGGGAAATGGCAGACCAGGTTCGAAATCTCAGCGCTATTACAGCAGCCACCGATGCACGCACCCGGGATTTGGAGAGGGACTTCTATCCATTGGAACAAATCATCGAGGACCTTACCACTGCTCGAGCGGAGGTAAGGGAGTACCAGGAGAGGCAAGCAGCTCTCGAGGAGAGAGTGATCGCGGCCGAACGCCAGATTGCGGAACTTCAGGGGGCCAAGACCTCATCCCAGGGCCACCATGGACCAGATGCTACCCGCCACGAGTAGTGTTCGCGCTACTTATATTTTGTTATAAATCTAGGATTTCGAGTATGCGTTGGTGCTACTCCTTTTTGCGAATAGGTTGACCTCGCGACTAAGTGATCACACTAGTCAAAGGGACTTTTGTACTGCCAAAACTTTATCTTTTATTATGATGTAATGTAGGCCCTGTTGAGGCTAAATTTCTCAAAACAATATGTACTAACAAATTATCAATGAATGTGGCATGTATTTTACTTCCTTAGATGCTGACACGAACCAAACACATGACTCCGCTCGGGTCAACACTATTTAATTCATAAGTTTAATTGCATAAACTTTCCGACGAATTACCTTCTAAATTAGTAAACTCGGACAAAATACAATTGAGATGAAACAAGTAACGTTCGACTCGTTATCACCATTGAAGTCTTACCGGCAAGTCTTTCTTTTTATTTTCTTATGTCAGAACCATGCCACCAAGGAAAAGACCGAGACCTTCCGGAAACTCAGCACCACCCCCTCCGCCACCACCTCCGGAGTTTGATCCTGTGATGTTTCAGGCCGCAGTAACAGTAGCCGTGGCGGCAGCAATGTCGCAAATGGGTACAAATGGTTCCGGCGGTTCCGGATCCGGGAATACTAACTCGAATCAGGGGGACAGCACGGGGCGCACTAAGGAGTGTTCGTACAAAGACTTCACTAATGGCAAACCCGATCCTTTCGACGGAAGCGGGGGCGTCATAGCGCTGATGCAATGGTTCGAAAGGACCGAAGCAGTCTTCGAAATCTGTGCTTGTCCCGAAGCGAGCAAAGTCAAGTATGCGGCATTCACTTTCACAAGAAAAGCTCTTACTTGGTGGAATGGCTGAGTTAAGTCACTTACTCCTGCAGTGGCTAACTCCATACGCTGGGAAAACTTAAAAGCGTTGATGTTAAAGGAGTATTGCCCGAGGGGAGAAATACAAAAACTCGAAGAGGAACTCTGGAATCTCAAGATGTCGGGGATGGATCTCGAAGCTTATACCGCCCGATTCAATGACCTAGCACTCCTCTGTCCTGCAATGGTTACTCCGGAGGAGAAAAAGGTAGAACGATACCTTTGGGGGCTATCATCCCAGATTCATGATAGTGTTCTGGCCTCGAAACCTACCACCTTTGAAAGTGCCAAGGAATTGGCACAACAGCTTATCGATCATAGGGCCAGCCGTGGCACCATGGTCGCCACCACCAACCAAACGAAAGGAGGGAACAACAAGAGGAAGTTCTGGAACAGTAAAAAGAAACAACCGGTGCAGGACCCCACAAAGAAGCAACAGACTGTTGCTGTCCGTGCAACCACTACTGCTCCTACTCCAGCGCCACCAAAGCAATATGCTGGAAATCTCCCCAAGTGCAACAAGTGCAACTTCCACCATACCGGTACTTGTCAGGAAATGCACTGCAGAAAATGCAACCGGAAGGGGCACACTGCTCGATTTTGTAAAGTGCCAGCCCAATCCGCCCCTCAAGTCGCCCCAGCCGCCAACACCGGAGCAAGTCAAACCTGTTACGGATGTGGCGAGGAAGGGCACTTCAAAAGAAACTGCCCAAAAGCACGAAACACCAATGCTGGAGGTGTAGGGAAAGTCCTGACGATGGGACACGGAGAAGCAGTCAAGGATCCCTCGGTGGTTTCTGGTACGTTTCTCCTCAATAACACATATGCATGCGTACTATTTGATAGTGGAGCAGAGAGGAGTTTTGTAACCCATGAATTCAAACAATTACTAAAACAAACCCCTCATTCATTAAAAGATACATACGTAGTAGAAATGGCTAATGGGAAAGAAGAGCACACTAATGATATATACTCAGGGTGTACCCTCACTCTAGACAACCATTCGTTTAAAGTAGACCTGATGCCGGTTGCAATAAAATGCTTTGACATAATCATAGGTATGGATTGGTTAAGTTCCCATCGTGCCGACATTCTATGTTACGAAAGGGCCGTTCGCCTTAATCTGCCAAATGGCGAAACCCTCTTCATCTATGGCAACAAACCCAGTTCAAGTTTGCAAGTCATCTCTTGCGTCAAGGCCCAAAAGTATCTCCGAAAGGAATACCACGCATTTCTAGCCCACGTAGTAGATACGAAACAAGAGGTGAAGGATATCAACGACATTCCCGAGGTGTGCAACTATCCTGATGTATTCCCCGAAGATCTTCCAGGTGTACCCTTTGCACGACAAGTCGAATTCCGGATCGACTTAATCCCAGGAGCTACCCCCGTCACCAAGGCTCCATACCGCTTAGCACCGGCAGAAATGCAAGAACTTTCCAGCCAGTTAAATGAACTGTTGAGCAAAGGATTCATCAGGCCAAGCTTCTCACCCTGGGGAGCACCGGTCCTCTTTGTAAAGAAGAAGGACGGATCTTTTCGCATGTGCATAGACTACCGGGAGCTAAACAAACTCACTATCAAGAACCGATATCCCCTACCCCGAATAGATGACCTCTTCGACCAACTCCAAGGAGCAAGCTACTTTTCAAAAATCGACCTGAGGTCGGGTTATCATCAACTACGAGTTCAAGAAGAGGATATTCCCAAGACTGCGTTCAGAACTCGCTACGGGCACTATGAGTTTGTGGTAATGCCCTTCGGATTAACGAACGCACCGACAGTATTTATGGACTTGATGGATCGAGTGTGTCGACCCTACTTAGACAAATTCATGATTGTATTCATCGACGATATTTTGATCTACTCCCGAAGCGAGGAAGAGCACCGTCAACATCTCCGGCTAATCTTGGAAACACTGAGGGCTGAGAAGCTTTACGCCAAATTCTCTAAGTGCGAATTCTGGATCAGAGAAGTGAATTTTCTTGGCCATGTGGTTAGCGAGAAGGGGATACACGTGGATCCCTCTAAAATCAAGGCCATCAAAAACTGGTCAGCACCTACAACGCCGACGGAAATTCGACAATTTTTAGGGGTCGTCGGCTACTACCGAAGATTCATACAAAACTTCTCCAAGATCGCCAAACCACTCACCACCCTGACTCAGAAAGGCGTGATGTTCAACTGGGAAGATAAACAAAAAGCCGCCTTCCAGACACTAAAGCAAGCTCTATGCAGTACGCCAATCTTGTCTCTTCCGGAAGGAACTGATGACTTCGTGGTATATTGCGATGCTTCAAATCAAGGCCTCAGATGCGTGCTCATGCAGAGAGGGAAAGTCATCGCCTACGCGTCAAGGCAACTTAAAACACACGAAGTTAATTACACTACCCATGACCTTGAATTGGGAGCGGTAGTGTTCGCTTTAAAGATCTGGAGGCACTACCTCTGCGGCACAAAATGTACCATCTTCACCGATCACAAAAGTCTTCAGCATATCCTCAATCAGAAAGAGCTCAACATGCGGCAACGGAGATGGGTTGAACTGCTAAAAGACTACGAGTGCGAGATTCGCTACCACCCGGGTAAGGCCAATGTAGTGGCTGATGCCCTAAGCAGGAAGGAATATTCGGGCCGCCGAGTAAGATCCTTAACCATGACCATCCATTCCCACCTGGCCACGCAAATCAGGGAAGCTCAACTAGAAGCCTTGAAACCCGAGAATGTGGCAGGTGAGGCATTAAGGGGAATGGATAAGAACTTAGAAGTCAAGGATGACGGAACTCGTTATCTTAGTAACCGAATCTGGACACCGAAGTTCGGTGGGATTCGAGACGTGGTCATGAATGAAGCACACAAGACTCGATACTCCATCCATCCAGGGTCAGGCAAGATGTATCTAGACCTCAAAAAGTTATACTGGTGGCCGAATATGAAAGCCGAGATTGCTACTTATGTGGGCAAGTGTCTGACCTGCGCCAAGGTCAAGGTGGAATACCAGAAACCCTCAGGACTACTACAACAGCCTGACATACCGGAATGGAAGTGGGAACGGATAACCATGGACTTCATAACCAAGCTGCCTAAGACTTCGGGCGGGTTTGACACTATATGGGTAATCGTAGACAGATTGACCAAGTCTGCGCACTTCCTGCCAATAAAGGAAACCGACAAGATGGAGAAGTTAACCAGGATATACATCAAGGAGGTTGTGAGACTGCATGGTGTACCAATATCTATTATCTCCGACCAAGATAGTAGATTCACTTCGCGATTTTGGCAGTCCCTGCAGAAATCCTTGGGAACTAGGCTAGACATGAGTACAGCCTACCATCCACAAACCGACGGGCAAAGCGAGCGCACTATACAAACATTAGAAGACATGTTGAGAGCCTGTGTGATAGACTTTGGTAAAGCATGGGATACCCATTTGCCGCTGATTGAATTCTCCTACAATAACAGCTATCACACTAGCATTAAAGTCGCTCCATTCGAAGCTCTCTACGGTCGCAAGTGCAGATCACCCCTATGTTGGGCCGAAGTGGGGGATACTCAGATAACTAGGGGCAAGTCCCCAATAGCACCCTCACTGGTCCTGAAATCATAAGGGAGACCACAGAAAAGATTGTTCAAATCCGAGAAAGGCTGAAGGCCTCCCGAGATCGGCAAAAGAGTTACGCGGACAAGCGACGCAAACCCATAGAATTCCAGGTCGGAGATCGGGTATTATTAAAAGTTTCCCCTTGGAAAGGAATGATACGTTTTGGTAAACGTGGGAAACTAAACCCGAGGTACATTGGACCGTTCGAAATCCTCGCCAGGATTGGTCCTGTGGCGTACAAACTCTGATTACCTCAAGAACTTAATAACATACACCCCACATTTCACGTATCCAACTTAAAGAAGTGTCTGTCTGACGAGACACTTGTAATACCTCTTGACAAGATCGAAGTTAACGAAAATCTCCACTTCGTAGAGGAGCCAGTTGAGATTATGGATCGGGAGGTCAAAAGAACGAAACAAAGTCGTATTCCCATCGTGAAGGTTCGATGGAACGCTAAACGAGGACCTAAGTTCACCTGGGAGCGCGAAGACCAAATGAAACAAAAGTACCCGCATCTTTTCCTAAACTCATAAAGTCCCGGTCAAAGCGTAAATTTCGGGACGAAATTCCCTCTAACGGGGGGATGATGTGACAATAGTCAAATTCGGGTCAAGTCTAAGCCGGACAAGGTCAACGAGTCAAACCGGTCAACTCAATTAAACTTTGTATAATAGGGTTTGTATTATGTAATTTCTGTATAACTCACTATCTTAATGAGAAAACATCACTTGGAAAGTTCGTGTGTTTAAATTTCTTTAACCTTAGTGCTAAACAATAAACAAGAACAATAAAACAATGTTGCATACTCATAGGGAGTGCGTAAGATCCTAAAACATGGCATAACAGGGTTTACGGACCTTGCATTGCGAAGCCGGACACTCACATTCGTCACACACGAAACCGCTCTCAATCGTTTTCACTCTATCTCTTCTTATCGAAAATCTCTCCCAAATCTCTCTAAGTATGTGAAATCTCTCCCAAATATCTCTTTGTATCTGAAATCTCTCCAAGTATGTCAAATCTCTCCCAAATCTCTCTAAGAATATGAAATCTCTCCCAAATATCTCTTCGTATGTGAAATATCTCCAAGTATGTCAAATCTCTCCTAAATATCTCTTTGTATGTGAAATCTCTCCAAGTATGTCAAATCTCTCCCAAATCTCTTTAAGTATGTGAAATCTCTCCCAAATATCTCTTTGTATGTGAAATCTCTCCAAGTATGTCAAATCTCTCCCAAATCTCTCTAAGTATGCGAAATCTCTCCCAAATCTCTCTAAGTATGTGAAATCTCTCCCAAATATCTCTTTGTATGTGAAATCCCTCCAAGTATGTCAAATCTCTCCCAAATCTCTCTAAGTATGTGAAATCTCTCCCAAATATCTCTTTGTATGTGAAATCTCTCCAAGTATGTCAAATTTCTCCCAAATCTCTCTAAGTATGTGAAATCTCTACCAAAATATCTCTTTGTATGTGAAATCTCTCCAAGTATGTGGAATCTCTCTCAAATCTCTCTCGAAATCTCTCCCAACTTTCTATAATCACTTGGGGCATCCCGACCCTCGAATTTGGCGAAAACAGCCCAAAAACGGAAGTCTACGCGAAAAACGGACCCTAGGAACCGAAACCCCTCTTAGGAACCGAAACCCCTCTTAAGAACCGAACCTCCTGATGAAGAGGAACCGAACCGAAAGTACTGTTCACTACTAACCGAACCTCCTGATGAAGAGGAACCGAACCGAAAGTACTGTTCACTACTAACTGAACCTCGCTTAAAAGGAAGAACCGAACCCGAGGGTACTGTTCACTACAGTTCATTCGGTTCTGACTTCCCGCCTCTTATCTCCGGACCGAACCATCACCTTCGCTTCTGACTTCGGACCGAACTCCTCGCCCCTTCGCTTCCCTCGGTTCGCTTCCGACTCAGCACCAACAAGGACCGAACCTCGGCCTAGGACCGAGAGGTCTCGCTGGGAAGCCTTTTTTCTCCCGGTTTTCGATTAAATTCGCGTTTTAAGCCCGTTTTAATTGTTTTAACATGGGATTTTCACCCAAAACTTTATTTTAAAATATAAGACCCCTAAATTAATGATTTAATCATATTTTAAGGATAAAACCTTATCTAAAAGAGAGTAGGTAAAGTACAAAGGTAGAGTGTTGACTTTACCTTATTTTACGACACAAGCAACCCCATACCCACTCAATGATTAACCCACACTCCTCCCCACCATACATTGTCACTTCCTTGTACTTTTTACCCCTCTCACAAGCCATCCCCACGTTCTAGGGCTGGTCACTCAACCTCTCTCCTCATTTTCTTTCAATCACTCTCATTCCACCAAAGATCCAACGCCAACTTTTCTCTCTAATTCAAGATCCCAAGGCTGATCATCAAGTGTTCTTCCACTCTTGGTAAGTGTAATTCATCCTCCTTGTGATTTTTACACTTCATTCTACTCAAATCATTGATAGCTTATACAAACTCCATAACTATGATGCTAGATTCTCAAAAATCTTCAAGGCATCTCCAAGTGTTCTTGAGTTAAACACCTCCATTCTTCAACAATCATCTACTGAAAACACTTAAGGTGAGTTCATACCCCTACATTTTTATGTTTTCTTAAGTTTTTAGGGGGGGAATACAAGTTAAATCACCAAGAACATAACTAAATTTTTCTAACAGCTTTCATCAGAAAAGTTGGACTCCATTCACGGACTGTTTTGGACAACTTAAACATTTTTGTTTGAAAAACTGTTTTAGGTGTAAGTGGTTCCAGTTATTAGCTTTAAAATGACTACTTGCACATCTCCATACGATGTTTCTACAATTTATGGTGATTTTTACAAAACTGCCTATCATTTCAAACATCAATCCGGACCAGTCTGTGATTATGGACTTTTTCACCCAAGTTGGAGGTCATTAAAAATCATGATAAAAATTATGAGTAAACTAGACACATTTTGGTAACTCTCAGAATTTACGGATTTAGTTTTCAACTTCGTATGATTTTTCTATGAATTTTCAAAAACAGTGTAGAAAGGTTGAAAATTTGCTAACAGCTTATAACTTTCATAACACTTTGTATTATGTTGAGCAAAGTGTATAACAATAAGTTCCAAATATTGAATGTGTTTCCTTGTTAGTTTATCATCATAAACTGAAATATAGTTATTCATGATAAGATTATTCATTCATTTAGAACACGTATATTAAGCTATAATGAGCATAGTTTATGGATTCATAGCATTAAAGCATTCATAAAAGAATTCTTATACACTACAAACGTTTTGGATAAACTATAATAGGTATAGTTTATGTATCATTTACTTCTCAAACTTATTTACCAAAGGTTTTCCGTTTAGTTCACGTAAATCTGTTAATGAATAAATTTGTGAGTCATTCCCTTCGGGTTACTTCCAAAGTAACAAAGTCAAAAAGTCCTGTAAATTGTAACCAGAGTCTCTTGTAGGGAGAACGTGATAGTTGTGTATAGATCTATATTGGGTTTGACAAACCCACACCAGAGCTGCTTGCAACAGCTAGACCGGCAGGTCTGTGGTGACAAGTGTCATTTAACGGCGACGCCTGAAGAACGTCGTATTACGAGGCCATCTATGTCAAGTATGGTTATGATAGCTCACATGTGGTATTAACAATCATAAGATTTACGGGTTCTAACTTTAAATTAGCGAGTTATGTCTATTTAGCTCACTGAAATTACTTTAAGTATGGAAAAATACTTATACGCCTTCATATCAAAAAGGGTTTTATGTCGATTTAAAATCACCTCTTACTTCAACAATTACCTACTTTATTGTATACTTTCGGTCTTGGTATTTAAGACTACCCATCATTCATTACGGGATTTTTCTCACATCAGAAAGGGTTTTACGCCGATTTAAAACCACTTTTATATCTTTAAGTATGACAAATAGCTGTTCATTTTCGGTCCTGGTGTTTAGGACTACATAATTTTTTTTAAGGAAAATATCGGATTTTTCTGGAATAACTATACAATTACGAGACAAGTTTTTTTAATTATATACAAAAACTTATGAACTCACCAACCATTGTGTTGACACTTTTTCAAACTACTTGTATTCTCAGGAAATCGTTAAACAGGTAACAAAGTACTTTTGAGGATGGGGCGTTGAGGCGTCAAACTTATCATATTTTGACAACATATTGTAATTGATTTTGAAACATGTAATTCATAAAATGATGTAACTCATTCAATTATATATATGTTGGTTGTGTTTACTTGCATCACTAATGCCATTGTTGTTATGATACTACACATGAAGTCCTCCACCCCCGGACGTTTCCGCCATCCTTGGTTTGGGGGTGTGACAACCTCTCACTAGTCTTACTCGAAAGGAAGCAAAGTTCGAATGGGGTGAAGCCCAAGAAAAAGCTTTCTCGACTTTAAAAGATCTTTTGACTCATGCTCCCATCTTATCACTTCTAGAAGGTGATGATGATTTCTCCGTGTATAGTGATGCTTCAAGATTGGGACTCGGTTGTGTGTTGATGCAACGTGGTAAAATGATAGCCTATGCCACAAGACAACTGAAAGATTATGAAAAGAATTATCCCACCCATGATCTCGAACTCGCTGCAGTGGTATTTGCCCTAAAACTTTGGATACATTATCTTTTTGGTACAAAATGCCAATTGTTTACCGACCACAAGAGCCTCAAGTATATATTCAGTCAGCAAAATCTGAATATGAGACAGCAACGAGCCATGGAGCTGATCAGAGACTATGACTGCAAAATCCTATACCATCTGGAAAGGCTAATGTGGTTGCATATGCACTTAGCAGGAAGGTTTATCATAATAGTATGTGCTATACTATTACTCACACTACGGTGAAGTTCACTATTCTTGATGAACTAGAGAAGTGGCAAGATGAGGCCTTAAATCCTGAAAATGTGAAGAAAGAAGGGATGATACATTATGCTGATGTTTTACCTGATGATCCACGATGATTAAAAGTATTTAAGAATCGGCTATGGATTCCAAAGATTGGTGGATTAAGACATAAGATTTTAGATGAAGCTAATAAGTCTAAACTGTCAATACATCCTGGTACAAGTAAAATGTACTATGATGTAAGAGCTGATTATTGGTGGCCTGGATTAAAGAGAGACATTGGAAGATATGTACAGGAATGCTTAGTATGCTTACAAGTCAAAATAGAGAACCAAAAGCCTTACAGAACTCCAGAAAGTCTTAGTGTTCATGTATGGAAATGGGAAGAGCTGTCGATGGATTTTATTACCAAATTGCCAAAGACTACTAGACATCATGATAGCATTTGGGTAATCGTCGACCGCCTGACTAAGAGTGCACATTTTCTCGCCATGTGTGAAACGACTCCAATGGAGAAATACGCACAAGTATACTTGGATGAAATTGTTGCAAGACATGGTGTGCCACTAAAGATCATTTCCGATCATGATACTCGTTTTACTTCTCATTTTTGGGTGAGTATGCAACGTGAATTGGGATCTCGAGTTGCCCTCAGCACAGCTTATCATCCCCAGACAGACGGTCAGACAGAGAGAACAATCCAAACAGTAGAAGATATGCTTTGTGCATGTGTCTTGGAGTTCGGTGGTAATTTGGATAAATACTTGCCTCTTGTCGAATTTTCTTATAATAACAGTTACCACTCTTCAATCAAAATGCCACCATATGAAGCATTATATGGTTGCAAATGCCGTACACCATTATGTTGGTGTGATGTAGGACAGAAGATCCTTGGAGGCCCTGAAATGATTCAAGACACCACCGACAAGATTCAAATCATACGATAAGGAATGAAAGTGGCCCAAGAACGACAAAAGTCCTATACAGAAAAGAGAATATGACCCATAGAATTCCAAGTGGGTGATTTCGTGATGCTGAAGGTATCCCCATGGAAAGGCCTTATGAGATTTGGGAAGAAAGGAAAGTTGAGTCCTAGATTTGTTGCACCTTTCAAAATCATCCAGAGAATTGGAAAGCAAGCATACCGCTTAGAATTGCCTGAAGATTTGGCAGGTATTCATGATGTGTTTCATGCGAGTTATCTGCGCAAATGCTTGACCATCTACGATGAGACGGTTCCATTATCCGAGGTGAAATTGGATAATAAGTTAAGATATGTCGAAGAGCTTGAAGAGATCGTGAATGAAAGAACAACTAATCTAAATATTAAAGAAATAGAGTTGGTGCTTGTCAAGTGGAAACACCATCGAGGCCCGAATTATACTTGGGAAAATAAGAATGAGATAAGAGCAAAATATCCCCATTTATTTTAATCGATGTAATTTCGGGGACGAAATCCTCAAAAGGAGGAGGTATTTGTAACATACACGTTCTGTTATCGTGTTATGTAATTATTAAAGGTGAATAATATTGAGTGTTGAGTTCTAACAGATAGTTTTTACTATAAATAAAGTAAAACTATGTTTAGAGTCACTCATAAAATATTAGAAGTCTTATAAGATTCCAATTAATAGCCAAATAGTGAAAATTTAGCGAAAATATAAAAATTTGAAATAAGTAAAATTTTATTATTTAAGTTTTTAGATAATTTCGTTATAAACTTGTAGGCGAAAACCTCATCGAAATCCGAGTTATAACGAAGAAGTTATGACCAATCGAAGATCCGCGACAAAACCGGCATGGCGCCGAATGACGTAAAAAGTGAGTTTTTGATAAACTACTTTTTATCCTTGGTAATCTAAATTAAAGTTGTAGTATTCTTTAAACCGAGAAGTTCGATAAAAAGAACGTCAAAATCTAACTTCATATGAGCAAGTTATGATTTTTCTAAGTTTCAGCTTAGCAATAGACAACTAAAAACTCGAATTTTAGATCAAGTGATTTTTAGCCAACACAACCTAAATGAGAATCGAAGGTCTCGTCAATAGTAGAACAACGGTAAAAAGTCTGACGAAAACGGATGTCGGATGAAGAAGTTATGAATTTTTAACGGATTTTCCTGTCCCGGTCTGTTAAAAAAAATAATATTAAGAATAAAGTCAAAATTAGGTGACAATGTTAAAACGAAAGTTGTAGAATATATTCTTGCCTACGCGTGCATATAAAGAACGTCAAAAACGGAGCCCGTATGCGAAAGTTATGGATTTTATAAGTTTTGGGCTCAATTTTCGAGAAATTTCGCATGGATAAGGTCGAATCTCGCATGGATGGTCCGAAATTAGCCACGTCACCTCGTTCGAAGCAGCTGCATCACCGAGTCGTGTCTTGTCCGAGGTGCGGCACGTGTCGCCTTCCGAGCCTCGCTGGCCCCTCGCATGTGAAGCCACCCGGAGCCCCTCGCTGCTGCCATGCGCCTCGCTCCTGCTGCTGCCATCTGTCCCTTCTCGCTTCGTGGCCTTCGCTCCAGCAGCTGCGTGTCTTCGCTACTGACTCCTCCATTCTCAGCCGACCTTCGTACCTCCCCTATAAATAGGAGACCTGCGAGATCTCTCGGGTAAAGTTTAAAAATTGCCATTTTTCACCCCAAATTTCATATTTTTGCTATTTTGACATCCCCCGAAGCCCCGGTATCAATTTTAGCACTCGAAACACGCCCCGAAGTACCCGTGAAGACCGAAAAATTTATCTTTTCGGTTTTGAAGCCCTACCTTCGCAGAGCCCGATTTTCAATTAAGCTCCCGGTTTTCAACATAGAAAGGCATATTTAAAGTCGAAGTGCTGCCCAAATTATTATTTTGACCCCCGGTTAATTCAAGGTGAGTTTAATATATAGGAACAATTGTATGTTGTGTTTTATATGTGCTATGTGATTTTCAGTGTTATTATTCCGAGTTATTTTCTCGTGTTATTTTATTTGCTATTTTTATAGCAAAAGTAATACCTTTGACCATGTGATCAGTGAAAGGACTTAGATTCACATCAGTACTGGTACGTAGCCTCTGGTTATGTAAAGCATGTCTCCGTAAGAGAATGACTTCTATTCTATGGCATTGACAAATGGTTAGATAGGTCTATAAGCCTAAAATCTACCAAGATGTTAATCAGAAATTTTATGTCTTCCCTGCTATTTGGGCCAAAGCTTTATTGATGTGTATCAAGTATGGAAATTGTTATGTCTCATTGAATGATATGGAAAGCTTAACACATGATTCACATATGCCTTTGTTGTTCCTTGTTTCTCTTTGCTTCTACCATATTGAAGTATATATATGACATAACGTTATATTGTATCTATTATTGAACTCACTAAGTGTCACCGCTTACACTATTAATGTTTAATAATTACAGGAGATAAGTAAACAGTATGATCATGCCTTTAATGAGTTAATTTTGCTCTAATGTTGAATATTTAGTTCTCGATAAACTATGAGTTCTCAAAAGATTATATATATATATATATATATATATATATATATATATATATATATATAGGTTTAGGATTACTTGAGACCATAATAATTTTGTGAGACAGTGAGACGCAATCTAAAAATAATTTTAAAAACCAAAATAAAAGGAAAAATCCGAAAAAAAAAATTAATTATTATTTTCGTCATTTTATTTGCCTAAAAAATTACAATTTTTTTTAAAAAATACGTGAAATATTCTAATAGAATATTACACTGTAAATATTCTAATATTATTTTTAGAATATTAGAATATTCTAATATTCTACTAGATTTGTCAGATATGTAAATATTCTAATATTCCACTAGAATATTTCACAAATGTTTCAAAAAAATAGGGTATTTTTTTTTAATTTTTTAATTTTTTCTGGAAAATATAGATGACGAAAATAATATTTAAAAAAAATTCGAAAATTTTCAATTATTTTGCATTTTAAAAAAGTTTTTATCATCAAGAAAATGAATGACTATGATTGCGTCTCTGTTGGGTAGCGTAGCGTAGCAGTTTTGATGTATTGCGTCTATTGGGCTCGGTTTATAGTCCAAGTTTTGTTACTCCGGTTTGGGCCTGTCCAACCGTGAGCTGATAGGGTTTAGTATAAATTAATATGCTTGCATGCATATTAGGTTAACGATTTTAGGTCAACGATCTAGAAGACAATAGCGATTACGATAGATCACAAATTAATACTTCATCGTTCTTGTAAACCCTAAATCCTCTACAGTAGAAGTTCTTTATCGAGCTCTGCTGAGGATTATTGATTAATCATTCAACACTCTTTGATCCATTATTGTGTTCTTGATGTTTACTCGTTTATTATTTTACCTGTTTTAAAGATCTAATCGATCTTCAAGTTAGTTTTTAACTCATCAATTGGTATCAGAGCAGGAGGTTGTGTAAATCATACACTTCTTTTCTGTGAAAAAGGTTTTGATTAGGGTTATTCCGCATTTACTGATATTTATTGAGCTGTCATCCCATAATTGACATAACTCGATATTTATTGTTTTGCCCTAATTTATTACATTACAAGTCTGATCTTTTAACAGGTTATTCGATCAAGCATGGACGAGTCGCAATCCAATCCCATTAATATTTCGAACAACATTGGATCAACAACAAAGATTCCCATCCTATACACCCATGATTATGAAGTCTGGGCACATCACTTTGAAGACTATGTTATAGGATCTGAGGACAATGGATACCTCATCTGGGAAGCAATCATATCTGGACCTTTTTCTCATTCAGCAACTTCAAGGATTATTAAAACTCAAAAGGAGTATAATGATCGTTGGAAAGACGTTAAAGATATTGCTCAACACGAAAAAGATAAATTTCAGTGCAATATCAAAGCATTGAGATTAATCAGATTCGCTCTTCAATCCGATACTTTCAGACTGGTGAGTTCATGCACGACTACAAAAGAAATATGGGACAGGCTAAGAGAATTATACTCTACAGACGAAGATCTTGAACACTCCATTCAAACCTTACTCTTGTCCGAGTTTGGTGAATTCAAGCAGGGAGCCGAAGAGACTGTGACGCAAACGTTCGATCGCTTCAATCATCTTCTTAGCAAGATGATTAAACATGACATTGAAAGGAAGCTAATTGAGCAAAAGGTTACGTTTTTGAACGGTCTCAGATCTGAGTGGAGAGCAGTAGTGTCCACAGTTAAAGCGCATGAGCAATTCAAATCCTGTTCTTTGGCGAAACTGGTGGGCATCCTGAAATCCCAAGAAAAGATCATGTTACAGGAGAAAAATGTGGTTTCAAGCCTGGGTTCGTTGGCCCTCCTGTCCAAAAGCAAAGCAGTGATGGAAGAAGAAGACCTCAACTTGGAGGACTATGACCTCACTTCTGAAGACTATGCTATGATGGTGTCCAACCCCAAGAGGTTCATCAAGAAGAGATTCCCCACAAACAAGAACTGAAATTGGCAGGGGAGTTATAGTTCTGAAAAGGTCGAAGATGAACCGAAGGCAGAAGAATCAAGGAAGGAACCGAAAGCTGAAGGAGATTCGGGAGTGAGCTGCTATTACTATGGGGGAAAGAACCACTATGAAAAAGATTGCGTCCTCAAGAAAATGGCAGAAAAGGATGATGAAAACAATGAAGAAGCTTTGTTGCTAAAAAAGCTGGATGAAGTCAGAAAGAAGAAATCTACTGCTAACCCTTCTATGAATGCTTTAATTGTGCAGGGTTCGGTAGCAGATGATGAGGTCGGTGGCGTGGAGGTCTGGTCAACCGACTCTGAAGATGATGAAGTAAGGAAGCCTTCTCATGGAAAGGCTTATGTGGCGAAATAAGAGAGCAGTGGTGGAAAATGCTTGACGGTGACAGACGTGTCTCAGATGAGGGGATACAACACAGATAGTGGGAACGGAGACGCAAAGGAGCGAGAGGACTTGTGCTTCACAGCAAAACCGCTCAACGTGCAGTTCAACGAGCTTGATGAACTGATCAAGAAGGTACAATCCATTTTCGTTTCATTCAAAGTCCCACAATGCTCATACGAAAAAGAATTAAAAAGTGTTAATTAAAGAATCTCTCATCTAGACAGTAGTTTAAGTCAAACTCGAGTCACCAATTCTAACCTAACTGACCAAATAAGCAGGGTGTCTTCGAAGAGTGAGGAACGGAGGATGTGGATCGAATTGAAGGAGTCGGAGTTAATCAAAACAAAAGATGAAAACATTTATTTGCAAAGAGACAATTTAAAGCTTTTAAAACAGCGAAATGTTTTTTGTTTGATTGCTAAACGTCTTTACACTAATATCACTCAGCTTCATTTGGATTGTGAAATAGGACAAAAGATTCATGGCATGATTTTACCCTTCCTTGAGTTTAAGGAGGATGAAATTGATGTTGAAGCGTATAATTGTGAAAGTGTTATTTCATCTGAAGAAGTTAATCCGACGTATATGTATGGACTGGACAAAATCGAATCTTTCATTAAGTCCAAGGACCATAAGGACATGCTTAAAAACCTTTTGGATGAAAATGATAAACTGAAACTGAGAACCGAAACCATACAAAAATTTGACTCATTGAATGCCAACTTGAGCTCAAAAAATAAAATTGATGTTGAAAATGCATCTGAGCTTAATGAGGACGACAATATGAGTGAAATTTCTGTAGAGGACACAGTTGACTGTTCTGAATTTTTCAAGAGCGAACCCGAAGACCACAAGAATCTCATTTCAGAAAATTCAGTGGAGTTCGCTCGTATGTCCCAACAAAAGTCCCCGATCCTTGCAGAGAAGGCAGTCGTATACCAAAAGGTTAGAACCACTCCAAATCAGGTGTACAAGGTAACAGGCGTAACCGAACATCAGACTGGTGAACTCACGGCCATTGTAAACGAAGACAATGCTGATGGTTGCGATGAGTTCTTCTGGTCAGCTCCCATTGATAATGCTGATGAAACGGTAGGTCTATCTGAAAGGACTTCACGGAAAAGCAAAGGCAGATATGTGCCAGAACCTTTGAATAAGCCTGATAGCTTCGATGTGCCAAGTACTAGTGGTACAAAAGATATTCCTCAAGAAAAAGGAATTCCTGCAAAGGAAGTCACTCCTTCAAGTGAAACTTCATCAGTTCAGAGTGAACCAGCTAAAGAAAAACAAAAACCGAAAGCTAATATCCATCATCAACCGAAGCAGATGAGAAATCAAAAACAACAAAGAAATCAGAGATACAAGAAGAATCTCTCTGAAAGAAAATAGTTTTGGCAATCTCAGAATGCCTATTTCTCACATCAAGATAGGAACTTAAAGTCAGAGAAAAGTCTTGTAGAATCACAAGAGAGCAATAACAACCGAAAGCAGAGGTTCGGTTCAGAAAAAGACTTCAACCGAAAGCAGAAGTTCGGTTCAGAGAAAAACATCAACCGAAAGCAAAGGTTCGGTTCAGAGAATGACTTCAACCGAAAGCAGAGGTTCGGTTCTGAGAACAAAAGAAATCAAAATTCTAGGGTCGGTCCCACTAATGATCAAAAGCAAAAGGGTCACCTAGAATCTCCAGCCAAGAAGTCATCTCAATCTAAGTCCTCTAATTCTTCAAATGCTTCTAATTCCTCTCCACCTCGTTCTAAATCGCATTCTGTTCACTCTCAAAAACCTCAATCATCAACTGAACCGAATGGAAAATCAAAGGTTTCATCAGTTAAACCAGAGTCTAAACCAAAAGCAACAAATCCCAATAAAATTAAAGTTTTCACCATCAAAAAGAAAGATGAAACAACACTAATTAAAAGAACATACCTTGTTGACATCTCTCTTACTATTCCTGTTCCTATGAAAGGCTCACGAGGACCCAAGAAACTTTGGGTTCCTAAATCTGCTTAATTTTTGCAGGTTATCAGTGACGAGCAGTTTGACGAAGAATGGTACATTGATAGTGGCTGCTCGCGTCACATGACAGGAAGGAAGGAAGAGCTAAGAGAATACAGGTCTCTTTCAAACGGTGGAAATCTCAAGTTCGGTAACAACTCCTTCAGCACCATAAAAGGCTATGGAATGATTACAAACGGTGATTTCACGGTACGGAAGGTTGCGTATGTGGAAGGATTACAACACAACCTCATCAATGTATCTCAACTTGTTGGAGGTACCGGTCTCAAAGTTTCATTCGACGATGAGGGCTCTGAAATCATTGAGAAGAAGACGAAAAGAGTTATTCTCAAATCGGAGCGTAAAGGTGAGATGTTTCCCCTGAACCTCAAACCTATCAAAGGAAACCCAGCTATCTGCCTATTATCCAAAGCACAATCTGACGAAAGCTGGTTGTGGCACCGAAGGCTCTCTCATCTCAACTTTAAAGATATCAACAAACTTGTCACTAGAGGTCATGTTCGAGGTCTTCCATTGCTCAAGTACGATAGAGAACATTTGTGTGCTGCATGTGAAATGGGGAAGCAGAGTCGTCAAAGTCATCCATCTATTATGAACACTAAAGTTGTTGAACCACTCGAGTTACTTCATATTGATCTGTGTGGTCCATCATCTATCGAAAGTATCGGTGGTAGCAAGTACATTCTTGTCATTGTTGATGACTTTTCGCGTTTTACATGGGTGTTCTTTCTGAAGCTTAAATCTGAAGTGACTCACAAGCTAAAGGGGTTCATCAAGCAAATTGAAGTACAGCTGAAGAAAGTCATTCGCAACATCAGGAGCGAAAATGGACTGCAATTCAAAAATAAAGAATTCGAAGAATTCCTGGCAGAAAAGGGAATTAGTCACAACTTCTCAGCTCCCTACACACCTCAACAAAACGGGACTGTCGAAAGACGAAACCGGTCTTTGTGTGAAGCGGCCTGAACTATGCTAAGTTTCGCTTCCTTACCTTTATATTTTTGGGTTGCTGCTATTTCTACTGCTTGTCTTACACAGAATAGGTCATATCTTAATAAGCGCTTCACTCTCACTCCTTATGAGATCATCAACAACAGGAAGCCAAATGTCAAGTTTTTCCATGTGTTCGGTTCACGGTGTTTCATCTTCAATTCTAAAGAAAACCGCAACAAGTTTGATGTCAAAGCCGATGAGGGGATATTTCTGGGATATTCTCTAACTTCTAAAGCGTACAGGGTATTAAACAAGCGCTCGAGGAAAATAGAAGAAACTTATTACGTGACCTTTGATGATAACTATGTCAAAAAGCTAAAGGCCAACGAAGACAAAGCTGGAGAATTTTTTCCTCAAACTGGCCAAGTCACCGCCTCTATCGCAAACCCCTTTGAGAAGTTCGTTGAGTTATTTGATGAACCAAAGAAGGTAACTCTCTCAGAAGCCAACGCAGCTGACAACAAGGTAGATCATCTGACGCACCTTATCGATGATGCTGCAAAGAGAATGAATGAAGGAGGATCAAGTTCTGACGACCCTCCACAACACAATGCTTCAGTCGAGGGGGAGGATCCACCATCATCATCACAGCCGAGCTCACATGTTGAGGGGGAGAACAACTCTCAAGCTGCTCCCGAACGCACTTTATCAACCGAAAGTACCACACCAACCGAAAGTGCCTCATCACCCAAAGGTGCATCAACACCCGAAAGCTCAGCACCAGCAGAAACCTCTGTAGCACAAGATACTCAAGACATTCCTGAAAGCTTATCTATCGAGGGGGAGGATGCCAATATGCTTTATGACGATGAAAGTCCATCCGAACCAGAAGAGATGATAAACACTGAATTGGATCCATCCTTTGATCCAAACTACCCTCCTCTCATCAAATGGACCAGAGATCATCCTGTCACTCAAGTCGTTGGGGATGTATCTGAAAAGGTTCTGACCCGATCACAACTCAAGGCAAAACAAACTTCCTTGTTTTCACAAGTAGAATTCTGTATGTTCAACTCCTTCGTCTCAAAAGTTGAACCAAAGACAGTTAACACTGCTCTTGATCACTCTGATTGGGTTCAAGCTATGCAAGACGAACTGAATGAATTCGAAAGGAACAAAGTTTGGCGACTTATTCCAACTCCTCCAGATGCCTCGGTTGTTGGTCTCAAATGGGTCTCCAGGAATAAAATGGACAAAGAAGGGAACGTGATACGAAACAAAGCACGTCTGGTAGTAAAAGGATACTGTCAGGAGGAAGGAATTGACTATGAAGAGACTTTTGCTCCTGTAGCTAGGCTGGAATCGGTCAGAATCTTTCTTGCCTATGCTGCACACAAAAATTTTGAAGTCTTCCAAATGGACGTCAAGTGTGCATTTCTCAATGGAGAACTCGAAGAAACAGTGTACGTGGAGCAACCTCCTGTATTCGTAAACGAAAGGTATCCTAATCATTGTTATATTTTGGACAAAGCCGTGTATGGACTGAAACAAGCTCCGAGAGCCTGGTATGAAATGCTGACAAAGTTTTTAAAGATGTCCAAATTCAAGCAAGGTTCGGTTGACCCAACCTTTTTTCGTAAGAAGGAAGGTAACCACCTTATGATTGTTCAAATTTACGTCGATGATATCATCTTTGGCTCTACGAATCCCAGCTTAACGGCTGAATTCAGAAAGCTGATGGAGACTAAATTTGAAATGAGCTCAATGGGTCCGATTAACTTTTTCCTTGGTTTAAATATTAGACAGGGACCCGAAGGCATCTTTATCAATCAAGAAGCTTACACGAAGACTCTTCTAGAAAAATTTGGCATGATGGGAGATTCAAAGGTCAAAGTTCCAATGGCGTTCGGCACCAAGCTCACTCCATCCTTGGATAAACCGGCAGTTGATATTACACTTTATCGCCAGATGATCGGTTCTCTGATGTATCTTACTGCTAGCAGGCCTGACATAATGTTCTCTGTTTACTTTTGTGCTAGATTTCAGGCGAACCCACGCGAACCTCACATGCTTGCAGTGAAGAACATTCTACGGTATCTCAAGCGAACTACCTCTTTAGGTCTATGGTATCCATCCAACTCAGGCTTCTTCGTTCAAGCCTACTTAGATGCAGACCTTGGAGGTTGTGGACTAGACAGGAAAAGCACCACTGGAGGCTGCCAATTCCTTGACGGGAAGTTGGTTAGCTGGCAATCAAAGAAACAAACGTGTGTGTCTTTATCTACAGCTGAAGTAGAATACATTGCAGCTGCATCCTGTACTTCTCAAGTGATTTGGATCCAGAGTCAACTCAGAGACTATGGACTCAATATGAAAAAGATCCCACTATATTGCGACCCTAAAAGTGCAATTAGGATTTGTCATAACCCAGTGCAACACTCCAAGACTAAGTACATAGCACTGAGGTATCACTTCATTAAAGATCATGTGGAACATGGAAACGTTGAAATTCACTTTGTTAGAACCACTGATCAACTGGCTGATGTCTTCACCAAAGCCCTTCCTGAAGCGTCGTTCAACAAAATTCTACAAGGGCTAGGTATGATGGAATCAGAGTCAGTACCACAAACTACCTCTCAAACTCAACCGCAAGAAGCGAAATAGACCGAACGTTCGGGTTCGGTTGAATACTCTGCCTTTCGCTCATCAACTAAAGGTAGTTTTCTTGGTTGTAAATTACATGTACAATTGTTTTACAAACTTGTTTATCTTATTGTCAAAAGCATTTCCTTTTTGAATGTCTAAGTTCATTGGTTTTCCAAAATTTTTCAAAACCGAAACCAACCGAACGCTCGGGTTCGGTTTTTCCAAAATTTTTCAAAACTGAAACCAACCGAACGCTCGGGTTCGGTTTTCCAAAATTTTTCAAAACCGAAATCAACCGAACGCAAAATTTTTCAAAACCGAAACCAACCGAACGCTCGGGTTCGGTTTTCCAAAATTTTTCAAAACCGAAACCAACCGAACGCTCGGGTTCGGTTTTTCAAAATTTTTCAAAACCGAAATCAACCGAACGCTCGGGTTCGGTTCCAAAGTTTTTTTTATTTTTTTCTTTTTCAGTCTTATTTTTTTATTATTTTTATTTATAATTTTTTTTAATAACAAAAACTCCAAAAATATTTCTTTTAATATCAAAAACTCCAAAAATATTTTGTTCTTTATTTTTTTTACTTTATTTGTGTGGGGAAATGGTTGCATTAGTTAAGTGTCCCTAGAAGCATGCTGCTGTATGTGCCCAAAGCCTCATCAGATTCTGAATAATAGCCTTAATGACTTGGTATATACAAACCTTGTCTTCCTAATTCGGCTATCACATTTATTCTAATCGTGAGCTACCTAACTCTCTTCTCACATGAGATAAGAGTTTTCTGCTTGGTCCTATTTTTCACAGCAGAGGTACTTTGATTTCTTACACCATCTCTATTGCATTTCTCCATTAAATTCGTTTCACAAACGTAACCCTTGAGACTCACAAAAATTACCACTGAGGTTTATGGTTACTCAAAAACTGCGTTTATGATCTTAGTTTCGTGCCACTACGAGCTGAGTGAAACCCAAAATTCAATACCCAATCTGAATTGATGGTGAACAATTAATTTGCTCTAGTTTTCACTAATGAATTGACGGACGTATCTTTATGAAGTCTCAAAATTTTCTTTCGTGTGATTCCTATGAAATTGTTAATAACCATAACATTTCTTCCCTTGGGATCCAGTTTTTATTTTTTGTTGAGATTTTATATTTACCAGCCACTTTAAAATTATTTCAAACCTACTTGTTCAATAGACTACACCGGTCTCACAAGTACTTTGTTCACTTTCTATCTTATTTCAAGATTAGGACTGTTGACTCAAAGCTAAGCCACCCTAAAAAGCTTAATTAAAAGAAGCCTTTCAACACTTCTTAAAAGGTGTTTGATCGTTATTCAACGGAAAACCACATTTACACTTTAAGGTCTCTCTAGACTTTGAAGGAAGAGATTCGTGCCCGGGATCATTTGTTTCGTGTCTTTATTGACATCACAATTTTTCCTAAAAAGATTTGTTTTATTTCTTTTTCTTTTACACCCTTAGCACGAAAATATTTGATTTTCCAAAATTATGGTTCTAATAATTACAGGCTTTTTCATTGGATTGGTGGTTAATTATAAGTTGTGGTTAATTTTCATCCACGTGGGCATATTATTCAAAAGATGTCGTTACAGGGATAAGACGAAGAGTTGATGATTCAGGTGGGAGTCTAATTGATTTGATTTCAAACGGCAGTAAAAAGGGAATGCGTGCAAATTTGAAACGTCTAATCTCCAAATGCCGTCGCAGACGTGTGTGCGAATTTGAAACGGTTCTTCTCTAAAAAGCACTGAAAGGGCGCGTGTGAATCTGAATCGATTTCTATCCAACCGGCGCTTGATGGGAGGCGTGTTCTAAGGAATCTGACACTCTCTCTCATGCGTGATCATCGCTTACCTTAACTGTCACGCATCAGTCAAATTCCAGGAAAACCCTTCGTATTTCGATAGAAGATTTGGGAAGATTTTTCTCTCTCCTTAAACCCCAGTATAAAAGGCGACATCATCTACCATTTACCTCTTTACTGCAATCAAGAATCCCAGAGCGCAAGAATTCCCTGAACCCTAACTGTTCATCATCTTCTTCACTCTCTTCAACAATGGCAGATTCATCCTCTGTGCACGCTACTTCCCACATTCTTCCCATTCGCCCTCAAAAATGCCTCATTATCGATTTAACCCCTCATGTCTATGATTCCTACATGTTTGCCATCATTGAATGTTTGAAGTATTCGCCAATTGCTCCTTCACTATCAAGGGTGGAATCAGTGCCCATGGAGTTCCTGTCGCAGATCTATGCGACTGCTCATTACGACAAAGTGGTCGATAGGATCTTCTTTGACGTTTCTCATCATAAAACGTCTATCTCCAAGCAACGCTTTTGCTCTCTGTTAGGGTTTGAAGCTGATCCAACGAGGTTTAATCCAAAGACAATTCCCATGGGGCACCTGTTCAATATGTTCTACAATATGGGTTACACGGAGGTGCTTACTTCCGTCGCCAAGTTCAAGAAGTCATGCTTGCCGCCACAGTGGAACGGGATGTTCACTGTGCTATTCAAAGGTCTCTCTGAAAGAAGCTCTGGTTCAGATGGTTCCAGTCGACTGTTCCTGTCCATCTTGTATGGTGTTTACAACGGCATTAATGTCGACTATGGGTTTGTTCTCTGGCAACAACTCATCCAAAGTTTATCTTCTTCTTCACGGCATTCAGAGGTGTCGTATGCTAGGTTTTGGACCTTGATCACGAAGTGGGGGATAGACAAGTACAATGTCCCCACTGTCGCCGGCGCACCGATGTCTTCGATTGGTACCTTTCATACCACGAAGATCATCGTCTCAGATTCTTCAAAATTCCCATTCAATGGTTCCATTCCGGAAACCATGTACGTTGGTGTTCCAGCTGACAGCAGGATCATCCGGACCTACAAAGATTTCAAGCGGTCTGGTCCGAGGGATCTCACGCCGGAGATATTGAAATCAATTCACGATGCCGATAAGCCTGTTCCTAGAGGCAAGAAGGCAGACAAAGGGAAACAGGTGGCCAAAGGGGCTAAAGGCCTTTCTCCTAGGAAGAGGAAACTCACTAAATCTGCTCAGTCCCCGCAGCAGAAGAGGCGAAAGACACAACCAAAGCGAAAGTTGATTATCGCTTCCTCTTCAAGTGAGTCGGAGGGTGAGAGTTCGGATTCTGACGACTCTCCAAGAGGCAACACACCTCCAAGGGGCAACACACCACCCAGATCACCTACCCCCGAAATGCAAATCCATACTTCTCCAATTCCCTCTCCTACTCAAACAATTCCTACTTCCATTCCCACCATAAACCCCTTTACCCACATTCCAAACACCTCAATCCCTATGCCACCACCTATTTTCACTGATGCTACAACAACATCCACTGCAAAGGTTACAACCAACGTATCTGATACAGGGGTTCATACCGATGCAACCGAACTACCACCAGCAACCGAAACCCAAAAAGCACCCGAACCTACCCCTACTCAAAAACAAACCGAACCTACACCTACACCCGAAACCACCCAACCTGAACCTACTCATACCACTACACCCCAAGCTTCACCACCACCACCATCTCCCGGTCATGCCTCTGACGGAGATAACCCTTTCCTTGGCGGGGAAAACATGACATTTGATTCGTTCTATTACAGTCCGTTTCAAGTCCAGAGTGACGATGACGATGACGCCCCGGTCACAAAGAAGCATCTTAAGGAGCTACATGACAAGGTCGACTTGCTCATTGCTTCTTCTTCCACCTCTCAATCATCCCTCTCTGAAGCCGCTCTTCAGAAGATTGTTGATGTCTTCTCAAGGGCTCAGCAAGATTCGGTCGCTTCTGTAACCGCCGCCATTGATGCCTCAACGAAAGCCTGTGAGGCAGCGACCGAAAAAGTCGATAAACTATTCTCTAATGCCTCTACCCTGTTAAAGTCCTTACAGGAGAGTGCAGATGCCACCAAGACTACGTTGGAACCAATTGTTCAACAGTTGGCCACGTTTGTCTCTATAGAGTTGAAGTCCTTTGCCACATTTTGTCAATCTCTGACAGACGACAACTCTGCCCTCCGTGCCTCTATTGACGAGCGCCTCTCTAAACTCCAAGAGGATTTGGCTGCTGAGAACTCATTGATGGATGTTTTGGCAAAGAAGACCACAGCCCTAAAGGTCAAGAGTGCTCAACTCTCCAATTCTCAACAACAGATTGACACTCTTCGGTCCGAAAGGGAGGTCATCAAGACGTGTGTTTCGGATGTCCACTCAGCAATATCTAACATCCTTGAAGCACATGATCCGATACTCAATCATTTTGTGAGGGGTACCCTTGCAGAGAAGCTCGCTCCTACCCTAGACCTCTTAAGCAAAATTGAAGGGCTACCCGATTTCGTGTCCATTCCGAAACAAGGGGGAGAAAAGGAGTCTGCACCTCAACCACCTCATTCCTCAAAGGCAACTCACACCACCGAACCTCCTCCTGTAGGCCAAGCCTTCGGTTCGGGTGTGAAAGACAAAGGCAAGAAGATTGTTGAGGAAGAAGAGGAAGATGATCAAGAAACCATTGCCGACTTGTTAAAACGCAAGAGTCGACGCAATGATACAGATGAAAATGATCGTGTGGCAAGAGAAGCTGAAGAAGCTGAACGCAAAAAGAAAGAAGCCCACGATCTTCTCGAGAGTAGGAAAACTCTTTTTCCTGCTTGGACTCGAGAAAGGATGATAAAGGAGGCAATCGACACCCCGAGCATCTTGTGGCTTGAACCAGTTATCTCTTTTGACTGTTACAATTCTGTCGACTCTCAGTTCGACATGCCACTTACCCGAAATGCGTTCATCTTTCACGCCTTCGCCAACGTTGCTGAGTTCCCTCATCCTCATCCAGACGTTGATCGGGAATTGATTGAATTCTATCTGAAGGCTGCTCAACCCCAATATCAAACCTGGAGCGCTCAGAAGATCATCAACGTTTGGGTCTTGAAACCGTACACTGTTGGGAAGTTTATCAATGTTCGGTTCAAGGTGCTTAAGGGATCTGCAAAAACCGAACATGCCATTTCTTTAGCAGATCTACCGAACCTCAATCCTCATGATTGGATTGTTCTGCACAACATCCTTTTGACCAACGAAGCTGAATATGGTCCGATCATTGACCATCTGAAGAGGATGTTGGTGTGCTATATCATGGAGGTCGCACTGATGGATCAGGAGATTGCAACCGTCTTCAAGAAGAAACCGAAGGTCTCTCCTGTTGGCTTGGCCAGTGATCTAAACCAGATGAAGATGGGAAAAATTGACCCGAGGCGAAACTCAGTCATGTTCACTAGGAGTGAAGGACAGAAATGTCTCTTTGCCTTAGCTGATAAACATCTTTATACCACTGCTTGTCTAGAGCATGTGCTGGGGATCATCCACAGATGCAAAGAAAATATAGCGGATGATATCAAGTATTTTGACGACATGATACAATGGTACATTCGGTTCAGACAGACAATTCTCGCGCTCATTTCACGTCTGTTTGAAACTGTAAAGAAGAAGGTTCCCGCTGCTGGCCCAAGCAAGAAGTACTGATCTCGCTCCAATTTGACGCAAAGGGGGAGATTGTTGGGTAGCATAGCGTAGCAGTTTTGATGTATTGCGTCTATTGGGATCGGTTTATAGTCCAAGTTTTGTTACTCCGGTTTGGGCCTGTCCAACCGTGAGCTGATAGGGTTTAGTATAAATTAATGTGCTTGCATGCATATTAGGTTAACGATTTTAGGTCAACGATCTAGAAGACAATAGCGATTACGATAGATCACATATTATTACTTCATCATTCTTGTAAACCCTAAATCCTCTACAGTAGAAGTTCTTTATCGAGCTCTGCTGAGGATTATTGATTAATCATTCGACACTCTTTGATCCATTATTGTGTTCTTGCTGTTTACTCGTTTATTATTTTACCTGTTTTAAAGATCTAATCGATCTTCAAGTTAGTTTTTAACTCATCAGTCTCCCTTGTCTCACAAAAATATAGTGGTCTTACATAAACCTAATCGTATGTATGTATATATATATATATATATATATATATATATATATATATATATATATATATATATATATATATAGGGTTGAAATCGGTTGAGAACTCAAAGTTACCCGAGAACCTAACAAATAAATGTGGAGCGTTGGATCAAAAGTAATTCGTTAAGGACATGATCGTCATCTTACCAATCTCATTTAATATTGAATTTTTTGTGTTATTTAATATATTAATATAAATGTTTAAAAATTTACATCTTAAATCAAATTTTCAGATTTTGTTTAAAAATTGTATTTTTTTTTTGTTTTTTTAAATGCAGATTTTTTAATTTTTTTATAGAAAACATGTATTTTTAAAAAGAAAAAAGAAAAAAACTATATATTTTTTTTAAAAACTGCGATTTAAAAAAAAAACTGCATTTTTTTTTCAAAAAAACTGCAATTTTTGTAAAGAAAAGTGAATTTAAAAAAAAAAACTGTAATTACTTTAAAAAAAACTATATTTTTTAATAAAAACACTGGAAGTTTTTAAAGAAAGTTATATTTTTTTCAAAAAAAACTGCATATTTAAAAAAAACTGCGTTTAAAAAAAAATAAGTACTTATATGCATAGTTTTTCTAATGCATATATTCATATTTTTTATACTATAAAATTAATAATTAAATCGTAAAAATAATCATTTTTATTTACCAATATATAAACACAATATTACAAGTATTTTGTTTGCTACAAAATAAAATATAAAAAACAAAAAATGCTACAAAATTTCAATGAGGTTTAACTTCTTCGTGTCAATATTTCCATATTTTCTTCAATTTATCACTTTTTACTTCTTCAATATTTTCCATAAATTATTCAAAATATACAAGAAAATTAAAAAATTTGTATTAGTGCAAGAACACTCTAAAAAATACACTTGTATATATCTTGTAAGATTCAAATGTGATTCATATGTGAATTACATGTGAATCACATGTAACTCTTATATGATTCACTTGTGATCTATATGTGAATCACATGAAATTCTTATGTGAATCACTTGTGATTCATATTTAACTCATATGGGATTCACTTGTGATTTACATGTGATTTTATATGTGAATTAGATATGATGCATATGTGAATCACTTGTGATTTACATGTTAATCACTTGTGATTTATATGTGAATCACTTGTGATTTATATGTGAATCACTTGTAATTTATATGTAATTCAAATCTGAATCACTTATGATTTACATGTGAATCACATGTGATCCATATGTAAATTACATGTTATTTACATGTGAATAACATGTAATTCATATGTGATTCACTTGTGATTTACATGTGATCTATATGTGAGTTACATGTGATTTCTTTTCTATAACGATATGAGATTTGTTGAATTCCAAAACACAAATTCCAAAATAGAATACTATAGAAGCAGATGGTGACTATTAGTGCACTATATATTTAGTTTATGTCAAAAAATAATTTAAATATTAGAATGTTTGTAAAGATTTTGCACTTTTTTAAATAAAAAGATTATAATAATAATATTCATGTACCTTTTGTGTTGCTAACTTTAATTGTTTTTCACTCTTGGCTCATGTACAAACCTAAATGGGAAATAACAAGATACTTTGAATATAATGATATTTTCTTGATAATAAAATATAAATTTAGAATATAAACTTACCAACATCTAATACTTCTCCTGTTACATCAGTAGCTATTGTAACAAAGACATATACATTTTTAGATTTTGAAATCATATGTTCTGAGATAAGGTGTTTGTGTAATTTGCAAAAACAATTATAACATGATTGATTTAACTACATACATACATACCTGGTATCTAAGGGAATTTGAGTGGTAAAAAGGGACGTAACATGCCTTTTTGTATCTTCCAATCAAATGGATTTAGGCTAGTTGCCTACAATTTTAATAGAAGTTCACCTTTAGTTGCCTTAGGAATAGGAACTTCAAAAGGCTAAAAAAACAAAAGGAAGACTGCATCAACATACTTTCAGAAGGTTCATATTTTGCAGTCATCTGAAGCAAATGTAACTTTCACTTCATCGGATATCTATGGTTTCATAAGTCATAATCAATCAACACAACACTCTATATTGCAAATGGTAACGACGATTTAGTAAATTGATTAAAAAACAATGAACAAAAACCAAAATAGTATAATTTGGTTGATTATATGAGATTTAAAACACTATTATCCTTTGTCATGTATGAATGAAATAGCATATGAAGAAGAGAAATCCAACACAAACAGATTGATGATTAAACACTAGAAATTGATCGATTATATGAGATTTTGAGCACCTATCATATTCCATTATCTGATGAAGGCGACAATGACACCATCGTCCGGCTCTGCTGGAGATCATTTTCAGTGTGACGTGACTAAGAGTAATTCGTTGATCCACCACCGAATGATTAATCGTAAGTGATAAGATTGGTTACGCAGAAAGAGGAAGTTGGATTCATATTAGCATCTGAGTTGAACAAAGCTTTGTAAGAAGGTTTTTTCTATGAACTATGAAAATCGATGAAACTAGGAGAATGTGCTTACATATCTAGTATTATATATGCTGACAGAAGAGAAAAGAGACTCAAACCTACAATTTCGAGACGTTAGGGCTCAGAGCAGTCTTCCAGTCTTCTTACGACTTCCGATTGGTGGTAGCGCTACGATGTCGGATGGGTTAGGGTCATTTGTCTTTGTGGTCGTTATCCTCCATTGAAGCGACAACGAAATGATGCGAGGAAGCACTCACCGATTGATGAACAACGGCCATGAAAACTGAATCAATTGTTGACCTGCATCTGAAAAGATGAAGACGTATGTATTTGTGTGCGTGAGAGAGAGCGAGTGTGTGAGATTTGTTGCTCGGTTTTTCAACTTATTTACAAAATGTCATCTTTAATCACAACCTTCAGTTTTTTTGATCTAACGCTCCACCTTTAATTCTCTGGTTTTCGAAAAACTATGAGTTTTTAAATAATACTTTCTCTCTCTCTCTCTCTCTGTATATATATATATATATATATATATATATATATATATATATATGCGGTTTTTATGATAAAAATAAGACCTAAAAATATATAAATAAAAAGACTCAGAGATTTTTTATTATTAATTATATGATATATACAAGTCTATCATAAAAGAACATAAAAGAAGACAAATATATAAATAAGATTTGTTTCCTATTTTCTTAATTTTTTTTATTTTTTATTAATTATTTGTCTATACTTATGCTGTTTTATTATTATTTTTTTAATTTTAAATATTAGTGTTGCTTACCGTTATTTTTGTTATATGAAATTCTTTCTGGTTCCATCCTACCAAATTAGCATGTCCGTAAAAAAAAATGGTAACCGACTAACCTTAATGGTTTGGCTCAACCGATTGACTCAAATCCATTTATGGGGCTCCAAATTCAGATCTTTCTAATTTTTGAGTATTTTGGTTTTCTATTTTCTTATGTAGTCTACACTAGGTGTAACACCCGTGTATTACACGGGTTTTATTAAAAATAAAAATTTAATATGAATATTCAAACATTAAATTTAATATCAATATTTAATATCAATATTAATTTTAGAGCTTTTATTAATTATGACATTTATTACATTATAATATATTATTCTTTTTCAAGGAAGCATTTATTTCTCTCAATATTGTAACTGAAATTAGTTATGATATGTGAATAAATTAGAAAATTACATGTGGAAATAAATAAATTCTAAAAATCTATTAAAATGTCATGTGTCCAAATAAATGAGGTAATGACATGTGACAGAAAATGGATTTTATTTATTAGTATAGATTATGTTCTGCAGCGAAATTTTATAAAATTTTAGATTCTATGTTAAAAAAAAAAAATCGAACAATGAAAAAATAACATCATTCATTTTTAAAACTTTTATCTTAAATAAAAAATTCATACTTCAAATAGATTTTAAGAGGTTTTATAAACTTTAACTTTTCAACTTTTGTATTATATGTATCTTTACATCTTTTAAAAATTTACTTACTTTTTAAAACCCTTTTATACAAATAAAATCTAGCTTTCAGTAAACATGACTTAATCATTCACAATCAATTTATCGATCACTGTATCTAAGGTAGTGAATTTCAGCTTTTATATGATCAACTTTAGGTTTGAACTATTAATACAAAAAAAAATGTTATATAAACGACTTTTCTGTTATCCAAATACGTACGCAATAGGTTTTTTGTATCCATCTTTAAGTCAAAAAAACATACATAATTTAATAAATGAGATCTAGAAACTCTTAATTTCAATGAAGGCTGACATAGTGTGTGGCATGCCTTCCAGAAACCAAAAAAGTTCAATTCAAATGCCATAAATCTCAATCCGTTTGCATCATCTGATTGTCGACTAGTTGAATTAATTTAAAAAATAATAGTATATAATTAGGTCGCTCTATTTTTGACATTGTTATTATCCAGCTCAATTTATAGATTTGGAAAATTAACTAGTGTGATCATATGGCAATTTAATGAATATATATATATATATATATATATATATATATATATATATATATATATATATATATATATATATATATATATATATATATATATATATACCCTAATAAATAAAAATGATTTTGTCACATGTCTTTTTCTCATTCAATTTGCCATATGTCATTTTGTCATAATTTAGAGATATATTTATTTTCCACTTGTCATTTATTTCATTTTTCATTTCTAATATATTATTAATTAGTTTCCATAAATTAAACCTACCATAATGATATTAATTTCAAATTTTAAATTTTAAATTTCAATTTGAATTTCAAATAAATTTACAGTTTAAACCTTTGTGTTTAACATTTTGTTATAATTAACCTGTTTAGTATACGAGTCTGATAACTAAATAATAATTTTAATTTATTTATTTTTTGCATGTTTTTTTTTCTCATAACTTTTTTTTTATTTCAAATTTCAAATTCAAATAAACTTCTCATTTAATCGTTTCTATTTAACATTTTGTTTTAATAACCCGTATAATATACGGGTTTCACAACTAGTATATATATATATATATATATATATATATATATATATATATATCATATCAGTCATACATGCACACAATAGATAGTGAAAACATTTGAACCTAACTCTCTCTCTCTCTCTCTCTCTATATATATATATATATATATATATATATATATATATATATATAGAGAGAGAGAGAGAGAGACAGAGAGAGAGAGAGAGAAAGAGAGAGAATTAGGTTCAAATGTTTTCACTATCTATTGTGTGCATTTATGACTGATTCTGGACCAATCATTTTAGTTATTTTAAGAAAGTAATTAATACATATTAAATGATGAAGATGTAATTAATATTCATTATATCTTCAACATGTAATATGCATTAATTACTTCCTTAAAATAAGTAAAATAATTGGTCCAGAATCAGTCATACATGCACACATTAGATAGTGAAAACAAAATAACCTAGCACTGTATATATATATATATATATATATATATATATATATATATAGGGTTAGGTTATTTTGTTTTTTACATTTATTGTGTGCTAGAATGCATCAATAGAAATTTAGTAAATTAAATAATTATAGATATTAAATGATTTCCATAATTATATGTATATATTAAACGATATCCATAATTATAATTCTCTTTTTATGGAAACTAATTAAATCCGTCGTTAATGCTAGCAATAACATTCTTTCAGAATGAATTTGCATCTAGATTTTTATATATGAGTTTGTACTTTGTTTGAAGACTCAATCACTTAAAATACAATAAAGTTGTATGGAACATGAAGAACGAGAGTGTATTCTACTAGAATACACTCTCATTCTGCTGCAATACACTCTCATTCTTCTAGATATGAATTTATTCTGAAATAATATTATTGTTGACATTAATGACGAATTTAAATAGTTTCCATAAAAATGAGTTATAAGTATGGATAGCATTTAATATACATATATTAATACTAAATTCCTATTGGTGCATTTTAACACACAATATATGTGAAAAACATTTGAAACTATATATATATATATATATATATATATATATATATATATATATATATATATATATATATATATATATATATATATATATATGGGATGGTTCCATTGAGATTAAAAAAAAACAGAGACCTTGAAATTCAAGCTGAACCATATATTTCTCATTTTTCGTTCTAACATTCAGACAGCAACAATGTATGCGTTATCATAAATGATTATTCATATATGTTTGTTGACAAACAGGGTAATCATATATGATTATTATAGTTGGTGGCAAAAAAATTATTGTGACAGAGGTGGCGATGATATAAATGACGAAGGTGACAAATGTGGAGTCGGCGGGTGTCAGAGGTGGTGATAGTGGTGGTGTCAGTAGCAGTTGTGGTGGTGGGGATGGCGGCGGAGGAGAATGGAACGGGCTACGCTATATAATCATTTGTGATTATAACAGGCCAGTCGCGTCGGTACGTCAGAGGGTTAGAGTGGCCGACTTGAAATATGTGGCTAAGGTTGAATTTCAAGATCTGTATTTTATTTTTAATCTCAACGGAACGTACTTATCTCTATCTCTCTCTCTCTCTCTCTCTCACTCTGTGTGTGTTTATATATATATATATATATATATATATATATATATATATATATATTGTAAAAATCGTTCGAAAGTAGCTCGACGGTCGACTGTTGTTAATGGATTAATAAGTCATGACCAGGGATTAATGAATTTTTTTAACTTTGTTGACTTTTTTTTGACCTTTTTAATTTTTTTGACCGATTAATCCCGTCAAGACCGATTAACCCACCAAACCCGATTAATCATAAATTTCCGATCAATACCTTAATCTTCGACGGTTGAACAACGCCAAACGAATAATCGACGACTAATAGCCGATTAATCCGGATTTCTGCAACCATGAAATATATATATATATATATATATATATATATATATATATATATATATATATATATATACACTATAAATACATGAAATATTCTAATAAAATATTATACTGTAAATATTATAATGTGATTTTAGAATGTTAGAATATTCTAATATTCTACTAGAATATTTCACAGATATTTCAAAAACAATAACAGTAATTATTTATTTATTTTGGAAAATATAGATGATGAAAATAATATTAAAAAAAATTCGAAAATTTTCAATTATTTTACATTTTAAAAATGTTTTTTTATTTACAAAATGAGTGGCTAGAATTGCGTCTCTCCGTCTCGCAAAATATACTGGTTTCACATGAAGCTAACCCTATATATATATATATATATATATATATATATATATATATATATATATATATATTGTTTACCATACATATATACCCTAGTTATGGTTAATTTGAATATTGGATATTTTGGTAGAGTGATGATTAGGTACACTGCATATCCATATACTTGACCAACATTACTTCTAGGTACTATGTTTTCCTAAGAAATTGGTCATTATAACGTCTAGGTAATATCTCTTTCTAGATTATCGGACATCCTAACTCTTAGGCATAATATCATTGCTTGCAACTAGGTATAGTATCTATAACTACATTATCCTCTGGTTTCATGCTCTTTATAATGATTGATATATATGGATATAAATATATTTCGATTAAGCAGTTTTACAAGTATGTATCCCCTTTCATAAAACTTTTAAAATAGTAAAATGAGGTCATGAACTCACTCTAGTAGCGTAAGTAGAAGCATCAATGCTACTACACCTGAAGCTTCACACCATTAGGAGGACTTCCAAAATACCTTGAGAGATAGAGAGAAAATGTTTTGTGTGTCTAGAAATTAGAAAGTGATCACCTCTATTTGTTGTGGTCGTGTGCGTGGCGCACTTCACGTGCGATGTGCACTCGACTCGTGGCTCCATCCAGAGTTTGCCATGCGTCACACTTCTGATGGTCCATGTCTCTCTAATCTCGACGAATATGAGTGTCAGACGTGCGCGTCGAGCATGGCATGCTCCTCTAAATCTTTTATTAAAATTTATATCTTACTTATATGAATCTTGTTTCTTACAGTCTTTATATATTTGTATAGCTCTCTGCTAGTACTACAACTTTCCTTAAGGTTACGTTGCCAAACTTGAACTTTTATTTTTAGCCTATATTTTATATTTTTCTAAAAATTTTATCTTCATCATAAGAACTCCATTTTTTACCTTTTTCTTTTAAAAGTTTTTATATCTCGAAGTATTACGATTTTCCATTTAGCGACGTTAGTGAAAGCTCAACCGATTTTTTTCTATCATTTTGACGTTAATAGCGTTGTTAACACAGTTGATTTTTACTTTTTATAAAATCATAAATCCTCCAATCGGAGTCAGATTTTTAGAACTCTTATATCTCTGGGATCACTTTGTTGTGTACTTTCCAAGTACACTGGCCATTATTTAAGCGGTGTAACTTTTTGCTCACTCAATTTTTACCTTAACTGATTATATTTTTTCCTGAAATATGAAAAGCTCTATTATCATCATTTGTCGATGCTAATCTCTAATGTCGGTTGATTGCGAAAATTTACCAATCGTCACAAAAATGATTCTACCCTAAGCCCACAACCAGACAAGGAATGAGAAATAATGCCAAACCAGTCATCCTAAGTTTATATGATCCTAATCGTATACAATTTTAAAGCATACATTTAGCAATTAACCAAGCCGATCTAAATCTCGAGTAATACATTGCATTCAATCCCCCTACACCATAAGACATCACACAAATCAATCAATTCTAGCATACAATTCCTGAAGGTATCCTTAGCCCTACTCTATCGTGCAATTCACATAACAGGCATACTATTCATAATACTTAGGTATGAGTATTTTATGAATCACTTACCCGAGTGCGGATGATTGCACGCATCACACCCCTTTTTCTTTATAGAAATATTTTTAGTGGATTTATTTCTTTTTTAAAAAGATTATCAAATCCTCAGTTTGAGTTCAGACACACCCGAAAGTGTGCCTGAATCCCTCAAACCAAGACTTTGATACCAACTTCTAACGTCTCAAAAATAATAAAAAAAAAATTCATTAACTTACCCCAAGAGAACCATTCATTCATACCAAATACCCAATAAAAGTATAAAAATGTATCAATTAGTTATCAGAGTACAAGACAAGTCAAATGTTGAACATTGATGGTTGCGATGCAATCACGTCAAGGTCTTCCCTTTTGAACCAGAAGTACCTGAAGCATAAACATGAAACCATAAGCACAAAGCTTAATAAGTTCCGCAAAATATCACAAACCATACATACATGTTAGCTCGATGCTATAACGAGTCTATTTTACCCCCAGGTCTATTTCACCCCCGAGTCTATTTCAACTCAATCAGTGTTTTTCAACCGAATGAGTCTTTTTCACCCGACAGTGGGCTGGCATTGGTGCCTTCGACCCACGAGTATAGTGAGAAGACTCAGCTTGATCGGTAAACAAATAAATCTCACACACGAGCTCCCAATGCTCAAATCCCTCCTACTAAACATATCCAAAACCAAACCCTATTTAATAATTAAGGTGGTTATCCATAATCAAGGGTCTTAATTACATTTTCTCTTTCTAGGGTAAAAGACAATTTTACCCTTCCAAGGCTAGACCCCACTTATCTTCACCAAAAGTCCAATTTTTACTAATTACACTCTCTGCTGCTATACCTTGCATACACCATGATTTAAGTGTTGCGTAGAGCCTCAGATGGAAGGATTGGGGAATCATCAGGCTACTCTTGGCGTAGTCCAATTTACTCCATACATACCATGTTGTTAAGTCATTTCCATTTTTAACCCTTAATCGATAAAGACCAACCATCTATTTCTCGGATCTGGTCCTAATAAACGTCTTAATCAAACCCTAGTCCCATAACATCCTCTAATGACCAAAAATCTTGCATGGGTGAAAGATAGCAACCAAGATCCTACTTTTATGACATAACAACCTTAGAATGTAACATTCATAAAATTCATGTAAAATTTTAACTTTTCAAACATTCCAAAACTATCCATTGTTTACAAAATGTTTTTAGAAATAATTCAATATCAGAGTTTTCCCATAAATCACAACGCAAAAAACGAGGAGGTGCATGATCAAGCCTTCTCCTTCTCGTGATCATCAGAGGAACCTGAAACAAAATCCACAACTATAAGCCAGAAGCTTAGTGAGTTCCCCCAAAATACCCGCACAACAAAAACATAAATATAATAACAACATATTATGGGCCTAATCAAACATCGGGTTGGAATGCCCTAGGCCCTCAACCATCAGGTTAGAATGCCAATATACTATGGGTCCAATCATCCTCAAGATGGTATACCCTCGGCCCTCAACCATCTAGGTGGAGTGCTAACATACTATGAGTCCAATCATCCTCAGGATGGAATAATCTTGACCCTCAACCATCGAGTTGAAATTCAACCATACCATGAGTCCAATCATCCTCGAGATGGAATACTCTCAGCCCTCAACCATCGGGTTGGAATGCCAACATACTATGAGTCCAATCATCCTCGGGATGGAATACTCCCGGCCCTCAACCATCGGTTTGGAATTCCCTGGTCTGTTAGCTTACGCACAAAGCAGTAAAGCCTCAACCACCAATCACACATATGTACATATACTAGATAATCACATAACAGCCTACAGACATTCAAACCGATCTACAGATCACTAAGCATAGCAACATCCTATCTACCAGGATACCGATCTAACATATCATAACAACATAGAAACATCCTATCTACCATGATACCGATCTAACAAATCAAAATAGTAACAAAACAGGATAACAATCCAAAGGGTCGACCTTGGTGCCTTAGACCCTTGACTATAGTGAGGAAAACTCACCTCACAAGTAGTGCTGAAACAAGAAGATCAAATCCCAACTCTCGGCTCCGATCTCGACTGCCTACAACCACCATGTGACTCACTTCATTAAAATCCTAAATTACCAAAATACACCCAGAAGTCAAACTTGGTCAACCATGGTGAAAGTCAAAGTCAACAGTTAAGGTCAATAGTCCATGTTGACCCAAATCCTTGAGTGCATCTAGTAACTCGTCGAGTTCCTTCAATATTCTGAAAATGGGGAAAACCCTAGCCAACTCGTCAAGTTGTCAGGACAACTCGTCGAGTTTTCTATTCTTAACATATTCAGGCGCTTCCAATCGAATCTAAAGTATCAAACTACAGATCTGGACCCCTAGGGTTAAGATACCATGTAACTTTGATAACTTTACATCTATGCAAGGCATCCAAGAGCTAAAACACTCAAACAAAGCTTACTAATGGACTTAGGGCATGAAGTAGGGACAAGACTTGGTAAAGTTGGCAACTTTAAGTTTATGGAGGCCATGAGATGTCCAGATCTAAAGTCTTAGATTCATGACATGCTCAAATCCATTGACTCCAAATTAAGCTAATAATGGTAAGAAACTCTCAAATGAAGAGATCTAGCAATGGAATGGCCAAGGTGATGACTTTATACCTCCAAATGGCTACAGCAATACTAAAAATCCTGGATCCAAAGCTTCTCCCTGCAACATTGCACCACCAATTTCAAACTTCTTCAAGAAAAACTCCAATGAACACTCTTTAAGCTCACACACACTCAAAATGAGGAAAGAGGTACGATTAGGGTTTTCTCCGGACCTAGGGGATGATGAGGGAGGCTAACAATGAGAGTTAAGGCCTTTAAATAGGGTGAAAACCCTAAAATTAGGGTTTTCATATTCAGCTCTCAACTCGTCAAGTTGGGTCCTTCCAACCCGTCGAGTAGACCCTGAAAGATGCGCGACCATTAAAACTCTACACGACAAGTTGGAGCCCTCCAACTCGTCGAGTTTCACTTAAATATAAGTATGAAAAGCTTAAAATTCGTACCTCAAGATTGGGATGTTACAACTCTCAACTCATCGAGTTGCCCTTAAATATAAGTATAAAAAGCATAAAATTCATACCTGAAGATTGGGATGTTACAACTCTCCCCCACTTGAACAAGGATTCGTCTTCGAAGCCTGCTACGGTGAACAATTCCAGATAATGCTCCCACATCTCGGCCTCCGGCTCCCAAGTACACTTGGATCCCTGCGATGCTGCCACTGTACCAATACCAAAGGTATCTCCTTGTTGCGTAGAACCTTCACCTTTCTTTCCAATACAACCACTAGCCTCTCAACATAGTTCAGGCGCTCGTCGATCTGAACATCTTCCAATGGCACAACTACATCCTCATCGAATATGTACTTTCGCAACTGCGAAACGTGAAATGTCTATACACTAGCTTGCCAACCCTGGAAATAATCCGAAATGGCCCAATGTATCAAGGACCCAACTTTCCCCACTTCCTGAAGCGGATCACACCCTTCCAGGGTGACCTTCAGGAACACCATGTCACCGACCTGAAACTCCAACTTAGATCAACACTAGTCGGCGTAGCTCTTCTGCCGACACTGAGCAGTCTACAACCGCTTCCTGATCTGCTGAATCATCTCGGTAGTCTGTAGAACCACCTCAGTCTGACCTATCACCCTATAACCAACCTCACCCTAACAAACTGGGGTAAGACATCTCCACCCATACTACAGCTCAAAAGGCGACGCACCAATGCTGGAATGGAAGCTTTTGTTGTAGGAGAACTCTAAAATGGGAAATAGGAGTCCCATCTCCCACCAAAATCAATAACACAGGCCCACAACATATCCTCGAGGGTTTGTATGGTCTGCTCGCTCTGGCTGTCGGTCTGTGGATGATAAGTTGTACTGAAATGCAGCCGCATGCCCAGTTCCTCATGGAACTTCTACCAGAAACGGGAGGTGAACCGAACATCACAGTTTGAGACAATAGAGACCGACACTCCTTGGTGATCAACGATCTCGTGGATATACACATCGGCCAACTTCTCAGCCGACGAACTCTCCCAAATTGCCAGAAAATGGGCGCTCTTGATAAATCGATCCACGATGACCCATATAATGTCAAAACTGTTTTCTGCCCTTGGTAACTTGGTTATGAAATCCATCGTGATCTGCTTCCATTTCCACATGGGAACCTCTCAACATACCATGCGATCTCTTTCTTCATGCACGACCACGACTAACTCAAACTCAGATCCTGGTACATCTTGGTGGCCCCTGGCTGAATAGAGAAGCGATATTTTTGAGCCTCCTCCAATAGAATCTGTCTGACCACACCAGACATCGGAACCCACACCCAACTGTAACGGGTCAACAATCGACGACTATCCTGCACGAATATGGTGATCTCGCCCTTGATCCTCTCAATTTTCCAATTATCCTGCCGCACACCCTCAGTCTGAGCTTTCCTGATCAAGCTCACAAGTGGAGAATCCACGGATATCCTCATACATGATGCCAGAACAGAAGATCCAGCCGACTTGTGGCTTAGGGCATCCGCCACTACGTTCACCTTACCCAGATGGTAAAGGATCTTGAAGTCATAAGCCTTGACTACGTCCAACCACCTGTGCTGCCTCACGTTTAGGTTTGACTGATCCATGATATGCCTCAAGCTCTTGTGATCCTTGTAAATGATACAACGAACCCCATATAGATAATGTCTCCAGATCTTGAGAGAGAACACCACCGCTCCCAACTCAGAATCATGTATAGGATATCTCGTCTCATGAGGCTTCATCTGCCGTGAAGCATAGGCTATCACCCTTCCTCTCTGCATAAGGACCGCTCCTAGTCCGGTGATGGATGCATCACAAAAAAACACAAAATCATCAACTCCCTCCTAGAGAGTCAAGAATAGAGACTTTCAAAGACGCGGCTGAAGTGTCTCAAATGTTGTCTGCTGCTCGGGGCCCCACCGGAAATCCACCCTTTTTCTAGTCAGACGAGTGAGGGGTACTGTAATTGTGGAGAAATCTTGAATGAATCTCCGGGAGTACCCTACCTACCCCAAGAAACTCTTGATATATAAGGGAGACTTCGGAACCTCCCACTGTATCACCGCATTGATTTTGGCCCGGTCGACCAAAATACCCCCTGGCTTACGAGATGTCCAAGGAACTGAACCTCTCCCAACCAAAACTCACATTTTGATAACTTGGCATAAAGTCGTTATCACCTCAAAACTCCCAATAACTCGCGGAGATGCTCCTTATGTTGCTCTCTGGTCTTGGAATACACCAAGATGTCATTGATGAACATAATAACTGAGCGATCGAGCATCGATCTGTATACCCTATTCATCAAATTTATGAATATTACCGGTGCGTTTATGAAGCAAAACAGAATCACCTCGACCTCGTAATGCTTGTAATGCGTCCGAAACATGGTCTTCTCCGAGTCCTCCTCCCTCACCCTGACCTGATGGTACTGTGACCTCAGAACTATCTTGGAGAACCAAGATGCTCCCTGCAACTGATCGAAAAGATTATCTATCTATGGAAGTGGATAACAGTTCTTCACCATTAACTTATTCAGCTCACGATAATCCATACACATCCTGTGTGAACCATCCTTCTTCTTGACGAAGAGAATCGGTGCTCCCCACGGAGACCTGCTCGGACGGATGAACTGCTTGGCTAGAAGCTCCTGCAGTTGAGATGAAAAATCTTGCATTTCACGCGATGCCAATTAGTACGACGCCTTAGCAATAGGGGAAACACCTGCCACAAGGTCGATCCTGAACTCAACCTGCTTCTCTGGAGGCACTCTGGGTAACTCCTCATAAAAAATAACATCAACGAAATATCTAACAACTAGAACATAAGAAACTGAGACCCGATCCCTGAACTTCATATCTACCACATACGCCAAATAACTCGTACAACCATGTTGAGTATACTGCCGAACCTTGGTTCCCGAGCAAAACCCTAATCCCAACCTAGTGCTCTCACCGTAGATAACTAGTTCTTCCCTACTTGTGGTTCGAACTACCACACGCTGACCCTCGCAGTCAAACATGAAACCGAAACGACTCAGCCAGTTCATACCTACTATCACACAAACATCCCTCATGGGAATCGGGAAGGATACCCCAAAGATCTCTAGAACGCAACCCCTCATAGACTAAAGAACCAAAAATCTCATGTTCGTTGGTGATGGAGAATCGCAACGAACACCCTAGCTCTCCTAAAGGCAAACCAAACTCCCTACTAAATGATCGAGAGGAAAATGACCGAATCTCCCTTGAGTCAAACAATACAAGATCAGGCAAGGAGTTCAATAAAAACGTACCTAACATAGGTACAAACATATGAGCATAAAATAAATATAGTCAATGAGATAAGGAATAGAAACATACCAACCACTACATCTGGTGCTACCCTGGCCTCCTCGACAGTGAGCTGGAACGCATGCCCCCAAGCCCTCGGGGGCTCTGCTCTATCCTGACTCCCGTCAGTAATCCTCAAGGTGGTCAGCACTGCAGCCAGCGCCGGCCTGACAGGTAAAAAGGGATATTGGGCCTTCATATGACCAACCTGCTCACAATGGTAACAAAGTCTGACTCTAGAAGCTGGAGTCTGTTGCCTATAATCTCTCGTAATGTGGCCCTGCTTGCCACACTTGTGGCATCCTGAAGAAGATTGAAAAACTCCATCATGTACCTTGCCGGACTTCCCAAAAGTGCGACCCCTATGACTCCCCTGCCTGGAGTCAGCAGCCCTAAACCGTTTCGGCGTAGGATGTGACTGCGTCTGTAAGTCCTCAAATATGCTTGTGTATCAATTAGATCCAATTGATGGTGCGGAATACGAGTCAATTGGATGATGTCAGATCAAATAGAAGAGAAGGAGAAGAAGAAGATGATGAGTCTTGAATGTATTGATGATATGATTGAAGTTCCTTACACAAGATTCACTTTCTCTCTCTAGAAAACACCTTAGAATACACACACATAAGCTCCTCTCTCTCTCTATTCCCATTCACTCCTCACCCTATATATATACATGAGAAACATGGGCCGTAAATGGGTTTACGGCCGTAAACCTGTTTACGGACGTAAACACCTCCCTGGCCGTAAACCTGACCGTAAACTCATAAAACATTATAGAAAAATACAATTGCCTAGAAAAGCAAATTATAAACAATAATTTTAGACCCAACAATCTTCCCCTTGGTTTATAGCTTTTTTTTTTCTAAATTGACCCAACAAGCTTCCCCTAAAAAGTAGCTGGCTTTTCTTGTTAATCTTCATTGGGAGCTTTGGCTTCAGCATTAATCTTCAAATCTCCTCATAACTTCAAGATGAATTTGATGAATCTTCAATGAATGATTTCATCTTGAGCGGTTGGGCTTTTCTTCAGGATTTGGCTTTGAACACACGTTGGGTGATGAGGCTTCTTGAAATGATTCTCAAAAAATAACGCTTTCAGCTTGAGAATCTTCAGAGAGAACAATAGAGAAATCTATTCTTCTGAATCACTTCAGCAGGTTCATAGATAGCAGCAGATTGATTGAGAAGGCTTCAATGCAATCTGTCACAAAATCTTCAAGTACATCTTGACCTTGCTTCTGGGGTTGAAAGCTTGAATGTTAGAAGAATAATCTTCATTTCTTGCTCCTTCGAATGAGAATTCTTCCATGCTCACGGATGAAGCCTTGGCTCAGAAAATCTCGATACAGTCTCCATGAGTCTCATCTATATTTGAATTCACTTTTCAAGACAAAAAAAAACTTAGCACACAATATTTTTTGGATTTTTCATATTTTCTAAAAAAATAAAACAGAAACAAAAATATTTTTGGATTTTTAATTTTCTGATTTTTGTTTGATTTTTGAAAATTTTTTAATTCTGCCCCTAAATTTGTGCATAAAGGAAAACTATGAACAAATTTAACATAAAGAAAATATTTGGGATCAAAGTTGTCAAACAATCCAATATCGTTTATTAGCACACGCCTGCATGTCTAGATCTGGTCAATCACCGGTATTGTGGTCGACTTAAACACAAATGATGTTGACAATTTGGACTGATTATAAGTGACAAGTTATTGTGATATATATATATATATATATATATATATATATATATATATATATATTCCTAAATAGACATTAAGTTGTCGACGACCAAGGATATTGTTGTCCACTTAAATTAAGCAACAAGATCTACATAAAACCTATTAAATGGTTCAATTTTAGATGTACTAGAACATGTTTCCCACTTCCCGATATACCCCGGTAATCAAGAACTTCCAAAGAACTCCTTAGTTTAGATGAGTATTCAATCATTTAGAAAGAATTAAGATATAGAAGTTCATATGTTGTATCCCAGGTCGGATGTCTTCCAATCACACAGAGGGAACAACATATGACTAACATATATAGGGGTTAGAGAGATAGAATGTTGCATATGCTGTGTCCCAGGTAAGATCTTCCGATCACGCAGAGGGGACAACATATGGCTAAAAGATAGAAATAGCTTCATAGATGAGAAGGTGTGTAGAAATAGAGTTACATATGTTGCATTCCAGATCGGATCTTCCGATCACGCAGAGGAAGCAACATATGACTGACAGATAGAAAGCTAGAAAATAATTTCCAATAGACCTACTTTATCAGAACCCACCAGTCTCCCTATCAGAACCAGAATTAAGGACATAAGTCCATACATCAAGGAAAATTCGAACCACTATTCTAGATGCATATTAATTTAGTGTATGATGTAGGTTCCCGTGTTTATCTCACTACTCAATCTACCCTAGCGTCGTATGTTCAGTCCAAACAATCCTATCTAAATCCACACTTTCAAATCCTTCGTGCCTACCAGCACATTAATCACAGAGTCTAGACAATTCAGATTTAGTACTTTACACATGTTTTAGATTGCCCGTTATCACTCTCTTGATATCACTTCCCAATAACAACTACTAACGAAAAAATATTAAGAAAATGAAAATTGTCTTTTAAACGAATCAAAGTAAGATAAACTCAGGAGTATAGAGAAGAAAACGCAAATCGTAATTCACCGATTGAATTTGCATCTAGAAGGTCTGAGAGCAGCACACATAATCTCAAAACAGATCCGAAAATTCTTCATGTCATTAAGCACTAACCTCATTTGTGATCTCTTCCTTTCCTTATTTCTTGCAAAAGGACACATACTCTCAAGCAAAGGACTGAATGTTGTACAGTTGAGAGATGTCCCCTATCATGTGCCTGGAACAGCCACTACCAACAAACCGAAGTCTGATATATGCCTTCATAGCTGCTCCGACACAGAGCGGGATTAGTTGGTCTTTGGAACCCAATCCATTTTGAAACTGGGTCGACCTTTGTCATCTTTACAAGGAACATTCTCCTACGACATGTCCTATTTATCACAAACAGAAGATGAAGAAATATTAGAATCGTTAGAAGATTTGGGAGAGTGAGCCTTTGGAACCCATTTGTAGTTGGGTTTAACCCATTTCTTTTTTGATCTGATGGGTGGCTCAATACTTGCTTTTGATCTTGATGTCGACCGTTGAGATGAATTTGACCTAACCGGTCTTTGTTTCATTGGAACATCTCTTGGATTGGGCTTCTTGGCCGACTTTCCCTTCTTACCCTTGGGATTCGGATTCTTGGCCTTGTGGGTTTGATTCTTGGCCTTTTGCGCATTCCAGTCACCATTTTCTGAACGTGACCTTGAGGGGTTTCTTTTGGAGTATCTCCCTCTTGGCGCGTTATGTCGCCCTTGTGCATAGTAGGGAACGTATGCGCAATTAGGACAATTTATAGCAATGTGTCCAGGTGTTCTACAGTGAAAACATGTCTTTTTCTTCACTATGAAATTGTTTCTTCCTGCCCCAAGGTTGTAGAACTCGCTACTCGGTGCCTGCTTGGCCGACTGGGGAGTAGCGAGTACTCGGGAGTACTCGGGGAGTACTCGGATTCGGTAATTCATGTAGAAATATTTTTTGGAAAATTATATATGTCAAAATCATAAGTTAAAATCATAATTTGATTGAAATATATAACCAAAATTAGATAGATATGAATACATAAAAAACTGAAATACACATAATTGTCTCACTACGTGGATAATTACTGAAAATTTAAGATATATATGTAGTAATAATCACATGTTTGTGTTAAATAGTAAATCATTAAGTGCATTATACATATTAATCTTAAAATTCTTGATATTTTTCTCCTTTTCTGACAATTTTGAACCTTTGACCGAGTTTGACCGAGTTGGCCGAGTTTGACCGAGTAGGCCCTAGTAAGACCGAGTAGGCCCGAGTTTGACCGATTTTGTCCATGACTGAGTTTGAGCGATTTTTGGCCGATTTTGACTAAATCTGAGTTTTTTGGCCGAGTTGACATTACTCGCCTCGGTGAAGGGTCGATTCGGAGTAATCGGCCAAGTACTCGGCCGAGTAGGCCGAGTTTTGCAACATTGCCTGCCCGTGGTGGAGTATCCTTGCCATGTCTCTTATTTTTTACAACAAGCACTCTGTTTCACTGGAATTGGTGGCCTGTATTTCTCAACAACAGGTTGATTAGAAGCAGCTGAGTTCGAAGCAACATATTCAAATCTCAAGGATATGTTGGTTTGTTCAACGGTTTTCTCCTTGTTCTCATCTTCTACTACATTACTATCAGACACACTCTCTTCAGCTGCTTGTTTGGATTGGCTTAGTGGTTGATCTGCATAGGAAGTAAAAGCATTAGTATTTTCAACCTGAATACCTCCTGACACAAATCCAGCTGGTTTTCCATATTGAAGATGTGCCTCCCTGTTAATTTCTTCAAGTGTCATAGGGATGGATGTGTAGTTATGATTGAAAGGTGGAGGAACACTATCATACCCTAGACCTTTTTGGTGGTTATTTTTAAATTGCAGACAATGGTCTATCATGTTTGGAACTACTTCGCTCGACACATCAAATTTTTTAAAATCAAAATCTGCAGTTTCAAATTTGCTTTTTCATGTGTCAAGCTCAGCAATTAACTCAGCAAGTTGTTTCTTAACATAGTCATAATTTTCACATTTGTTGCTATAGTCTTCTTGAAGCCTCCAAAAGTCTTTGATTTTTGCTTCTAATTCAACCTTTAGGGGTTTCTGTCCTTTCCTGAGTTGATAACATTCGTATTTTAGGTCCTCGACTTCCCTTTTTAGCAAATCATTATGTTCACGAAGAATTTTAATCGTAGCTTCACATGATTGAGAGCATGAAACTTCATTGACCGGGATGCTTATGTAACTCATTGTTTTTCCACACTTCAAAGCGTCAAGTTCTTCAGTTACAACAACAATACTAAGACGATTGAGATCTTTTGTCTTCATGATGATAGCCACGTTCATATCCCCCGATTTCGGAAGTGAATTCAGCAGCTTTTTGTTTATCTTAGATTTAGTTAAGAAGATCCCATCTATATTCATCTCACTAGTAAGTGTAGTAAATCGCTGCAACTGACCTTCCAGGGTTTCTCCAGGGATATAGTTGAACATGTTGAATTTTTGTCTTAACATATCCTGACTCTCTTTCATGTCTTCATTTCCCTCGTAGACCTCGAAAGCCAATAAAAGCACAACTAGAAGCCAAAATCAAACTTAAAAGTCAAACCCTTTGACTACAAACCTCAAAAGTCAACCTTAAATTTTTATGTAAAAAGTCAAAATTTAAAGTCAAAGGTCAAATTTTAATGTCAAAGGTCAAATTTTAAAAGTCAAAGTCAAAATTTTAAGTAAAAAGTCAAATTAAAAAAAAACTAAATTTTTTGGGTTGAAAATGGAATTTAAAAATAAAAGAAATTGATTTTGGGGTAAAAGAGTCAAATTTGCGAAATTAGGAACTGGAAACGAGTCCTTTTGAAATAAATTTCGAAGGAATGAAGCAAGATGCAACCTAGTTGAGTTTTTCAGGCACCTTTGAAAGATGAACCAGGGGAACCAAGTTCGAAACTTGGCAACGCCAAAAACGTTCCCTTTTTTTAAGTAAGCACGCTGCTGTTAAACTATTTGATTTAAACAAGTGAGATGTTTAACAAGTTGCCTTGTAGCTCGACTGGTGAGGCACGTGGTTTGTCAATCAGGGGACCTGGGTTAGAATCCAGGCACCTCCAAAACTCCTTTTTTTTTTTTAAGTATACACTGCTGATGGTCAAAGACTCGCTGGGCCGTGAACTCCGGACCGCAAACATAATTGGGCCGTAAACTCGGACCGTATACTCCGCTTGTAAACCGTCGGGCCGCAAACACCGGCCATAAACTCCAGCAACCGTAAACTCTGGCCGCAAACTCACCGGCCATAAACCCTTCAAAGGTCGTAAAAACTGCTTCAGATCACGAAAAAAAACGACGTTTTTCACCATTTTTGCTCCAAAATTCGATCTAGAACTCGTTTTTATGAAAAACATGAAGAACAAACCCCCCTAATTTTTAGAGATCTATCCAAAAATGCAAGAATCCTTCCAAAATAAGATCAAATAAGCTCCAGATCTAACAAAATTGATTGATACAATACATGCTCTGATACCAATTGTAAGTCCCCAAATATGCCTGTGTATCAATCAGATCCAATTGATGGTGCGGAATCCCAATCAATTGGATGATGTTAGATCAAATAGAAGAGAAGGAGAAGAAGAAGATGATGAATCTTGAATGTATTTATGATATGATTGATGTTCCTTACACGAGATTAGAGATGGCAAAAAAACCTGTACCCAACGGGTACCCGAAACCCTAACCGTAGTTGATCGGGGATGGGGACGGGGATGGGTATTACCCGAATATAAAAAGCTGGGATGGGGATGGGGATGGTTTTACCTGTCGGGTACCCATACCCGTACCCAAAACCGGCCCCGATAGGTACCCGATATATATATATATATATATATATATATATATATATATATATATATAGTACTATTTATGTTATTATTTTTAATAATGCATAAGCAAATGTTCATTAGACAAAATAAGGTTTTCTAACAATCAAACGTATGGTTTTGGGAAGACTTTTTATGTCTTTTTTTGCAAATAATGATTTAATTTGTAAGCTTGAATGCTATTGTTCGTGTTTGAAGACATTCAGTGACTATAGTGTTTTATATTAGTTCTGTTAGTTTTTGTTTTGTTGGTTAATATATAATTATGAGTTAATTTTCATAAAAGTTCAAAACTTTGTAACGGGGAAAATTCCTCGATTACCCATTGGGGATCTCCGATACCCATTAGGGATGGGTATGGAGATAGATTTTTAATCCCCGATGGGGGATGGGGTCGGGTATGGGGATGGGGATGGGAATTCGGGTTTGGGGATGGGGAACACGAAACCCGGTATACCCGTACCCATTGCCATCCCTACACAAGATTCACTTTCTCTCTCTAGAAAACACCTTAGAATACACACACATAAGCTCCTCTGTCTCTCTCTCTCTCTCTATTCCCATTCACTCCTCACCCTATATATACATGAGAAACATGGGTCGTAAATGGGTTTACGGCTGTAAACCTGTTTACGGCCGTAAACACCTCCATGCCCGTAAACCTGACCGTAAACTCATAAAAAATTATATAAAAAATACAATTACCTAGAAAAGCAAAGTATAAACCATAATTTTAGACCCAAAAACGTCGGGGCCTACCTCCGCTCCCTCAACTGAAGTTCAATCTCCAGCTCACACTGCCTAGCGGGCTCCTGTAAATCCAATAAAGTATATGACCGTTGAGTGGAGAAGAATTGTGTCTATCTTGAGAATGCTCAAATAATGAGTCATCTAAGCCTGCTTAGAAGCAAACTCAGGGAAAAACATCACCCTCTCAGTAAACATCTGTGTGATCTCCATCACCAACTTTGTACCCTGTCTTATCTCTAAGAACTCCTGATCCCACCTCTCTCGCTCAACCCTAGGAATTTAGTGAGTACGGAACATCTCCCTAAACGGATCTCATGACACTACAACTCTCTGCTCATTAGTGTATCTGACCTTCTGGTCAGCAGGGCAGGAAAAAGTGAAGAAACATCCCTCCACATCAAACATCCACATCATGGCTACAAACGGGTCCTAAACTCCATCAAAATTCGGGGGCTTCGTGTTATCGAGTTCCCGATACTGAAAAGCCCGAACAACCCCGCTATCCGCAGCCGCGACGGTTGTAGAGGCTGCAGCAGTAGCAGTCTCAGCAATTGTTGCATATCTGTCATCAAAGTACTCCATCATCACGGTCTTGATAGACCCGAACATTTTTGGAATCTAACCCCAGACAATCTCAACCACTTCCTCACGGACGATATCCTTGATGCGATCCTCTGTCAATGCTAGCCTATCCTAGCTGCCAGCTCCCGATCCTGACCTGGATCAGTCTCAAATCACCTCGTAGTCATTATACTGAAAATATACCAGGAAGACATCAGACATTCCATATAATAATAGGGATCCAACTCCTAACAAAACCCTAGGGGTTTGTGACTTCCTTGCTACGCGTATGGGTCCTGTGCTTTCAGTAGTACGGGCCCATACTACCTTCCGCACCTACCCATATTTGTCTCAAGGATCATTACAGTGCCCTAACAATACTAAAAAGCATGCCAATACACTCAATCCTTGCTCTCTAGAGGAAAGGCTAAATATATCCCGACTGGCCGACTGGCCCCACATGACTTATCCATGAAACTTCCACCAACTCTGCAACACTCGTGTATGCTAGCCATACATAACGCTGGACCATATAGACATTCGGATATATGATCCTACCCTAATCCCTTCATCAACCAAGAACAGGAAATAAGGCCAAACCAACATTCTCAGGCTATAAGATCTTTGTTATATACTGAAGGGATTTGAGCATTCTAATACTCATATGGTGTACATGTAACCCTAGAAACATTGGATCTATATTTTTCTATGATACATGCAAATTTGTTTTTCCAAGGTTCATAACCTATCTAGCATACATGGGGAACTTTTAAACTTAAATGCTAGAAGAAGAACATACATTTTGTAGTTTGGATTCCTTTAGAACCTTGTGAGCGTAGCACCTCAAGTGTGATGTCTTAAATGTCTCACACAACACTACAACTCTTGGAATAGACTTGATAGAAGTTCACTTAACCTCAAAATCGGGTAGCTCTCTATCTTGTACAAGTAGTGCTGATATTGCTAGACTAGGGGTCTTTATATAGTTGTGGCACAAGTAGGGTTACATCATGTAAACCCTAATTGTCATGCCTTTTCGTATTCCATGATCCATGGGTTTGTAATCTCCATTGATTATCCATGGAGCACCTTATGGGTTTTAGCCCAATCCATACAAACCATGGATCGTTAGTCCACTATATAAGAATAGAGTGTTTACACAATCAACCCCATATATTTAATTAGTCTCTTTTTGATCACTTAATTAATTCCAAATTAATTCTTTGATCAATATAATATATTAATAATTCTTAAATGTCCTTTCTCTCATTTAGTCTATCAAAATCTTGCAATGCCATGCAACCCAAATGGACCATGCCAATCGGGTCAAGCATATCCCATAAATAGTTATGAACTAAGACACCTAATCTAACAATCTCCCACTTGGATAAGTCTAATAACTATATCTGCAAGAATAACTTCAGGAACCGATCAGCTATCGTAACTCTTTCAAGGTCTCACGGAAGTGAGATGATGATGATATGCCATTTAAGATAAGTGATCATATAATCCTTTGTTCTAGATATTAGCCGGAAAAATAGTTATGAACTAAGACACCTAATCCAACAATCTCCCACTTGGATAAGTCTAATAACTATATCTGCAAGAATAACTTCAGGAACCGATCAGCTATCGTAACTCTTTCAAGGTCTCACGGAAGTGAGATGATGATGATATGCCCTTTAAGATAAGTGATCATATAATCCTCTATTCTAGATATCAGTCGGAAACATACATGGAACAATGTCTTACATATTGTCCAGTAGTTTCTTTCCCGGTTTCCGATTTGTTTGACATAGAACATAATTGAACAGTTCAACTTAGTTCTGACTGGGCCTGGTACATGGGTCAACACAAAATCATCGATGCGCCCAGATATTGCTTCAAATCCACGAAGGATTAGATAAACTTCGACTCATATGCTTGTTCTACTACTTATTGAAGCATACACAAAGACACTTTTTATAACATCGAGTTACCAATGCGTTTTCGTACAATCAATGTACAACCAACTCACAGGAAACAAGTCATATCTCTAGGTTTGAAGACTTATATGATATTACCATCTCACGGTCACTCGAGATAAATTCCATGAAGTGATACCAGTGAGCGTGGGTTGAATCCAATACTCAGAACTTATGAGCACTCATGAATGTTGCAGCAACTCGTGCTATGTCCCATACCTTGGACATCTACAATCCAACTTCATGACAATCTGGATTCATATCTACTTCCAACATATGACCTACTGCTGATGGTTTGAATAACTTAGTCATTCGGGAAGAATGACCTAGTTATTCTGGAAGTCAAAACATCCAAAGTGAAACACAAGAATAATCGCATCAAATATGGTCTCAGAACTTATGAATATAAATAGAAGAACTTTTATTTATCACCATATTGATTACAAATTATTTATTGCATACTGTTTCAAACTATCAACTTTATACTTAAAATAAAACAATCGTTGTTCCATGCTCCGAGCATGTACACTATGGTTTTTTCTAAACACTAGTCATGCCATACACCAAGTATGCACACTATGTTTTTCCAAACATTAGTTATGCCATACTCCAAGTATGCTGTCACACCCCAAAACCAAGAACGGCGGAAACATTCTGGGCGGAGGACGTCATGTAAGGTAATCACAACACAGTAAATGTAAATAGGCAAACAACATCATCCATTGCATTAAATATATAATTTTAATACATGCGTGTTCTGTATAGTTTTAGACACCAAAAACATAAATCAAAATAATAAAATGATGAGTCTTGAGTACGCTCCATTATCTCAAAAGCTGGCATCGGTACCTGTCTACTGATGACCTGAGAATACAAGTTATTTTGAAAGAGTTTATCAGCATTAAGCTGGTGAGTTCATAAGTATTTTAGTGTCAATGTTCGTTGTCAAAAACGTTTGAACCTGTCTCAATGTATAAGTTTGTAAAAATATAAGTAAATGTTTAAAAGTGTTTGCAAAAGTTTGAATCTCTCAGAAAATCCTAAATTTTCTATAAAAGTAACCTTCTACCGAGGCTTAAATGTTTTGTAAACTCGTCTGTTGTAAAAGTGTGTAATTACCCAAGTATAACTATCATTTGATAAAATATAGTTCATACATTAATGCTTAAGTGAGATTATCACCAAAATATGTAATGGGTAAATCATTGTAGTACTGTAGCTTTGTATAATAAGAACTACTGTTGTACTAATTACTACTACCTTAAACCGGATTTATATTAAGGTATAATGTGATAATTGCACCATACTATCGACTGATAACAACGACATAAAGAACGGTCGTAATAACGGAATGACGTTTGGCACCCGCAGACCTGCAGGTCCGGCTGTAGCTAGCAGCAAGGTGTAGGATAGTCAATCCAGTATAGATCTATACGCAAACTCAACGCTCTCCCTCCAAGAGAATTCTGGCTATAACTCGGGCCATGACATTTAAGGCATGCTCCGATACAGTGGATCACATTTGTTATCGTATTCTTGCATATGTGATGAAATGTTTCTTGTTCTAGTATAGTTGTATATGTTCTCGTAGTATAGTTGTATATATTCTCTTCCTAGTATAGACTCATGAATGAACTGACTCATTGATCTAGCAGTTGTAATAGTATGGTTCTGTGTTACCCCGATGGTAACTTGTTAATGGTGCGTCTAGTACGTATGGTTATGGAAGTACTTTTATGTCTATATATGTATATTTGATATATAATTAATATGGAAACGACCTTCGGATGGTCACCCAAAATCCTATCAGACCACATCCAAATCGAGGAAAAGGAAACAAGGTGGGTAGCCTTCCTAAGTCTTTTAAACATTACTTATATAACTATACATATACGGGCATGCAATTTATAAAATAAAAGCATAAATAAGTATTTATAAGGCATTTGAAACATAAGTATTTATTTTTAAAGAAAGATTGACTTGATGTCAATCTATAAAACCATTTAAAGGTGTAGATTTGATTAAAACAGTTTAAATATAAGGAACATTTGTTTAAATCACAGTTGCAGTGTAAATTCGTAAAGTAAATGGGTTTGGAAAACATTTAGAAGTAAAACAGTTTGATAGATAGTTTGAATAGTGATAAAATCACTGGTTTCCCTAGTTATTAATCACATGTGATTAGTGCAATCATATGTGATTGAAACAATAACTATAAGTATTTAACTTGTATTCCCCCCCTTTGAAAGCATATAAACGCATTTAGAATATTTAACAGGTTGATTAAGGGGTATGAAACTCACTTGATTGATTGAAGAAAGCGAGATGGAAAACCGGGCAGAGTTTCGTCTTGGAAAACGGATTTTTCTCGGGATTCTCGGGAATCTCGGGAGTAAAATCGACCCTCGGGACTTGAGCAAAAAGACCAGAGCTTCGGGTTATAACGGGCACGGAAAACGAGGCAAGGTTGTGAGAGAGAGGAGAGAAATGAGCAACATTTTCGGAAAGCCTCGCATCCTATTTATAGGAAGGCTGAACTGCCTCCGTACGCGGGGCGTACGCTCGTACGCAGCGCATACGCGTACGTCATGCATGACCGAAGCCTCGACTGCCTCGGTTCGGATGGGACGGGTTGCTGGGTACGCGGGTCGGATGGGACGGCGGGTCGGACAGGATAGCGGGTCGGATGGGTCGGAGCTTCGGACGGGTCGGACGGTTTAGAATTCTTCGGATAGTGCGACGTTGACGATCCGAGACCCTCGATCTCAGTACGCGGGGCGTACGAAGGTACGCAGGGCGTACTTCGGTCCAATCCGATGACTCCCCTTCGGATATTACCGGGAATTTATAATTAAATTTATATTTATTTTAAATAAACTTCAAAAATTCATATCTCCCTCATACGAACTCCGTTTTTGACGTTCTTTATATCCATGCGAAGGTGAGACCATGATCTACAACTTTCGTTTAGATTCCGTTGGCAAATTCCGAAATTATTTTTATTATTTATTTATTAAAATGACGTGATTAAGGAATTTCTTCAAAATTTCATAACTTCCTGATCCGAAGTCAGATTTGGACGTTCTTTTTATGTACGCAAACCTTGATATGATTCCTACTACTTTATTTAATCCGAACAAGATTTTAGGAAGGTTACATTTTGACATAATTTTGATCGGTTTTACATTACATTGACTCGAAATATCGGGTTGTCACATCATCCCCCCATTAGAAGGAATTTCGTCCCGAAATTAGAATTTTAAGCAAGGTAGAAATTACAAATAACTAAGCAAAAAGGTGAGGGTATTTCAGTTTCATCTGATCCTCACGTTCCCAAGTGAATTCCGGTCCTCGCTTGGCATTCCAGCGAACCTTCACGATAGGGATACGACTTTGCTTTGTCTGCTTGACCTCACGGTCCATGATCTCTACAGGTTCTTCCACGAAGTTGAGGCTCTCGTTGATTTCGATCTCGTCGAGTGGGATTACAAGAGTCTCGTCGGATAGACACTTTTTCAAGTTAGATACGTGGAATGTAGAATGTACGTTACGAAGTGCGTCTGGTAGTTCGAGTTTGTAAGCTACGGGGCCGACTCTTGCAAGAATCTCGAAAGGCCCTATGTACCTTGGATTAAGCTTTCCACGCTTGCCGAAGCGTATCAAGCCCTTCCAGGGTGAGACTTTGAGGAGGACTCGGTCTCCCACCTGAAATTCTAAAGGTTTCCTTCGCTTATCAGCGTAGCTCTTCTGTCGGTCTCTAGAGGCTTTCAATCGTTCAAGGATCTGAACGATTTTCTCTGTTGTTTCCCGAATGATCTCCGGACCGGTGAGAGTACTGTCGGAAGTTTGCCCCCTGGCTAATTGGGTATCACCCACCTCAGCCCAGCACAGAGGGGATCTGCACTTACGGCCGTAGAGAGCTTCAAATGGAGCAGCCTTTATGCTCGTGTGATAACTGTTATTATAGGAAAACTCGACAAGGGGTAAATGAGTATCCCATGCCTTCCCAAAGTCAATCACGCAGGCTCGCAACATATCTTCTAGAGTTTGGATGGTCCTCTCACACTGTCCGTCGGTCTGAGGATGGTAGGCTGTGCTCAAGTCCAGCCTCGTTCCTAGGGAATGTTGTAGTGATTGCCAAAATCTTGAGGTGAACCTACTATCTCTACCGGAGATAATGGACATAGGTACACCATGCAGTCGTACGATTTCCCTAATGTATGTTCTCGTAAGTTTCTCCATCTTGTCGGTTTCTTTGATAGGCAGGAAGTGTGCAGACTTGGTCAATCTATCAACGATGACCCATATGGTGTCAAGTCCACCCGTCGTCTTGGGAAACTTGGTTATGAAATCCATAGTGATCTGCTCGCACTTCCATTTTGGGATCTCTGGTTGCTGCAATAAACCAGAGGGCTTCTGGTACTCGACCTTAACCTTTGCGCAAGTAAGGCATTTACTTACGAAGGTAGCAATCTCTGCTTTCATATTAGGCCACCAGTATAGCTTCTTAAGATCCAGATACATCTTATCTGAACCTGGGTGGACGGAATACCGAGTGTTGTGCGCCTCGGTCATGACCAAGTCTCGGAAACCACCATGTTTCGGTGTCCAGATCCGGTTCATGAAATATAAAGCTCCGTCACCCTTGCCTTCTAAATTCTTGTCCATTCCTCTAAGGGATTCACTTGACACATTTTCAGGTTTCATGGCCTCAAGTTGAGCCGCCTGAATTTGCATAGTCAGGTGTGAATGGATGCTTATCGATAACGACTTGACTTTGCGACCAGAATATTCCTTCCGACTTAGGGCGTCTGCTACTACGTTGGCTTTACCCGGATGATAACGAATATCGCATTCGTAATCACTGAGTAGTTCGACCCATCGTCGTTGTCTCATGTTGAGCTCCTTCTGATCGAAAATGTGTTGTAAACTCTTGTGGTCGGTAAAGATAGTGCTCTTCGTTCCATACAAGTAATGTCTCCAGATCTTCAGAGCAAACACTACTGCTCCTAGTTCAAGATCGTGGGTCGTGTAGTTAATCTCGTGTGTCTTCAATTGTCTCGAGGCGTAGGCGATGACCTTACCTCGCTGCATCAGAACACATCCGAGCCCTTGATTCGATGCATCGCAATAAACTACGAAGTCTTCTATTCCTTCTGGAAGGGATAGTATTGGTGCGGTGCACAAGGCTCGTTTGAGCGTTTGGAACGCTCTTTCTTGTTTCTCTTCCCAGTCAAAGGCCACGCCTTTTTGGGTTAGGGTTGTAAGAGGCTTCGCTATTCGTGAGAAGTTCTGAATGAACCTGCGGTAGTAGCCAGCGAGACCTAGAAATTGACGAATTTCTGTAGGCGTCTTCGGTGCTGACCAGTTCTCAATGGCCTTAATTTTGGATGGGTCCACGTGGATTCCCTCTTCGCTTACCACGTGTCCTAAGAATTCGACTCTTCGGATCCAAAATTCACATTTCGAGAACTTCGCATAAAGTTTCTCTTTTCGTAATGTCCCTAGAACTTGTCGTAGGTGATCGCCATGTTCTTTCTTACTTCGGGAGTAGATTAGGATGTCGTTAATGAAAACGATGACGAACTGATCCAAGTAGGGTCGGCATACCCTATTCATCAGATCCATGAAGACTGCGGGCGCATTGGTCAATCCGAATGGCATCACCACGAACTCGTAGTGTCCGTAACGAGTTCGGAAGGCTGTCTTCGGTACATCCTCCTCTAGCACTCGTAACTGGTGATATCCGGATCTCAGATCAATCTTAGAAAAATAGTTCGCCCCTTGCAGTTGGTCGAATAGATCATCTATGCGTGGTAGAGGATAACGATTCTTGACCGTCAGTTTGTTGAGTTCTCTGTAGTCAATACACATACGGAAGGATCCGTCCTTCTTCTTAACGAACAAGACCGGTGCTCCCCAAGGTGAGAAACTCGATCTTATAAAGCCCTTGCTGAGCAGTTCGTTAAGTTGACCAGAGAGTTCTTGCATCTCGGCTGGTGCTAAACGGTAGGGCGACTTGGCTACTGGGGTAGCTCCTGGGACTAAGTCGATTCTGAACTCGACTTGTCGTTGCGGAGGCAACCCGGGTAGTTCTTCTGGAAAATGTCGGGGAAGTCGCTCACTACTGGGAGGTTCTTTAGTTCTTTCGTTTCTAGGTTCGTGTCGACGACGTGAGCAAGGAATGCATGGTATTCCTTACGCAGGTATTTTTGTGCTTGAATACTTGATATGATGTGAAGACTTGCACCGGGTTTGTCGCCATAGACTATAAGAGTTTCGTTAGACGGAAGGTTTAGACGGACTGCTTTCTCGAAGCACATGATGTCTGCACGATGAAGGCTTAACCAGTCCATGCCAATGATGACGTCGAAACTTTTTATTGAGACTGGCATGAGGTCGATTGGAAATGAATGGTTATCTAGAGTTAGGGTACAACCTAAGTATATGCTACTCGTATTTTCAGTTTTTCCATTAGCCATTTCTACTGTGAATAGTTCTTTGAGTGCGTGCGGTGGTTGATTAAGCATGCGAGCAAATTTATGGTTTACGAAGCTTCGCTCCGCTCCACTATCGAACAGAATGCATGCATAGGAGTTATCGAGGAGGAACGTACCGGTCACCACTGTCGGGTCAGCAACTGCTTCCCCGTGGCCAATAGCTAGTACCCTCCCTGCTCCTCCCGCATTCCTCGCTTTGGGGCAGTCCCTCTTAAAGTGGCCTGCTTCACCACATCCATAGCAGGTTGGGCTCGCGCCAGAGCCAGGGACTTGGTTGATAGGTTGTGCCGGGAACTTACAGAATTGGACGGTGTGTCCTTTCCTGTTGCAGTTAGAGCACTGCAATTCACGGCAGGGGCCTTTGTGGTGGTAGCTGCATTTGTTGCACTTGGGCGAACTTCCAGCATACCGACTTACCGGAGCAATAGCAGCAGCAGTAGGGGTTACTGCGGCATGAATTGCCACCAATTGCTGCTTTTTGGCAGCCTGATGCTTCTTCCTTTCATCCCAGAATTTCCGCTTAGTATCGGCGGGTTTGGAGGGTTCCGGGATGGCTAGGGTGGTTGTGGTTGCAGGGGTTTTGACTCCATGGTCAATGAGTCGTTGTGCCAATCGTTTGGCACTGTCGAAGGTAGCGGGGTTTGACGCTAGCACATTCCCCTGATACGGAGGCACTAGCCCCCATATGTACCTCTCGATCTTCTTCCCCTCGGTGGGAACCAAATTGGGGCAGAGGGCCACCAGCTCGCTGAATCGGGCAGTATAAGCGACCACATTGGTGCCCTTCATCGACAGGTTCCAGAGTTCCTGCTCCAGTTTCTGGATCTCGCCCCTCGGGCAGTATTCCTCAGTCATGAGGTCTTTCATTGTTTCCCAGCCCATGTCGTTGGCTACGACGAGAGTTAGTGCTTTGACGTGGCCGTTCCACCACGTTAGGGCTTTACCCTCAAAGGTGCATGCGGCATATTTCACTTTGCACGCAGCAGGGCATGAACAGATTTCGAAGACTGATTCAGTCTTCTCGAACCATTGCGAGAGAGCAATGACTCCGCCGGTGCCATAGAAAGGCTTCGGCTTGCAGTTTGTAAAATCCTTGTAAGAGCACTCCCTTGAGCGCACAGGGATTTCGATCAGGATAGATTCCACAGGGGTTCCACCTCTGCTGGCATCAGAAGAGTGATACTGAGCCATGGCAGTTGCCACTGCTGCAGCTACGACAGCATTCAGGGCTATAGTATCGATGACCGGAGGCGGAGGAGGTGGTGGAGGTGCAGGATTATTCCTATTCCTGGGAGACTTGCGAGGAGGCATCCTTCAACTATAAGTTTATAAAGATAAGAAAGATGGTAAGAATCAATTTGTAAGCAACGTGAGAGTGACACATGGACTAACTAACCATAGTCCAACAGTTGAAAGAGTGCTTGAAACCACAATAAGAAATATTAGAAGGAAAGCATAAGTGTATAGATTTTTCCCAGATAGATAGATCTCAAAAAAATACTGGCATTACTGATGTAATAAGTTCAGGGAAAAATCGACCTAACAGTAGGTCATACGTCATACCATATAGAAAAGTTTGACAGTTCTTAGATTTCAAATTTGAGTACGGAAGTTAGAAACATTTTACACACAAGTGTTACTTGGAGCACAGATGTTAAAGGCTATCCTTTAATTAAAAGACGGAGATGTACCAGACATCAACCAACGGCGATGGGAAAGTCCCGGGCGAGTACTGCGGTCGGACACTTGACGAAACACCTCTTGAATGGGTCGATCCTGAGTCCTCTGACGAGCTCGAAGTTCCAATATTTCAGCTCGTGAGGCAGCCAACTGCTACTGCAGGGTTTTATTTGTCCTCCGGGTCCGTTCCATGTCTTCTTCAAGACGGCGGATGCTGACTGTGTTGATACCTGAGTCGGCATCAATCTCTATGACCCGGTCGACGGCTGCTCCACCTTGCTCGACCATACGAGCTATTCTGCGGATAATGACAGGCAGAGCCCGGTCAGTAGAGCCACCATCGCTGACGTTGTAAAAGGTTCGGTCCCCAAAGTATTGTAAGGGTTGACCCTGATCCTTACTCCAGCGGTTCAGGTTGTTGACTTTAGGCTCGGAGTCGGATCCATCCGAAAAGCCTTCTGCGAGGTGATCATCCAAAGGGATTGGATGCTCAACTTCGGGCTCTTCATCGATCCACCCGGCATTGCCTTCATTGGGAAAGTACGGGTCGCCATGATGGATATCTAGCCATCAAGATCTACGCGAGAATAGAGGTATAAGAATATAGTATACGTGTAACTAGTAGCGCAAAATACTCCTATAGTATTTTAAGTTTAAGTTCTTTTGATCTTCTTGTGGTATTGTTGGTAAGTTTTTAGACTTGTTAACCTATCACAACCATTCTAAGGCATGTGCTAATCACTCCTAGGATCAGCATAGTTGATCAGGCTATGCCATTCCCAGGACTGACCATACATCCCCGAGCTCACTTGTGATATTTGACAATCGTAATACTTTTGTTCTTGTCATTGTGACACTTATTTTAGTATGAATGCAGACTAGTATACTTAGTTAAATATTTTATTATTTAAAGTATAGACTCTTGGTCAGAGTTTAATCCCTAATGGGTTTATAGTTTAGTATATCTTTTATGGGTTGATATACTCAATTCACTATAAACAATGCTCTGATACCAATCTGTCACACCCCAAAACCAAGAACGGCGGAAACATTCTGCGGCGGAGGACGTCATGTAAGGTAATCACAACACAGTAAATGTAAATAGGCAAACAACATCATCCATTGCATTAAATATATAATTTTAATACATGTGTGTTCTGTACAGTTTTAGACACCAAAAACATAAATCAAAATAATAAAATGATGAGTCTTGAGTACGCTCCATTATCTCAAAAGCTGGCATCGGTACCTGTCTACTGATGACCTGAGAATACAAGTTATTTTGAAAGAGTTTATCAGCATTAAGCTGGTGAGTTCATAAGTATTTTAGTGTCAATGTTCGTTGTCAAAAACGTTTGAACATGTCTTAATGTATAAGTTTGTAAAAATGTAAGTAAATGTTTAAAAGTGTTTGCAAAAGTTTGAATCTCTCAGAAAATCCTATATTTTCTATAAAAGTAACCTTCTACCGAGGCTTAAATGTTTTGTAAACTCGTCTGTTGTAAAAGTGTGTAATTACCCAAGTATAACTATCATTTGATAAAATATAGTTCATACATTAATGCTTAAGTGAGATTATCACCAAAATATGTAATGGGTAAATCATTGTAGTACTGTAGCTTTGTATAATAAGAACTACTGTTGTACTAATTACTACTACCTTAAACCGGATTTATATTAAGGTATAATGTGATAATTGCACCATACTATCGACTGATAACAACGACATAAAGAACGATCGTAATAACGGAATGACGTTTGGCACCCGCAGACCTGCAGGTCCGGCTGTAGCTAGCAGCAAGGTGTAGGATAGTCAATCCAGTATAGATCTATACGCAAACTCAACGCTCTCCCTCCAAGAGAATTCTGGCTATAACTCGGGCCATGACATTTAAGGCATGCTCCGATATAGTGGATCACATTTGTTATCGTATTCTTGCATATGTGATGAAATGTTTCTTGTTCTAGTATAGTTGTATATGTTCTCGTAGTATAGTTGTATATATTCTCTTCCTAGTATAGACTCATGAATGAACTGACTCATTGATCTAGCAGTTGTAATAGTATGGTTCTGTGTTACCCCGATGGTAACTTGTTAATGGTGCGTCTAGTACGTATGGTTATGGAAGTACTTTTATGTCTATATATGTATATTTGATATATAATTAATATGGAAACGACCTTCGGATGGTCACCCAAAATCCTATCAGACCACATCCAAATCGAGGAAAAGGAAACAAGGTGGGTAGCCTTCCTAAGTCTTTTAAACATTACTTATATAACTATACATATACGGGCATGCAATTTATAAAATAAAAGCATAAATAAGTATTTATAAGGCATTTGAAACATAAGTATTTATTTTTAAAGAAAGATTGACTTGATGTCAATCTATAAAACCATTTAAAGGTGTAGATTTGATTAAAACAGTTTAAGTATAAGGAACATTTGTTTAAATCACAGTTGCAGTGTAAATTCGTAAAGTAAATGGGTTTGGAAAACATTTAGAAGTAAAACAGTTTGATAGATAGTTTGAATAGTGATAAAATCACTGGTTTCCCTAGTTATTAATCACATGTGATTAGTGCAATCATATGTGATTGAAACAATAACTATAAGTATTTAACTTGTATTCCCCCCCTTTGAAAGCATATAAACGCATTTAGAATATTTAACAGGTTGATTAAGGGGTATGAAACTCACTTGATTGATTGAAGAAAGCGAGATGGAAAACCGGGCAGAGTTTTGTCTCGGAAAACGGATTTTTCTCGGGATTCTCGGGAATCTCGGGAGTAAAATCGACCCTCGGGACTTGAGCAAAAAGACCAGAGCTTCGGGTTATAACGGGCACGGAAAACGAGGCAAGGTTGTGAGAGAGAGGAGAGAAATGAGCAACATTTTCGGAAAGCCTCGCATCCTATTTATAGGAAGGCTGAACTGCCTCCGTACGCGGGGCGTACGCTCGTACGCAGCACGTACACGTACGTCATGCATGACCGAAGCCTCGACTGCCTCGGTTCGGATGGGACGGGTTGCTGGGTACGCGGGTCGGATGGGACGGCGGGTCGGACGGGACAGCGGGTCGGATGGGTCGGACGGTTTAGAATTCTTCGGATAGTGCGACGTGGACGATCCGAGACCCTCGATCTCAGTACGCGGGGCGTACGAAGGTACGCAGGGTGTACTTCGGTCCAATCCGATGACTCCCCTTCGGATATTACCGGGAATTTATAATTAAATTTATATTTATTTTAAATAAAATTCAAAAATTCATATCTCCCTCATACGAACTCCGTTTTTGACGTTCTTTATATCCACGCGAAGGTGAGACCATGATCTACAACTTTCGTTTAGATTCCATTGGCAAATTCCGAAATTATTTTTATTATTTATTTATTAAAATAACGTGATTAAGGAATTTCTTCAAAATTTCATAACTTCCTCATCCGAAGTCAGATTTGGACGTTCTTTTTATGTACGCAAACCTTGATATGATTCCTACTACTTTATTTAATCCAAACAAGATTTTAGGAAGGTTACATTTTGACATAATTTTGATCGGTTTTACATTACATTGACTCGAAATATCGGGTTGTCACATATGCACACTAAGTTTGTCTATCGTCTTCACTCTGTGAAATAGATCGATTAAACATAATTCCAATGATACTCATTTCACAATTCCAAATCCTTACCGCAAATGCAAGAATTCCAAATTCCTGCCATTCACCTAAATCTGGTAGATTCTAAACTTATATGCATTGGTCGTCTTGTAATAGTTATGCATAAAGTCACAAAGACTTGTCAACAGACATTACAGAGTATTCCAATGGAGATCAACTCCATGGAAACGAAGTCTCATATTCAAAGTTCATTGCTTTTAACATTCTTCTTGCATTAAGCTTCCTAATCTTACACGGATTTAATGAATAACATCCACCTATGGAAACATTTCCATATTCCCCTTTTGACTATTACTCCTGAACAACAGTTGACTCTTTTCAGACTATGTCAATATGGTCCTTCCAAAAATAACACTATACTTTCAACTGTCCCCGAGCAACCAATCTTTGGTAAACCTTAAATTGTCCTCGACAATTGCTTAATCAAATTAGTCATATCTAGTTCTAGTACTTTTCCCTCTTAATGATCTGGGCATTTGGAAAAATTTAGAACAGATGAATATTATAGAACATGCAATCGATCCTATATCCGAAGCATATGAGACACGATTCATAAAGACATGATACAAGACCAATTTTTTTTGCTATAATATTTCTATTTCTATTTGCCAAGTTCTCATAATTCAGATTATGAATATGGATGCCGTAATCATAATCGAATTTTAGAACGTAAATAATGGACCCATATATAGAATTTCCTTATGTTGAGCCATTCCAACATAAAAAATTCATATATATATATATATATATATATATATATATATATATATATATATATCCTTGACTAAAGATGATTAAAACCTCAATCTAAGCTTTTAGAATTGAAATGAAGTATATGGTCCTCTCCCTTAATTATAGCAAAACAACTTTTTCCAAATTAAAACCTTTTGTTTTCTATAATTAACATTGCTAACTGGCAACACTTGTTATAATTATCATGCTCCCACTTGTATGATGATTATCAGCATAACACTTATGCTCCCACTAGCTTTGACATGTACTCAGAAATCAGCTGGACTTCTATAAAGCAATACTTTATTGACCCTCTTACCAAAGTTCATATTTATGAAACGAGATGATTTGATAAAACTTTATCAAAATCATACACCTTTCCTTAGATAGCACACATGTGTGTCTAAACAATTTCAAAACTATGAAAAAGGATGTCGTAATCATAGTCTCAATTGCTTAGACGTTTGCCATTTCTCACAAGTCCATGTTAGTGTGTCGGTTAACCACACATGCTCCACTAAGGACTTTGAGAATGAAAATATCATAATTGCTATCTAATTAAAATCTACTTAGTGAAAGCGTTTCCTCATCATCATTTTCATGAACCGGAGAGAAACCTTATGTCACTTAGATTTATGGTGTATGTGTTCCTATCCAAGTGAATTTGTCAAAACCATAATCACAAGACAAGGTTAGTGACAAATCCAAAATCTTATGGATTGAATTTGTGCACTCTTAACTTCTTGCCACCTGGCAGCACAAGGGTCTGCCATTGCTTCCAAATTGTTATGCAACCAATTGACAACTCTCAGAACTCATATGCAAAGCCAACTTAAACTGGAATGGGCATAGAAATAGGAATATGTCAACACGATAGGTTATAAACCTCAAGTCTTGTGCTAGTGACAAACTATAGATTTTTATTCTTGATTAGATCTAGAAGCTTTTTCAAGATCTTTAAGACTCCCACTATCCTCTTCATATAGAAGACTCACTTGCCAAATATTCAAGAGATAGTGCAAATTCTTTATCAAGACAAACACTTCACACAATTGGCTGTAGTTGGTCTTTATTTTATCCAAAACATCACAACTTACCAATTTCAAATGTCAAGAGTAGGATACAGTTTACTCTTACATTTGACAAGTGTTATAAACCTTTCTTTAAGATATGTCACTCAAGTTACAATCTTGGAGTATGATTCTAAGATTTGTTTTTGGAACGAAGTATGACTTATCTTCTTGATTTAACCACTTCAATAATTCATGATTCCTCTTCTTAGCCATAAGAATGCAATAATATGTCCTTAGAGGACCAATTGGCATATGGTGTCTTAATCATTAAGGTGATCACAAAACATGACACTAAAGTGCTCTCACATCTTTTCAGATTTGAGTAACTTTTATCTTTCTGCCTAATTTGATTCTTCTAATTTGTTCTATAATACGTTGAAACTTTTCCAATGTTTCAGAATTATACTTAAACTTGTAAGTATAACCATATTTACTAAACTTTAGTAAATCATAATGAATACTCTTATCAATATTTTCTGGTGGACTTGACCAGTGCATAAGAGTGTGTACTCGACCCCTTAGTCCTTCACTCGACTCACATATACATGTGAACAACGTATTAGTCTTAATTTTCCAAAGATGAAAATTCTCATTCATCATATGACTTGCATGATTCCAAGTTTCTATCCAACTGAAACTTGGGTAATGAGAATCTTTCCTTATCTGCTAAATTATGACACTACGTTAAACGAAAGAATCAAATCCATTTTCCAAAGTTGCCATCAATGGAATCATATAAACAACAATTTTTCTACAAATTCCATTGTAAGGATATTTAAAATAAATAAAAACAAAACTTTTCTTTTATTTAAAAATTGCGGAAAAACTTATCCTTACAATGCAAATGCATATGAAAACTATGTTGTTATCTATTTTTAAGCAATCTATCACAACTCTTAAGCAGTAGCTCAAAAATTCTGATCACTGAACCATGCGATCGAAATCCATCTTCGCGATCAGAATCAACTTACTCTTCTTTAAGCTTCCTCTCTTTTATTTGATTCTTAAAACTTCAACATGTGTCCTAGTCATATCATGTAATAAGAATCTTTAAATAGGAACTTAATAGAGTTTGATAGTGGACTTACCTGAAGTGGAGTCAATTTTTTTTTGACTTGACCTACCTTATGATCTTTCATGTAAATAGGGCAACTTTGCAACCAATGCCCCTTCCTTTGGGAATAGAACCATATGGACTTTTTGGTAGTGGTGCATGGGACTATCTCAGACTTAGCCTTTCTCTTTACCATTTGTTCAACTGAGTTGACTATGGCCGATCCCTTTCCATTGGGAAGAGAAAGCTTCTCTAGATATCCAATGTTTCCAATTGTCAATGTCCATTGTAGTTTGGGAAGTTGATCTACTAATAAAATTTGCTCTACCAGTGCTCCAAATCATTGCTGATTCAGCAGCACCAAGCAAATAGATAAGATCATTAAGGTGCATCTCATAGTCTTTTACATAGTAGTCCCAAAGGAAACTTACTATAAGACCTAGAAGGTGATTGAACAACCAACTTTCTCAAGACTTTGACACCTAACTCTCCCGGCTTGTCAATATGTGACTTCATCTCCAAGATGTGAGCACACATAGACCTAGCTTGCCAATAGGGTTTGAGTGACCTTGAACTTGTGGGTTAGGGAGAATAATTGGAGGAGGTGGAGGAAGTGAAGAATGATTTCCATGATCCAACCACGGGACATCATCTTCATTAGGAAAGCTTTTTCCAAGAGATTTGGGAAGATCATAGATGTCTAAACCAGACATCTAATGGGAGATATTCAAGATAGTTGATTTAAAGTCCTTAATATAACACCCAATATGAAATATTGAGGCTAGGACCCAACACAATATTTTATAACTCGAAAAAGGAATGTCGTAATCCAAGCTATAGAATATTTGAAGGTAGGCGAATGACGATTCAGCAATTTCCACCATGAAAAACGAAATAATTATTAGGTTTTAATTGGTTTTGAAACTCGTAGATTCTTTGATATTCATTGAACTTTTCAATGACATGTTTCAATCTCGAGTGTGCCCTTCAGGTTTTGTGGCTGGGATGTCGAGGATTACAAAACAAGGTGTGAAGTGACCATGCAAATTACTTCGTACCCTTAATGTTTTACCCCTCAATAGATGTGCCGGTTAACCACACGCGCTCCATTGATACTATGGTAAACATTAAGTTACTCTTTACCTACCTAGTTAAGTCCAACTAGTGTGCCAGTTAACCACACACGCTCCACTAACCGACTTAATCAAAGTGTAATTTCATGGGTTTGCACCTTATTCACATTTTCCTAAAGTAACTATGATTGGGAATTTATAAAACATTTAGTTACTTTATATTTATCATTAATGCTTTTAATGAAGATTTAAAGTCCTTGTCTTACCCGTTCAGCTAACAACCCTCACCGATCAAGGAAGCGGTGGGTGAGAGTGGACACCCATTAAGCTACCATTTTATAGGCAATAACCTTATATCCCCCTTCTAGACCGGCTTTGTGAATGAGGCCTACTAATAGTATAACGAATTATTCTTGTACATGTATAATTATCATTAAACTTATAATATTATAAAGTATAAGGGTTGAATTTTAACTTTTAAAATTCTAGGGATTGGAACTAACATTTTTAGAGTGACTTTACATGTTCCAAATCTTGAGGGCAAGTTTTGTAACTTTCAAAACTTTTCATCATTCATAACTTAGGAGTTAAATAGTTTATTAAAATGAGACACTTTTCATTTTATGTAACCTATGTGTTTCTTTAATGGACATTAAAAGGATGACTTTTGGTAATCCATAACTTGAGGACAAATTATGGATTCCATTAAAACACATAATGATCAAGAATAAAACTAACAAGAAAGTGACAAATAATTCCTATGATCTTCTAAACTCATAAGTGTATGAGGCCTACTAACAGTAAAACGAATTATTCTTATACATGTATAATTATTATTAAACTTATAATATTATAAAGTATAAGGGTTGGATTTTAACTTTTAAAATTCTAGGGATTGGAACTAACGTTTTAGAGTGACTTTACATGTTCCAAAACTTGAGGGCAAGTTTTGTAACTTTCAAACTTTTCGTCTTTCATAACTTAGGAGTTAAATGGTTTATTAAAATGAGAGACTTTTCATTTTATGTAACCTATATGTTTCTTTAGTGGACATTAAAAGGATGACTTTTGGTAATCCATAACTTGAGGACAAATTATGGATTCCATTAAAACACATAATAATCAAGAATAAAAGTAACAAGCAAGTGACCAATAATTCCTATGATCTTCTAAACTCATAAGTATATGAACTTTCATATCAACAATTTCAAGAATCATAAATAAATCATACAAAGCCTGAAATTTTGATAATAACCTTTGAATTTGGATTAGCATAATCATTACCATATCAAAATAGGTTTTAAGGTTCAAAAAACAGTTTAGGGTAATGATCCTTATTCAATACCAAGGAAAACCCTGAAATTCTGCAGATAGGGGCATCACCACGTCGTGGTAAAGACTGCCACGTCATGGTGAGCAAGCAAAACCCAAAAATTCTGCATACAGGGGCATCACCACATCGTGGTAAAGACTGCCACGTCGTGCTGAGTAGTTAGATGCAAAAAAATGCAGAATTTCATCTTTTGGAAAAACATGTAGCTTCAAGTATCAAATAAACAAGCCTAGGCTCTAATATCACTAAAGGGTTTTGAGCATTCTAACACTCCTACAGTGTACATGTAACCCTAGAAACCTTGGATCTATGTTTTTCTATGATACATGCGGATTTGTTTTTCCAAGGTTCATAACCTATCTAGCATACATGGGGAACTTTTAAACGTAAATGCTAGAAGAAGAACATACATTTTGTAGTTTGGATTCCTTCAGAACCTTGTGAGCTTAGCACCTCAAGTGTGATGTCTTAAATGTCTCACACAACACTACAACTCTTGGAATAGACTTGATAGAAGTTCACTTAACCTCAAAATCAGCTAGCTCTCTATCTTGTACAAGTAGTGCCGATTTTGCTAGACTAGGGGTCTTTATATAGTTGTGGCACGAGTAGGGTTACATCATGTAAACCCTAATTGTCATGGCTTTTCATATTCCATGATCCATGGGTTTGTAAGTTCCATGGATTATCCATGGAGCACCTTATGGGTTTTAGTCCAATCCATACAAACCATGGATCATTAGCCCACTATATAAGAATAGATTATTTACACAATCAACCCCATATATTTAATTAGTCTCTTTTTGATCACTTAATTAATTCGAAATTAACTCTTTGATCAATACTAATTAGATAATATTATTAATATATTAGAACTTATAACATATTAATAATCCTTAAGTGTCCTTTCTCTCAGTTAGTTATCCAAGTGTTGCAACGCCATGCAACCCAAATGGACCATGCCAACTGGGTCAAGTACATCCCAGAAAAAGTTATGAACTTAGACACCTAATCCAACATATACAACTATGGTATACACTAAGTGACAATAGTAATGATGTCAATTCCATAAAAGAAAGATCCTAAGGTATCAGACATCATATAATCTCGCAATTCTATCATGCAATTCCTAAAGATCCCTAGCCTATCACTAGCATGTTGTTCTAACATATTACAATATCAAATAATAGTACGATATTTTGGGGTCTACTTACTGGCTCTGGCTAATCGTACACCTCGCATCCTCTTTTGTATTTGAAAAGCATTTGAAAATATTTTAGAAATACTTTTTCTTTATTTTGAGATTGGATTCACATAAGTGTTCCTCCAATTCACTCAAACCAAGGCTCTAATACCAACTTGTAACATCCATAAAATTCGTGTAAAATTTAAACTTTTAAAATATTGCAAAACCATCCATTGTTTACAAATTGTTTTCAAAATAATCCAATATCAGAGTTTTCCCAGAAATCATAAGGTGAAAAACGATCAACCATCGGGTTGGAATGCCCCATGCCCTCAACCATCAGGTTGGAATGCCAATATACTATGGGTTTAATCATCCTCGGGATAGTATACCCTCGACCCTCAACTATCGGATTGGAATGCCAACATACTATGAGTCCAATCATCCTCGGGATGGAATACTCTAGGCCTCAACCATCGGGTTGGAATACCAACATACTTTGAGTCCAATCATCCTCGGGATGGAATACTCTCAACGCTCAACCATCGAGTTGGAATGCTAACATACTGTGAGTCTAATCATCCTCGGGAAGGAATACTCTCGGCCCTCAACCATCGGGTAGAAATGCCTCGGTCTGTTGGCTTACGTAAAAAGCAGTAAAGCCTCAACCACCAATCACACATATGAACATATATACCAGATAATCACATAACAATCTATAGAAAGTCAAACCAATCTACATATCATTAATCATAGTAATATCCTATCTACCAGGATATCGATCTAGCGGATCATAACAACATAGAAACATCCTATCTACCAGGATACCGATGTAACAGATCATAACAGTAACAAATCAGGATAACAATTCAAAAGGCTGACCTTGGTGCCTTAGACCCTTGAGGATAGTGAGGAATACTCACCTCACACATAGTGCTGAAGCAACAAAGATCAATTCCCAACTCTCAGCTCCGATCTCGACTGCCGACAACCACCTTGTGACTCACTTCATTAAAATCCTAAATTACCAAAATACCCCTAGAAGACAAACTTGGTCAACCATGGTCAAAGTCAAAGTCAATAGTCAAGGTCAACAGTCCATGTTGACCCTACTCGTCGAGGTCATCTAGTAACTCGTCGAGTTCCTTTAGTATTCTGAAAATGGGAAAAACCCTAGCTAATTCATCGAGTTGTCAGGACAACTCATCGAGTTTTCCAGCCTTCACATATTTAACCTCTTCCAGTTGAATCTAAAGCCCCAAACTACAGAACTGGTCCCCTAGGGTTAAGATACCATTTAAAGTTGCTAACTTTACATCCATGCAAGACATCCAAGTGCTAAAACACTCAAACAAAGCTTACTAAGGGACTTACGGCATGAAGTTGGGCCAAGACTTGATAAAGTTGGCAACTTTAAGTCTATAGATGCCATGAGATGTCCATATCTGAAGTCTTAGATTCATGAGATACTTAAATCCAAGATTGACTCCAAATTAAGATAATAATGGTAACAAACTCTCAAATGAAGAAATCTAGCAAAAGAATGGCCAAGGTGATGACTTTATACCTCCAAAGGGGTGCAAAAATACTAAAAATCTCGGATTCAAGGCTTCTCCCTTCAACTTTGCACCACCAACTTCAAACTTCTTCAAAGAAAACTGCAAACAACACTCTTTAAGATCACACACACTAAAAATGAGGAAATAGGCACGATTAGGGTTGTCTCTGGACTGAGAGGATGATGAGGGAGGCCAATAATGAGAGGTAAGTCCTTTAAATAGGGTGTAAACCCTAAGATTTGGGTTTTCATATTCGGCCCTCAACTCGTCGATTTGGGGCCTTCTAACTTGTTGAGTAGACCCTAAAAGATGTGCATCCATTAAAACTCTACATGACGTGTTGGAGCCCTCCAACTTGTCGAGTTACCCTTAAATATAAGTATAAAAAGCTTAAAATTCGTACATGAAGATTGGAATGTTACAACTCTCAACTCGTCGAGTTGCCCTTAAATATAAGTATAAAAATATGTAAATTCATACATAAAGATTGGGATGTTACACAGAAAATCAAGAAATAGCAACCCTAAGGTATGGAGTAGCTCATACTAACAAGAACAAAAATAATATGCTTGACATCATAGAAACTAGGAAGATCTAATTCAATGAACCATGAAGGAAAACACTTTATACCTTATAGAGTTGGAAAATGAAATTAAGACTCTGGATCTACAATCTTGAGCTTCACAAAGCTTCAAAGATGGGTTTCTACTTCTTCAAAATGTACCACAAAACACACAAGAGGCTCAAATCTAGCTCAAGAGGATTAGGGTTTCGAGTTGGGTGTCAAAGAGGGTGGAGGCTGATGATAAATAAAACTTAAAACCCCAAAAATTAGGGTTTGGACTCTACACACTGTGTAGGGCATAAAACCCCTACATGGTTTTAATGAGTTACAACTTGCATAATTAACCATCTATGCCCTGCGTAGACCATAATTATCTGGAAAAAAAAATAAGATTTAATACCATGAAGAAATGTACAAAAGGAACCGGTGTTACAATACAATAGACTTGCAAACTATTGTTGGATTAGGTGTCTCAGCCCATAACTATAATTGGTATGTACTTGATCTGATAATAGCATGGTCCTTTTTGGTAGCCTTCACCATAGCAACTCAACAAGATGAATTATGGAGAGAGAGGTTGATTAATGATTTATTAATATATTATAAGAATAATATATTAATTGGTAAATCATATTATTTAATTAATATTGATAAGAAATTAATTTGGAATTAACTTAGTGATCAAAAGAAACTTATTAAATGAATGGGGACTGATTATGTAAATCAGTGATAGTTGTAGTTTGGGCTAACAGATCATGTTGATAAGAGGTGGATGAAAATCTATGGGAAGCCCATAGAATTCTCGTCCAAGGCCTATCATGTGGGGGTTTATGGATTGCTTAGGGCCTAAGCAAGGGAATTAGGGTTTTCAGTTGAAAAAACCCTAGTAGCCTTAACTATAAAAGGAACCCCAAGGCTCATGAAGTCGGCCACTTTATTCCTTAGAAGAAACCATGGTTGAAATCTTGTAACCTCCACCACTCTCTTGTTCATCTTTTGCTAAGTGGTGTTTGTGACTCCATTAGAGCTGCAGTACTTGAGGCACTAAGCTTTTGAAGGTCACGTTCAAGCAATCAACAAGGAAGGTATTTATCTAACCCTAATATGATTAGATTTCATTTTCTTGTATGCTAGATTAGGGTTTTGCTTTGGAAAATTAATTTGCGTGTATAACTTGAGAAAAAACCTACATCCAAAGCAATTAGGGTTGCATGTGCACCACAGGAATGTTGTAATGCTCAACACCCATCAGTGGTATCAGAGCTTAGGGTGTTTGTCTGTTATATATGATGCAACTGTAATTTGTTCAAATCTGAATCAAATTCATTTTTGGTCTTCGTCTGATGAACTCGACGAGTTGCACCTACTCGACGAGTCCATGCCCTAACTCGACTAGTTGGTTTGTCTGTAGGCAGATTTTTCGGATTTCAACCCTAAATTAGATAAGGATGATTAGCTTAAATTGTTTTTGGCGATTTAAATTCAAATTTTCTAATATGGTAATGAATATCCTCATCTAATTGAAAGATAATTGTTCAATTTTAAGTTAATGTTCAAAATTATGTCAATAGTTTAATTATTTAAAATTTGATCTAGAAGTTTTGAAAAGTTTCAAAATTTTCCGTCAAGTTTTAAAATTTATAATTTGATTACAAGTTTTAATTTTGAAATATTAAATTCTAAAACCCAAGTGTTTTAAAAGTTTAAAATACAACCCTTATACTATTATAATATTAAAATATTAATATGTGTATATATATGTATAAGATGAGTCAGTCTTACCGTTAGTAGGCCTCATTCACGAAGTCAATCTATAAGGGGGGGGGGATATAAGGAAACTGCCTATAAAATGGCGGTTGAATGGGTGTCCACTCTCACCCACCGTTTCCTTGATTGGGGAGGGTCGTTAGCCGAACTGGTAGGATATGACACTAATATGTATAATGAGTATTATAAAGTATGTAAATGGTTTTTATTCTTAGTTACTTTAGGAAAATGTGAGAATGATGCTAGTCCATGAAATTGCACTTTGCACCTTGTCAAATCGTTAGTGGAGCGTGTATGGTTAACCGACACACTAACTTGGACTAACAAGTGTGGTAAAGGTAGCTCAAGAATTATAATAGATCAATGGAGTGTGTGTGGTTAACCGACACATTGATTAGGTGGTAAATGACATCAAGAGTGTCGAGCTAATTTGCATGGTTATTCACACCTTGTTTGTGATCCTCGGTACCCCAGTCACAAACTTGAAGGGCATAATCGAGATTAAACATGCCATTGAAAAGTTCAACGAATTTCAAAAGAATCTAGGAATTTCATTTCATTTAAAACCTAATTCTTCATTTCATTTTTCGTCATGGAATTGGTAAATTTCCATTTACCTACCTTCAAATAATTTGCAATTGGATTACCGCATCCCTTTTTCCAAAATGTGAAAGACTATGTTGGGTCCTAGCCTTAATATTTCAATTTGGGTGTTATATTAAGGATTCGTTATCTAATCAAAACACTGTTCCTTTTCTTTTTCAGATGTCTGGCTCAAAAACTACTTCTGGCTCGAACTCCAACTCCTCAAGCTCATTTTATCTTTTGAACATGTGTGGGAGGGTCACTTTCGATGGATCCAATTTTGATGATTGGATTCCTAACATTCCAATGGCCCTACGTTACAAGGAGAAAGAATACGTTCTCGGCAAAGAACTCAAAGAGATAGATGAAAGAAAATCTATTGTTGAACAGATAGCTGACTATAGGGCTCACGAAAAGGGCACGACAAAGGTGTCGTGTGTTATGGTAGCCATTATGACTCCTGAGCTGCAGCGGTTCTATGAGGACTACTAGCCTTATGACATGTGCCAATATTTGATGGAAAAGTACCAACAAAGCGCGCATTAAGAAAGGTACGAGCGTGTCGCCTCACCAATAACAACCAAGATGAAAGATGGAGAGTCCATCACGAGCCACTTGCAAAGGCTGCAAAGGTATGTGGATCGTTTGCTCTAGTTGAATGTCAACTTTGACGAAGCGTTGGAAATTGATATAATCCTACACTCTTTACCTCCTTGTTATGATCAGTTCAAGATGACTTATCACACGAACAAGGAGGAAGTCACCTTGAGCAAGCTTCAAGGTTTGTTGAGAACTACTGAAAGTGGACTTAAAGGCAAAGCTATTAAGTCCACCTCTACTACTGCTGCCCCGGTGCTTGCTATAGGACATGGCAAAGTAAAAAAGAGGAAAGCTCCCTCTAAGAGCCATAAGGTAAAGTCCCATGATGGATCTTCTTCAAATGGATCCAAAGTTAAAGCCAGTTTTTCCACTCCCACATCCGATCCTAAAGAAGGAATGTGTTTCTACTGTCACGAGAAGGGGCATTGGAAACGAAGATGCCCGAAATACTTGCAGGACATCAAGGATGGAAAGATAAAGCCCACCTTCACATGTATTTATACTATAGAATCTAATAACTTATCACATGCTAGTTCTTGGGTCCTTGATACAGGATGTGGTTTCATATTTGTTCTGATTTGTAGGGGCTAAGAAGAAGTAGGGATGTGGAGCATGGGAAGATGAACCTAATAATGGGGAATAGGAAATCGTCGCCTGTCACCAAGATCGAGATTTACTCTTTAGTGCTTAGTAGTAGGTTAGGCTTAGAATTAAATGACTGTTGCTACTGTTGGATTAGTGTCTAAGTCTATAACTAGTTTGGTATGTACTTGACCCGATTATGAGCATGGTCCTTTTGGGTTGCCTTCACCATAGCAATATGTAGGATGAATTAAGGAGAGAGAGGTTTAAATATGATTTATTAATATATTATGAGAATAATATATTAAAGGGGAAATCATATTGTTTAATTAATATTAGTCAAGAATTAATTTTGTGGCTAAAAGAGATTAATTAAATTTAGGCGACTGGACTGCAATTATTGGATAATTGAGTTATTGGGCTAAGGAATTCTAAAGGAACAAGGGGTGAACGAAATTATGATGGGAGCCCATCATATTTTCGTCCATGGCCTTATCCAGAAGGTTCCATGGGCTGCTTAGAGTTTAAGCTGTCCATTAGGGTTTTGACTGAAACCCTAGCAACCCACACAAGTATATAAAGGACCCCTTAGGCCCCAAAAACGTGGACAACTGATTCTCTAGGGTTTCTAGTCGTTTTTGGCAGCCTCCTTTCTTCTCCTCTTCATCCAAGTTGCATAAGGTGTTTGTGACTCCATTAGAGGTGCAACACTTGAGGCACTAAGCTTTCTAAGCCCAATCCAAGCAAGGAATTGATTGTTATTGCTATATAACAATCAAAGGTAATTCTATAAACCCTAATTCAGTTTATAATATGTTAGATCTAAGTTTATTAGTCTTGGATTCAAAGCATGTACAATAGAGAAACATAGATCCAAGTATTAGGGTTTGTATGAGCACATAGGATTGTTCTTATGCCTAAAACCCATCAGTGGTATCAGAGCCTTGATTGGTTTCAGTTGTATGTGATGCTTAACTGTTTTTTTTGCTTAAAAACGAGTTTTTTTGCCTCTTCCCGACACAACTCGGCGAGTCAGTATCTGGACTCGGCGAGTTGGCCCTACTCGGCAAGTCCAGGTCTGACTTGGCGAATCAGTGCGTCAAGCAGAGGGTATTTCGGGATTTAGCTGCTGTTTTGACTTGGATTTGATGCTTAAATTGTTTTATGAAGCTAAAATCCGAATTTTATCCTAATTATATGTTTATCCTTGCCAAAACAATATATAATTTCAAATCTTTTAAATATTGGTTATTTATGTGATAAATATGGATTATTTAAAGTTATTTGGTAATTATCTAATGACTAAAATAAGAGTAGGTCAAATGTAGATAGTTATGAAATTAATTTTTTAATTTGAATTATGTGTTATTTGATCCCTAATGTTTTGAAATGTTTCAAAAGTTGCCCTCAAGTTTTGGAATTTAAAAGTTGATTATAAGTTTAATTTTGAAATGTTAAATTATAAAACCCTAGTAATTTGAAAAGTTCGAATCACACCCTTATGGTTTTGTTAATTAATTAAAGTGTATAATTAAAAGTGATTTAATAAACCCAAAAAGTTTTTGGTTTACATTTAATTAAATTAAAAGTATAATTTACTAAGTTAAACCACCTAGTATTTTGAAAGTGTAAAATACACCCTATACTATATATAACATTAAAAGTGTAGTATTATATATGAGTAAACAGTCAGTCTTACCGTTAGTAGGCCTCATTCACGAAGCTGGTCTATAAGGGGTGTTTAAGGAAATTGCCTATAAAATGGCGATTGAATGGGTATCCACTCTTACCCACCGCACTCTTGACTAGTGGAGGGTCGTTAGCCGAACGGGTAGGATAGGACAGAAACCTTCCATTATAAGTATAATGAAGTACAAAGTAACTAAATGCTTTTTCAAATTCCCAAATCATAGTTACTTTAGGAAAAATGTGAAATTGTATGCTAATCCATAGAATTACACTTCGTACCCCTGTCAAACGTTAGTGGAGCGTGTGTGGTTAATCGGCACACTAATTTGGGGATGACATTGGTAGCGAAGGGTGACTCGATGTTTGTCATAGATCAATGGAGCATGTGTGGCTAACCGACACATTGATTAGGTGATAGTAGCATTGGGTGCACCACGTGATTCGTATGGTTATTCACACCTTATTTGTGATCCTCGGCATCCCAGTCACAAATAGTAGGGCATAATCGAGATTAAACATGCCATTGAAAAGTTCAATGAATCTCAAAAGATCTTGGAGTTTCAATTCATTTAAAACTTAATCTTCCTTTTCGTTTTTCATGGTGGAAATTGGTAAATCGTCATTTACCTACCTTCAAATATTTTGCAACTAGATTACGGCATCCCTTTTCTAGGTTGTAGAATATTGTGTTGGATCCTAGCTTGATGTTTCATTTGGGTGTTACATCAAGAATTCTAATCAACATAACTTGAATTTTCTCCCGTTTTGTAGATGTCTGAATCTTACAATGGTCTTCCCAAATCCTTTGGAACAAGCTTTCCAAATGAAGATGACGTTCCAAGATACGATCAAGGAAATGAGAGTCATGCTTCACTTCCTCCACCTCCTCCAATCGTTCTCCCTGACCCACAAGTTCAAAGGCTTGAAAAGTTCAAGCTCACTCAAGCCCTTTTGGTAAGTAAACACGAAGATAGGAAACCTGTGTGTGCACACGTCTTAGAGATGAAGTCACACATTGATAGGTTAAGCATGTTGGGTGTCGAGATTTCAAGCAAGTTGGCTGCTGACTGGGTTCTTCAGTCACTTCCTGAATCATATAGTGAGTTCGTTAGAGAGTACTATATGATGGATCACGACGTGACCCTCATTAATCTAACCTATTTGCTTATAGCTGCTGAATTAGCAATGATTTGGCATGCTGGTAAAGCAAACTTGTCTGGTGAATCAAACTCCCAAACTTCAATGGACACTGGCAACATTGGAAGTGCAGAAAGAACTAAGTCTGTGATTGTCCGATGTGCTGTGCCAAAGGAGTCCATTTGATTTTATTGCCAAGAGAAGGGGCATTGGAGACGAAGCTGCCTAACTACCTGAGAGATCTAAGAGATGGGAGAGTCAAGACGTATGGCTCTGCTTCAGGTAAAATCCATTATCTAACTCTTTTGAGTTCCTATTCTAGATTCTTAATACATGATGTGATAAGATTACATTTTGATGTTTTGTAGGATCGAAGAAAAGAGAGGAAGCTTGAGGGAAGAAGTGAGCTGAATCTAATCATGAAGAAATGGATTTCGATCGCATTACTTGAAGAATGGATTCTTGAGCTACTACTTGGAGTTAGAATAGATTGTTAAGAAATATGTAATAACATAATTTTTCAATTGAATTACATTATAAGGACAAATTTTTTCCGCAATAAAATGAATTTTGATTTTATCTTATTTATTTATCCTTGCGATGGCATGTATGAAAAAGTTGATGTTTGAATGTTTCTATTATTAGCAACAATGGATTTGATTCTTAATTATGTTATTTGTGGACATATCAAAAGTTTACCAAATAGGGAGAGTTTCTCATCACCCAAGTTTCAATTGGACAGAAACTTGGAATCATGCAACGTGTATTGTATGATGAATGAAAAACTTTCACATTTGGGAAATTTAGACTAATTCTTTGACAAGGTGTCAATTGAAGGAATAGGAGATCGAGTACACTAGATCGTACGTTGATCAAGTCTACCACAAGAGTGACAAAGATATTCGTCATGATTTAGTAAAGTTTCGTAAATATGGTTATACTTATAAGATTGAGTATGATTCTGAGTTAACTGAAATAGTTTCAATCAATTGCAGAACGAATAAGAAGAATCAAGAAGGCAGAAAGATAAAAGTTTCTCCATTCTAAGAAGAAGGGAGAGTACCTTTTATTGTGTTTTATGATGAAGTCTTAATGATTAAGAGCCATATCTCAATTGATCCTCTAAGTGAGTCTTAGTGCATTTGCATTTCTAAGAAGAGGAATCGAGAATTGTAGAAATGGTTAAATCAAAGAGTCAATCATACTTCGTTCCAAGATCAAGTCTTAGAGTCATACTCCAAGATTGTGACATTGAGTGACAAGTCTTAAGTAGGTTTATAACACTCATCAAATGTGGAATTTGGAAAAGTTTTCTTATTCTTGCACATTAGAAATTTGTAAGTTGTGATGTCTTGGATAAGACAAAGACCAACTAGGACCAATTTGTGAAGTGTTTTGTCTTGATAAGAACTACACTAACTCTTGAATATTTGCTTTGAAATGTTTCTTGACAAGAGAATCTTATATGTCAAGGAGTCAGTGGGAGTCTTAATGGTCTTGAAAGGTTTCAAGAACAAATCAAGAATATACCTTATCGATCATCACTAGCACACGACATGAGGTTTGCAACCTATCGTGCTGACATTATTTTGTTTTTGTGCCATTCCAGTTGAGTTAATTGCGTATGTGAGTTCTATGAGTTCTCATTTGAATGCATACTAGAGCCTTAGTCGATGGAAAGTACATTGATATGTAAGGACAAGTTACTAAACTACTTGGAAGACATGGTGGGCACTCGTGTTACCATAAGGTAAGAAAGTTCAGTCCATATGAGTTTGGATTTGTCGCAAACCTTGGTTTTGGCAAATTCACATGGATAGGAACTCATACACCATAAAATCTAAGTGTCATAAGATTCCCTCCTTCATGAAAATGACTGTGAGGAAATGCTTTCACTAAAAGAGATTTTAAGAAGATAGCGATTGTGAAAATTGTATTCTTAAAATTCGATTATGGTTACGACATCCCTTTCCATAGTTCGAATTATGAGATTTGGCAATTAGTTTCAACATTTGGAACTTAGTAACATAAGTTCTGAATTGTTTAAACACACATATGAGCAATCTAAGAAAAAGGTGTATAAGGTTAAGAAGCCTAGATAAAGGCTTATCGAAGCATCTGGTATTAGAAATATGAATTTCAGAAATTCAATAGGCATTGTTTTCTGAAAGTTCATTTGTTTTCTGAATACATGTCAAAGCTAGTGGGAGCATAAGTGTTATGCTTATATGATAATAATCATCATGATAGTGGGAGCATAAGTGTTATGCTTGTATGATTATTATGGCGAGTATTGCAAGTTAGCAATATTAATTATAGAAAAACAAAGATTCAATTTGCAATGTTGCATGGGTTGAAAAGTTGTTTTAATATAATTAAGGGAGAGAATATTATACTTCATTTCAAAATCTAAAGCTTAGATTGAGAAATTTTAATATTTTCAGTCAAAGTTTACATTGTGTGTTCTTAAAATTCGATTATGATTACGGCATCCCTCTTCATAGTTCGAATTGTGAGAGCATGACACATAAAATATTATCGCAAAAGATTGGTAAAGTATCATATCTTTATGTAAGACATTATGCATCGTGTCCCATACGCTTCGGGTATAGGATCGATTGCAAATGTTATAATATTTGACCATTCTAAAATTTTCCAAATGTCTAGCGCATTAAGTGGGAAAAAGGATTAGAATCAGTTTTGACTAAAATAATTAAACAACTATCAAAGGACGATCCAAAGTTCGCTGAGGATTGGTCGCTTGTGAGTAGTTGGAAGTATGGTATTGGATGGACCATATTGACATTAATATGAATATATAAGATTCTATTAAGAATGAGTTGTCATTTGGCAAATATGGCAATGTTTCCATATTGGAAGTTGGATGTTGAGAGTCTATGTCTAGATTAGAAACTTTTATGCAAGAAGGATGTTCAAAGGAATGTACTTTGAATGTGAGACTTCGCGTCTATGGAATTGTCTTGCAACAATTTCTGAGAGAGTACTTTGTAATTTCATTAGCCAAGTCTTGGTGACTTTTGTGCTATGACTTTATGAAAGGATCGTTGCATAAGATGTTAGAATCTAGCATATTCTAATAGTAGCAAAGAACCTTGTGTTCTTACACTAATGATAAGGAATGGGAATTGTGAAATGAGCATCATTGAAAAGGTTTTTCAATTGATCTATTTCACAAAGTAAGGACCATATGAAACATAGTGTGCATGCTTTATGCATGGGATAGCTATTGTTGTAATTTGAGTAATAAGTTGATTTTCTGAAACAGTAAACGATAATAATAAGTAATCAATATGGTGGTTAAATAGAAGTGTTTTATTTACTCTCACAAGTTTGAGGCCATATAGGATTAAGTATTATTATTATGTTTCAGTTTGCATGTTTTGACTCCAGAATAACTAGGTTATTCAAACATCCACAGTCAGTCATACGTTGGGAGTAGGTATGAATAAAGACTGTCATGGATCTGTCTGTAGATTGTCTGAAGTGTTTAGACATAGCACAAGTTTGCTGCAGAGTTCATGAGTGCTTTGATAAGATTAGAGTATTGGATTAAACCCACGCTCACTTGGATCACTTCATAGATTTATCACGAGTGATTAGTGAGACGATAATATTGTATATTCTTGAAACCGAGACATGTAAGTTGTTATTTGTTGGTCGGTTGCACATTGATAATAAGTAAACGCACCAGTAACTTGGTGTTATAAAACTTATTGTTGTATATGATTCGATTAGTAAATGCAAGCAAGCATATGAGTCAAAGTTAATCCATTCCTTTTACTCAAAGTGGGATAAAAGCGATATATGTGTGCCTCTCGATGATTTAGTGATGACACCTAAGCGCTTGGCCAAGCCGGGACTAAGTTGATGTGTTCAATTGTAGTCTGTTGTCTGTCGTCATTAATCAGAAGTCGGGAAACGATATAGAGAGAATGATTGAAATTCATGTCTTTTGTCTGTACGATATCTTGAGAATGGAGGAATATATAATCCCTTATCTAGAGGACATGCTATCTGATAAGATCAGAGTTGACAGCGGCTTTTGAAAGCTACGATTGTTGATCCGGTTCTGAAGTCATACGGAAAATAGTTATTAGACTTATCCAAGTGGGAGACTGTTGGATTAGTTTCTAAGTCCATAACTATTTTGGTATGTACTTGACCCGATTATGAGCATGGTCCTTTTGGGTTGCCTTCACCATAGCAATATGTAGGATGAATTAAGGAGAGAGAGGTTTAAATATGATTTATTAATATATTATGAGAATAATATATTAAAGGGGAAATCATATTGTTTAATTAATATTAGTCAAGAATTAATTAAGAATTAATTTTATGGCTAAAAGAGATTAATTAAATTTAGGGGACTGGACTGCAATTATTGGATAATTGAGTTATTGGGCTAAGGAATGCTAAAGGAACAAGGGGTGAACGAAATTATGATGGGAACCCATCATATTTTCGTCCATGGCCTTATCCAGAAGGTTCCATGGGCTGCTTAGAGTTTAAGCTGTCCATTAGGATTTTGACTGAAACCCTAGCAACCCACACAAGTATATAAAGGACCCCTTAGGCCCCAAAAACGTGGACAACTGATTCTCTAGGGTTTCTAGTCGTTTTTGGCAGCCTCCTTTCTTCTCCTCTTCATCCAAGTTGCATAAGGTGTTTGTGACTCCATTAGAGGTGCAACACTTGAGGCACTAAGCTTTCTAAGCCCAATCCAAGCAAGGAATTGATTGTTATTGCTATATAACAATCAAAGGTAATTCTATAAACCCTAATTCAGTTTATAATATGTTAGATCTAAGTTTATTAGTCTTGGATTCAAAGCATGTACAATAGAGAAACCTAGATCCAAGTATTAGGGTTTGTATGAGCACATAGGATTGTTCTTATGCCTAAAACCCATCAGCTACTCGTCAGAGATGACGAGGAATATTGTTTCTTTTCATGGTTTGTACAGACAAGGTTTTAGATTTTCATTTAATAATGAATTTGGTTCTATTAATGCTTTCTATAATGGTACTTTATATTTTGAAGCATTGCCTTGTAATGGTGTATATGAAACTGTGATTGTTATAGACAACTTAGGAAATAATGTGTCGCATATCGATTCGTCTAATGGTTTAGACAAGGTATGCTTGTGGCTTTCTCGTCTTGGACATATCTACAAGAAACACATAGCCCAACTCCAAAAGGATGGAGTCTTGGAGTCATTTGACCAAAAGTCAGATGATACTTGCGAATGTTGTTTACCTGGAAAGATGACTAAATCTCCTTTCAGTGGTACTTGTGAAAGAGGTGAGGTATTGTTGGATCTCATACACACATATGTGTGTGGGCCCTTCAGATCCACCACTAGGGATGCTAACCGCTTCTATGTAACTTTTACCAACGATTATAGTAGATATGGATATATCTACTTAATAAAGCCCAAGTCGGAAACCTTTAAAAACTTCAAAGAGTTCAAGAAAGAAATGGAGAATCAATTGGGCAGGAAGATAAAGATGCTCAGATCCGATAGGGGTGGTGAGCATCTTAGTATCGATTTGCACGACTATCTTAAGGAATATGCAATTGTTTCACAATTGACGCCACCTGGGACATCGCAGCTCAATGGTGTAGCTGAGAGGTTCAATCGAACCTTGTTGGACATGGTTCGTTTCATGATGAGTCATGCTTTGTTACCTATCTCATTTTGGGGTATGCCTTAGAGACTGCCACCCATATCTTTAATCTAGTCCCAACTAAGAAGGTTGCTAAAATACCTCACGAGATGTGGACATGGAAGGTTCTTTAATTGGCATATAAAAAGGTTTAGGGTTTCGAGGTTATCGTCAGACTAGAAACTCAGGACAAGCATGAACCTCATAGTGAGCAGTGTATTTTCATCAGCTACCCATAGAAATCTTTTGGATATCTTTTCTACAGACCTAGTGATAACATGGTCTTTGTAGCAAGGAGATGGGTTTTCCGCGAGATAGAACTCATATGCTAGAGGAAAGTGGGAGGCAAATTGATCTTGAAGAGCTTCAAGAGTCAAGCGGTGAAGGAACCTTTAACACTAGCACTCAACCTGAGGAAGAGATTCTTGTTGAACTAGTTGACGAGTCCTTACCTATGAGACGTTCCAATAGAGTTAGTGTTGCACCTGTGTTGTATGGTTTCCATATAACTGATGATGGTGATACGTTAATCAGTGATAGTACATTGATAAATTTGGATAAACCTAACAACTACAAGAAAGCCATGAGAAGTGGAATGAGGCAATAGACATCGAGATTCAGTGCATGTATGACAATCATGTTTGGAACTTGGTTGGCGACATACCGAGTCCTAAGATGGTCGGGTGCATGTGGATCTTCAAGAAGAAGACCGACATGGATGGGAAAGTACACACGTTCAAGGCACGAATGGTTACAAAGGGCTTTACTCAAACCCCATGGGTTGACTATGATGAGACCTTCTCACTAGTGGCCAAGATCAAGTCTATAAGGGTTATGATGGCCATAGTTGCGTTTCATGATTATGAAATTTGGCAGATGGATGTCATAACTACCTTCCTTAATGGAAAGATGGCTGAAGATGTTTACATGTGTCAGCCGAAGGGTTTTGTAGACGCAAAGTACTCTAATAGAGTGTGCAAGCTTGAGAAATCCATCTATAGATTAAAGAAAGCATCTCGTAGATGGAATCTTTGTTTCAATGAGAAAGTCAAAGAGTTTGGATTTTCGAGAAGCGAGGACGAGTCTTGTGTATATGTCAAGGCTAGTCGGCGTATAGTTAGCTTTCTACTTTTGTATGTTGATGACATACTGCTCATAGGAAACAACATCCCGACCTTGCAGGAAGTTAAGTCCTGGATTAGGAAGTGTTTCGATATGAAGGATCTAAGAGAAGTTGCTTACATTTTGGGAATAAGGATTTTGAGAAATAGAAGTAGGAGACTAATAGGACTTAGTCAAAGTACTTACTTGGACTAGGTGCTGAAACTTTTTAGTATGGAGAATTCCAAGACATGGGAACTGCCAATCCAAAGCAATACCAAGCTGAGTAAGACTCAGAGTCCGAGTATCGATGCCGAGATAGCAGAAATGATTCAAGTGCCATATGATTCCGCCGTTGGCTCGATCATGTATGCTATGACATGTACTCACACTGATGTGGCTTTTGCGTTGAGCATGGTTAGCCGATATCAAGGGAACCCGGGTAGAGCTCACTGGACAATAGTTAAGAACATTCCTAAGTACATGTGAAGGACTAAGGACTGGGTCCTTACACTTAGTGGGAGTGATGACTTGAGAGTGACAGGGTATGGTCACGCCAACTTTCAAACCGACAGAGATAACTTCCGCTCTCTGTCAGGCTTGGTATTTACCCTAACTGGAGGAGCAGTTACTTGGAAAAGTTCCAACCAGGAGACCATGGCTGATTCAACGTGTGAATAGGAGTACATAGCAGCGATGAAAGAGTCTAAGGAGACAATATGGTTGAAGAACTTCATTGGAGACCTTAGAGTTGTACCAGCCATAAATGAGCCTATGGAGATTTTATGTGATAACGAAGGAGCGGTTGCCTTAACCAAGGAACTGAGGGATCATGGTAGATCCAGACACATCGACATAAAATAGCACTTCATCAGACGTCAGGTAAAATAGGGACTCCTCGTAGTCAAGAGGGTAATGTCAGAGGAGAACCCAGCGGATCACCTCACAAAGGGTCTGAGCAGGGTAAAGCACTTACATCATGCGAGGAACATTGCTTCGAAGGACAATATTAATTTTAGTGATTAGATATATGTTTTGAAACTTGTAATAGATAAATGTAATTGACATTTTGGTGATTATATAATGGAGATTTATATATAAGTATTGTTTACTATCTTGTGGCGATTGTTTACTATTGTGTCAGTTTTGCATGTTTTGCTTCCAGAATAATTAGATTATTTAAATTATCAATAGTCGTTCATACTTTGGAAGTAAGTTATGAGGTTAGACTGTCATGGATTGGATTTTAGGTTGTCTAAGTGCTTAGAAATAGCAAAGGTTTGCTGCAACATTCATGAGTACTTCTGAAATAAGATTTGAGTATTGGATTAAACCAATGCTCATTTGAATCACTTCATGGAATTTATCATGAGTGACTGTGAGACGATAATATCGTATAATCATTAAACCGGATATATGAGTTGTTGTTTGCGAGTTGGTTGTGCATTGGTGATGCGTAAACATATCAATAACTTGATGTTATAAAACATGTTGTTGTGTATGATTTAATAAGTAAATAGTATAAGCATATAAGTCAAAGTTTATCTATTCCTTTTATCCTAAGAGGGTGAAAGCGATATCTTGGGCCCCTCGATGATTTTGTGTTGACTTATGTGTCGTGCCCGATCAGGACTGAATTGTTGTATTCAATTAAGTTCTATGTCAAAAAAATCAGAAGTCGAGAAACAAACTGTTGGACATTGAGAATGATTATGTTCCATGTCTTTGTCCACACGACATCTTACAAAACGGAGGATTATATGAACCCTTATTTAAAGGACACGTCATTGACTAGGTCAGAGTTCGACAACGACTTTTGAGAGCTACGATTGCTAATCGGATCTGGATGTCATACTTACAGTTATAGTTATTAGACTTATCCAAGTAGGAGGCTGTTGGATTAGGTGTCTAAGCCCATAACTATAATTGGTATGTACTTGATCTGATAGTAGCATGGTCCTTTTGGGTTGCTTTCACCATAGCGTCTTGACAAGATGAATTATGGAGAGAGATAATAATTTTATAATATATTATATGAATAATATATTAACTGAGAAATTATATTATTTAATTAGTATTGATTAGAAATTAATTTAGTGATCAAAAGAAACTGATTAAAAGAACAGGGACTGATTATGTAAATCAGTGATAGTTGTAGTTAGGGCTAATGGATCCTATTAATAAGAGGTGGAAGAAAATCTATGGGAAGCCCATATAATTTTTGTCCAAGGGCTATCATGTGGGGGTCTGTGGATTGCTTAGGACCTAAGCAAGGGAATTAGGGTTTCCAGTTGAAAAAAACCCTAGTAGCCTCAAGTATAAAAGGAACCCCACGACTCATGAAATCGGCCACTTGATTCCTTAGAAGAAACCCTGGCTAAAATCTTTTAGCCTCTACCTCTCTCTTGTTTATATTTTGCTAAGTGGTGTTTGTGACTCCATTAGAGGTGTAGCACTTGAGGCATTAAACTCTTGAAGGTCAAGATCAAGCAATCCACAAGAAAGGTATTCTTTTAACCCTAATATGCTTAGATTTCGTTTTCTTGTGTGATAGATTAGGGTTTTGATTTGGAAAATTAATTTGCATGTATAATTTGAGAAAAACCTAGATATAAAGCAATTATGGTTGCATGTGCAACATAGGAATGTTGTAATGCTCAAAACCTATCAATTATAACTTATATATCTATGTTTTAAGAAAATAAGATATTATCATCTTAGAATTACTCATGATTGAATCCATGAAGTAATCTCTAAGCCTGGGTTTTCTAATACTAAAAATATATATATTTTATGTACTCATGAATATTGCAGCAATCCTGATGCAATGTCTGATCACCATTGACAATATACAAATATTCCATGACAGTCTTAAATGAATACCTACTCCTATAAGTATAATTGAATGTGGCATTTCGAATAAATTAATATTTAGGAAGTAAAACTATAAAGTGAAACAAAAGAATAAAAAAATTGAAGATGGCAATCAAAACTCATAAATAAATCTCTATTATTTAATCAACAAAAACAATTACATATATTTTTTTTACACTGTTTCAAAAACCATCAACTAACCACTAAAACTTAATATCATCTATTAATCCAATGGTCCTAGCATGTTTGAAGTTCTTGATCTTTCTCAAACCCTTTGTCAAATGATCGAAATGATTATCCTATGATGATACATGATTCACCATGAGGTTTCCCTCTTCAAATTGATGTTAGATATAAAGGATTTTCTTTCGATGTTCCTTGATCTCCCATGAACCTCCAGTTCTTTGGTCAAAGAAAACTCATCATTGTTTTCATAGAAAATCTCCATGGGCTCTTGAATTGATGGAACAACTCTAAGGTATCCAATGAAATTCTTTAACCAAGCCTCTTCCTTTTCCACCTCGGTCGCTGCGATATACTCTGCTTCACAAGTAGAATCAGAGACGGTTTGTTGCTTGGGAGTATTCCAAGTTATTGTTATATCCAATAGGAATACCCATCCAGATTACAAATAACTATTATCCCGATCCATTTGAAATTTGTCATCATTATAAGAAATCAATTTAATTTCATCTTTTCCACTGAAAGCTAAGATCATATCATTGGTTTTCTGCAAATAATTAAGTATGTTCTTCACTGATGTCCAATGATTTATGCCATAATTTCCTTGATATTTCATAAGGATGTTCAAAGAATAAGCCAAATCAGGAGAGTAGAAGTCAAGAATACATGCTCGATGTTGTAGTCGAAGCATATGGAACTCGACTAATTGCGTCTATTTTTTCATCACTACTGGGACATTAATCCTTGCTTGATTTGGCAGCGTGCGCAAATCCCCTTCTTGCAATTCTCCATATTAAACTGTTTCAATATTGTATGCAAGTAAGTACTCTGGCTAAGCGCTAATAAACGTCTATGTTTATCTCTATAAATCCTTATTCCAAGAATCTACATTGGCTCACCTAGATCCTTCTTAGCAATACATTTTCCAAGCCAAGACTTTAGATCTTAAAAAGATGGAAAATTGTTTCCTATAAGGATTATGTCATCAGCATACTAGAAAGGTCAATACATTCCCACAAGCTTTAAAATACACATATGAATCATCTTCACTTCTACAAAATCCAAATTCCTTGAACGTTTCATGAAAGAAAAGATTCCAGCTACGAGGTGCTTGTTTAAGTTCATAGACTTCTCAATCTTGCACACCTTATTATGGAATTTGGGATGTTCAAAACCTTCTAGTTGATCCATGTAAAAATCCACAGTCAACTTCCCGTTAAGGAAGGAGATTTAACATCTATTTGCTGCACTTCATAATCATGAAAGGCAGTTATGGTAAGCATTACCCTAATTGACATAATCTTGGAAACTAGAGAAAATGTCTCATCATAGTCAACCCCTTGGGGTTGAGTAAATCCCTTTGTAAGCAGTCTTTGTACATTACCATATATGTTGTTCTTCTTCTTGAAGTCCCATTTACAAACCAATGTCTTCTGACTGGGTGTATGATCAACCAAGGTCCATACTTGGTTATCCTGCATAGATATTATCTTGCTATCCATTGTCCCTTTCCATTTAGCAGCCTCAGGGAGTGTGATCATTTCTTTGTAGTTAGTTGGCTCATACAAGTAGTATATCACTAATAAACGTGGACCCATCCCTAATTTAATGGAAACCATAGAATAAGGGTGACATGCTAACTATATCAGATCGACGAAGAGGTAACAAATTGCCAATGGGCTCAATAGGCTTTTCATCTTCGGTTTGAGTGTGAGTGTCATGTAAGGTTTCCCCCTAGTATAAATCTTCAATTCTTCATTATCAATCATACTCCCACTATCATCTTTGGATATGAGCTCTCTCTAAAAAAGGCCCCTCTTGAAGCTACAAAAGCCACATCACCAGAGGGTCTATAGAACAAGTATCCAAATGAATTATGTTGATAACCAATGAAAAGACACCTCTCGGATCTGGGTTCCAGTTTGTCTTGGGTCTCGCATGTAACAAGAGCCTCACAACCCCAAAACTTGATATGTATGAGTGAGGGAGGATTCTTGCTCCATGTTTCATGAGGTGTTTTGAAAGCTTCTTGGTAGAAACAAGAATGAGGATGTAGGCAGGTGTCTCCAAGGCATACTCCCAGAAAGATATAGGTAGTGAAGTTTGACTCATCATGGAACAAAATGTGTCAAGTATGGTTCAATTTCGCCTCTCAGCTACACCATTAAGTTATGGTGTCCTAGGAGTGATCAATTTTGAAACTATTCAACATTCCTTAGCATAGTCTTTGAACTCGATACAAAGATATTCTCCACCTCTATCAGATTGGAACATCTTTATCTTCTTCCCCAATTGATTCTCTACTTTGTGCTTAAAATCTTTGAAATTTTCATAGGTTTCCGATTTATGATTGATTAAATAGATATAGCCATATCTACTATAATCACCCGTAAATGTAACATAAAAGCGATTAGCATCCCTTGTGGAAAACTTGAACGGACCACATACATAATATGGATGAGGTATAATAGTCCTGCCTAATAGACAAGATTCACATGCATCATATGATTTTAAGTTAAACAATTCCAACACTCCATCATTTTGGAGTTTGACTATGCGTTTCTTGTTTATATGCCCAAGACGACAATGTCATAAATATGCCTTGTCTAAAGAATTGGAAGAATCACTACTAAATGCACTATTGCCAAGTCTATTCACATACACAATGATTTCATACACGCCATTACAAGGATAATCTTTCAAAAATAAAAACACTATTTTTATAAACCAAAATTGCACCATCATTATTGTGAAACACATAACGATAACCTTGTCTAAATAAAGCTTGAAAATAAATTACGTTTCTTGTCATTTCTAACAAATAAAAGAATTGTCTAAATTAACCCTAACACTACTATCAAACACAAGCTCATAAGTCCCAATCCTAATAAAAGTTGAAGTATGTCTATTCCCCATGATCAGGTTCGACTTCCCATGCTCGACCCTTTCAATTCTTTAGTCCTTGCATATCAGAACGAATGTGGAAACCACATCGTGTGTCAAGTATCCAAGAATTTGAAACTTGAGTGTTATTGATTTCTATAACGTACGTACAATATGTGGAGCCACACACCTTTCCCTTTTCTTCTCTCACTTCTTGTAAGTACTTGGGGTAGCTTCTCTTCCAATGTCCTTTCTAGAAACAAGAAAATCACACAATCTCTTTTAGATCATCGACAATAGGAGCATGAAAGTTGACTTTTTTCCTTTGAGCCACCACTAGACTCTTCAATATGGGCTTTCCATTTACATTTTTTTTGGCAGTAAGCATTCCTTTTCTTCCCTTGTCTTGTTAAATGACCAGTATAGGGGTAGTTGTAGTCTTGTTAGAATGAGACTTCTTCATTCCAGGTTCAGTAGTTTGCAACAGAGTATGCAGTTCAATTATTTTCGTGTCCTTGTTGTTCCAATGATAAGTTAGGATAAACTGATCATATTTAATTGGCAAGGAGTTGAGGACCGTATCAATGGCCAGCTCCTTGTCTAATTCACACTGGGCTTTTTTAGCCTTTATGTGTGTCTTTGCATCTTTTGCACATATGCACACAAGGATTCCCTTTCTTCCAGTTTGTAAGCCATTAGGGCATTGACAACCTCATAATGCTCTTCTCTTGCTTTCTTTTGGAACATTTGAGCCAAATCCAAATTAATTTTATTGGGCTAATAGTCCTCATAGGCTTTTGAAGATCAAGTGCCATGGTTGATATCCTTATGCAAACAACCTTGGTGGCGTCGTCAAAAAGTTGTTTATGCTCATCAATTTCCTTTGGAGTAGTAATTGCATTGTTAATTTCATGAACATGGCTTTTGAGAACATACTCTTTATTCTCATAGAAAAGTGCCATCATTAAATTTCACATCCAATCCATGTAGTTTGGACAAGTAAGCTTGTCTTTTGACAAAATCGAATGAAGAGTGATATTTGATTTTTGAGTGGGTTGAGGACGAGGAGGATGATCATTAGTTCCAGACATCTATAATATGAGATAAAGTTTTAGATAGTTGATTTAATCCTTAATATTTAACCCAAATAAATATATAAGGATAGGATCGATAGTTTCAATTCGTAATAAGAAGAGGGATGATGTAATTAAATTGCGAATTTAATTTAGATAGGTAATGCAATTTACCAATTTCAATCTCTATGAAACTCCTTGATCTTTCAAGATTCATTGAACTATTCAATTGCATGTTCAATCTAAGATTATACTCTTCAATTTGTGATTGAGATACCGAGAATCACAAACAAGATGTGAATAACCATGCAAACTGACATGATACCCACGACGTCATTTATGATCTCACATTGGCGTGTCGGTTAACCGCATACGATCCATCAACAATCATAAATTTCAAGTTATACCATTATTTCAACATTTTAGTCCCAAATTAGTATGGTAGTTAACAACACACGCTCCACTAATGACTCACAAAGAAATAATGTGCGTTTTCATGGATTAGCATACAATTTCACTTTTTTCCTAACTAACTAGACTGGGATTTTAATGCATTTTCTTGTACTTATATGTTATACTTTTAACATGATTAATTTCCTATCATAACCCTTTTGACTAACGACAATCCACTACACAAAAAAGCAGTGGGTGAAAAAGACACCCATTTAACAGTCATTTTATAAGCTATTTCCTTCTTCCTCTCTTATAGCATGGCTTCATGAATGAGGCTTAGCCTTTGTTTGAGTGACATATTTAATGTGTTTTTTATATTTATTGTGTGCTAGAATGCACCAATAGGAATTTAGTAAAATTAAATAATTATTTAATTAAATAAAAACAGATATTAAATGATTTCCATAATTATATGTATACTAAAGGATATCTATAATTATAATTTTGTTTATGGAAACTAGTTAAATTCGTCATTAATGTCAGCAATAACATTCTTTCAGAATAAATTCATACCTAGGCTTTTATGTATGGGTTCGTTTTTTGTTGAAGAACTCGCTCACTTAAAACACAATAAAGTTGCATGAAATATGAAGAACAAGAGTGTATTCTACTAGAATACACTCTCATTCTACTAGAATATACTCTCATTCTTCTACATACGAATTCATTCTGAAAGAATATTATTGTTGACATTAATGACGAATTTAATTAGTTTCCATAAAAATGAATTATAAGTATGAATATCATTTAAAATAGATATAATTTTTACAAAATTCTTATTAGTGCATTCTAGCGTATAGTATATGTGAGAAATGTTTGAACCTACCTCTCTCTCTCTCTCTCTCTCTCTATATATATATATATATATATATATATATATATATATATACATACATCTCTCTGTCTCTCTCTCTCTCTCTATATATATATATATATATATACACCTATATATATACACTATAAGGTTTAAATTCAGTTAACTTAACTTACTTTTAATTAATTAATATTTAAACCATTTTTAGATTTAATATATATCTTTTAATTAAATATTTAATTAAATATAATAGATCTTTTAAGGATTAAACAATTATATTAATCTTATAATTAGATAATATTATTTCTTTTTATACTTCCTTTATTTTTAAATTAGGGTTTCATAATTATCTAGTATGAAGATTCAGATTTTTGTCAGATAAAACAACAATTATTATCTAATAATTATCATATAATTCGAAAATGGAAGTAAATCATGAAACTCTACTGCAGCAAAAAGCATGTTGCACCCTGCTATTGACAGTTTTTTGCCGGTTTCTTCAGGTATCGATTTCATGTTTCGTATATGCACAAATAACAGAAACTTATAGGCTATGATACCACTGATGGCTTTTCACGGTTACAATCAAAATATTTGCTCAACAGAATTTGCATAAACACTTATGAGCACATGCAACCTAGAAGACTATTGAATTTTCTCAAATTAAAGCAACATACTTATGAAACAAACTTATAACCGATCTAAATCGAAAATTACAAAGTTAGAACTCATACCCTTTTGAAATAACCGAATAATGCAAAATCCCTGTCGAAAGAATGTTAGGTAGCATCCGAGAAAGAATACTAGTTCCTCAAAGTCGTCAGAAGAGCTATGTGGATCATAAGCGACGACTTGTAACTTTGGATGACGGTGATCAAGTATTACTTAAAGTCTCTCCATGGAAGGGACTTACCATATTTAGAAAATATGGGAAGTTAAGTCCTTCTATTATTCGACCGTTCCTCATTTCTTGCACATTTCCATTCAAATTTCTCTCTAAAACTGGTTCCCAAACCCTATGATCCGGCTTCAGAATTTTAGGTAAATTAACAGGACATTGTAGTTTCGGAAATTCCAACAGAAAGAAGTATTCAGTGTCGATCTACTTATCTGTAATTCAAACAATAACATTGATCGATCTACTTACGGGACTTGTGTCTACGCTAGATCTGATTGAGGTGGATTTTCCAAATAGTATACTATGTATACCAAACGCATCCTACGTCCAATGTGATCTTACTTGGTTATTCCTTATCTGATAGAAATCAATAATTCTTGGGATTAATGAGAAATCTAAATTATTGTTATTATAGTTTTTATTTATATAAACAATGACTAAGCCTTACTAATAATAGTATATAGTTCTTTTAAAATAAAAATCTAAGTATTAGGAGAAGCGCCGACTTAACCAAGAGACTTTCACCTCTAATCAAGTGAGTACATAATTACATTCAATAGTATAATCTTAATAAAAGTATTTGTTTCTTTAAAGATTATATATATATATATATATATATATATATATACACACACACACACACACAAACAGGAAACTGTATTGGTAGTCAATTACTTATACACTAATCTTGTTTTAGTTATGTACTAAGATTTGTAAAGTATTCTTGATTAAAAGTAATTTGAATAAATGAAGAGTTTCATTATGGGAAAAGTATGAGATTCAACCTAATTGTAGTGGTCCTCCTCTTTCTATACAACCAGAAATGATGGTTTAGTATCGGACAACTAGTAGTTATGTTTAGGTCATCTCCTAGAGTAAGATGACAACACTTGATTATTCTGGATGGTAGTATGAATTATGTTGCTAATGTGGACTTATAAGCCACATACGTAGATTAAATGGGATTACATATTTATGAAACGATTCATTAGGTAAGTTGATTCTTTCATATGATCCTTAAATTAGAATTTGTGAGAATCGATTGGACAGGTTATGTACGGGTAGATTGTCTTATAGATATCTAAGTTGGATTTTTTTTATCTATAATGTCTGGTAATGTTTGTTTTGAAGGATTATTGTATATCATTTCTATCAGTATAAATATTATTTGATCAAAAACCCTATGTGTCTTACCAGGTTTCCCAACTTGACCCACTCAATTTATATGCATCACATGTAGCGGTACTAAGGCTGCTAAAGTTTGAATAGGATGTCGAGTGAAATAAGAGACAAACTTAGAATAGTATTCAGGACCTTATTTATTTACAATGTAACCTATACTAGATATTAATTATGACATCCTTAATGTTTTGGTATTTGAAAACAATATTTTTATGTCAAAATGATTTATTAAACTTGGAATTTGACCAACAGAGACAACATGATATTTTAAAGTGTAAAGAAAAACTTTTATTTGGTTCTGAAAAATAGGGGATGTCACTGTTGGATCCAAGTCGGTAAGAGTGCCACATGATCTACGTTTAACTGAATTGAAAGCAAAATCATAAAAAGAATTCCCCTACATAGATGTAATCAAAACCATACCCATATATAGCATTCGAGTCTCTCAGATCAAAAGAAAAATAACGGTATTCACATGACATATATCTTCTGTTGGATTAGGTGTCTAAGTTCATAACTATTTCTGGGATGTACTTGACCCGGTTGGCATGGTCCATTTGGGTTGAGTGGCGTTGCAACACTTGGAAAGACTAAATGAGAGAAACAACTCTTAATGATTATTAATATATTATAAGCTCTAACATATTAATAATATTATTTAACTAGTATTGATCAAAGAATTCATTTGAAATTAATTAAGTGATCAAAAAGAGACTATTTAAATATATGGGGTTGATTGTGTAAATAATCTATTCTTATATAGTGGGCTAATGATCGATGGTTTGTATGGATTGGGCTAAAACCCATAAGGTGCTCCATGGATAATCCATGGAGGTTACAAACCCATGGATCATGGAATATGAAAATCCATGACAATTTAGGGTTTACATGGTGTAACCTTACTTGTGCCACAACTATATAAAGACCCCTAGTCTAGCAAAATTGGCACTGCTTGTACAAGTTAGAGGACTAGCCGATTTTGAGGTTAAGTGAACTTCTCTCAAGCCTATTCCAAGAGTTGTAGTGTTGTGTGAGAAATTTGAGGCATCGAACTTGAGGTGCTAGGCTCACAAGGTTCTCGAGGAATCTAAACTACGAAATGTATGTTCTTCTTCCAGCATTTATGTTTAAAAGTTCCCCATGGTATGCTAGATAGGTTAAGAACCTTGGAAAATCAATTTTCCATGTATCATAGTAAAACATAGATCCAAGGTTTCTAGGGTAGCATGTACACCTTAGGAGTGTTAGAATGCTCAAAACCCAATAGTGGTATCAGAGCCTAGGCTTGTTTTCTTGATATTTGATGCAAACTTGCTGAAAAAACTTGAAAAATTGATTGTCTGGACAGTGGACTCGTCGAGTCCATGGGGGGAATCGACGAGTCCATGCCTACATTCAACCAACTCGACGAGTCAGTTCATGCACTCGTCGAGTTGGCTTGTGAGAGTAGTTTTTCGACTTTTGTTGCTGGAAATGGACTAGAAACATTACCTTAAACTGCTTTGGTCGTATAAAACTTGTTTTAGATGGTGTATTGGTTATGCTAATCCATTTTCAATAGATATTATCAAAATTTCAAGTTTTATATGGTTAATTTTATGATTCTTGAAATTGTTGATATGCATGTTCATGAACTTATGAGTTTATAAGATCATAGGAATTATTTGTAACTTTCTTGTTAGTTTAATTCTTGATCATTATGTGTTTTAATGGAATCCATAATTTGTCCTCAAGTTATGGATTACTAAAAGTCACTCTTTTAAAGTCCATTATGAAACACATAGGTTACATAAAATGAAAAGTCTCTCATTTTAATAAACCATTAACTCATAAGTTATAAAAGATGAAAAGTTTTGAAAGTTACAAAACTTGCCCTCAGGTTTTGGAACATGTAAAGTCACTCTAAAAAAATTTAGTTCCAACCCCTAAAATTTCAAAAGTTAGAATTTAACCCTTATACTTTATAATATTATAAGTTTAATAATAATTATATATGTATAAGAAAAAGTCGTTTTACCGTTAGTAAGACTCATTCATGAAGCCGGTCTATAAGGGGGATGTGAGGTTGCTACCTATAAAATGGCAACTTACTGGTGTCCACTCTCACCCAACGCTTCCTTGATCAGTGGAGGGTCGTTAACCGAACGGGTAAGCACTACTAGAAAAACAGCCTTTTACGACGCTCATTGCGCGTCGTAAAACGCTCAGATAACGCGCAAATGCGCGTCAAGGAAGGCCATGTCATAACGAGAGACGACGCGCTTTTGCGCGTCGTCTAGAGACGACACACATTTATGACTCGCATTTATGACATGCAATGCGTATCGTTAAAGCCCTGTCAAGAAAGCCATGTCATAAATGAAGATGACACACATTTTTGCGTATCGTAATGTTTTTTTTTTAAAAAAAATTGTTTATAGATTTACTAATTTTTAAATTAAATTTGCATTTCATGTCTCATAATATAAAATAAAATACCATATACAAAAAATACAATTCATTTCACAAAAGTTAATGTCATACAAAATACAAAATAAAATACAATTAATAATCAGCAAGATAATTCATTGCACTAACATCTCAAATACAAATAATCATCCCTAACTATATAACCTAATACTACATTGCTATTAAGGGACATCATCATAACTCACTGAAGGTCTTGGAACAATGTTCTCGTCATCAACTCTTACACCAACCTTGTTTTAGTAGATGGTCTTGGAACAATGTTTTCGTCGTCAACTTGTATATCTGCCAAAAACTTGAAAAAACAACAAATATTTAATATTTATATATATATATATATATATATATATATAACAAGAACATATTTAATGCATAAAATAACAAGAGCTAATAAAAAGTCATAATATAAAAGGTCAAAATGCAACTTCCATGGTTTGATCGGGGAAAAAAAGTATTAGTGGTTCTCTTTTAGAAATAGGTCATAATCAAAGGGGCCGAAACCAAAGTTTAACATAAATTGTTTGAGACAAAACACAACGAAGTTGATACCAGTGAGTTGTGGGTGCACCAGGGGCAGTCGTCAACCACCTTTGCATTGTGTTGTAATATAAGTCAACATACAAAATTATTATTATTTTTTTTTCTCTAAATAACTAGAAAAAAATATATGTATATAATTTATTACCTTCCATTGAAGAGAACATCAGACCAACATGCTAAACCATGTATCCTTGTGCCCACAGAAGCAGTGAATTTTAGTGGATTGTCAATTTCATACAAATCCTCTTCCTGTATATGAAATAAGAAGAAAAAAAATATATCTAGAATTCACATTCATTTAATAATATTATAAAATTTTATCAATAATGGAAATGTAATAAAAAAAGGAATACCTTGACAATATTAAAATTGATGACATGGGAAACAGTAGGAGCCACTAATAATCTTGGATCAAAAGCATCAACGACTGGCTGAAAACATATCATCAAACACTCCCTCATCTTGCCTATCCACCTGCAAAAAATTCCTCAACTACCCAAAAAAAAAAGTAGAACCACGCCTTATTTATTCTCATATCGAGAAGAAATCTACCTTTTAACCCCCAAAACACACGACTCGAAATTGTTCAAGTTTGTTCTTTCAACCACCAAAAATGAATGAATCAGTAAGAGCCCATTGGTGGCATTCCAAATGGTGGCATAGGCGGCATCCCCATTCCACCCATTGGTGGTGGTGGTGGTGGAGCAAATCCTCCTCCACCCATACCTGATGTTTTGTATACTTACCATGTTGAAACAAAGGCATGAACAATCCACTCGAAGATCACATATAACACAGTGAACATGACAAAATATGATATTCTGAACCAAGGGAAACGCTGAAACAAGAGTGTTTCATTTCAATTTTTTAAGTTAGAATATAAGAAAAAAAAAGTTATTGAAACAAATTAATGATGAAGAAATTTTACCAAGCTATTCATGGAAGTGTCTCCTAGCACCAAAACAAGATTAAGGGAATGAACAACTGTCAACTGGTTTTAAGAAACAACAACAACAACAACAAATTAAATCTTTAAACCCCACAAAAAAACTCCTAAATCACGTAAAATGGTGTAAAGTAATTATAAAGACTTACAAAACTCATTTCATAATATGAAATGTTAAGAAATGGGAAGATTACAAGCCAATAAACACCATCAGTCAGCATCACTGCCCCAGCAGTAATCTGTGAAGGAAAAATTAAGTTTCAGATGAGATTAGATTGGTTTCAAAAGGGGTAATTATTTAATATTGGCATATTATGTTAAAGGTAAAGCACTTGAAATACAATTTGAAAAATGTAGCCCCAAATGGCAGCAGTTTGTGAGAAATAACATTCCTCTTGAAGATTTACCGGTTTCTGCTTTCCTGCATGATTGAGAGGCATATAGATTCCAATTCCTTGCTCTGTATCTATTATGCTATGAGCATTATACATCTTCTTCTTGTCCTTCCGGAAACATCCGGAAGCAGATACCACCAATCCAAACTAAACAAAAATAAAAAATGACAAAACCAAGTCAAAGAAAATGATGACACTTGAATAATATTCATACTCAACCTACATGAATTGATTAACCGATAATTTAAATACCAGAAAATAGATTATTGTCAACATCAAAGTCCACCTAAACACAAACAGAAGTTGTAAGTTAGAGAAATAATTATAAAAAGGCAACAACATACTCATTCTCATTGCAAGTTTGTGGTAGTAGTAGATGACTTACTGGGTATAATAGTAAAATAAGTTGGTGCCATGAGTAACAACATCAACAATGGAAGCAACTAAAATCAAGCAAAATGAAATCATTCTGAAACCCGTTAACCAAAAAGGGCTTAGTCCTTTCAGACATGGCATCCATGATTCACCATCATAAAGAGAAGTAGCTCTTTCTGAGTTGTCTGAACCTTCATATTTCCATATCAGGATTGATGATACAATTGTGGAGGTAAACATTGGTATTAAACAGAGCAAGAACTCCCATGTCAACCAGTAACTCAGGCAAGTAGTGTCACCGGAAAATGCAACCTCCATCCTACAGGACACATAACATAGTGTTTAACAACTTTGAGGAAAATCCTTACATTTAGAATTTAATTTAGATTAGGGATCTGCTGGATTTGTTTTGGGCAACATTGTTTAATATTTGATTAATCTGATCCTACGTACCATATAACCTTCAAGATAAAATTATACCAGAATCTTAATTCAGATGGCATGCCATTTATCCATTTACAAAAACACGTAACCAAATAATTCTATTGCGGGAATCTACATGCGATTATCTAAACCAACGCCATAGAGATAGAATATGAGATGAGAAATTGAAAGCAGTTGTACGTACCTTGGAGAGGAATTAAAACAAACACTTGGACTGCATCGTCTAAGATGTTGAGCTATGTATGAATCAAAACCACGAAAAAGGATTTGTGAGTTTCGAGGACAACTGCTAAATTAAATGTTAATGGTGGAAGAAAAGTCGGGTTTTAGATCGAAGAGATCCTCTGTTATAAAATTAAGTACGCATAGCATATTATATGAATATGTATAGTCTTAACAAACAAACAGACCTGAAGCAGATATGGGAGGGAAAAATCGATAATATTGTTCAACCAGGCTAGCTCAAGAGCAACATCTACACGGATTAGATCATAACAAACAAACAGACACCAAGCAAAGCATTCCTTCTTTCCCTGCAATGATGCATAACCCCAATTATATTATTATAAAACACTGAATTTACCAATTGGCCCTCACAAATACCCTCATATTCAACATACAACCCACCACAGTGAATAGGTTTGTACCTGGTCGATGAAATAAAGGAGTAATTCTTCTGCTAACTCACGGTCACCAGATTGTGAGGCTGTCTCCATGGCATCCTTGTAAACCCTGTCTTTCTTAGACAATGCAATTGACCGCTTCTATCTACCAGCCTTCTTGTAAATATATGCAGCCACATGCCTCATCTCAAGAAGTCCATGTTTCTCAATATGCAACAATCCATATGCATCAATCAATATGATGACATCACAATTCACTTCATTTAATAACAATAATAATAGTACCAACAAAGTACCTTCTGTGCAAGGCTAATCTGGTCAAAGTTGTCATGCAAATCAATAGACTCACATAAACTATCATAGTCTTCCTCCTCCACATATATTTCATTCAATGCCTCATTTACAGCAGATACATTGTTGCTCTGAACTGCAACCGTATATGGTTTCACAAGAAGAAGCTGCCCTGCCTGCAAATGCAATTACCAAAAACAAAATCTCCATTATACATACTTCCATGTGGGAATGTTCCAGCCCTAATAATCTCGTAGCGGTATCTGGCGTAAAGGATGCCCAACTCAGTGAGGATGCCCATGTGGGAACGTTCCAACCCTAATAGTCTAGTGAAATTAATGTCATCTGTTTTCTTGAAATCCTTGAAAAACAAGAAATTTAGCAAACACATAAATATAAAAATCTGAGAAATATAGGATTTGTATTTTGTACCTCTATTTCAGAAGCGCTAATCAATTAGTATCATGTAAAAAGGAAACATCTCCAATCATACAAAGAACCTGAATCCAAAGTTGTAGAAACATTAAAAATATAAAACTGAATATAGAAAATATTTCTATCAAATACTCACTTTTTTGTTGTGGTCCACAACAAAACCAATAGCATTACTGAAGGCTTGCAATATAGCCACCAATAAATATATTCTAGTAGCTTTGACATTGTAGAGAAGCTTTGAGATTCATCCCAAATTGTGTTAAATACCATAATTGCCTGGACCTTCATGCCTACAATTATACTCAATGCTTGCTTCCACTTGTACAAATATGAAGAACTCTTGAAGTCAATGAACATAAATTAAACTCCTTATAAGATAGAAACATGTGAAAAAGGAAGAAATACATTAGTATTGATACTAATTTCATGGACTACCTCATTCTGGAGGAATTTGGTGAAGAACCTCTTAGCTTCAATGTTGTCACCATAGTTTTAACAGTTTCACCACTTTTTTTCTCTCTTTGGCATTTCTACAAACACTTTATGTGCATATTTCTTAAGCATGTTCTGAACCTCTACAATCTCATTCTTAGCATCATTCCAGTCAATTCCTTTCTTAGCAACCTCTCTGACTTCCTCTCTTGGAGGATCCAGCATTCCAACCTTAATGTAAACAAACAGGAACCCAACATTTTTGCTTTCTGATACAAACCTGTTACAATCATACATCATACAGACTAAGCTTTTTCCAAGCAGGTCCGAACAATCATAATATAATCACAAAATATGTAAATAAAGAAACAAAGATATACAAATAAAAAAATAAGGATTGTGGTACCTGTTCAGCCTTAATCACATGTCAATCGGAGTTGAGGACTTTGAGAACTGGAATCAGACCATATTTGAGCTCGTTAACCATATTTCGTCTGGCATTTGTGTGCCTAATACTTGAAATTCAGAAACCCTAGATGTATAAACCACGCTTCGTGAACCCCATAGGAAAAGATAAGGAACTCATAATTCATGTGTGCTTGCGAAGGAAAGGGGGGGGGGGGAACGAAAGAGTGTTAGAATCGAAGGAAATATCTTTAGAATAAAAGACAAAATTTAGTAAATAACCTACCTGAGCTGCTTTGTACGAGTATATGGTAGCATCTTCTAAGTCGTTTGCTTTGATTTTTCTTAGATCAAGTTTTTCTCCAAACCCTATTAGTTGTTGGTACCGATTTTTAGGTTTCACATGGAATAAGAGAGAGGTGGTGATGGAGAAGATGGTAGGGCGGCGATGGATGGTAAGAATGGTGTTGATGGTCGATCGTGTTGAGGTTGCAGGTGGTGAGATGTAGGTGCGACGGCCATGGTGGTGGTACAAGATAGTGGTGGTCTGTACCATGGAGGGGATTTGTAGAGAGAGAGAGAGCGAGAGAGAGAGAGAGATGATGGTGAGTTTGATGAGGTGAGTGTTTCTGTGGAATAAGGGGAGGTGAGCGTTCCTATGGAAGGAGGAGATGCAACAGGCGGGGTTTTTAATTTTTTGGCTATTAAAAAACGAAAACGCGCGCTCATAGTCTACAATTATAAAGCGACATGATTACACGTCACACTTTTTAGGATAGGTGCCCTCCGTGTTTTTTTTTCTTTTTTTGTTGGACACTAACTTTAGGGCGCCCAAAATATGCGTGTCCACTATCCTTCAAATTTTGCAAAACTGACATTATATTTTAGGGCACGCACAAATGCGCGTTTTCTATCGGCGCGTGTCATTTTTTGCGCGTCATTAAACGACTGTTTTCTAGTAGTGATGACAAGGACTTTAAATCTTCATTAAAAGTATGATGAAGATAAAGTAACTAAATGTTTTTATAAATTCCCAAACTTAGTTACTTTAGGAAAATGTGAATAAGGTGCTAACCCATGAAATTAAACTTTCCACTCTGCTTAAGTCGGTTAGTGGAGCGCTTGTGGTTAACCGACACAATAGCTTGATTTAACAAGGTAGGCAAAGGGTAAATTAATGTTTATCATAGTATCGATGGAGCGTGTGTGGTTAACTGGCACATCGATTGAGGGGTAAACATTAAGGGTACCAAGTAATTTGCATGGTTACTTCACACCTTCTTTTGTGATCCTCGGCATCCCAGTCACAAAACCTGAAGGGCACGCTCGAGATTGAAACATGCCATTGAAAAGTTCAATTAATCTCAAAGAATCTAGGAGTTTCAAAACCAATTAAAACCTAATAAATTATTTCATTTTTTCATGGTGGAAATTGGCGAATCATCATTCGCCTACCTTCAAATATTCTATAGCTAGGATTACGTCATCCCTCTTCCAAGTTATAAAATATTGTGCTGGGTCCTAGCCTTAATATTTCATATGGGTGTTATATTAAGGACTTTAAACCAACTATCTTGAATATCTCCTAAAAGATGTCTGGTTCAGATAATTATGATCTTCCCAAAAATCTTGGAACAAGCCTTCCTAATGAAGATGATGTCCCGTGACTGGTTCATGGAAATCATACTTCAATTCCTCCACCTCCTCCAATTATTCTCCCTATTGCACAAGTTCAAGGTCACTCAAGACCTATTGGCAAGCAAGGTTTATGTGTGATCACATCTTGGAGGTGAAGTCACATATTGACAAGCTGGGAGAGTTGGGTGTCAAAGTCTTGAGAAAGTTGGTTGTTCAATCACTTTCTAGTCACATAGTGAGTTTCTTTGTGAGTACTATGTAACAGTCTATGACATGACCCTTAATGATCATATCTATTTGCTTGGTGCTACTGAATCAACAATGATTTGGAGCTCTGGTAAAGCAAATTTGATTAGCAGATCAAATTCCCAAACTATAATGGACATTGACAATTGGTGACATTGGAAATCCAGAAAGCTTTCTCTTCCCAATGGAAAGGGATCAGCCATAGTCAACTTGGTTGACCAAATGGTAAAGAGAAAGGCTATGTCTGAGATAGTCCTGTGTACCATTCCCAAAGGGTCCATATGGTTCTATTGCCAAAAAGGAAGGAGCATTGGTTGCACAGCTGCCCTAACTACCTGAAAGATCTAAGAGAAGGTCTAGTCAGAAATTTTGATTCTCCTTTAGGTAAGTCCAGTATCTAACTCTGTTAAGTTCCTTATTAATGATTCTTAATACAAAATATGACTCTGTTACATTTTGGTGTTTGGCAGAATCAAGCAAAGGGAAGGACACTTAAAGAAAAAGTATGTTGAATCTGATCGCGAAAATGGATTTCAATCGCGAGGTCGAAGATCGGATTCTTGAGCTACTACCTAGAGAGTTATGATCGATTGATAGGAAATATGTAATAGCCTAGTTTCTATTTAAAATTGCATCGTAAGGAAAGTTTTTCCGAATTTCATAAATAAATAAAAATTCATTTTATTTTATATGTCATTGCAATGGCACTTATGGAAAATTGATGTTTGTATATTTCTAGCCATAATAGAAATATGAATTTGATTCTTCCATTTGTGGTAGTGTCCAAATTTACCAAATAATGAAATATTCTCATCACCCAAGTTTTCAGTTGGATAGAAACTTGGAATTATACAACTTGTATAGTATGATGAATGAGAATTTTCACCTTTGGAAAATTAAGACTAACTCCTTGTTCACGTTTATATGTGAATCTAAGGGATCGAGTACATATTCTTGTGCACCGGTCAAGGTCCACCACAAAAAGATCAATAAGACTATTCGTCATGAATTACTAATGTTTACTCAATATGGTTATACTTACAAGCTTAAGTATAATTCTAAAACATTGGAAAAAGTTTCGATGTATGACAAAACAAATCAAAAGAATCAAATTAGGCAGAGAGATAAAAGTTTCTCAAATCTGAAAAGACGGGAGAGTACTTTAGTATCATGTTTAGTGATCATCTTAATGATTAAGCAACCATATCACAATTGGTCCTCTAAGGACATCTTAGTGCATTCTTATGGCTAAGAAGAGGAATCATGAATTGTTAAGGCTGTGAAATCAAGAAGATGAGTCAAACTTCGTTCCAAAACAATCTTAGAGTCAAACTCCAAGATTGTAACTTGAGTAACATATCTTAAAGAATGGTTTATAACACTTGTCAAATGTAAGAGTAAAATGTGTCCTACTCTTGTACATTTTAAATTGGTAAGTTGTGATGTGTTGGATAAAACAAAGACCAACTAAGGATAATTGTGTGAAGTGTTTCACTTGATAAAGAATCCGCACTATCTCTTGAATATTTGGCAAGTGAGTCTTATATGTCAAGAGGACAGTGGGAGTCCTAAAGATCTTGAAAAAGCTTCTAGATCTAATCAAGAAGAAAAACCTATAGTTTATCACAATCACATGACTTGAGGTTTATAACCTATTATGTTGACATATTCCTATTTATGTGCCCATTCCATTTAAAGTTGGCTTTGCATATGAGTTCTGAATGTTCTGAATTGGTTTCATAACAACTTGGAAGCAATGGCAGGCCCTTGTGCTGCCAGGTGGCAAGAAGTTAAGATTGCACAAGTTCAATCCATAAGAGTTTGGATTTGTCACTAACCTTGTCTTGTGATTATGGTTTTAACAAATTCACATGGATAGGAACATATACACCATAAAATCTAAGTGTCATAAGGTTTCTCTCCGATTCATGAAAATGATGGTGAGGAAACGCTTTCACTAAGTAGATTTTAAGTAGATAGTAATTGTAATATTTGCATTCTCAAAGTCGTTAGTGGAGCGTGTGTGGTTAACCGGCACACTAACGTGGACTTGTGAGAAATGGTAAAGGTCTAAACAGTTGAGAGTATGATTACGACATCCCTTTTCATAGTTCTGAAATTGTTTAGACACACATGTGTGCTATCTAAGGAAATGTGTATGATTTTGATAAAGTTTTATCAAAGCATCTCGTATCAGAAATATGAACTTTGGTAAGAAGGTCAATAAAGTATTGATTTCTAGAAGTCCAGTTGATTTCTGAGTACATGTCAAAGCTAGTGGGACCATAAGTGGTATGCTAATAATCATCAAGGAAGTAGGAGAATGATAATTATAATAAGTGTTGCAAGTTAGCAATGTTAATTATAGAAAGCAGAAGGTTTCAATTGGGAAAAAGTTGTTTTGCTACAATTAAGGGAGAGGAAATTATACTTCATTTCAATTCTAAAAGCTTAGATTGAGGTTTTAATCATCTTTAGTCAAGGATAGATATATATATATATATATATATATATATATATATATATATATATATATATGTCAATTTTATGTTGGAATGGCTCAACATAAGGAAATTCTATATATGGATCCATTATTTGCATTCTAAAATTGGATTATGGTTACGACATCCCTTTTCATAATCTGAATTATGAGAACTTGGCAAATAGAAATAGAAATATTATAGCAAAAGAATGATCTAGTATCATGTCTTTATGAATCGTGTCCCATATGCTTCGGATATAGGATCGATTGTATGTGCTATAATATTCATCTGTTCTAAATTTTTCCAAATGCCCAAAGCATTAAGAGGGAAAAAGTAGTAGAACTAGATATGAATAATTTGATTAAGCAATTGTCGAGGAAAATCTAAGGTTTACCAAACATTGTTTGCTCAGGGACAGTTGAAAGTATAGTGTTAATTTTGGAAGGACCATATTGACATACTCTGAAAAGAGGCAACTCTTGTTCAGGAGTAATATTCAAAAGGGGAATATGGAAATGTTCCCATTGGTGAAAGTTATTTATTAAATCTGTGTAAGATTAGGAAACTTAATGCAAGAAGAATGTTCAAAGGCAATAAACTTTGAATATGAGACTTCGTTTCAATGGAGTTAATCTCCATTGGATTACTCTGTAATGTCTGTTGACAAGTCTTTGTGACTTTTTGCATAATCATTACATGAGGAACAATCCATATAAGTTTAGAATCTAACAGATTTAGGTAAATGGCAGGAATTTGGAATTCGTGCATTTGCGGTAAGGATTTGGGATTGTGAAATGAGTATCTTTGGAATTATGTTCAATCGATCTATTTCACAGAGTAAAGATCATAGACAAACTTAGTGTGCCTACTTGGTGTATGGCATAACTAATGTTTGTAAAAACATAGTGTGCATACTTGATATATGGCATTACTAGTGTTTAGAAAAAAAACCATAGTGTACATGCTTGGAGCATGGGACAACTATTGTTTTAATTCAAGTATAAAATTTATAGTTTGAAACAGTATGCAATGAATAATGTGTAATCAATATGGTGATAAATAAAAGTTGTTCTATTTATATTCATAAGTTCTGAGACCATATTTTATTCGATTATTCTTGTGCTTCACTTTGCACGTTTTGACTTCCAGATAACTAGGTCATTCTTCCCAAATGACTAAGTTATTCAAACCATCCACATTCGGTCATATGTTGGAAGTACATATGAATCAAGACTATCATGAAGCTGGATTACAGATGTCCAAGGTATGGGACATAGCACGAGTTGCTGCAACATTCACGAGTGCTCAGAAGTTCTGAGTATTGGATTCAACTCACGCTCACTGGTATCACTTCATGGAATTTATCTCGAGTGATTGTGAGACGATAATATCCTATAAGTCTTCAAACCTAGAGATATGACTTGTTGCCTATGAGTTGGTTATGCATTGATTGTACGTAAACGCATTGGTAACTCAATGTTATAAAATATGCCACTGTGTATGATTCAACAAGTAGTAGAACAAACATATGAGTCGAAGTTTATCTATTCCTTCTTGGATTAGAAGCGATATTTGGGCCCCTCGATGATTTTGTGTTGATACATGTACCGGTCCAGGTGAGAACTAAGTTGATGTGTTCAATTAAGTTCTATGTCAAACAAATCGGAAATTGGGAAACAAACTGTTGGACAATAGGTAAGACATTGTTCCATGTATTTTTCCAGCTGATATCTAGAACAGAGGATTATATAGTCACTTATCTTAAATGGAATATCATCATCATCTTAGTTCCGCGAGACCGTTAAAGAGCTACGGTTGCTGATCGGTTCCTGAAGTTATTCTTGCAGATGTAGTTATTAGACTTATCTAAGTGGGAGACTGTTGGATTAGGTGTCTAAGTTCATAACTATTTTTGGGATGTGCTTGACCTGGTTGGCATGGTCCATTTGGGTTGCATGACATTGCAACACTTGGATAGACTAAATGAGAGAAATAACACTTAAGGATTATTAATATATTATAAGCTCTAATATATTAATAATAATATTTATTTAGTATTGTTCCAAGAATTGATTTGAAATTAATTAAGTGATAAAAAAGAGACTATTTAAATATATGGGGTTGATTGTGTAAATAATCTATTGTTATATAGTGGGCTAATGATCCATGGTTTGTATGAATTGGGCTAAAACCCATAAGGTGTTTCATGGATAATCCATGGAGGTTACAAACCCATGGATCATGGAATATGAAAAGCCATGAGCATTAGGGTTTACATGGTGTAACCCTAGTTTTGCCACAACTATATAAAGACCCCTAGTTTAGCAAAGTTGGCACTACTTGTACATGTTAGAGGGCTAGCCGATTTTGAGGTTAAGTTAACTTCTCTCAAGCCTATTCCAAGAGTTGTAGTTGTGTGTGAGACATTTGAGGCATCGTACTTGAGGTGCTAGGCTCACAAGGCTCTCAAGGAATCCAAACTACAAAAGGTATGTTCATCTTCTAGCATTTATGTTTAAAATTTCCCCATGGTATGCTAGATAGGTTAAGAACCTTGGAAAATCAATTTTGCTTGTATCATAGTAAAACATACATCGAAGGTTTGTAGGGTTGCATGTACACCTTAGGAGTGTTACAATGCTCAAAACCCAACATCTTTAACTAACCTAAGCTTCACTACTTTCCCCGAACCATATGCATTTAGGGGACTTGTGTCTACGCTAGATCTAATTGAGGTGGATTTTCCAAATATATTACTATGTATAACAAACAGATCCTACCTCCAATGTGATCTTACTTGGTCATTCCTTATTGGATAGAACTCGATAATTCTTGGGATTAATGAGAAATATAAATTATTGTTATTATAGTTTTTATATATAAAAACAAAGACTAAGACTTAGTAATAATAGTATATAGTTACATTCAATAGTATAATCTTAATAAAAGTATTTATTTCTTTAAAGATTATATATATATATATATATATATATATATGTAGTATTCCACGAACAGGAAACTATATTGGTAGTCGTTTACTTATACACTAATCTTGTTTTAGTTATATACTAAGATTTGTAAAGGATTCTTACATAATATTAATTTGATTAAATGAAGAGTTTCATTATGGTCAAAGAATGAGATTCAAGCAGATTGTAGTGGTCTTCCTCTTTCTATACAACCAGAAATGATAGGTCAGTATCGAACAACCAATAGGTATGTCTAGGTCATCTCCTAGAGTAAGATGACAACACTTGATTATTCTGGATGGTCGTATGAATTATGTTGTTAATGTGGACTTATAAGCCACATACGTAGATTAACTGGGATTGCATATTTATTAACGATTCATTAGGTAAGTTGATTCTTTCATATGATCCTTAAATTTAGATTTGTGAGAATTGATTGGACACGTTATGTTTGGGTAGATTGTCTTATAGATATCTAAGTGGGATTTTTTTATCTATATTGTCTGGTAATGTTTATTTTGAAGGATTATTGTATATTATTATTTATCAGTATAAATATTATGTGATCAAAAACCTATGTGTCTCACCAGGTTTCCCAACTTGACCCACTTAATTTATATGCATCACATGTAGCGGTACTAAGGCCGCTAAAGTTTGAATAGGATGTCGAGTGAAATAAGAGAAAACTTAGAATATTATTCAGGACCTTATGTATTTACAATGTAACCTATATTAGATATTAATTATGACATCCTTAATGCTTTGGTATTTTAAAACAATATTGTTATGTCAAAATGATTTATTAAACTTCGAATTGCGCAACAGAGACAACATGATATTTTAAAGTGTAAAGAAAAACTTTTATTTGGTTCTAAAAAATAGGGGATGTCACTGTTGGATCCAAGTCGGTAATAGTGCCACATGATCTACCTTTAACTGAATTGAAAGCAAAATCAAAAAAAGAATTCCCCTAGATAGATGTAATCAAAACCATACCCATATATAACATTCGAGTCTCTCAGATAAAAAGAAAATTAACGCTATTCACATGACATATATCTTCTGTTGGATAAGGTGTCTAAGTTCATAACTATTTATGGGATGTACTTGACCCAGTTGGCATGGTCCATTTGGGTTGCATGACATTGCAACACTTGGATATACTAAATGAGACAAAGGGGTCTTAATGATTATTAATATATTATAAGCTCTAATATATTAATAATATTATTTAATTAGTATTGATCAAAGAATTGATTTGAAATTAATTAAGTGATCAAAAAGAGACTGTTAAAATATATGGGGTTGATTGTGTAAATAATTTGTTCTTATATGGTGGGATAATGATCAATGGTTTGTATCGATTGGGCTAAAACCCATAAGGTGCTCCATGGATAATCCATGGAGGTTACAAACCCATGGATCATGGAATACGAAAAGCCATGTATATTAGGGTTTACATGGTGTAACCTTACTTATGCCACAACTATATAAAGACCCCTAGTCTAGCAAAATTGGCACTGCTTGTACAAGTTAGATGGCTAGCCGATTTTGAGGTTAAGTAAACTTCTCTCAAGCCTATTCCAAGAGTTGTAGTGTTGTGTGAGACATTTGAGGCATCACACTTGAGGTGCTAGGCTCAGAAGGTTCTAAGGGAATCTAAACTACAAAAGGTATGTTCTTCTTCTAGCATTTATGTTTAAAAGTTCCCCATGGTATGCTAGATAGGTTAAGAACCTTGGAAAGTCAATTTTCCATGTATCATAGTAAAACATAGATCCAAGGTTTCTAGGGTTGCATGTACACCTTAGGAGTGCTAGAATGCTCAAAACCTAACATCTTTAACCAACCTACGCTTCACTACTTTCCCCGAACAATATACATTTAGGACAATTTGTTTTCTTATAAAATCAGGGTATTAAAATGATTGGATCAATGATAGTTGTGAGAAACACTTCCATATTAAAGCATTTCGAGGGTACACTGGATAATCTCTAATCGGATAATGCTCAATGTTAAAGAGCAGAGAATGAGGACGATTATATAATCTTCTGTGTGTACCAATGTGAATCCAAAATGATCATTAAAACATGAGCTAACTACATAAACTAAAACCGCTATAACATAGTTATAGGAAAGTAACTTGCTTGTTTGAAAACTGCCACAAAATTTGTTACTAACCACCTTAAAATCAAGTCTACAATTAGGATGACAAAACAGGGTTCATTTTATCGACCCCAACCAGGGTCTCTACCCGTTGGACCCCGCCAGGGATTGCAACCCCCTTAAAGTATGCTCTTAGGGGTGTTGCCCTCGAACCCCCGTCAGTTTAGGGGCTTCAAAGCTAAAAAGCAATTTACTTTCACCCAAGACAAACTTAAACAAATGTGCACTCCGTACAACCCTATCTTATTTAATCTTTATCAAGGAAATATTGATCAAAAAATTAATCCTATTAAACTTCAATAATATTAGTGTTTCATAAATGAAATGTCGTGACGATTGAATTTCACATTATTATATTACTTATTCCGAATATTCGAATATCAAGGGTATCATTGAGGATTGAACCCTTTCTATTCATAGTGAATACATGGAGATAGTATACACAATAATTTACATTGTCATAAGTTCAGACTTGACACTATATTTTACGATCTTGTGTCATATCATTTATAAGCATATCAAAGTTAAGTCCCAAACTTCTTGAAGTGGCTAAACATAATGCTTATATAAGTAGTCATTTATTCTTGCACCTGAAAATGTGTTTTTTAAAAGAGCTATTAAGAAATAAAATATCAACCTGATTTACTTGAAGTACTGAACATATACCTTGGGATGATGTTAATAATATGTTCCAATCTTCAAATACCAAGCTTTCCACATTGGATTCAACATCTAATATTACATTAGATGGGAATTAGATATCTCGATATGAAAGATAAGATCTCCTGCTAACCATTTGGTTAAATGGTCGGCTAAGTTCAACTGAGTTCTCACAAACTCCATAGATTTCTCACCATTCATGATGAGCTCACAGATCATGTTATTTCTAACATCTAAATGTCTAGACTTCCCATTATACACTTGACTATAAGCCTTAGACAAAGTTGAAGCACTATCACACCTAATAGAAAAGGTAGATATCGGTTCGGGCTATAACGGAATTTCATATATCAAATTCATTGGCCACTCAGCTTCTTTACTAGCAGCAGATAATGCTGTAAATCTAGACTCCATGGTTGAGTTTGTAATAGAAGTTTGTTTCTTGGATGACCATGAAATGGCACCTCCTATAGAGACCCATTTTTATAACGAACGGTGAATGCGGAAGTAAGATATCTCGAGATTAATCGTGTTTTTGGAAGTATGAACACGAAGAACATATTACGAGTTCATAAAAAGACTAAGAACAAAGAGAGAATAATATTGATATTCATGAAGAACATGATTAAAGAGAAACTCCCCCTGGGTGGGAGAACCCACCAACTTTCTCTCTCTAGATTACATTGTGAGAAGTAAAGTAATCTCTAAGAAAAGTAAAGTGAGCTAGCTTAAAGAATAAATGACCAACTCTCCCTTTATATAGGAGGGACAATATTTACACCATAAATACAATAAAGGGAAAATACAACCTAATAAACACTCATTATTTGTGGAGCACTTACATGCACCAACATTCTCTCCCTAAATGCTTACAAATGATGAAGGATACAATAAGTGATACAAGGCTATAATACAGTAATCCGACTAGCAAGTGTGGTAATAAAATGAAATCAAGTGCTGAAATGTCTCTGAAACTCTGAAGTGTCTGTGAAGTCCGAAACTGTCCATGAATCACTGAAATCAAGGTCTTCGACTAAGCACAACCAATGAAGCAGTAAAGATAAGATCCAAAACTTCAAACCAGTCATAATCACCCGAAGAAGGAGGTCACCATGAGCAAGTGGAAGATCCAATAAAAAAACACTTTGGCTTCACAAAGTCTGAAAAACATCTTGAGTTCTTAAATCATAATACACCGTATTTCTTCAAAGAATAACCTGCTAAAAATATGAAGCATCCATAAAATGTAGTCCGGATAAAGATAATGTGAGTCCAAAAACATGGTCCAACAATGCCAAAAATTTGATCCAATGATAAAAAATAAGTGCCACGTCACATCGCCAAAATGATCTTCATCTTCAACATATCATAAATCCAAACTCCTGAAACCATAAGATCTGAACCAGATGCGAACATGTCACAAATAGAAATTTTGTGTCATGGAATCTATACACTCAAGTAAATGTTGAATCAAAAACTTAAGAGCATGTGTGATACCTATTATTATGACATCAAAAACATCAATCAAATACATCATACAAGTACTACGAATAGTCATCAAACAATTGGAAACCCTAGAAGTTCTTGTTTAGGTCCATTTTGGACTAGGACTCCCTTATTGGACCCAAATGGACCAATAAGCTTCCAATTTGACTATCATGGGCTTAGAACCCTAATTGGGCTCTAATTGGACCCACAATCATTTATTTCAACATTTTGGGCCATTTTGGGCCTAGAATGAAATGAATTAAAAGCTTTGATCCATGATTAACCTAATCTAGCTTAATAAAGCATAAAAATCACAATTTTATTTTATAAGGCCAATGATCACCCAAACTAACTCTAATATTGGGCTTAGGGGCAAAAAGCCCAAAAATCCTTTCTTCCCTCTCCATTCTCGGCCCAAGCCCAAGGAAAAGGAAGAGTTGACCTTGGATTGCCACCTCACTTTTATTTGTTGGGTCTCCATGCATGCAACTCATACTTCCAAGCATCTATCTTGTCAAAGTCACTCTCTTCTTTTCCCTCTCTCCCTCTCGACCGAATCCCAAACACACACACAAACATTTCACTCATCTTTTCTCTCAAGGAACTCTCTCCATTCCTCTCCTAAATTTCAAAGATTCAAGAGCATTGCAAGGAGAATTCTTCCCAAAAATCATCATCTAGGTAAGTTGAAACTTGGATCCACACTTTAGACTTCTTCTTATATCCAAAAATCTCTTCTTAACTCATATGAAATTATAATCTTGTGTCTTAGAACCTCTCAAACTCGAGATCATCAAGAAAAGGTTGCTTAGGCCGAAAATCATCCCATTTCCTTTCCATTTCTCCTCTAAAACCGAAACCACATCCAAACGTGAGCTTCATACTCCCTATTTTTCTGTTTTATAAGTTTTATGGGGGTGGTGGAATACAATTGAAAGTGTAGATCTATATGTATTTTGTATGCCTTGTATGATTTCTATGCTTATATGTGTGTTTTTGTGTGATTATGATGTTGGATCTAGTCATAAGCCCCTAAAAATCGAGATATACTTTATGTTAAATGATACTAGCACCAAATGTATTTCTACATACAAAGTATTCCAAGAAAAATAGCTAAGTGGCTTAATAACATCTTCTTTGGGCTAAAAACCCAATTTTTGGACACAAAATGTTAAAAATATAATGTTGAAGGGCCCAAAATGACATATTACGAATTCTGATGGATGAGGAGTGTCAAAACAGTTTCAATAAAATATTTTCTGGAAATATACTCATTTGGAGGATTAAAAATATAAATTTCAAGCTTAATGGGCTAAAAATGACAATTTCGGTCCAATAGGGCCCAATATGCGAAATTTTCTGTTTTAAAGGGTCAAAACTGTGTTTTTCTGTAAAACAGTGGACTACTAGTGTTCCAAGTCCTTTTCTAAGGTTTAAAATGCTTTTCAAAATTTAAAAGGACCAAAGTTGCAAAAAATTTCCAATTTGGGCCAAAATGGTAAAAACTGCGAAAAAAAGGGGTTACAACCGAGAAAACTGTATTTTCAGGGACTAAAACTGTTTTCAACTCAAAATGTGCTGAAAAATATTAATTCCAATAAGTTTTGATGTTAAAATGCCAAGAAAAATAGTTTAAGGACTAAACCGAAAATTTATTTATGCAAAGGGTTGAAAAAGTAAATTTACAAAATAAAGAGGGGCTGAAAACAGAAAATTTTCAAGGCTAATTCAATACACCCATCGTGATCAAGTATTGGCACCGCGACTACCGACGAAATACAATACACAACAATACCAAAAATCGTTATTAAACGAATTGATTCGGTCTCGAATCAATAACAACCCGAAACTACTAACACGACGATAACTCGATTCACTCAAGTAACATTTGGGAATTCAATACACACGTGAGAGTGCACAGACGTCGACGCACCATCTTTGGGCCCCAAAGTGTAAAATCTTGTTTGTTGGGCCTAGCTAGCCCAATGACCTGATCTTTAGGCCCGAAGACTTCAACCTTACGAGTTGTTGGGTCTTACATGATCTAACACAGCGTAAAAGGACTTTCAATGGCTTTTATACTATTGGTCCCCAAGGGTCCTTTGGTACTGCTAGTAAAGTCGGTTATTTTAATGCGAGTCGGGTCAAGGGCCCTTTACACTCTTTTTTTTATCCCCAACCGGCTAACGGAGTTATCGAGGTCTTCGTGCCCTCATTCTCTTCGGATGTGGGACTACTAGAAGTTAGGGTGGTTGGATTACGTGAATAGTACGGATGACGCCTACGGGATCGTTAGTATAGTTGAAAACTGGTCGTTTGCGTAACGCGTGTTTATAGCAATTCACCATGCGCAATAATCCGACGTCGCCTGGAATCAATGACTTCACACGCCGCGATGGTACAACAACTACATGGAATTCAAAGTGTTAGGAAAACATCGGGTTTTCCTAGGGTTTTTCAATACATACGGTTTCGAAACGTATACAAGTTAATGAACAATTTTTACAACTATAGAAATAAACAAGCATACTTATGGATCTTCACAAACTTTTTCATAAACTCTTTTCAGAAAATATCGGATTTTCTGGTAGTTTTTCAAAACAATACAAAACATTGCTTTTCAAATACCGCTTATGAACTCACCAACATTTCATATGTTGACGTTTTTCAAAATACTTGTATTCTCAGGTAACAAGTAAACCGAAGGAAAAATGTACTCAGTGATGGCTTGCAGTTTGTTTATTTATGAACCGAACAATTTATTTTTGGGAATGTAATGTTAAAACAATGTACTCAGTGTAAACTTATTCAGTTGTACTATATTAATGCATGGTGATGAATAATGTTATGTTTCATATATATTCAATGTTATGGTATTCAATTAAGTCACGACAGCCCTCGGACGTTTCCGCCGCCTGGTTCGGGGGTGTGACAGAACACAAAATCATCCTGTGGTAGAGTCCAAATAATAAATAATCTGAATCGGAAAATATCGAGTAATGCCAAAAAATTTGATCTGTGAAGACCAAAAATAAGTGCCACATCGCATCACTAAATAAATAATCGTCTTCATAAGTCTTCAAAAATCCAAACTCAAACAATAATAACCAAATCCGGATGATATTCTCTCCCTATTTTTGATAACCAATGACCGGATATCAGAAATCAACAAATCATCGGATGGAGAGCGTCGGATACCAAGAGCTAAGAGAAACTCTCCCTAGATGTATGAAGGGTCTCGATAAGAAACCAGAAATAGTAAAAAAAAAATACTCTTGCGGTCTTGAGAAGGAGGGTGACATAGTTGCTGAAGCTATGCTTAGAATAATCTGTTGTGCCAAAAATATATCCAAATATCCAAACTGCGGTACTGGAACACTTGAAGTGGCTTCAAAGGAAATAAAGTCCACTTGCTTAAAATAAGCAACCAAATCATAAAAATCCCATAATGTGAAGAATGCGAAACAAATTTGTTGTTCAATCGTCGTTGCGGTGCAAGCATCACAAAAAAGATAATATGAAGTCCGACTGCGATAGGAGTATTCTTCCAATAATAATAACCGGCATGAATTAAACAATTGTGACAATCCAAGGTTCGGTTGTGGAAAAAATTGGTGTTAAAAAAAATTGGTTTAAAAAAAATGTTATAATAAAAAAATGGCTAAATAAAAAAAATTGGTGTTAAGAAAAATAAGTTGATAAATAAAAAAATTGGCTGAAAAAAAGAAAAGAAAAGAAAATAATAATTAATTAAAAAAATAATGCAGAAAAAGGAAAAAAAATCTGAATTAAAAAAATAAACTCCTAAAAAAAGAGTGTTTTTTTAAAAAAAAGAAAAAAGGAAGGGAAAAACGAAGGGAGCGGAAGGCAAAAGAAGGAGGGAAGGAGGGGAGAGGGGGAGGAGGAGGAAGGAGGGGCTGAAGGAAGTAGGAAGGAGGAGAGGGAAGGGCTGAAGGAGGGTAGAGAAGGTTGAGATCCGAAGTCTAAGGAGAAGGCAGGTCTGGGAGGTGGCTTCGGATGGTCTTGGGTGCGGTGATGGTCTTGGGTGCGGACGAGCTGGTTGCAGATGGAGGCTAGGTTGTAGTATGCGAAGAAGGCGTGACTGCGGTAGGCGAGGAGGCAAGCGGCTATGGTGCGAGACTGCAGTGGAGCGCCTGCGGTCCGAACCAAGATAGAAGACGGCGGTGCGAGGACCTCGGTCCGAGGCTGCGGTCGAAGCTATCAGAGATTCGAAGTTGCGGTTCAGTATAAGAGGGAAGGTTGCAGTCTCTTCGGCTGCTGACCGAGGCTGCGGATGAGACCTGAGAGGACCTCAGATCAAGTCTAAGAAGGGGCTGCGGGTAGGCTTCTAAGGGGACTCCGGTAGGCAGTTTTTGGCTGCGGTCCGGGGGGCTGAGAGGGGCTGAACAGATGACAAAAAATGCTATGTTTTCATGAAAAATGGTACCGAAAAGGCCATTTATTCATATTTTAATGAAGGAATCTTTTTATAAAGCATTCTAAGTTAAAAGTGGGTCTTGGGAAGGCAAAAAGAAGAGTGTGTAGGTGGTTTTTTTAGGGACAAAAGGTGATTGGATTGGACTATGTCACATGGTTTTTGCTTGGGAAGGCAAATATGAGTAAATTACTCTTTACCCAAAAGAGTAACAAGGACAAGGTGCTTGATACAAACACATATTACGTCCATATTTCTTCAAATTAAGATTCACAGCAAGAATAAAGAGGAATAAAAGCTTCATACCTCAAGAAGATTTTCAAGCTGTCGGGTAAAAAAAAGAGCATCACTTCAAAGAAAATAAGCTCATTAAATTTGTTTCTTCTCATCCAACAATAAAAGAACTCCTGGAGCAAATTCTTCAACAATTTGGAGACCACAAAAATAATTCTTCACCCATTTTTACACGTCTTCAACAACAAAAATAGTAAGAACATTAAGAACATATTTTTCTGCAGAAAATAGAACGAGCAGCAGCAGCAACATTATATTTTTACTAAGATAGAATCACCCCAGAAAAACAGAGCTAAGAATGAACTTCATAAAAAAATCCGGTTGGAAATCCGAAAATTTTTCTTGCAGAAACACGGAAAAATCACAAGATAATCACCGAACGGGAGTCGTTCCCTTGAACTAATCGTGAGATCTTCAAGGTACGGCTCTGATACCAATTGTAGAGACCCATTTTTATAACGAACGGTGAATGCGGAAGTACGATATCTCCAGATTAATCGTGTTTTGGAAGTATGAACATGAAGAACATATTATGAGTTCATAAAAAGACTAAGAACAAAGAGAGAATAATATTGATATTCATGAAGAACATGGTGGGAGAGAAACTCTCCCTGGGTGGGAGAACCCACCAACTTTCTCTCTCTATATTACATTGTGAGAAGTAAAGTAATATCTTAGAAAAGTAAAGTGAGCTAGCTTAAAGAATAAATGACCAACTCTCCCTTTATATAGGAGGGAGAGTATTTACACCTGAAATACAATAAAGGGAAAATACAACCTAATAAACACTCATTATTTGTGGAGCATTTACATGCACCAACACCTCCTCACCAAAGGAATACACAACCACTTGTAGATGAGTGATCCTTCAAATTGGTAATCCAGCAGGCATCTAAATGACCTTCTAAAACAGAAGGGAATCCACCGTAAGTCAAACCATAATCCATGATTCCTTTAAAATACTTGAATACTCTATTTATAGCTTACCAATGATGTGAACTAGGATTGCTAGTATACCTACTAAGCTTTCCTACAACATATACTATTGATGGGTTTTGGTCCTAAGAACATCCTATGTGCTCATACAAACCCTAATGCTTGGATCTAGGTTTCTCTACTGTACATGCAAGTTATCTAAGACTATAAACCCTAATTCTATCATTCAAGTAATCATATTAACATGAGAATAGGTTTAAGATGTTACCTTGATTGTTATGTAGCAATAACAATCCTAAATCTCCTTGTATTGACTTTAGAAAGCTTAGAGTCACAATTGTCACTCCTCTAATGGTTCACAAACACCATAAGCAAGAGGATGAAGAGGAGAGAGGATGGAGGCTGCCCAAAACGTGTTCTAACCCTAGAAGAGATGTTCCCCACGTTTTTGAGCCTTAAGGGTTCTATATATAGTGAGGCTATTAGGGTTATCTAACAAGGAAACCCTAATTTGGATGCTTAATCCCTAAGCAACCCATGGATCCCTTTCCTTAAGGCCTTGGATGATTTCTTATGGGCTTCCCCATATAATTCGTCCACTCCTTCATATAAGGCAATCCATAGCCCAAATTGCAATTATCTTATAATTACAATTCTAGTCCCTTAAGTTTAATTAATCTCTTTTAATCACAAAAATAATTACCAATTAATTCTTGACTAATATTAATTAAACAATATGATTTTTCCTTTAATATATTATTCCTATAATATATTAATAAAGCATATTTAATCCTTTCTCTCCATAATTCATCTTATCAAGTTGCTTTGGTGAAGGCACCCAAAAGGACCATGCACCATCGGGTCAAGTACATACCAAAAGAGTTATGGACTTAGACACTAATCCAACAATCTCCCACTTGGATAAGTCTAATAACTATTGTGCGTATGACTTCAGATCCTGATCTGCAATCGTAGCTTTCCAAAGCCGCTATTAACTCTGATCCTATCAGATACGCATGTCCTTTAGATAAGGGATCATATATTCCTCCATTCTAGATATCATATGAGATATGATTTCAAATCATTCTCTTTGTACTATATCTCGATTCCCGATTTATGACGACTGACTAATTGAACAAATCAAATTTGCCCTAGCCCGGCCGAGCATTTACGTTTGTTATCACTAAATCATCGAGGGGCCCAAAGATATCGCTTTTATCTTGCTTTGGATAAAAGGAACGAATAAAATTTGATTCAATGCTCGCTTGCACTCACTCACTGAATCACACACAACAATATGTTTTATGACACCAAGTTACTAATGCGTTTACATATTATCAATGCGCAACCGATTTGCAAGATACAACTCACACATCTCGGTTTCAAGAATATAAGATGTTATCGTCTCACTAATCACTCATGATACAATTCATGGAGTGATCCAAGTGAGCGTGGGTTTAATCCAATGCTCAAATCATATTCATAAGTACTCATGAACGTTGCAGCAAACATTTGCTTATGTCTAATACTCTTTTAGACAATCCACACACCAATTCACGACAGTCTTCATTCATATCTACTTCCAGCATATGAATGATTGTGGCCCGTTCGAATAATTTGACTGTTCTTAACCAATTAAATTATTTAGGAAGTCAAAACATGCAAAGTGAAACACAAGGATAATAGTAATCCCATATGGCCTCAAACCTTTGAGTATAAATAAAACACCTTTTATTTATCAGCATATCGATTACTCATTATTTGTCGTTTCGGGTAATCAACTTCTTACTTGAATTATTACACTTGTCCTATGCTCTTAGCATGCACACAATGTTTACCTATGGTTCTTACTTTTTGAAATAGATCAAACGAACAGATTTCCAATCATTCTCATTTCACAACTCCTAATCCCTTTTCATAAGTGAAAGAATATCAAATTCTTGCCACTTATAGAATATGCTAGATTCTCACATTTTATGCAGTGATCCTTTCGTAATATCACTGCACCAAAGTCACAAAGACTATTGCCAATTATATTACAAAGTCCTATATCGAAGATTGTTACAATACAATTCCTTAGATATGATGTCTTTCACTCAAAGCACATTCCTTTGAACATCCTTTTGCATAAAAGTTTCTAATCTAGTCATAGATTTTCAATATTCAATTCCTAATATGGAAACGTTTCCATATTTTCCATATGACAACTCATTCTTAATAGAATCTTATCTATTCATAATAATGTCGATATGGTCCATCCAATATGGAAACATTTCCATATTATCCAATACTATACTTCCAACTAATCACAAACGACCAATCCTCGGCGAACTTTGGATTGTCCTTTGATAGTTGTTTAATTATTTTAGTCAAAACCGATTCTTGTCCTTTTTCCCTCTAAATGCACTAGACATTTGGAAAATTTTAGAATGGTCAAATATTATAGCATTTTCAATTGATCCTATACCCGAAGCGTATGGGACACAATGCATAATGTCTTACATAAAGATTTGATACTTTATCAATCTTCTGCCATAATATTTTATGTGCTATGTTCTCAAAATTCGAATTGTGAAGAGGAATGCCGTAATCATAATCGAAATTTTAAGAACACACTATATACCTTTGACTAAATTTATTAACATTCCACAACCTAAGCCTTTAGATTTGAAATGAAGCATAATATTCTCTCCCTTAATTATAGCAAAACAACCTTTCAACTCTTACAACTTTGCAAAGTATGACTCTTGTTTTCTATAATTAATATTGCCAACTCGCAATACGTGCCTTAATAATCATACAATCATAACATTTATGCTCCCACTATCATGATGATTATTATAAATATAACACTTATGCTCCCACTAGCTTCGACATGTATTCATAAACATTTTAACTTTTAGAAAAAAACAATACCTATTGAATTTTCTTAAGTCCATGTTTCTAATACTTAATGCTTTGATAACATTTTATCAAGGCTTTTGAACTTATACACCTTTGCCTTAGATAGTTCATATGTGTGTCTAAACAATTAAGACTAATTGCCAAACCTCACAATTCAAATCATGGAAAGGGATACCATAACCATGATCGAATTCGAGAATGCAATTTTACAATCACTATCTTCTTAAAATCTTTCTTAGTGAAAGCATTTCCTCACAATCATTTTCATGAAGGAGGAAATCTTATGACACTTAGATTTAAATGGTGTATTTGTTCCTATCCATGTGAATTTGTCAAAACCAAAGTTTACGACAAATTCAAACTCATATGGACCGAACTTTCTTAATCTTGATTTCTTGCCTTATGGTAGCACAACTGCCCACCACGTCTTCCAAGTAGTTAAGCAGCTCACCCTTTCCTTATCAATGTACTTTCCATTGATCAAGGTCCTTCCCTTTTATGCATTCAAATGAGAACTCATAGGACTCACATGCATAATTAACTCGATTGGATTGGCACAGAAACAAAATAATGTCAACACGATAGGTTGTAAACCTCAACTCGTGTGCTAGTGATGATTGATAAGGTTTATTTGATTTATTCTTGAAACCTTTCAAGACCATTAAGACTTCCACTGACTCCTTGACATATAAGATTCTCTTGTCAATAACCATTTCTTGACAAACAAATATTCAAGAGTTAGTGTAGTTTTTATCAAAACACTTCATAAATTGGTCCTACTTGGTATTTGTCTTATCCAAGACATCACAACTTTCCACATTTGATGAATGTTATAAACCTTCTTAATACTTGTCACTCAATTTCACAATCATAACTCTAAGACTTGTTTTGGAACGAAGTATGATTGACTTCTTGATTTAACCATTTCTTCTATTCTTGATTCCTCTTCTTAGACATACAATTGTACTAAGACTCACTTAGAGGATCACTTGAGATATGGTTCTTAATCATTAAGACCTATCATAAAGCATAAAAGGTACTCTCCCTTCTTCTTAGAATGGAGAAACTTTTATCTTTCTTGATTCTTCTTATTCGTTCTGCTATTGATTTGAACCCTTTTAATCAATTCATAATTACACTTAATCTTATAAGTATAATCATATTTACTAAACCTTTAGTAAATCATGACGAATATCTTGTTACTATTATGATGGAATTGATCAACACACAACTTTGTGTACTCGATCTCCTAGTCCTTCACTTGACACTTTGTCAATGAATTAGTCTAATTTCCAAATATGAAATTTCTCATTCATCATGCAACCAAGTTGCGTGATTCCAAATTTCTGTCCAATTGAAAATTGGGTGATGAGAAACTTTATTTATTCGGTAAATTCTTCGACATTTCCACAAATAACATAATAAGAACCAAATCCATTATTGCTAATAATAGAAACATTAAAACATCAATTTTCATATACGTCATTGCAAGGATAAAAAAATAAAATCAAAATTTATTTTATTGCGGAAAAATTTGTCCTTACAATGCAATTCATTGAAAAACTATGCTAATACATCTTTCTTAGCAATCTAATTCTAACTTTAAGTAGTAGCTCAAGAATCTAATCTTCTAGAAATGCGATCGAAATCCGTTTCTTCACGGTTAGATTTTGCTCACTTCTTCCCTTAAGCTTCCTTTCTTTTCTTCGATCCTACAAAACATCAATTGTAATCTTATCACATTATGTATTAAGAATCTAGAATAGAAGCTTAAAAGAGTTTGTTAATGGATTTTACCTATATTAGAGCCATACGTATCGACTCTCCCATCTCTTAGATCTCTTAGGTAAATGGGGCAGCTTCGTCTCCAATGCCCTTTCTCTTGGAAATAAAAGCAAATTGACTCTTTTGGAACATAACACGGAACTACTTCAGACATTGCCTTTCTCTTATGATCAAACTTTTCGATCATAGCATGTCTTTCGTTGCCATTGTCTATATCCATAGAGGTCTTGAAGGCAGATTCACCAATCCACTTTGTAAAGCCCGAAAAATAGATCTACCAATGATCAAAGACGAATAACAGAGGAAAAGATGAAACAATAAGCAATATAACAAAACGAACCAAGCTTGCATACGCCTTAAAGCAATAAAACGTCAGATACAACTTGGAGAAAACACGAAGGCATCAACAACAACTAAAGTCTGACACAACGCCCTATTTATAGCCAAGACTTACAACCGCAAGGAGTTTACGGCCGTAAGGAGTTTACGACCATAAAGACATACCAACCGTAAACTAGACAAAATTGACTTTCTACACAATCACTACCATTAATCAATATACCTAGACCAAACCATTAGACAGGGTCTTTCAATCTCCCCCTTGGTTTGGACTAGCTCGAGCCCATTCCTTTGTTGACAATTATCACATCCATCTGGCCCATCGCTCCATTCCACATTCTCTTGCTTAGAATCTCCGCGATCATCGTTGTGTACACCTTGGCTCCCTCCTCGTAAATATCTTCAACAACTTTAATTTGAAAGTTGCTAAGATAGTGAATACCCCATTTCCTGAACTGCAGCAAGTCTCTGCGATCGTATAAACGAATACACCCATTCTTAAGCTTGATAACAGCTCCCGATGTGTTTTCATCATAGACCCAACATTCCAAAGAACTGAGAGATCCATCTTTAAAGCCTTGAAGTACATGAAACTGCTTGACTTGTTTAGTTGCTGGCCACATCACTACCTGCAACGGCTTGTCAGTAGACGGTTCCAAGACATCTGGGTGTTCAATTACAACTGACTCTGCTATCGACATCGATGGAAATCCTTTCTTCACTTGATCATCCAGAAAGTTTTTAAACTGAGTAACCTGAGGAGTGTTAAAAATATTGATAAACAGAGCTTGAGACAGTTCCGTTAGATCAATTCTCGTGAACGACCTAAACGCATGAATATCCTTATACAATTCTGAATTACCACTCTTACGAATGACAATCCACATTCTGAGAGCATCATGAAATCCCCAGGCAGCCACTCCTGATCTATCTCCAAATGTATCTCGGAACCTAACAACCTCAAGATCAGTAACAGTTATTAAGGGTTCGCTCCGAAATGCATTCCGATTAACATTCCGTTTAAACAACTGTTGTCCTTTCTGAACATCATCTTCTTGATTACGACTAATAAGTTCTTGAATGTGTGGAGCCAATGGAGGTTCAACAACAACACGCTTAGCAGTACCAGAAGACTGACTGACTGGTAGGTCAACCGGAAAAGCTTGTACGTGAAGATTAATCCTTTGTTCTTCAACGGATGTCTGATATTTCTCACCAAAATTAGCTTCAAGTTTCTTCTTTAACTCAAAATAACTCGAAGTCAACAGATTAAAATGATCTTGTAAATCGGAGATCTGTTTGCTTTTCACCTTCTTATCCTTCTTAAGTCCAGCCAGTTGTCCGCGAAGATCGATATTCTCGGCACGAAGCTCTGCCACCTGAATGTCAAGCTCAATATTTTTCTGGATGAGAATCGAAATTTCTTTCTGCAGACCAGCAAGAGTAAGATTGTCATCCCTCGCACCACCTTCTTCAATGGAAACTCCCTTTCCTCGAGGATCTGGTGATGCAGTTTGTTCTTCAGCCATGTGCAACGCCAGCCTTTCAGAAGCAACATCTCGACGATATCTAGGGACTGAGAAACTAGGCGGTGCAGAAGAACCACCAACATCAAATGTTGAACTCGGACCAGTTGGAAACATCTTTGTAGTAGTTAGCCTTGTAGTAGTAGTAGTGAAAGGTGGGGTAGGAAGACCACTCACCAAACTTGTGATTAGTTCAGATTGTCTTGCATCAAGTCTTCTTCTTTTAGATTGTTGTTGGTCAACTTCAGGAGAAAACACACTCACAAACGGTTCGCGAGTAGGAGAAACAGACATAGGAGGGGAACATCCCATAACCATCTCCATAGGAATAGAATTTGACACCATTTGCTTTGAAGTAGGAGTTCGCGCATCAAACGTCTCGCTCGATTTCCTTGTCTCAGTTCTGTGAAGACCAACATCATCGACATTATAGAAAATTGTGTCAAGATTTTCATGAGACACAACATTAGCACTGCTTGCCAACGAAGCTGCAATATCATCACGATCAAAAGCAGTCAAATCTAGATCATCAAACGAATCATTTCTCTCTTCACCAGTACTCATTTCTCCACCAACTTGATCATCACTTAACTCCTTTTCATGTTCTGAATCAGTTTGAACTTTTGGAGTTGGAGAATCTTCCTTTCCGGTTTCCTCATCTTCGGACACATCTATAACAATGTTGTTTGGCGTTGACTTTTCAGCAGATGTCTGCTCTGAGGAGCTTTGCTCAGACGACTCAATTGACTCAGGAGTCTCATCCAGTTCAGTGAATTTACCAAACTTTTCAAGAGGATATAGTCCTCGAAATATGACTTTGCCTTTCCGATTTTGTTTGATGAGTCCGACCGTGTGGGGACCTAAGGACTTCATATCCAATGTCTCTCCCGTCTTTCTCACGTTTGGAAATTGAATGTTGATGAACAATTGTACGAAGCGGGGATACAACAGAAAAGTATCCCGAGTAGAAGCTCTGATGTTAATAACAAACTCCTCAAGGATGAACTTTGAGAAATTGAATCGCAACCCAGCAGCAAGAGATACGAAAGCACCAGTTGTGCGCTGAGAGATCTTGTCTTCCCCAGACCTCCTTCCCGAGATGCAACTCACAAAAACATGGCCCAAGAACCTCCAGTATGGGTGTAGCAATTTTTTCAATGTCGGCGGAAAGCTTCCCTCTCAGATGCAGCAGAAGATTCTCCATTGCGCGAGTCAGAGGACTCCCATTCGGGTGAAGCTTTAGACTTTCCTTTCGATGAATTAGTAGGTTTAGATACAGGCTTGTATACGACTTCTTCGTCTTCATCTTCAGAGATACTCTTCCAATGCGAATCAGTTCTAGATACATCATTTGAATACACGTTTAAGGATTTGAAAAGTGACGTATAATCAAACAACCAGTCCGGACCCACTCTTGCGTCTGTCTCATTCTCATCCATCCAACGCACATCATAGGATTCCACAATCTGTTTGGTTTTCTTGTTATAGACTCAATAAGCGGTACGTGCAGCATACCCAACAAAATAGCAGTCGTCGGCTTTGGCATTCAACTTCGGATTGGCATCTAGGTGAAGTAGGGTGCAAGGACAGCCAAATACTCGAAAATGATTGATAGATGGCTTGTGACCATAGTAAATTTCATACGTGGTTTTCATTTAAGCTTTGTTGATGAGCACTCGATTCTGAACATAACAAGCAGTATTTATCGCCTCCGCCCAAAATAAAACAGGTAGCTTGGAGTCACACAGCATCGTTCTTGCAGCGTCTTTGAGTGTTCTGTTTCGCTTTTCAGCAACACCATTTTGTTGAGGTGTATGAGCTGAACTAAATTGATGTTGCATACCCTTTTCAGCACAGAAGTGATTGAGAACAGAATTCTTAAACTCTGTTCCATTTTCGGTACGAAGCGCCTTCACCCTTTGATTGGTCTGATTTTCAACAAGTATGATGAACTTTTTGATCAATTCAGTGACGCCAGCTTTGTTGGATATAAAGAAAACCCACGTGAATCGAGAGAAATCATCAATCAAAACTAAACAGTAAGAACTTCTGTTGATACTTAGCACGTTCACTGGACCAAATAAATCCATGTGAAGTAATTGGAGAACCTGACTGATTGAGTTAACCTATTTTGGCAGGTGCGGCTTTCGATGGTGCTTTCCTTGAGCACATGACACACATTTTTCAAAAGTAATGAAGTCCTTGACGGGCAATCCACGGACCATCTCATTTTTCGCAAGACGATTTAGATTCTTGGCGTTAGCATGACCTAATCTTCGGTGCCACAGCATTGCAGTTTGCTCGGAGATCTTGGAGAATAGACAAGTAACTTGTTCTGGGAGATTGCTATTCATATCAATAATATAGGCATTCCCATCCCTTTTTGATCTTACGAGAATCCATTCTTCAGGGATGAAAAAGCTTGGCTTTAAGACCATCCATTCCTTGTCAGTGAAATGCATAGAATAGCCCTTGTCACAGATCTGAGAAACACTTAACAGACTGTGTTTCAACTCGGGAGTGAAATTTACGTTTTCGAAACATAGAACTCCATTTGACACGGTTCCCCTTTGAGTGATTTTCCCTCCATCTCCACCCGCAAAAGAGACATACCCCCCATTAAATGATTGAATGCTGCGCAGTTGGGTGATATCTCCCGTCATATGCCGGGAACAGCCACTGTCGACAAACCAGGGTCTGACGACATTTCCCCGCAACTGTCCCTGCAAAATGTGCGGGTTTAATTAGATTTGGGCACCCAGGTCATGATCTTCCTGGGTGATCCCAATGTCTTTTCACATTTATTGCACTTAAACTTCTCTGAGGACACAGATGATGTATTGGGAGCAGATTTGGGCCTCCATTTATAATTAGGTTTTCTAAAAAATTCAGTCAACTTTGTCGTTTTGTGTTTAACAATCTGCTTAAAACATGTGTTACTTCTACAAGAATTAGTTGAAGATCCATTATTGCTTTGGGATGAGCTTGACCTTGGCGTGGCTATGCTCCTTTTGGCAGACTGCTTGGGACAAGGTGATTAAAAACCTTTTTATGTCTGTGAAAAATATCCCTTTTTCTATTTCTTTCATCTGCCCAATCATCATTTCGAGAGCGACTTCTAGAGGAATTTCTTCTTAAAGACCTTCCTCTGAACTCGTTCTCCCCTCTTGGAAAATTATGACTCACAAACATTCGATTAAGACAATTTCTAGCAATATGACCACTAGTACCACAATTAAAACAAATCTGCTTGTTATTGTTAGAACTTGTGCTACATTTATCAGATTCGTTTTCCCTACAAACACCCTTGCTTGTCTCACAGAAACATGCAACATTATTAGGTTGTGAGGCAAGTGAGGGTGCATTACTTATTGAGGGTTGTGAAACTAGTGGTGTCTCAACATTTTTATCACAAACATTCAAATTGTCAACCAAATTGTTCAGAAATTTATCAGACATATTAGAAGCACTCAAAACTGTATCAGAGGTAGCAGCTACTATATCAGAATAATTAAAAACACCATAAGAAATATTGTCACTTAAAACATTTGAAAAAGAATTTTCTTTATTTAAAATGAAAGCTTCAGGTTTGGACTCGATTTTATTTTTAGAAACACATCCTTCAACTTTGTGCTTTGACTGATTCAAGGATTGATCTGCAGGAGAAGTAGAAATATTAGTACTTTCAACATTAATAAATCCTCCCAAAACAAAACCGGAGGGCTTGCCATAAATCATAAATGATTCATTGACAATCTCTTCTATGGACAAAGGCTTGGACACATATGAATGATTGAAAGGAGGGGGTACATGATTATACCCTAGTCCTTTTGATTGATTCCTTTTAAACTGCATACTTTGGTCTATCATATTTGCAACCACCTCACTTGAGAAATCATTTTTTCTAACATCAAGTTTGGCAATCTCAAATTTTCCTTTCAAAGATTCAACTTCAGCCACTAGCTCAGCATTTTGTTTGACTACATAATCATAGTTTTCACATTTGTTGTTGTAGTCTTCCTGGAGTCTCCTAAAGTCTTTAATTTTTTATTCTAGTTGAGCTTTAAGTGGTTTTTGTCCTTTTCGAAGTCGGTACCCTTCATATCTAAGGTCTTCTACGTCTCTTATTAATTTTTCATTGAGTTCACGAAGAATCCTAAGATTTTCTACTTCATTGCCTAATGTCTCAATTTTATCCTGTAAAGTTTTCACATAATCTATACAAGCCTTAGAGCATGATGGGAGACTTACCTTGGACGAATTAGGTTCATGGGAAGAGGATACCATCAAGCCAAATTGTAGCTTCATCACACTGTCTTCAGCTGCTACAATCCCTGCTGGAGAGTCATCCCTTACTTGTGCTAGATGAGCATTTTCTGTCCAGACAAATTGAGAGCTTGTATTTGATCATCCCAGTTGAAAGATTGTGCAACCATAGCCTTTTCATTGTTTGCTTGACCACTGCTTCGGTTGTTCCCAACTGCAACCATTGTTCTGTCATTATTAACCCTTCTATCGGGGTGTGGGAAATCATGAGCAAAATGCCTTGGCTCGTGGCAATTGAAACACCGAAGCTTTCCTTTGTTGAATCCAAGCTTCTTGTCAGCGCTCATTCCCGAATTGTTCTTCCCTGTGTTTTTGGCAAACTGTTTTGCCCTAAATACAGCCATGGCAATTTGCCATGTGATGTCCATTTCCTCAACGTCCTCCGGATGGATTTGATCAAGATCTGCAAATGACAATTGAGGCGGAAGTTCCCTAGCTACAAGAGCATTGTAGCAATTCACCAGCCCTGCTGCAAAGACAAGGTTTTCATCACCCTCCTTTCCTTTTGAAGAGGAAGCCACATTTGAGGATAGAGCAGTTTGGGTAGACACGAGAGGTTGACTTTGTGGGTAGGGAATGACCGGTGTAGAAGAAAATGAACCTGCAGGGGTATAAGAGAAAGAAGAAAGAGAACTATTAGTTGAAATGCCAAGATTGGCAGCTGAGTAAGAGTTCACATGATTGATCTCTCGCTGCTTGTCATCAATATAACACGCTTTGATGACAGCCATCACTTTAGCTAGAGAAAGGCGATTGAGATCCTTAGTCTTCTTAATCACAGCTACATTCATGTCCCAAGATTTTGGGAGAGCATTTAGTAGCTTCTTATTAATTTCTGACTTTGTATAGAAGATCCATGCCACAATCATCTCTGTGTTGAGAGTTGTGAATCGCTGCAGTTGAGCTTCGAGAGTCTCTCCGGGAACATAATTAAACATGTCTTCATTTCCCTCATATACTTCAATAAGGGCTTCCCACAGTGCTTTAGCAGAAGTATATACTCTCTGAATCCTTGAGCAATGTCTGGAGATAAGGCCATAGTCAAAATGGCCAATGCCTTTTCTTGTTCTTCTACACTCTCAAAGTCTTCATCTGTGTAGTTTTCAATTTTCTTGTCAACCACCTGCCCCCCAACTGTAGCGGTGATTCTGATTGGATCCTTATAACACATTTCCAAATCTTGAAGTCCTTCATCTTTATATATTTCTCAATTCTATATTTCCACTCGGGGAAACCATCAGTGGACATGAATCTTGGAATGCGCGTGGTTGTTCCCATCACAGCATCGAGTTCTTGATATTGATTAGGACTTTGTGATTCCATATTTAAAGTTAATTATTTATTTAATAAGACAAAAAAATTTAATTAATTAATTTACTGTTATGAACTCCGAAAATTAATTAATTAAGATTTTAAAAAACGAGTTTACTGCCGAGAAAAGGTTTACTGTCGAGAACTGTTTACGGCCTGTGAAAAATTTGAATTCTGGAACAAAGAAATTGATGATGCAATTTTTAAAATCGATTATCTGATAATCAATTTACGGCCAATGATTTTTAAAGATCTACGAGCTTACGGCCAATGATTACGGCCAATGATCTGTTAAAAATTTATTTTATTTGAAAATTTTAATGCAATGAAATATTATTCTGAAAGCCTTAAGTCAGGAACTTGATGTGCTGTAGAATAGATTCGATTGCGGTGTATGAACCTTGACTAGCTTGCGGCCGTGAACTTGGAGTTTACAGTCGTAAGCTCGAACCGTGAACTCTTAAACACACGAAAATCGACTGGAATAAAACCCTTCTTTTGCTGCGAATATCGTTTTGAGCAAAAACGCAACTATAGGACGTCTTTGACACTGGTCCTGCTCTGATACCAAATGTAAAGCCCGAAAAATAGATCTACCAATGATCAAAGACGAATAACAGAAGCAAAGATGAAACAATAAGCAATATAACAAAACGAACCATGCTTGCATACGCCTTAAAGCAATAAAACGTTAGATACAACTTGGAGAAAACACGAAGGCATCAACAAAAACTAAAGTCTGACACAACGCCCTATTTATAGCCAAGACTTACAACCGCAAGGAGTTTACGGCCGGAAACACATACCAACCGTAAACTAGAAAAAATTGACTTTCTACACAATCACTACCACTAATCAGTATACCTAGACCAAACCATTAGACAGGGTCTTTCACACTTTGCTTTTCTATTGTGCCAAACCATTGCTGATTCAGCAGCAATAATCATATAGGTGAGATCTATAAGGGTCACGTCGCGGTTCATCATATAGTACTCTCTTACGAACTCACTATATGAGTTAGGAAGTGACTGAAGAACCCAATCAACAGCCATTTCCTCACAGACAACGGATCCCAACATTTTTAACCTATCAATGTGTGACTTCATCCCTAGGACGTGTGTACACACCGGCTTTCCTTCTTTATGTTTACTTGCCAAAAGGGCTTGAGTGATCTTGAACTTTTCAAGCCTTTGAACTTGTGGGTTAAGGAGAATAATTGGAGGAGGTGGAGGAAGTGAAGCATGATTTCTTGTTCCTTGATCGAAACGTGGATTAGCTTCTTCATGTGGAATGCTTGTTCCACGGGATTTGGGAAGACCATAGTTGTCGAACTTTGACATCTACAAAACGGGAGAAAACGAATTCAAGTTAGTTGATTGATTGAGTCCTTAGTAAATCAACCAAATGAGATACTAAGGCTAGGACCCAACACAATATTCTACAATTCGGGAGAGGGATGCCGTAACCCAAATTGCAGAACATTTGAAGGTAACTGAATGAAGATTCACTAATTTCCACCATGAAAAAACGAAAAAAGAAATTTAAGTTTTAAATCTATGAAAACTCCTAGATCCTATGACATTCATTGAACACTTCAATGACATGTTTAAATCTCGATATGCCCCTCTTGTTTGTGACTGGGATGCCGAGGATCACAAAGCGGGTGTGAATAACCATGCAAACTACATGGTGCCCTCACATGTTACAGTCATCTATTCGATGTGCCGGTAAACCACACACGCTCCACTAACGTCTTCGCAAGGGCACAAAGTGTAATTTCATGGAATTGCATCAATTCATGTTAGCCTAAGTAACTAAGATTGGGAGTTTTTAAAACATTTAGTTACATTAGTAATTCATTATACTTATAATGGAAGGTTTCGTCCTATCTTACTCGTTCGGCTAACGACCCTCCACTAGTCAAGAGTCCGGTGGGTAAGAGTGGATACCCATTCAATCGCCATTTTATAGGCAATTTCCTTAAACACCCCTTATAGACTAGCTTCGTGAATGAGTCCTACTAACGGTATGACTAACTTTTACTCATACATATATATATATATATATATATAATGTTATACTTTTAAAGTTATATATAGTATAGGGTGTATTTTACACTTTTCAAATACTAGGTGGTCTAATTTAACAATTATACTTTTAATTCAATTAAACTGTAACCTAAACTTTATGGATTTATTAAACCTCCTTTAATTATACACCTTAATTAATTAATAAAACCATAAGGGTGTGATTTGAACTTTTTCAAAACAATACTAGGGTTTTAGAATTTAACATTCCTAATTAAACTTTTAGTCAACTTTTAAATTCCAAAACATGAGGGCAAGTTTTGAAACATTTCAAAACATTAGGGTTTAGAATTTAAATATACATCAAAATTAAACTATTAATCAAAATTTAAATTCCAAAGCTTGAGGGCAAGTTTTGAAACCTTTTTCAAAACATTAGGGTTTTAACTATTTAAATTTCAAAACAATAAAACTTTTGGGTTCAAATTTAAACTATAAAACCTAAAGGGAAAAATATGAAACTTTTCAAAGCACAAGAATCAAATAACAAATAATCTAAATTAACATCTAATCATATAATTATCCATATTTGATTTATTTAATGATTTCTTGCAAAACAATTTATCAATTTAATCAAAATAATTAATCAATTATCACATAAGGAAACAATTATCTTATTAATTGATAAATATCTTCAATTAGATCAAGAATATAGTCAAATATATCATAAAATTGGATTTATATTGATCTAATATGAGAAGGCAACTATCCTTAAGCAAAAACAACAAGAAATCCCGAAGTTTGCTCCATCTGACGAGTTGACTCGTCGAGTGAAGCATGGACTCGTCGAGTCAGCATGGACTCGGCGAGTCCAGACTCCAGAAACCAAAAAATCGAATTTTCTAAACATATGATGCATCAATACAATAGAAACCAGTCTAGGCTCTGATACCACTGATGGGTTTTTGTTCTAAGAACATCCTATGTGCTCATACAAACCCTAATGCTTGGATCTAGGTTTCTCTATTGTACATGCAAGTTATCCAAGACTATAAACCCTAATTCTATCATTCAAGTAATCATATTAACATGAGAATAGGTGTAAGATGTTACCTTGATTGTTATGTAGCAATAACAATCCCAAATCTCCTTGTATTGACTTTAGACAGCTTAGAGTCACAATTGTCACTCCTCTAATGGTTCACAAACACCATAAGCAAGAGTATGAAGAGGAGAGAGGATGGAGGCTACCTAAAACGTGTTCTAACCCTAGAAGAGATGTTCCCCACGTTTTTGAGCCTTAAGGGTTCTATATATAGTGAGGCTATTAGGGTTATCTAACAAGGAAACCCTAATTTGGATGCTTAAGCCCTAAGCAACCCATGGATCCCTTTCCTTAAGGCCTTGGACGATTTCTTATGGGCTTCCCCATAGAATTCGTCCACTCCTTCATATAAGGCAATCCATAGCCCAAATTGAAATTATCTTATAATTACAATTCTAGTCCCTTAAGTTTAATTAATCTCTTTTAATCACAAAACTAATTACCAATTAATTCTTGGCTAATATTAATTAAACTATATGATTTCTCCTTTAATATATTATTCCCATAATATATTAATAAATCATATTTAATCCGTTCTCTCCATAATTCATCATATCAAGTTGCTTTTGTGAAGGCAACCCAAAAGGACCATGCACCATCGGGTCAAGTACATACCAAAATAGTTATGGACTTAGACACTAATCCAACAACTATATCAGGCCTAGTGTTAATCATGGCATACGTAAGAAAGCCAATAGTTCTTGAATATTCACGTTGAAACATTGGAGATCCTTTATTAAGTAGTAGTTTAAGACTAGGATCTTTAGGAGTATTTACAAGAAAATAATTTTCAGAGTTAAAATTTCTCAATAAATTCTCAATGTAATGGGATTGAGTAATTGAAATACCATTGTTTACTTTTTTTATTCTTATTCCAAGAATTACCTTAGTCTCCACCAAGGCTTTCATATAAAAACTAGATGATAAGATTTTCTGATTTTCATCAACTTGATCTAGACCTCTACCAAAAATCAGCATATCATCTACATATACACAAATTATAACTCCTTTACCATAATTGTTAAATTTTCTATACACACACTTGTCATCTTGGTTTAATGCAAAACCATTAGACAAGGCCACATCATCAAACTTTCGATGCCATTGTTTTTGTGCTTGTTTCAAACCATAAAATGGTTTCTACAACTTTCAAACCTATTTTCCTTTCCAAGAATTACAACCCCTTCAGGTTGTTTCACGTAAATATCCTAATCCAATTCACCATTCAATAAAGTAGACTTCACATCCATTGGTGAATTACAATAAATGTATAGCTAAAAGAGCTAACACTAATCTAATAGTGAAATTCCTAGCAACGAGAGCATAAGTATTAAATAAGTCAATGCCTTCCTTTTCTTAAAGCCTTGGATAGCCTATATGGCTTTGTACTTATCTATTGTTCCATTAACTTTCATTTTCTTTTTGAGGATCCATTTACATTATAATTTTGCATCCAATAGATAAATCAGACAATACCCAACTATGGTTATGCATGATAAAATATGTCTCATCCTAAATTGCTTCTTTCCAGAAATGAACATCCCTAGAAGCCATAGCTTCACTAAAAGTCTTTGGATCCTCTTCAATAATAAAACAATATTCATGTTGAGACACAGTCGCATCCCTTGTTCCTACAACTAAATAAAGTTGAAAATCAGATCCAAAAGACTTACCTTTTCTAGCTCTAGTGCTCATCCTAAGTTTAGGTACAATATCTTTACCAATATCTTTACCACCAGAAATATCTTCAGTGTGAGTTGAGTTCTTGCTAAAAGATTGTTGAATCATGTTTCTTGGTCTAAGTATAGATGTAAATCTATCTTCATCAAAGATAGCATTTCTTGACTCTATAACAGTGTTCGCAGACATAGAGTCATTAGATTCTCAAACATAGAATCAATATGCTTTTGAATGGTTAGCATACCCACTGAAGACAAAATCTATACCTTTCTTACCCAAGGTTTTCCTTTTAAGTTTAGTGAGTCTTACAACTGATTTACGACCCCAAACCTTGAGATAACTCAAATTTGGTACCTTTTTATACCAAAGTTCATAAGTGTATTCTTACTCCTTTTGTTTAGAGTACTATTCAATATATAACAAGCAGTCACCATAGCCTTACCCCAGAATCCTTCACTCAAATTGGAATATGATAACATGGACTTAACTATTTCTGAAAAGTCCTATTCTCCCTTTCAGCCATACCATTTTGCTATAGAGTGTAAGGAGATGTAATTTGATGTATTATTCGAGTAGAATTGAAATATATTGGATCATAATACTTACTGCCTCTATTAGTGTGCAAAACTTTTATTATTCATTTTAATGTATCTCTACTTGTTGTTCATAAATTTTAAATTTATCAAGAGCTTCATCTTTTGAATGTAATAAATATACATAAAATATCTAGATGCATCATCAATAAAGGTAATGACATGCTTTTTGTTTCCTAGGGAAGGTGTTCCATGAAAATCATATAAATCACTATTTATGATTTCCAACACCTTGATTTCACTAACAACATCCTTAAAAGGTTGTCTAATGACTTTAGTTAGCATGCAAGTTTTACATTCTCCATTATTCATGTCAAAAACAGGAAGTAAACTCATTTTAGACATGTATTCTAATATTTTTTAATGAATATGTCCTAGTCTAGCATGCCATAAATCTGATTTATATACGTTATTGCTAGTACTAGTTGAAGCCATGCAAATCGAACAATCATAAGGATAATTTAGATTAAGCCTAATCTTACCATTACAAACATACCAAAATCCAACAAAAGTACCATGCCTTGACAATATATACTTTTCACTTTCGAACACTTGTTTATACCCACACTTATTTAAAACTATTTCAAATAAGAGATTCTTTCAAATCCCTAGTACATACAATACATTGTCTAAACACAAACATTTCCCAGAAGTAAAGTTAAGTAAAACAGATCCTAAACCGTTGATTGGTTCATTTGCAACATTTCCCATCTTCACAACAGATCCATCTTCAATTGGTTGGCATTCTTTAAACCAATGGAGATCATTGCAAAAATGACTTGTTGCACCAGAATCAAACCACCATGCAACATCATCATCATGCACGTAAAATGCCTCAGAAATCACATAAACATAATTCTGAATATAGTTAGAATTTGCATGAAATCAAAAATTTGACCTTGTTGCTTTTCTAGATCCTTAGATCCATTTGGACCAATAACTTGTTACCCTTACAAATATGACAATCGCTCTTCAACTAACAAAGTTTGTTACAGTTCCAATAAACCATTTTTGTGTTTTTGTTTGAGATTTATCATATTTCCCTTTGTACTACACTTTTTCCTTATACTTGTTGGAGTTCTTTGATCCATCACCTTCCTCCATATTCATAGAAGAATAGAAAACTTGGTTCTTACCCTTAGGATTATTATCAAGCTCTTAAGTCCTTAAAGATTCTTCAATTGTTAAGTGACTTCCAACTTAAACCAAATGTTAACTCTTCCTTGTTATGTTTCAGAGTATGTTTAAACTCTTTTTAGGAAGGGGCAGTTTGTCAATGATGATGGCCACTGAAATGGCTTCATCCATTCTAATATTATTTTGAGCAAACTATTCTAGAATCCTTAATATTTAATGGAATTATTCCATTACAGTCCCGGTACCAATCATCTTGTAACCCATGAAATTACTGACCAAAAACTTCTTACTAGAAGCATCATCAACCATGTACTTGGAATCCAAAGAATTCCAAAGTTCTTTTACAAAATCGACATTTTTGATAGCATCAAAAAGAGACTCAAACATGTCATTGAGAATGTGGCCACGATAGATGTAGTCATCATTTTTCCACTTCAATGTCCTCTTAGTTTCTTCCAAGGGTTCATCTTCATCTTATTTAGGTATTAGCATACTCATAACATGCACTACTTTCAGAGTATTTAGGAGGAAATACATCTTCATTTATCATCTATGAAAAATTTTCCCTTTAAACTTCATCAATTTATCAAACTTTCTTGTCATGTCCTTCAAAGAATCTCTATTCATCATTATCACATTAAATGATTTAATCTTTGTTATAAAATAGGGGTATTAGAAATATTGGATCAATGAGACTTGTGAAAAGCACTTTCAGATTAAACCATTTCAAGGGTACACTCGAAAATCTCTAATCAGATAAAAGTCAATGTTCAAGAACAGAGAACGAAAAATATAATATAATCTTATGTGTGTACCAATCTGAATTCGAAATGATCAATAAAACAGGAGATAACTACTTGTTCAAAAACTACCATAAGATAGTTATAAGAAAGTAACTTCCCTGTCTGAAAAACTATCACTAACCACCTTAAAATCGGGTCTAGAATTAGGATCACAAACTCGGGTACATTTCCTCGACCCCAGCCAGGGGTTCTTCCCCTTGGACCCCGTCAGGGGTTGCCACCCCTTGGACCCTATGACATCCCCAAAATGACAGCCAGAAAAGACCGGTTTCATTTATGCTTTTTAAAATAACTTTAGACTAAATCCATTGATTTGAAAGAGTTGTGAAATTTGTCCCCAAAAACAAACATGATAAAATAAAGTTTATCAAAGAATTTCTTAAAGAAATGTATTTTCATTATATATCAAAACTCGGGATGTCATGTTCCGATACAGACACAAAAGCATAAACAATAAAACATAGAACATACACAGTTTTATACAACTACCGGTCTATAACAAAAACATCTTCACAAGTTCTCCAAATTATGCCCTCGCGCCACTACCTGTAATACAAAGAAACAAAGTGGGTCAGGCTTCGGAGCCTGGTGAGCATATAGGGTTTTCAACCCACAATAAATAATTATATTTAATTTCACCAACCATCAATAACCCGATTTCACATTCCCGTTATCCTCACTTTAAGTCCCTATGAAAACAACTCTTACAAGGGACCTAATCTAGGATTATCATTGGGACAGACACTAGTACAAAGGGGTTTCCTCAGCGATGAATGTTCTAAGGCAACCATGAGGGGGGATAGAATACATCAAATGAACACCCAAGTTCACCAACACCTACATGTTATGAGCCTACCAACATTCCACAGGACAGTCTACAAATAGTCCATGGTCGTCATCCATATTCTGCTGAATGACTAGATCACAATCACATCGAGGCCTCTTATCATTTTATTTCATCACACAACAACTATCTACCCATGTTCTACAAAACATATTAGTAGATAAAAATATATACATTTATATATAGCTTAAAACCTGTACAAATCATTCATTCATCAATTATTTCAAATAAGTAAATAATATACAAACACATAACGAGTATTTTTTAGAGAATACTTCGTATCTATGTGTTAGAAGACAAGGAATATACACTCACTTTATTAGAATATGATCGGACAGGACTACGACTCTAAAAGGAGTATTCTTTGGTGAAACCGAGAGATCTTCACAAAAACCAGGATTCTCGCGGGCAGAGTTTCGGCTTAGGAATATAATCTTCTCGGGAACTTCAAAGCGTTGGGACTTGCTTCAGGTGTCGGGAATGATATCGGGGCTTCGGGGGTAGAAAATTGCCAAGAAGAAAGAAATATAAGGGAGGGAGAGAAGAAATATTGGGCAACAAACCCGGAGGTCTAGCATCATATTTATAGGGCTGAACTTCGGGGTTACACTGGGCATAACCAAAGATTACGCAGGGCATAACCTGCTGTCGACATGTACGCGGGGCATACACCTAGGTATGCTTGGCGTAACTTTCAGATCAGATCGGACGAGTCACCAATTCGGATATTATCCGAATATATAATAAAATTTATATATTTTAATTATTTAAAAACTTCAGAAAATCATATCTTCCTCATACGAGCTCCGTCTTCGACGTTCTTTATATCCACGCGTAGGTGAGACTAAGCTCTACAATTTTCGTTTAGACTCCGTCGACTAATTTTGAATTTATTTTTATTATATTCTTCTTAGTAGGCCAGGACAGGAAAACTTCGTTAGAAATTCATAACTTCTTTATCCGACGTCCGTTTTCATCTGTGTTTTCACTGTTGGACTACTATCAACGAGGTCTTCAATTCTCGTTTAGATTGTTTTGGCCAAATATCACTAGATCTCTATTTCGAGATTTCGGTTGCATATTACTAAGTCGAAACTTCGAAAAATCATAATTTCCTCATAGGAAGTCAGATTTAGACGTTATTCTTATGCACCCTCTCGGTTTAACTTATTATATGACTTCCGTCTAGATCACTAAGGCTAAATATCGCTCTATCGTAAATTCACTATTTACGTCACGCAGTGTCACGCCGTTTGTGTCGCGAAACTTCGAAAGGTCATAACTTGTTCATTATAACTCGGATTTCAGCATTCTTTATATATTCAGATACCTTGCCATGACAACTACCACATCCTTCATAGATATCTGGTTTATCTAACATTTCATTTTGACGCTTATTTTTATCCTTAATTAATTTAAGTCACACAATTAAACACAAAACACATAATACTCAAATAATACATCTTTATTATTTCAGGGTTACAAAGGTTAACCTTGACTATTACATCATCATTAATGCCTAGCCTAGAAACACGGGCGTTACAATTCTCTCCACCTAAGGATGATTCCATCCCCAGAATCACACACCAACAAACAAATGCAGATAGCGACTCATCATGTCACTGTCTGTCTCCCAGTTGAGATTTGGCCCATTCGTATGTTTCCAACGGACAAGCACTAACTCGACCATCTTGCGTCGCAACTTCTTAGTCTGCCGGTCAAGGATTGCCTCTAGTTCTTAAATTAACCTCTTGTTCTCATCAATTCTGAACTCCGAAAGTGGAATCATGTCGGGAACTTCTCCCGTGAACTTACTCAAATAACACACATGGAAAGTGTTATGAATTCCATTCAGTTCTTCTGGTAATTCGAGCTGGTAAGCTTGGTTCCCAACCCTCTGAAGAACTTTAAATGGTCCAATAAACCTTGGACTTAACTTTCCCTTTTTTCCAAACCTTATAAGTTCCTTCCACGACAAGACTTTAAGCAACACCGAATCCCCAACTTCAAAAGTCATTGGTCTTCTTTTCTTGTCAGCATAGCTCTTTTGACTATCCTGAGATGCTAACATTCTCTCCCTGATTATTTTCAGCTTTCAGCAATTTGATGGACTATCTCAGGTCCCATAAACTACTTTTCCCCAGCCTCAAGCCAACAAGACGGCGTACAACATTTTTGTCTGTACATAGCTTGATAAGGTGCCATCTTTATGCTCGAGTGGAAACTATTATTGTAGGAGAATTCTACTAAAGGTAAATGTTCATCCCAGTTACCTTGGAATTCCAGGGTACATGCTCTCAGCATATATTCAAGTGTTTGTATCGTTCGTTTGCTCTGACCATCAGTATGTGGATTGTAAGTTGTACTCAAATACAACTTGGTACCCAATTCCTCTTGTAGACTTCTCCAATATCGCGAGGTGAAACGGTTGTCATGATCTAACACAACCGTTAACGGAACACCATGAAGCCTCACAATTTCCTTTACGTATGAAATCGCAAGCTTATCCATAAACCATTTCTCATTGGCTGCTATGAAATGCGCACTCTTAGTGAAGCGATCAACGACCACCGAAATCATGTCGTGAACATTCTTTGTTCTGGGCAGTTTAGTGACAAAATCCATAGCAATGTCTTCCCATTTACCCATAGGCACAGTTAAAGATTCTAAACTCTCATATGGTTTCTGATGTTGTGCCTTTACCCGCACACATGTCACACACTCCGCCACGTACTTTGCAATATCAAGCTTCATCGTCGGCCACCAGTAATAGGGTTTAGGTCCCTATACATTTTAGAGCTACCGGGATGAATTGAGTACATGGTTTTGTGAGCTTCTTCCATCAAAAGATCTCTTATTCCTCCTGACTTAGGCACCCAAATTCGATCATGGAATACCTCCAGTCCGTGACTGTTTACACTGAATACCAACACTTTGCCCAAACATTCTCCCTTGCGGTCATTCTTCTTAGAAGCTTCTTCTTGAGCTTTCTTTATACTCTCCACAATGGTCGAGACAACTTCTATTCTCAATGGTCTTGGTCTTTTTCTTTCAAGATTGACTTTCTGACTAAGAGCATCAGCGACAACATTTGCTTTACCAGGGTGGTAAATTATCTCACAGTCGTAATCCTTAAGTAGCTCTAGCCAGCGTCGTTGCCTCATATTCAATTCTTTCTGATTAAAGAGATATTAGAGACTCTTATGATCAGTGAAGAGCTTGCAGTTAGTGCCATAGAGGTAATGCCTCCATATCTTTAGAGCGAAAACTACCACTGCCAGCTCCAAGTCATGACTGGGGTAGTTCTTTTCATGCTCTTTCAGTTTTCGAGACGCATATGCTATCACCTTTTCTCATTGGGTCAAAACACAACCCAACCCAACACCAGACGCATCGCTATAAACAACGAAGTCTGCAACTCCATCAGGTAGAGAAAGAATCGGTGCCTCACATAGCCTCTTCTTTAGTAGCTTTAATGCTTCTCTGTGCTTATCATTCCAAGCATAAGCAGCTCCTTTGTGGGTCAAAGCTGTTAATGGAGTAGCGATCGAAGAAAATCCTTGGATAAACCTTCGGTAATATCTGGCTAATCCCAGAAAGCTTCGGATCTCCGTGGGACTTTTTGGTTGTTCCCACTTCATCACAACTTCAGTCTTTTCTGGGTCAACCATTATCCCTTCTTGGTTGACCACGTGAACCAATAATTGAACTTCTTGAATCCAAAAAATCACATTTGGAGAACTTTGCATACAGCTTCTCCTTCCTCAAGACTTCCAACACTTCGCGCAAGTGTCTGCCATGCTCCTTTTGGCTTTTCGAGTAAATCAGAATGTCATCTATGAACTCTATCACATATTTATCAAGCAATGGTTTACAAACCCTGTGTCATTAAGTCCATGAATGCTGCTGGAGCATTAGTTAGTCTAAACGACATAACCAAAAACTCATAGTGTCCATATCGCGTTCTGAATGCAGTCTATCCTATATCCTGCTCTCTCACCTTCAGCTGATGATATCCTGACCTTAGGTTGATCTTTGAAAAATAACTTGAACCTTGTAGTTGATCGAACAGGTCATCAATCCTCGGCAACAGATATTTATTCTTTATTGTTTCCTTGTTCAACCCTCTGTAATCGATGCACATTCTCATACTTCCATCTTTCTTCTTTATGAATAATACCGGAGCTCCCCAGGGTGATGAACTAGGTCTAATGAAACCGTTGTCCAACAACTCCTGAAGTTGCATCTTCAGCTCCTTCGTATCTGTTGGTGCTAGTCGGTAAGGTGCTTTTGCTATTGGCGTTGTTCCTGTAAACAAGTCTATTCTGAACTCCACTTGTCTATCAGGCGGTAATTTGGGAAGATCTTCGGGAAATACTTCCGGATAATCACACACGACATGAATGCTATGCATCTCCTTTTTCTCCTTAGTATCGATCACGAATGGTAAATATGATGTATATCCTTTGGTCAAACAATTTATGGCTTTCATTAGAGAAATGATTCCAGAATTTACTCTGTGTTTGTCCCCATACACCATAAATGACTCCTTCCCTGGTGGGTTTACTTTTACTATCTTCTTCTTGCATAATATCTCGGCATCATTGGCGCTAAGCCAATCCATTCCCAGCACGATGTCGAAACCGTTTAGTTCGATAAGCAATAATTCCTCGTGGAACATATTCCCATTCAAGTCAATGAAAATGTTTTTCATCCGATGGCTAACAAATATAAACATGCCACTAGCAACTTTGACTAACAATGCATTATCTAGTCTACCGACAGGCAAACCAAGTTTTCTACCAACTTCATGTGAAATAAAGGAGTAGTTCGCTCCATAATCAATTAAAATTTGGGCAGACAATTTGTTTACGAGAAAGGTACCTGAAGCGACATCATCTTCATCTTTCACAGCTTCCAGTGTCATCTAGAAGGCTCTTGCTTACGGCTTTGGGGGAATATGTGGTCTTGCTGCTTCCTTCTTTTTAGGACAGCCTTTCAAAATGTGCCCCTCTTCCTTACACCCAAAGCACACTCTTTTGTTGGTTGGACACTCAATGGCATAATGCCCCGTCTTTCCACACTTGTAGTAGGTCACATCCTTGCTACATTTCCCAGAGTGCTTTTTCTTGCTCTTCTCGCACCATTTGAATTCGCCTCCTTTTTATCCTCCAAACTTTTTCGAATCAGACTTTGAAAATTTGCTTTTATTATTGGAACCCGAAGTTCCTTCAAACTTTCTCTTTTCACCAACTTTAACTTTGTTGGAGGTTCTTCCCTTGATCATGTCCTCAACAGTCTTGGCAGCCCAAATAGCTGCATCTAGAGTAAGTGTCTGACGTACTGGCACAACGTACTCCCATGGGAGTCCCTTTGCATATCGATTAAATTTCATGAACTCATCTAGGGCGATGTGCAAAGCCAACTCTATTTTGTCTGTAAAGGCATTGGTGTTGTCACACCCCAAAACCAAGAACGGCGGAAACGTTTTAGGGCAGAGGACGTCATGTATAATATCAACAACAATGTAAAGTAGTAAACAAGCAACAACATCATCCATTGCATTAATAATATAATTATTATACAAATATGTTCTGTCAAATTTTGATAAACACTAAAGCATAAATCAAAATGAAAGATAAGTGTTAAACAAGCTCCATCTTCCTTTCTCCTTGCATCGGTACCTGTCTATGATGACCTGAGGATACAAGTAATTTTGAAAGCGAGTATCAGCTTTGAAGCTGGTGAGATCATAAGTATTAATGTGTCTTAATTTGTAAAACTTATAATTTTTAAGACTTGACATTGTTTTGAAAGAAGGCTCGTATAAGTAGGAAAATGTTTTTAGATCAACTGTAAATGTTTGAAAAACCGTAGAAATCCCTATGATTCCTATTAGTAACAAAAGGAGTCTTCTACCAAGACTTAACTGTTCTCAATGTAATCTTCTATCAAGACCTAACTGTTTTGAATGTAGTCTTCTACCAAGACCTAACTGTGTTACTATTATTATCATCATAAGAAATTGTATCCTTTGGTACTAGGATACTTAAATATAATTCACCTCATTGGTTATGTGAATGAGTCACAAAATAAAGGTAATAATATAACTAATCTGAATATTACCCTTTGGTACAAGGGTAACTAACCTTGTTAACTTTAAGACATCCATAGACGTACTCTTACCTCTGTTGCTAACAACTGGGTATAGGAATAGTTAATCCCTTAAAGTATACCTGTAATGGTACCAACCGTTGACATCCGTGGATGTGCTTTTACCTCTGTAGCTAACAGAGATTCTAGGAATGGTCAATCCCGCAATCGTATCCTTTGGTACTAGGATATTAAATCCATTCTATCTCGTCGAATATGTGATTGTATCACAAGGTAAAGATAAGAATGAGGATTTGATAACAGAGTCGATACATATAAAAATGTAATAGGACTCCTCCTGATATATCTATGTAAAAGTACTCCTATAAGTGTGATCATGTAATAATATAGTAGAGTACTGTAAGGTTCTACGTGTGCTAGCTGTAATGTGTGTTCTCTCTATCTAGCAAGTATAGTAATGTAATCATTCTAGTATAGTTGTATATGTTCTCTTCCTAGTATAGTTGTATATGTTCTCTTCCTAGTATAGTTGTATATGTTCTTTTCCTAGTATAGTTGTATATGTTCTCTTCCTAGTATAGTTGTATATGTTCTCTTCCTAGTATAGTTGTATATGTAATGTACTGTAATGTTCTAGAAAGTATTGACTCATGAATGAACTGACTCATTGTATGATATCGCGTTCTAGTAATTGTTCTAGTATCTTCCTAAACTACCCATATGGTAGCTTACTAGTAATCTAAGTGGTACATATGGACATGGATGTATACCCTTGCTACCCAAGGGCATAGGATGAACTGGAAGGACCTTTTATGACTATATATGTACACATGATATATAATTAATCTTTAAACGACTTTCGGACGAATATCCAATATCCCACCATACCACATCTCAAGGCGCGAAAAGGAAATAGGGTGGATAGCCTTCCCAAGTCTTTTAAACATTTCCTATATGACTATATATATAGAGGCATGCAATTTATAATATAAAAGCATAAATAAATTTTGTAAGACATTTGAAACATAAATATTATTTTAAGAAAAGATCGACTTGATGTCGATCTATAAAACAATTTGAAGGCATAAGTATGATAAAACAGTTTTGAGTATCAGGAAACATTTGTTTGAAACACAGTTGTAAATAAGTTTGAAAGGTAATGTACAGAGTAAGATGTATAGTGTAATAAGTAGTTTAAAACATACAAAATGTTTATAAAAATCATTTGAAGCAAACTGTTTGGTAAAACGGCTAATGAGCAGCCAAATCTTTTGAATGCTGTATATTAATCACATGTGATTGATGTAATAACTAGCGTAATTCTACTTATTAATCGCATGTGATTGATATAATACTAGCATGATTCTACTTGTATCCCTTCCCCCATAAAACATTTAAAAGTAGTTTAAAACATTAGTTAAGGGGTATGAACTCACCTGCAGTAAGTGACTGGAATTGAACGGACTGTTATCGGAAGGAAGGACCGGGCAAGTGCTTGGTGTCAAGTGAAGACTTAGACACACATAATGATCCTAATTACATATGAAGACATATGTATATAAATAATTAGAGATTAAATCACTAATTATACAAATATAAACATTTAAACGCGAGGACAACACTTTTGGTCAAGTGCTAGGAGGCTAATGGGTTGCAACAAAGGAGTGCAATGCCCCTAATGGAAGTTTAAGGTCAAAAGACCATATTCATTGGAGTTTACGGCCCAGGGGAGTAAGCTCCTGGCTGTAAACTCTCAACCAAGTCTTGAAATGGTGCTTAGAATTTCTACAACTCTAGTGGGGAATTGTTTCTAGGCTATACAAGTGTGTAGGGCACCATATTGACTCCTTTGGGGAGTTTACGGCCCAAAGACCCTATTCCCTTGGAGTTTACAGCCGTAAACTCCCTTGGGAGGCTTCTTAGGGTGCTTTCAAGTCTCAAACATTTCTAGGAACAAATCTAGGCTTTAGTACTTGGCTTTAGGAAGGTTTATGGCACTAAATGGTACCATCTTATGGAGTTTACGGCCATGGAACCTTTTGTGCCGTAAACTCCCTCACTAATGGGGTTCTAAGTGTTTTAGCTAGTCCATAATACATTTAGGTACATGCCCAAATTGTCTCTTGGCTTATGGAAGTGTTTAGGGTGTCCTTTGACCCCTTTATGGGAGTTTACGGCCCAAGAACCACTCTTGGCCGTAAACTCTTCAATACTTGCGCTTTTCTTATGTTTTCTACGTCCTAAACACATTAGGGTATTTGTCTAAAATAGAGTCCAAGCCTTAGGGAAAGTTTGAAGGCATTTTGGAGCCTAAAACATGGAGTTTACGGCCTAAAGAGCTTCTTGGCCGTAAAGTCCCTTCTAGCCATGATTTCTAATGGTTTTGTTGGTATAAAGCATGAGTTTAAGGCTTCTAGGTTTTTGTTTAAGGCTAAAGGGGACATTAGGCACTCATTTGTGCCTTCATTTGGAGTTTACGGCCCAAGAGATGTTCCTTGGCCGTAAAATCCTAAAACTAAATGTTCTTGATTGATTTCTAGCCCCTAATGTTAATACATAAAGTCCCTAACTAGATACCTAAGATGGAAATAAGACTAGGTAGCTTTTAGGCCTTGTTTTGGAGTTTACACCCCAAGAACATTCTTGGGCCGTAAGCTCCCGGATCTTGTATTTTGGACATGTAAATAATGTTATTAAGCATATAACAAGTATTAAAACACATCAAGGGAAGTAGACTCACAATCTGGGATGAAAACCCGAAGATCCGTGAGAGAGAAATTGGCTTTTCTCTAATTGGAATTCAACTAATGAACCAATTTGGTTCAGAATTCTATTTATAGTCCTGAGATTTTTGGCAGAAAATATTTCTATTCTCGAAATGGATTCTAATGACCTAGAGTAATGGAATGACAGTGTTGCACAAAATCCTAGTGCATCCACTCTCCTAATATCTCCTTAGGTGTAAAACCCTGAAAGCTGCCAAACTTATACCATAAGTCTGAATTTTCACTGTAACTGCTCTACTTCTATTGGATTGAAATGGTTTGATTAGAATGGAAATTTCGGGTTGTCACATCATCCCCCTGTTAAAGGGAATTTTGTCCCGAAATTAGAATTTAGGCAAGGAAGTATGCACGAATGATCGAGTCGTGAGGAGGAAACTTCCTAATCGATTGGTTCTAGCGCACCTAAGTGATAACGGGTTCTCGGTTGGCATTCCAACGAACCTTCACTAACTGGCGATGGCGTTTCTTCGTCCGCTTGACCTCTCGGTCGAGGGTCACTACGGTTCTAATACAAAGGCGAGGATCTCGACGAGTGGACTTGCAAGAGTCCTAACGAAAGGTATGGTTTCACGATCGAGATGCGAAGAGTAGAAAGTACGTTACTGGGTTCGCGGAGTAGGTCTAGTTTGTGCGAGGCGCGGACCTAATGAGATTAAAACTTAATCTGGAAGATCGATTAGATCTTAAACAGGTAAATAAATATTTAAACAGCAAGAATGAACGCAAAATAAAGAACAACTCAAGGATGAATCAAACATGTCGAATGATTATAAAATAAACCCTCAGAAGAGCTCGATCAAGAACATCAACTGTAGAGGGTTGGAGGTTTACAAGAACGATAAAGAAATCTACACTTTTATCGTAATGATCGTTATTTCTCTTAAATCGATTCCCTAATATGCATGCAAGCATATCTTTATATAGTAAACCTAATAAACTCACGGTTGGACAGGCCCAAAACCGGAGTACAAAACAAATGGACTAACAGCCGAGCCCAATGACACAATCTTCAAACGAGTCTTCAACTCAACAATCTCCCCCTTTGCGTCAATTGATGCGAGATCTTCACTTGTTACTAGGGCCAGCAGCAGCAGCAGGTACCTTCTTCTTCACAGTCTGAAACAGACGAGAAACAAGAGCAAGTATCGTCTATCTAAATCTGATGTACCACTGGATCATATCATTGAAATACTTGACATCATCTGCTGCATTCTCTTTACACCGCCGGATGATGAACATCACATGCTCAAGACAAGCAGTGGTATAAAGATTTTTATCCGCTAAAGCAAAGAGGCATTTCTGTCCTTCTGCTCTAGTGAACATGACCGTATTGCGCTTTGGGTCGATCTTGCCCATCTTCATTTGATTGAGATCACTGGCCGATCCCACAGGAGCTATCTTCGGTTTCTTCTTGAAGACTGTGGCTATCTCCTAATCCATTAGGGCGACCTCCATGATGTAACAAACAATCATCCTCTTGAGATGGTCTATAATTGGACCATATTCAGCTTCATTCGTCAAAAGGATGTTGTGCAAAACGATCCAATCATGAGGGTTTAGGTTCGGTAGATCTGCCAATGATATAAGATGTTCGGTTCTAGCAGACCCTCTTATCACCCTGAACCGAACGTTGATGAATCTTCCTTCGGTATAAGGCTTTAAGACCCGAACATTCACGATCTTCTGAGCGCTCCATGTTTGGTATTGTGGTTAAGCGGCCTTCAGATAGAACTCGATAAGCTCCTTAGCGACCTCAGAATTAGGATGAGGGACTTCAAAAATATTGGAGAAGGCGTGGAAGATAAACGCCTTTCGAGTCAACGGCATATCGAACTGCGAATCGACAGAATTATTGCAGTCGAAGGAGATCACCGGTTCGAGCCATAGGATGCTAGGAGTATCTATGGCCTCCTTAATCATTCTCTCTCGAGTCCAAGCAGGGAAAAGAGTTTTCCTGCTCTCGAGGAGATCGTGGCCTTCTTTCTTCTTTCGTTCAGCTTCTTCAGCTTCACGCGCCACACGATTGATATCATCTTTCTCATTGCGACTGTTTTTGCGTTTAAGCAAGTCAGCAATGGTTTCTTTATCATCTTCTTCTTCTTCCTCGGCTATGTTCTTTCCTTTGTCCTTCACACCCGAACCCGAAGTTTGACCAGTCGGAGGTGGTTCGGTTGTGTGAGCAGCTTTTGAGGAAGGAGGTGGTTTCAATCCGGACTTCGCTTCTCCCCCTTGTTTCGGATCGGACACGAAACTAGGTAAGCCTTCAACTTTGCTAAGAAGGTCCAGGGCAGGAGCAAGTTTTTCAGCAAGGGTTCGCCTCACCGAATGATTGAGAATCGGATCGTGTGCTTCCAGGATGTTAGATAGGGAAGCGTGTACATCCGAAACACAAGTTTTTATAACCTCCCGTTCGGATCGAAGAGCTTCAATCTGTTGCTGAGAGTTTGAAAGCTGAGTGCTCTTGACCTTAAGGGCGGTGGTTTTACTTACCAAAACGTCCATTAATGAGTTTTCGGCAGCGAGATCCTCTTGAAGCTTAACGAGACGCTCATCAATGGAGGCACGAAGGGCCGAGTTGTCGTCGCTTATGGATAGGCGAAGTGTAGCGAACGACTGTAACTCCGTTGAGACGAACGTGGCCAATTGTTGAAGGATTGGTTCCAACATTGTCTTTGTGGCATCAGCACTCTCCTGTAAGGACTTCAATAGGGAAGAGGCGTCTGAGAATAGTTTATCGACTTTTGCGGTCGCAGCCTCACAGGCTTTTGTGGAGGCATCAATGGTGGCTGTGGCTGAACCAACAAAATCATGCTGAGCCCTGGAGAAGGCGTCAACAATCTTCTGAAGAGCGGCTTCAGAGAGAGAGGACTGAGTGTTAGAGGATGACGCAAGAAGTAAGTCAACCTTCTCGTTTAGCTCCTTTAGATGCTTCTTTGTTACTCGAGCATCGTCCTCATTGTCACTTTGAACCTGAAACGGACTAAAGTAGACCGAATCGAAGGTCATATTTTCACCGCCAAGGAAGGGGTTGTCTCCATCAGAGGCATGATCTGGAGATGGAGGGGGTGGGGAAGCTGGAGGTGTTGAGGTGTGGGTAGGTTCAGGTTGAGTGTTGGTTGGGGTAGTTTCGGGTTGTTGTTGAGTGTGAGTAGGTTCGGTTGTATGCTGGGTTTCGGTTTGAGGTGGTTCGGTTACAGGTGGTGTTTCGGTTGCACTGGTATGAACCCCCGTATCAGATACGTTGGTTGTTACCTTTGCAGTTGTTGTAGTGGTATCTGTGAAAATGGGTGGTGGTATAGGGAAAGAGGTGTTAAGAATGGTGGTAGTGGGGTTTATGGTCGGAATGGAAGTAGGGATTGTTTGAGGAGGTGAGGGAATTGGTGAGACAGGAATTTCCATGTCTGGGGTAGGTAATCGGGGTGGGGTGTTGCCTCTGGAAGGGGTTTCGCCTCTTTGAGAGCCGTCCGAACCCGAACTCTCGCCTTCTGAGTCACTCGAAGAGGAAGCGATAATAAGCTTTCGCTTCGGTTGAGTCTTCCTTCTCTTCGGTTGCGGGGACTTGGCAGGTTTGGTTGGTTTCCTCTTCCTGGGAGAAGGACCTTTAGGAGCTTTGGTCACTTGCTTCCCTTTTTCTGCCTTTTTGCCCCTATGAACAGGCTTGTCAGTGTCATGGATTGACTTGAGCATTTCCTATGTAAGTACCCTAGGACCAGACACCTTGAACTCCTTAATGGTCCTGATGATCCTGCTGTCAGAGGGAACATCGCCATACATTGTCTCCGGAATAGAGCCAACGAAAGAAAAATTGGATGCATTAGAGACGATGATCTTCGTGATATGAAAAGTACCGATCGAAGATATCGATGCACCAGCAGCAGGTGGAATATCGAATTTGTTCATCGCCCATTTGGTGATGATTGTCCAGAACCGGGCATACGACACCTCAGAGTGTCGTGAAGAGGAAGAAAGGCTCTGGATGAGTTGCTGCCAGAGAACCAACCCATAGTCAAGATTTACGCCGTTGTAGACGCCGTACAAAATCGACAAGAACAGTCGACTTGAACCATCGGATCCGGAGCTCCGTTCAGATAAGCCCTTGAAGAGGACTGTAAACATGCCGTTCCATTGTGGCGGCAAGCAGGATTTCTTGAACTTCGCGACGGAGGTGAGGACCTCCGTGTACCCCATGTTATAAAACATGTTGTAAAGCATCCCAACCGGAATCGTCTCCGGATTAATTCTTGAAGGGTCAGCAGCCAACCCTAGCAGTGTACCAAATCCTTGTCGAGAAATGGAGGTCTTGTGATCAGCAACCTCGAAGAACACCCTTTCGACGACTTTTTCATAGTGTGCAGTCGAATACACCTGCGATAGAATCTCCATGGGCACAGACTCAACTCTGGAAAGTGCTGGAGCGATCTGGGAGTACTTCAGGCACTCGATGATCGGAGCCATATAGGAATCGTACAACTCAGGAGTGAGGTCAATCACCAAGCATTGTTGAGAACGAATGGGAAGGATGTGTGAGGTAACATGGACTGAGGATGATTCTGCCATTGTTGAAGGTAGAAGAAGAAGATGAACAGTGAAGCTTTTGGTAGTTTTTGCTCTCTTGGAAATTCCGGATGCAGTAAAGAGGTAAATGGGAGTATAGACTGCCTTTTATAGTGGGTGAAAGGAGAGAGAAAAATCGTTTCAAATCTTCTTTGGAAATACGAAAAGGTTTCCGGAATGACAGATGCGTGACAGTTAAGGCATGCGACGATCACGTAGGAGAGAGAGTGTCAGATTCCTAGGATCACGCCGCCCAACAAGCGCCGTTTCAGAACACACCGTTTCAAATCCTCACGCGCCTTTAAGTGCCAGAGAGGTGTTGCTTGAAATTCGCACACGCGTCCATGATGTTAGTAAAAGTATGGGCGTTCCCTTTTTACCGTCGTTTGAAATTCAATCCTTTTAACTCCCGCCTGAGTCAGCAACCCTTCGTCTTATCTTTTAAATGGCATCTTTTGAATTAACTTCCCACGTGGATGATTTTTGACCACAACTTTATAATTAATCACCAAAGCAATAAAACAGCCTGTAATTATTAGTAACGGAATTTTGGAAAATCAAAGATTTTCGTGCGAAGAGTGTAAAAAGAAAAGAAATAAAGCAACTCTTTTTAGGAATGAATGTGATGTCAATAATGACACGAAACAAATGATCCCGGGCACGAATCTCTTCCTTCAAGATCAAGAGAGACCTCAAAGTGTTAGTGTGGTTTCCCGTTGAATGACGATCAAACATTTATTAATAAATGTTGAAAGGTTTCTTTTAATAAGGCTACTTAAGGGTGGCTTTCGCTTTGATTCAACAATTCTTATCTTTAAATAAGAAAGAAAGTGAACAAAGTACTTGTGAGACCGGTGTAGTCTGTTGAACAAGTAGGTAGGAATTAATTTTAAATTGGCTTGGAAAATATAAAATCTCAGAAAAAATTAAAAACTGGATCCCAAGGGAAGAAATGGTATGGTGTTTAACAATTTCATAGGAATCACACAAAAATAATATTTGAGATTTCAGTAGGATACTTCCGTCAATTCGTTGGTGAAAACTTGAGCAAATTTATTGTTCACCGTCAATTCAGATTTGGTGTTGAATTTTGGGTTTCACTCAGCACGTAGTTGCACGAAATTAAGATCATAAACACAGTTGTTGTGTAACCATAAACCTCAGTGGTAATTTCTGAGAGTCTCAAGGGTTACGTTGATGAAATGAATGTAATGGAGATGGTGGAAGAAACTAAAGTACCTCCGCTGCAAAAATAAGGACCAAGCAGAAAATTCTTATCTCATGTGAGAAAAGAGTGAGGTAGCTCACGATTAGAATAAATGGGATAGCCTAATTGGGAAGACAAGGTTTGTTTATACCAAGTCATTAAGGCTATTATTCAGAATCTTATGAGGCTTGGGACACATACAGCAGCATGCTTCTAGGGACACTTAAGTAATCCAACAATTTTATCCCCATAAACGAACGAACACATAAATTAAAAAAGTAAGAAAAAAAATGGAAAGAGTAAGTAAAAAAAACTTTGGAAAAATTTGAAGAACCGAACCCGAACGTTCGGTTGGTTTCGATTTTGGAAAATTTTGAAAAACCGAACCCGAGCGTTCGGTTGGTTTCGGTTTTGGAAAATTTTGAAAAACCGAACCTGAGCATTCGGTTGGATTCGGTTTTGGAAAATTTTGAAAAACCGAACCCGAGCGTTCGGTTGGTTTCGGTTTTGGAAAATTTTGAAAAACCGAACCCGAGCGTTCGGTTGGTTTCGGTTTTGGAAAATTTTGAAAAACAAATGAATTGAGACATGCAATCAGAATATACTTTTGACAATAATACAAACAACTTTGTACAAGAAATATACAACCAAGAAAACTACCTTTGTGGTGATGAGCGAGTTAGATAATTTAACCGATCCTGAACGTTCGGTCAATTTCACTTCTTACTTTTGAGGTACTGACTCTGATTCCATCATACCTAGCCCTTGTAAAATTCTATTGAATGATGCTTCAGGAAGAGCTTTGGTAAAGACGTCAGCCAGTTGATCAGTGGTTCGAACAAAGTGTACTTCAACGTTTCCATCTTCCACATGATCTTTGATGAAGTGATACCTCAGTGCTATGTGTTTGGTTTTAAAGTGCTGCACTGGGTTATGGCAGATCCTAATTGCACTTTCAGAGTCACAATATAGTGGAATCTTCTTCATATTGAGTCCATAGTCTCGAAGTTGACTCTGGATCCAAATCACTTGGGAGGTGCAGGATGCAGCGGCTATGTATTCAGCTTCGGCAGTAGACAACGACACGCACGTTTGTTTCTTTGATTGCCAGCTCACCAACTTCCCATCAAGGAATTGACAGCCGCCAGTGGTGCTTTTTCTGTCGAGTCCACATCCTCCAAGGTCTGCATCTGAATAGGCTTGAACGAAGAAGCCTGAGTTGGAAGGATACCATAGACCTAAGGAGGCAGTTCGCTTGAGATAACGTAAAATGTTCTTTACTGCAAGCATGTGAGGTCCGCGTGGGTTTGCCTGAAATCTAGCACAGTAACACACAGAAAACATGATGTTAGGCATGCTAGCAGTAAGATACATCAGTGAGCCTATCATTTTTCGATAGAGCGTGATATCAACAGCCGGTTTGTCTCGGGATGGAGTTAGCTTGGTGCCGAATGCCATTGGGACTTTGACTTTGGAGTCTCCCATCATACCGAACTTTGAAAGGAGAGTCTTCGTGTAAGCTTCCTGATTGATAAAGATGCCTTTGGGTCCCTGTCTAATATTTAAACCAAGGAAAAAGTTAATAGGACCCATTGAGCTCATTTCAAATTTAGTCTCCATCAGCTTTCTGAATTCAGCTGTTAGGCTGGGATTCGTTGAGCCAAAGATGATGTCATCGACATAAATTTGAACTATCATAAGGTGGTTACCTTCCTTTTTGCGAAAGAAGGTTGGTCAACCGAACCTTGTTTGAATTTGGACATCTTTAAGAATTTAGTTAGCGTTTCATACCAGGCTCTCGGAGCTTGTTTGAGTCCATACACAGCTTTATCCAGAATGTAGCAATGATTTGGATACTTTTCGTTCACGAACCTAGGAGGTTGCTCCATGTACACAGTTTCTTCTAGTTCTCCATTAAGAAATGCACACTTGACGTCCATTTGGAAAACTTCGAAGTTTTTGTGGGCAGCATAAGCAAGAAATATTCGTACAGATTCCAGCCTGGCTACAGGAGCGAAAGTCTCTTCATAATCAATCCCTTCCTCCTGACAATATCCTTTTACCACCAGACGAGCTTTATTCCTTATCACGTTCCCTTCCTTGTCCATTTTATTCCTAAAGACCCATTTGAGACCAACAACCGAGGCATCTGGAGGAGTTGGAATGAGGCGCCAGACTTTGTTCCTTTCAAATTCATTCAGTTCGTCTTGCATCGCTTGAACCCAATCGGAGTGATCGAGAGCAGTGTTAACAGTCTTCGGTTCAACTTTTGATACGAAAGAGTTAAACATACAAAACACAACTTTGGAAAATAAGGATGTCTGTTTTGCCTTCAGTTGTGATCGGGTCAGAACCTTTTCAGAGACATCACCAACCACTTGAGAGATAGGATGGTCTCTGGTCCATTTGGTGAGAGGAGGATAGTTTGGATCAAAGGTTGGGTCTAGTTCAGCATTGATCATTTCTTCTGGCTCGGATTGGCTTTCGTAGTCGAGTGACATATCACCATGCTCCCCCTCGATTGATGAGCTATGAGAAACTTGAGGTTCAGAGGTTTCTTGTGGTGCTGGGCTTTCAGGCGTTGATGCACCTTCGGTTGGTGAATCACTTTCGGTTGGAGTTGGACTTTCGGTAGCAGTTGTAGAGCTTGGCTCCCCCTCAACATGTGAGCTTGGCTCCCCCTCAACTGAAGCATCATTGGATGGAGGTTCACCAGAATTCGATCCTCCTTCGTTCATTCTCCTGGCAGCTTCTTCGACAATTTGTTTCATATGGTCTACCTTGTTGTCTGCTGCACCTGCTTCTGAGAGAGTAGCTTTCTCTGGTTCGTCAAATAGCTCCATAAATTTCTCGTATAGATTAGCGATCGAGACTGTGACTTGGCCAGTTTGAGGAAAGATTTCCCCAGCTGTGTCTTCTTTGGCCTGTAGCTTTTTGACATAGCTATCATCGAAAGTCACATAATAGGTCTCTTCGATTTTCCTCGAACGCTTTTTTAGGACTCTGTATGCTTTGGAAGTGAGAGAGTAGCCCAGAAAGATTCCCTCGTCGGCTTTCACATCGAACTTGTTGCGGTGTTCTTTAGAGTTAAAGATGAAACACCGTGAGCCGAACACGTGGAAAAATTTCACATTAGGCTTCCTGTTGTTGAGAATCTCATATGGTGTGAGAGTGAATCGCTTGTTGAGATATGACCTGTTCTGTGTAAAACAAGCAGCAGAAATAGCATCAGCCCAAAAATAAAGAGGTAAGGAACCGAAACCTAGCATTGTTCGGGCAGCTTCACACAAAGATTGGTTTCATCTTTCGACAATTCCGTTCTGTTGAGGTGTGTAGGGAGCTGAGAAGTTGTGACTTATTCCCTTTTCTGCCAGAAATTCTTCAAATTCCCTGTTCTTGAATTCCAGACCATTGTCGCTCCTGATGTTGCGAACGACCTTCTTGAGTTGTACCTCAATCTGCTTGATGAACACTTTCAGCTTATGAGTCGCTTCAGATTTGAGCTTTAGAAAGAACACCCGTGTAAATCGCGAAAAGTCATCAACAACAACAAGAATATACTTGCTACCACCGATGCTTTGGATAGATGATGGACCACACAAATCAATATGAAGTAATTCGAGTGGTTCAACAACTTTCGTGTTAATTATAGATGGATGACTTTGACGACTCTGCTTCCCCATTTCACATGCAGCACACAAATGATCTCTGTCGAACTTGAGCAATGGAAGACCTCGAACATGGCCTCCAGTGACAAGTTTGTTTATGTCTTTAAATTTGAGATGAGAGAGTCTTCGGTGCCACAACCAGCTTTCGTCAGATTGTGCTTTTGATAACAGGCATATAGCTGGGTTTCCTTTGATGGGTTTGAGGTTTAGAGGAAACATTTCACCCTTATGCTCTAATTGGAGAATTACTTTCTTCGTCTTCTTCTCAATAATTTCAGAGCCTTCATCGTCAAATGAGATTTTAAGACCTGTACCTCCAACAAGCTGAGATACACTGATGAGGTTGTGTTGCAATCCCTCCACATATGCCACCTTCCTTATAGTAAAATCACCATTGGTAATCATTCCGTATCCCTTTATGGTGCCGAAAGAGTTGTTTCCAAACTTGACGTTGCCACCATTTGAAAGAGACCTGTATTCCCTGAGCTCTTCTTTCCTCCCTGTCATGTGACGCGAGCAGCCACTATCGATGTACCATTCTTCGTCAAACTGCTCGTCCCTTATAACCTGCAAAAATTAAGCAAATTTAGGAACCTAAAGTTTCTTTGGTCCTCGTGAGCCTTTCACAGGAACAGGAATAGTAAGAGAGATTTCAACTAGATACGTTCGTTTTATTAGTGTTGTTTCATCTTTCTTTTTGACGGTATAAACTTTGATTTTATTAGGATTAGGTGCATTAGGTTTAGATTCTGGTTTGGATGCAGAAACCTTCTGTTTTCCCTTTTGTTCAGCTGACGAATGAGATTTGTGAGAACGAGCTGAGTGAACTTTTGAGTGAGATCGAGATGAATTTTAAGAAGTAGAAGAATTAGATGAGTGAGAAGGGGATGACTTCTTGGCTGGAGACTCTAGGTGACCCTTTTGCTTTTGATTATTGGTGGGACTGACCTTAGAGTTTTGATCTCTTTTGATTTGAGAATCGAACCTTTGCTTTTGGTTGGAGTCGTTCTCTGAACCGAGCCTTTGCTTTCGGTTGGAGTCGTTCTCTGAACCGAACCTTTGCTTTCGGTTGGAGTCATCTTCAGAACTGAACCTTTGCTTTTGGTTGGTATTCTTTTCCGAACCGAACCTTTGCTTTTGGTTGTTGTGGCTCTCATGCTTTTTAACAGGATTATTCTCAAACTTCAGATTCTTGTCATGATGAGAGAAATATGCATTCTGGGATTGCCAGAATTGTTTCCTTTCAAAGAGATTCTTCCTGTATCTCTGGTTCCTTTCACGTTTCTGATTCCTCATCTGCTTCGGTTGATGATGGATATTGGCTTTCATGTTCGGTTTCTCTTTCGCTGGTTCACTTTGAACTGTGGAAATTTCACTTTGAACTGAGGAACTAGAGGGAATGTCTTCTTTTGCCGAACTTCCATTTTCTAGAGGAATGTCTTTCGTACCACTGGTACTTGGTACATCGAAATTATCTGGCTTGTTCAAGGGTTCTGGTATGTATCTACCTTTACTTATCCATGAGGTCCTTTCTGATAAGCCTACCGTTTCATGTGCATTATCAATTAGAGCTGACCAGAAGAACTCATCGCAGCCATCAGCATTGTCTTCGTTTACAATTGTTGCGAGTTCAGCAGTCTGATGTTCGGTTACTCCTGTGACCTTGTAAACTTGATTTGGAGTGGTCCTAACCTTTTGATATACAACGGCTTTTTCTGCTATGATCGGGGACTTTTTTTGGGACACTCGAGCGAACTCCACTGAATTTTCTGAAATTAGATTCTTGTGGTTATTAGGTTCGCTTTTCAAAAAATCTGAGCAGTCAACCGTGTCCTCTACAGAAATTTCACTCATATTGTCATCCTCATTAAGCTCAGATGCATTTTCAACATCAATTTTGTTTTCTGAGCTCAAGTTGGCGTTTAAAGAGTCAAATTTTTTTATGGTTTCGGTTCTCAGTTTAAGTCTATCATTTTCATCTAAAAGGTTTTTGAGCATATCTTTATGGTCCTTGGATTTAATGAAAGATTCAATTTTGTCCAGTCCATACATATAGGTCAGATTGACGTCATCAGATGATATTACACTCTCACAATTATAGGCTTCAGCATCAATTTCATCCTCCTTAAACTCAAGGAAGGGCAGAATCATGCGATGGATCTTTTGTCCTATCTCACAATCCAAGTGAAGCTGAGTAATATTAGTATAAAGACGTTTTGCAATCAAACAAAAAACATTTCGTTGTTTTAACAACTTTAAATTGTCTCTCTGTAAATAAATGTTTTCATCTTTTATTTTAACTAATTCAGACTCCTTCAACTCGATCCACATGCGCCGCTCCTCATTCTTCGAAGACGCCCTGCTTAATTGATCAGTCAGGTTAGAATTGGTGACTCGAGTTTGAGTTAAACTACTATCTAGATGAGAGATTCGAGAGTTAACACTTTTTAGTTCTTTTTCATATGAGCTTTGTGGTACTTTAAATGAAACAAAAACCGATTGTACCTTCTTGATCAGTTCATCGAGCTCGTTGAACTGCACGCTGAGCGGTTTGGCCGTAAAGCACATATCTTGCTGCTCCTTCGGTTCATTGCTTCCACTATCAGTGTTGTATCCCCTTATCTGAGATACTTCAGACACCATCAAGCACCTGCCTCCACTGCTCTCCTCTTTAGCCACACAGGCCTTTCCATGCGAAGGCATCCTCACTTCATCGTCTTCGGAGTCGGTTGACCAGACTTCCACGCCACCGAACTCGTCATCAGCAACCGAACCCTGCACAATTAGAGCATTCATGGAAGGGTTAGCGGTAGATTTCCTCTTCCTTATCTCATCAAGCTTTTTCTGCAGCAAAGCTTCCTCATCCTTTTCAGCCATCTTTTTGAGGACACAATCCTTAGCATAGTGATTTTTCCCACCACAGTAGTAACAGCTTACTCCAGAATCACCATCTGCCTTCGGTTCCTTCTTGGGCTCTTCAACCTTCGGTTCATTGTTAACCTTTTCTGAACTATAACTCCCCTGCCAGTTTCGATTTTTGTTGCTGGGGAATCTCTTCTTAATGAACCTCTTGGGGTTAGACACCATCATAGCATAATCCTCTGACGTGAGGTCATACTCCTCCAGGTTGAGGTCTTCGTCCTCCATCACAGCTTTACTTTTTGACAAGAGGGCCAGCGAACCTAGGCTTGAAACAACGTTCTTTTCCTGCAGCACAATCTTCTCCTGGGACTTGAGAATACCTACCAGTTTCGCCAAAGAATATGATTTAAACTGCTCATGGGCTTTAACTGTAGACACCACTGCTCTCCACTCTGACCTTAGACCATTTAGAAACGTAACCTTCTGCTCGATAAGCTTCCTTTCAATGTCATGTTTGATCATCTTGCTGAGAAGATGATTGAAGTGATCGAACGTTTGGGTCACAGTTTCTTCGGCTCCTTGCCTAAATTCTCCAAACTCAGATAAGAGCAAGGTTTGGATAGAGTGTTCAAGATCCTCGTCTGTAGAGTACAGTTCACGAAGTCTATCCCAAACTTCCTTTGCCGTCGTGCATGAGCTTACCAACCTGAAGGTGTCGGACTGAAGGGCGAATCTGATCAATCGTAACGCCTTGATATTACACTGGAATTTATCCTTTTCATCTTGCGCAATATCTTTGACATCCTTCAGTAGATCATTATACTCCTTTTGAGTTTTAATAATCCTCGACGTTGCAGAATGAGAGAAAGGTCCATTAATGATTGCTTCCCATATGAGGTATCCATTATCCTCAGATCCTATAACATAGTCTTCGAAGTGATGCGCCCAGACTTCATAATCATGGGTATATAGGATGGGAATCTTCGTGGTTGAACCGATGCTGTTGGAAATATTGATGGGATTCGATTGCGACTCGTCCATTATGATCGAATAACATGTTCAAAGATCAGACTTGTAATAAATCAGATTAGGGCAAAACAATAAATATCAAGATACGTCAATAATGAGATGACGGCTCAATAAATATCAGTTATTACGGAAAAACCCTAATTGAAACCTTTTTCACAGAAAAGAAGTGTATTGATTACACAGCCTCCTGCTCTGATACCAATTGATGAGATTAAAACTTAATCTGGAAGATCGATTAGATCTTAAACAGGTAAATAAATATTTAAACAGCAAGAATGAACGCAAAATAAAGAACAACTCAAGGATGAATCAAACGTGTCGAATGATTATAAAATAAACCCTCAGAAGAGCTCGATCAAGAACATCAACTGTAGAGGGTTGGAGGTTTACAAGAACGATAAAGAAATCTACACTTTTATCGTAATGATCGTTATTTCTCTTAAATCGATTCCCTAATATGCATGCAAGCATATCTTTATATAGTAAACCTAATAAACTCACTGTTGGACAGGCCCAAAACCGGAGTACAAAACAAATGGACTAACAGCCGAGCCCAATGACGCAATCTTCAAACGAGTCTTCAACTCAACAGGACCGATTCTGATAAGAATCTCGGAGGTCCTGCCTATCTTGGATTTAGCTTTCCACGCTTTACGAAGCGTATTAAGCCATTCCCAGAGTGAGTTATCCTAAGGAACTTGGTCATTCACTTGGAATCTGAAAGGTTCGTTTTCTTGCGTAACTTCCTAGTCAAAGGCCACCCCTTGCTGGGTCAAAGTCGTACGAGTTTCTGTAGCTTGCGAGGAGTTCTGAATGAACTAAGGCGGTAGGTCGGTAAGACCTAGAATCTGGCGAAAAACTGTCGGCGTCTCTGGTGTCGATAAATGCTCAACGGCTTTGACAAATTGAAAGAGTGCTCAAAATTTCCCACATTACTAACAGTGTGTCCTAGAAATTTGACTCTTCAATTTCAAAACTCGTGCCTAGAGAACTTTGCTAAAAGTTCCTCTGTAGGAATGTTACCATGGGCTTTCTTCTTACTACGAGGGTAGATAAGTAGGTCATTACATGGAGAAATGATGACTGATCCCAGTAACAAAGACGCAACCCTATTCATTTAGCTCATGAAAACTATGGGCGTATTGGTCCTATCCGAAGGGTATCACTACGAACTCGAAGTGTCCGCATTGAGTTCAGGAGATAGTCTTCCGGACATCCTTCCCTAACACTCGAACTGGTGATATTCGGATTTCAGATCCATTCCTGGAAGTAGTTTCTTTCCTTGCGTTTGCTCAACCATTTTGTCTATGCGAGGCAGAGATAACGATTTCTATGAAAATCTTGACGGAGTCCACGATATCCGAGGCACATACGATGCAATCCGTCGATCTCTGCGAGAATATGACCGGGGTTCTCTAGGGTGAGAAACCTAGTCTTCTAGTTCTATTTCTGTGTAGTTCGCTAAGTTGTCCGGACTGTTCTTTCATCTCCATGGGTGTTTAAACTATAGGGTGATCTTTTTACGGAAGTCATACTGGGTTCTAAGTTTGTTCGCATGGCGATGCTATTACTCATATACTTAGGCAGTTCTTCGTCCTGAAGTCCATTTTAGAATTCATACTGGGCTTCACGATCACAATCTCGTGTATACGAGTCGTATATAATTAAGATTGAAAAGGTAGTCGAATAACTGATTCTTCCTTACCCTCACATCCCAATGAGGAAAAGAGTTAAGGCGAAATCATTAATTCTAAACCTGTAGAACCTTGATTATATAACACTCTTATGTATACATTCCTCAGTGATAGATCATCCGCATGAATTTCTGGATTGAACTTGACGTACTGCACGAGTGGTACTTCGGGGATTTCTTCGGAAAGAAAATAACTAAGAGGTACTCCTGGAATGAGTACTTCGGTGTTCTGATGTGACGGTTTCGCTAAAATGACGTTTACTGATAAGGAGACGTACGTATGAAGCTGTTTTTGTGAGGATCAAATTTAATCGAGTCGTATGATAATGTCGGAATCATACAGAAACTTAAAGACATTAGATTTGAACATAACGTTTACAGACAAATACAACCGTGCAACCATGAACAGAATTACAATACTTTTAGATTTACGACCAGACTATTGTTGCGAATAAGGTATACTACAAAAGACAAGTATACGCAGCATGAGAATCCCCATACAGATAGGATCTCGCAAAAAGTAAGACTCTAGTTGCACTAGTTTTAAACATGTTTTTGATCGTACAAAACTGACGATTTGGAGGGAACCTATACTATATTAGGGTCCTTAACCGTCTCTTTCCACTCTGCGATCAAACTCCGTCAGGTTTGTTGTTGTCCTTCTCTGCTGGACAGTCCCTCTTGAAGTGTCCCATGACGCCACATAGATGGCATATCTGAGAGGTTTGGACATTGGTGGTTGATGTGATGTGTTAAATCGGAATCCTGCAGCAGCTGGTAGTATGTCCATTCCTGTTGCACCTAAAACAGTGTAACGGACGGCAACTACCCAGATGATGAAAGCTACACTTATAGCATTTTGGTAGGTTTCCGGCATATTGCCTGGCTGGTGTAGCGACAATTGGGACACCAGAAGGAATGGTAGTAGGAGGTGCAGATCTAGTAGCTGTGAAGGTCGTTACCGGTGGTTGTTTCTTGTTCGTTCCTCTTCGTGATTTGTCCTTCTTTCTATCCCAAAACTTCTGTTTGTTACTCTTGGTCCTGGCACTCGGGGTTTCATGGTAGTTTGTTGCTTGTCAAGGTACTGGATTGTCACCTAGAGTGGCATTGATGTTAACAGCTCCGCTAACATTCGCATTGTTAGCGTGAAGGTGGGTCAGAATAGCTGACACGGCAGCCGAGACTACAGCTTGAAAGGTAGCTGCATCAATTTGGAGGGTTGGTGCTTGGTTAATGGGTTGCTCGTCTTTCTTTGGCAACATGATTCTGTTTCACAGAAAGAAAATGAATTTGTGAGCAAGCATGGTTGAACCTAGACTTAATTTGACTGTTGAAGAAAAGAATAGAATTATGTTCTCGTGAGTTTGACCTACATCCCTATGATGCAGTCCTAGTACAGATTGGAGGTATGATTACGAAGGTTTGACCTACATCCCTATGATGCAGTCCTAGTAATGAGTAGAAGTAAGTTCGTAGAATGGTCTCAAGACGTTTGACGTTCGAGCTGAGGTATCGGGGTTGGTGAATAACAAGATCCAACCACTGAAAGAGACTTGGAAATGTCTCTTGAGATAAATCACCATAGTCCAATGACTTGAATGAAGAATGACACAGAAGTTAGCCGGCTGTCAATATCTTTGATATTCACGGCGTAAAGGTTCAGGAAAATGACCTTGTAAAGGTCTTACATCATATCCACAGGAGATAGTTCCTGACAGCATAAAGACCTAACTAAAGTACTTACGGTACAAGATAATTTCATAGAAAATGCCACATCAGGCATAGACAGAAAAATACGATTCTTCTTCATAAGGAAATAAAGTAAAGCGTCTACTACTGGCGATGGTCATTCCTCTGGTGAACTCTCAGTTCAGCCAATTGACGTTCCATGTCAAGTAGGTGTCTTTCGTACACCCTCTGGCGTACTCGGAGCTCTATGACTTCGGCTCGTGATTCAGCCAGTGCTTGCAGTAGGGTTTCATGGTTTCTCTCTGATCTCTCGTGAGCATCTTCTAGACGAATGGTGTGGAGGGTATGCATTCTAGCATAGGCGACTACTTCTGTAATCTGATGTAGGGCTGTCCTGCCTTGAATCTCATTTCGAGTCACTCTGCGGACCAAGATTGGCAAGGCTCTATCTGCTGAGCCCCCTTTGCTCAAGTCGTAAAAGCTTCGGTCGCCATCAAATAACATAGATTGATCTTGTCCTTGGCTCCATATTTCCAAGCATTCCACTCACTCAGGGTCGGGCCATGAAAAGCCAGACGAGGGTTAGGAATTGGAAAGGGAGCTGCTCGGGGTAGGTTCTCAACCTCTGCTTCGGAGTTAGCATTGTACGAAAGGTCTTCATCATGGTGATCATTCAAAGGGATAGGATGATCATTCTCTGGTTCTTCTCCAAACCAACCAGCTATGACTTCATTCGGAAGATACTGGTTGTCAAGGGGATGGAGTCCAGCTATGATTTCTATGCGAGAAATTAGGGTAAGAGGATAATTATTAGACGAACTATCTAGATAATTATTTAGAAAACCATCATTGGTTACATCGCTATTTGTGAAGTGCATACCAGCTATGTGTAATCTAAACAGGATAGACCTTCGAATAAGTGACCTTAATTCCAAATTCACACAGAATAGGGGTAAGGCAAAATTATCACAGATTCTAAGTCTATAACATCCTAATTACATATAGCCTTAGTGTATCCACTTAGCAACTATCAACTTAGTAATGAAGATCCCGTTTTAAATTCTCAAGTATAAAGTACTTATAGTAACACCAAATACTCCTATAATATTTTAAATTTTAATGTTATGTTCTATTGTTCTCATTGTGGTAGGGTTGGTAAGATTTTAGCATTGTTGCAACCACACACTTAAACTTAGGCACATGCTATTCAACCCTTGGATAATATAGGTGATCAGGCTATATCTTCCCAGTTTTGACCATATGTCTCTAAGCCCACTTGTGTTGCCCAACAATCGTAATTCTTTTGTACTGTCCTAGTGACACTGATTTTAGTATGAATGCAGCACGTATACTTACTTAAATATTTTACTATTTAATGTATAAACTCTTGGTCAGAGTATTTTTAATCCCTTATGTATTTATAGTTAGTATATCTTTTATGGGTTGATATACTTAATTCACTATAAACAATGCTCTGATACCAATCTGTCACACCCCAAAACCGAGAACGGCAGAAACGTTCTGGGGCGGAGGACGTCATGCATCATATCAACAACAATGTAAAGTAGTAAACAAGCAACAACATCATCCATTGCATTAATAATATAATTATTATACAAATATGTTCTGTCAAATTTTGATAAACACTAAAGCATAAATCAAAATGAAAGATAAGTCTTGAACAAGCTCCATCTTCCTTTCTCCTTGCATCGGTACCTGTCTATGATGACCTGAGGATACAAGTAATTTTGAAAGCGAGTATCAGCTTTGAAGCTGGTGAGATCATAAGTATTAATGTGTCTTAATTTGTAAAACTTATAATTTTTAAGACTTGACATTGTTTTGAAAGAAAGCTCGTATAAGTAGGAAAATTTTTGTAGATCAACTGTAACAAAAGGAGTCTTCTACTAAGACTTAACTGTTCTCAATGTAATCTTCTATCAAGACCTAACTGTTCTGAATGTAGTCTTCTACCAAGACCTAACTGTGTTACTATTATTATTATTATAAGAAAGTGTATCCTTTGGTACTAGGATACTTAAATATAATTCACCTCGTTGGTTATGTGAATGAGTCACAAAATAAAGGTAATAATATAACTAACCTGAATATTACCCTTTGGTACTAGGGTAACTAACCTTGTTAACTTTAAGACATCCGTAGACGTACTCTTACCTCTGTTGCTAACAGCTGGGTATAGGAATAGTTAATCCCTTAAAGTATACCTGTAATGGTACCAACCGTTGACATCCGTGGATGTGCTTTTACCTCTGTAGCTAACAGAGATTCTAGGAATGGTCAATCCCGCAATCGTATCCTTTGGTACTATGATATTAAATCCATTCTATCTCGTCGAATATGTGATTGTATCACAAGGTAAAGATAAGAATGAGGATTTGATAACAGAGTCGATACATATAAAAATGTAATAGGACTCCTCCTGATATATCTATGTAAAAGTACTTGATGAGATTAAAACTTAATCTTGAAGATCGATTAGATCTCAAACAGGTAAAATAAAGATTAAAAAGCAAGAACACGAAAACAATAAACAACTCAAGAATGAATCAAACGTGTCGAATGATTATAAAACAACCCTCAGAAGAGCTCGATCAAGAACATCAACTGTAGAGGATTAAAGGTTTACAGGAACGATAAATAAAATCAAAGCTATCGTAATTCTCTATCTTGTATTCTAGATCGTTAACCTAATATGCATGCAAGCACATTATTATATAGTAAACCAAATAGGCTCATGGTTGGACAGGCCCAAACCGGAGTGCAAAACTGGACTATAAACCGAGCCCAATGACGCAATACAAAATAAATCTGCAACCCAACAATCTCCCCCTTTGCGTCAATTGGAGCGAGATCTTCACTTCTTACTTGGGCCAGCAGCAGCAGGAACCTTCTTCTTTACAGTTTGAAACAGACGAGAGATAAGAGCAAGTATCGTTTGTCTGAATCTGATGTACCATTGAATCATATCGTTGAAGTATTTGATATCATCCGCTGCATTCTCTTTACACCTATGGATGATCCCCAGCACATGCTCAAGACAAGCAGTGGTATAAAGATGTTTATCCGCTAAGGCAAAGAGACATTTCTGTCCTTCTGGTCTAGTGAACATGAACGAATTACGCCTCGGGTCAATCTTGCCCATCTTCATCTGGTTCAGATCACTGGCTGAGCCAACAGGAGATATCTTCGGTTTCTTCTTGAAGACAGTGGCTACCTCCTGATCCATCAAGGCGACCTCCATGATATAGCATACTAGCATCCTTTTGAGATGGTCTATGATCGGACCATATTCAGCTTCATTCGTCAAGAGGATGTTATGCAGAACAATCCAGTCATGGGGGTTGAGGTTCGGTAGATCTGCTAAGGATATAAGATGTTCGGTTCTTGCAGACCCTCGAATCACTCTGAACTGAACGTTGATGAATCTCCCTTCGGAATAAGGCTTCAAAACCCGAACATTAACGATCTTCTGAGCGCTCCATGTTTGGTACTGTGGTTGAGCAGCCTTCAGATAGAAATCGATTAACTCCCGATCAACCTCAGGATTAGGATGAGGGACTTCAAAAATGTTGGAGAAGGCATGGAAGATAAACGCCTTTCGGGTTAAGGGCATGTCGAACTGCGAGTCGACAGAGTTGTAGCAGTCGAAGGAGATCACCGGTTCGAGCCAAAGGATGCTCGGAGTATCGATAGCCTCCTTAATCATTCTCTCTCGAGTCCAAGCAGGGAAAAGAGTCTTCCTACTCTCGAGGAGATCGTGGGCTTCTTTCTGTCTGCGTTCAGCTTCTTCAGCTTCTAGCGCCACACGAATGTTGTCATTATCAACATTGCGACTATTTTTGTGTTTCAGTAAGTCAGCAATGGTTTCTTTATCATCTTCATCTTCTTCCTCAGCTATCTTCTTTCCTTTATCCTTCACACCCGAACCCAAAGTTTGACCAGTAGGAGGAGGTTCGGTTGTGTGAGCAGCTTTTGAGGAAGGAGGTGGTGTCGATCCGGACTTCACTTCTCCCCCTTGTTTCGGAGAGGACACGAAACTAGGTAGCCCTTCTATTTTACTGAGCAGATCCAGGGCAGGAGCAAGTTTTTCTGCAAGGGTTCGCCTCATAGAGTGGTTGAGAATCGGATTGTGTGCTCCCGTTCTGCAGCGAGATCCTCTTGGAGTTTAGAAAGGCGCTCGTCAATGGAGGCACGAAGGGCCGAGTTGTCGTCACTAAGTGATTGGCGAAGGGTAGCGAACGACTTCAACTCCGTTGAGACGAACGTAGCCAATTGTTGAACAATCGGTTCCAGCGTTGTCTTGGTTGCAACAGCACTCTCCTGTAGAGATTGTAATAAGGCATAGGCGTCGGAGAATAGTTTATCGACTTTTTCGGTCGCAGCCTCACATGCTTTCGTCGAGGCGTCAATGGCGGCAGTGGCAGAAGCAACAGAATCATGTTGAGCCCTGGAAAAGGCATCAACGATCTTCTGAAGAGCGGCTTCAGAGAGAGTGGATTGTGAGTTAGAGGATGAAGCAATAAGCAGATCAACCTTCTCATGCAGCTCCTTAAGATGTTTCTTTGTTACTGGAGCTTCCTCATCGTCGTCGCTTTGGACCTGAAACGGACTGTAGTAGACCGAATCGAAGGTCATATTTTCCCCTCCAAGGAAAGGGTTATCTCCGTCAGAGGCATGACTAGGAGATGGGGGTAATGGTGAAGCTGGAGGTGTAGTGGTGTGAGTAGGTTCAGGTTGAGTGTGAGTTGGGGTAGGTTCGGGTGGTGTTTGAGTGGTAGTAGGTTCGGTTGGTTGTTGGGTTTCGGTTGTGTGTATGGGTTCGGTTACTGGTGGTGGTTCGGTTGCATCGGTATGAACCCCCGTATCAGATACGTTGGTTGGAACCTTTGCAGTAGCAGTTGTTGCATCAGTGAAAATGGGTGGTGGTACAGGGAAAGAGGTTTTAGGAATGTTGGTAGTGGGGATTATGGTGGGAATGGAAGTGGGAATTGTTTGAGTAGGAGAAGGGATTGGTGAGTTATGGATTTCCATGTCAGGAGTAGGTGATCGGGGTGGGGTGTTGCCTCTTGGAGGGGTGTTGCCTCTTTGAGAGCTGTCCGAATCCGAACTCTCACCCTCCGACTCGTCGGAAGAGGAAGCGATAATGAGCTTTCGCTTTGGTTTGGTCTTTCGCCTTTTCTGCTGCGGGGACTGAGCAGGTTTAGTAGCCTTCCTCTTTTTGGGAGAAGGGCCTTTAGCCCCTTTCGCCACTTGCTTTCCTTTTTCTGCCTTTTTGCCTCTTGAAACAGGCTTATCGGCATCATGGATGGACTTGAGCATTTCCTGTGTGAGTTCCCTTGGTCCTGACTGTTTGAACTCCTTAATAGTCCGGATGATCCGGCTGTCACATGGAACATTGCCGTACATGGTCTCCGGAATAGAGCCAATGAATGAGAACTTTGATGCATCTGAGACGATAATCTTCGTGGTATGAAAAGTACTGACCGAAGACATCGATGCACCGACAGCAGTGGGGACATCAAATTTATCCATCGCCCATTTTGTGACGAGAGTCCGAAACCTTGCATACGACACCTCAGAATGTCGTGAAGAGGAAGAGAGGCTTTGGATGAGTTGTTGCCAGAGAACCACCCCATAATTGACGTTGATCCCGTTGTAGACACCATACATGATCGACAGGAAGAGTCAACTAGAGCCATCAGATCCTGAGCTCCGTTCAGATAAACCTTTAAAAAGAACAGTAAACAGACCGTTCCACTGTGGCGGCAAGCAAGACTTTTTAAATTTCGTGACGGAGGTGAGCACCTCCGTGTACCCCATGTTGTAAAAAATACTGTAGATATGGCCAATCGGAATCGTCTCCGGATTAACCCTGGAAGGGTCAGCAGCAAACCCTAGCAATGTGCCAAATCGTTGCTTTGAAATCGAGGTCTTGTGATCAGAAACCTCGAAGAAAAGCCTATCGACTGCTTTATCGTAATGTGCAGTCACATACACCTGCGAGAGGAGCTCCATAGGCACAGATTCAACCTTAGAAAGTGAAGGAGCGATCGACGAGTACTTCAGGCACTCAATAATCGGGAACATGTAGGAATCATACGCCTAAGGGGTTAAATCGATCACCAAACACTGTTGAGGGCGAATGGGAAGGATGTGGGAAGTAGCGTGAACTGACGATGATTCTGCCATTGTTGAAGTTGGAAAGAAAAAGATGAACAGTAAGGGTTTAAGGGAAATTTTGCTCTCTTGGGAATTCGGATGCAGTAAAGAGGTAAATGGGAGAGGAGACTGCCTTTTATAGTGGGTGTAAGGAGAGAGAAAAATCTGTTCAAATCTTCTATCGAAATACGAAAGGTTTTTCCGGAATGACAGATGTGTGACAGTTAAGGAATGCGATGATCACTATGAGAGAGAATGTCAGATTCCTTGTAATACGCCGCCCAACAAGCGCCGTTTCAGAAGAAACCGTTTCAAATTCACACGCGCCTGTTTGTGCCAGAGAGGAACCGCTTCATCGTCGCACACGCGTCCATACCGTCAATTAAAGAATGGGCGTTTCAAATTTGCATGCGTCCCTTTTTACCGCCGTTTGAAATTCAATCCGTTTATCTCCCGCCTGAGTCAGCAACCCTTCATCTTGTCTTTTGAATGGCATCTTTTGAATAAATCGCCCACGTGGATTGTTTTTAACCACAACTTGTAAATAACCTCCAATTCAGTAAAACAGCCTTTAATTATTAGTACCAGAATTTTGGAAAATCAAAGATTTTCGTGCTAAGAGTGTAAAAAGAAAAGAAATAAAGCAACTCTTTTTAGGAATAAATGTGATGTCAATAATGACACGAAAAAAATGATCCCGGGCACGAATCTCTTCCTTCAAGGTCAAGAGAGACCTTAAAGTGTTGATATGGTTTCCCGTTGAATAACGTTCAAACACTTATTAAGAAATGTTGAAAAGCTTCTTTTAATTAAGCTACTTAAGGGTGGCTTTCGCTTTGATGCAACAATTCTAATCTTGAAATAAGAAAGAAAGTGATCAAAGTACTTATGAGACCAGTGTAGTCTGTTGAACAAGTAGGTAGGAATTAATTTTAAAGTGGCTTGGAAAATATGAAATCTCAACACAAAAAAATAAAACTAGATTCCAAGGGAAGAAATGTTATGGGGTTTAACAATTTCATAGGAATCACACAAAATAAATTTTGAGATTTCATCAAGGTACATCCGTCAATTCTTTGGTGAATACTTGAGCAAATTAATTGTTCACCGTCAATTCAGATTTGGTGTTGAATTTTGGGTTTCACTCAGCTCGTAGTGGCACGAACCTAAGATCATAAACACAGTTGTTGTGTAGCCATAAACCTCAGTGGTAATTTCTGAGAGTCTCAAGGGTTACGTTGATGAAACGAATGTAATGGAGAAATGTAATGGAGATGGTGTAAGAAAGTAAAGTACCTCAGCTGCAAAAAATAAGGACCAAGCAGAAAACTCTTATCTCATATGAGAAGAGAGTGAGGTAGCTCACGATTAGAATAAATGTGGTAGCCTAATTGGGAATACAAGGTTTGTTTATACCAGGTCATTAAGGCTATTATTCAAAATCTTATGAGGCTTGGGACACATACAACAGCATGCTTCTAGGGACACTTAACTAATCCAACAATTTTTATCCCCATAGACGAACGAACACACAAATAAAAAGAAAAAAATATTTTTGGAGTTTTTGATATATATATAAAAAAAATTAAAAATAACAAAGTAAAAAAAATAAGATTCAGAAAGAATTTAAAAGGAGTTAAAAAAAAACTTTGGAAGATATGGTAACCGAACCCGAACGTTCGGTTGGTGTCGGTTGAGAAAAATTCTAAAAAACCGAACCCGAGCGTTCGGTTGGTTTCGGTTTTGAAAAATTTTGAAAAACCGAACCCGAGCGTTCGGTTGGTTTCGGTTTTGAAAAATTTTGAAAAACCGAACCCGAGCGTTCGGTTGGTTTCGGTTTTGAAAAATTTTGGAAAACCGAACCCGAGCGTTCGGTAGGTTTCGGTTTTGAAAAATTTTGGAAAACCGAACCCGAGCGTTCGGTTGGTTTCGGTTTTGAAAAATTTTGGAAAACCGAACCCGAACCTTCGGTAGGTTTCGGTTTTGAAAAATTTTTAGAAACCAAGGAATTTTGACATTCAAGTAGGTAATGCTTTAGACGAATAGATAAACAACTTTGTACAAGAAATTTACAACCAAGAAAACTACCTTTGAAATGATGAGCGAGTGTAGATGATGCAACCGAACCCGAACGTTCGGTCAATTTCGCTTCTTACGTTTGAGATCGAGAGGTAGTTTGTGGTATTGATTCTGATTCCATCATACCTAGCCCTTGTAGAATTTTGTTGAATGAGGCTTCGGGAAGAGCTTTGGTAAAGACATCAGCCAGTTGATCAGTGGTTCTAACAAAGTGTACTTCAACATTTCCATCCTCCACATGATCTTTGATGAAGTGATACCTCAGTGCTATGTGTTTGGTTTTGGAGTGTTGCACTGGGTTATGACAGATCCTAATTGCACTTTCAGAGTCGCAATATAGAGGGATCTTTTTCATATTGAGTCCATAGTCTCTGAGTTGACTCTGGATCCAAATCACTTGAGAGGTGCAGGATGCAGCTGCAATGTATTCAGCTTCTGCAGTGGACAAAGACACACACGTTTGTTTCTTTGACTGCCAGCTAACCAACTTCCCGTCAAGGAATTGGCAGCCACCAGTTTTGCTTTTTCTGTCGAGTCCATAACCTCCAAGGTCCGCATCTGAATAGGCTTGAACGAAGAAGCCTGAGTTGGAAGGATACCATAGACCTAGAGAGGTGGTTCGCTTGAGATAGCGTACAATGTTCTTCACTGCAAGCATGTGAGGTTCGCGTGGGTTTGCCTGAAATCGAGCATAGTAACACACAGAAAACATAATGTCAGGCCTGCTAGCAGTGAGATACATCAGTGAGCCTATCATTTGTCGATAGAGCGTGATATCAACAGCCGGTTTGTCCAGGGATGGGGTGAGCTTAGTGCCGAACGCCATTGGAACTTTGACTTTGGAGTCTCCCATCATACCAAACTTTTCTAGGAGAGTCTTCGTGTAAGCTTCCTGATTGATAAAGATGCCTTCGGGTCCCTGTCTAATATTTAAACCAAGGAAAAAGTTAATAGGACCCATTGAGCTCATTTCAAATTTAGTCTCCATCCTCTTTCTGAATTCAGCTGTTAGGCTAGGATTCGTGGAGCCAAAGATGATAACATCGACATAAATTTGAACGATCATAAGGTGGTTACCTTCCTTCTTGCGAAAGAAGGTTGGGTCAACCGAACCTTGCTTGAATTTGGACATCTTTAAAAATTTAGTCAGCGTTCCATACCAGGCTCTCGGAGCTTGTTTCAATCCATACACAGCTTTATCCAAAATATAACAATGATTAGGATACCTTTCATTTACAAAGCCAGGAGGTTGCTCCACATACATAGTTTCTTCGAGTTCACCATTGAGGAATGCACACTTGACGTCCATTTGGTAAACCTCAAAGTTTTTGTGGGCAGCATAGGCTAGAAATATTCTTACAGATTCCAGCCTAGCTACGGGAGCGAACGTTTCTTCATAATCAATCCCTTCCTCCTAACAGTAGCCTTTCACGACCAGACGAGCTTTGTTACGAATTACGTTTCCTTCCTTGTCCATTTTGTTCCTAAAGACCCATTTAAGACCAACAACCGAGGCATCTGGAGGAGTTGGAATTAGACGCCAGACTTTGTTCCTCTCGAATTCATTCAGTTCATCTTGCATAGCTTGAACCCAATCGGAGTCATCAAGAGCAGTATTAACTATCTTTGGTTCAACTTTTGATACGAATGAGTTAAACATGCAGAATTCGACTTTAGAAAACAAGGAAGTCTGTTTTGCCTTGAGTTGTGATCGAGTCAGAACTTTTTCAGATACATCACCAAGAACTTGAGAAATAGGATGATCCCTTGTCCATTTGGTGAGAGGAGGGTAGTTTGGATCAAAGGTGGGATCTAATTCAGCGTTTATCATTTCTTCTGGTTCGGATTGGCTTTCATAGTCGTAATACATGTCAGCATGCTCCCCCTCGATAGATGAGCTTACAGGAATGTTTTGAGCTTCAGAGGTTTCTTGAGGTGTGGAGCTTTCAGGCGTTGATGCACCTTCGGATGGTGTGGCACTTTCGGTTGGTGAAGTGCTTTCGGTTGGCAAAGTGCTTGGCTCCCTCTCAACTTGTGAGATCGGCTGAGTTGACCATGGTTGATCCTCCCCCTCGATTGAAGTATTATGTGATGGGGGTTCGTCAGAACTTGATTCTCCTTCATTCATTCTTCTTGCAGCGTCTTCAACAACTTGCTTCATGTGATCTACCTTGTTGTCTGTTGCGCCTGCTTCTGATAGAGTGGCTTTCTCTGGTTCATCAAAGAGCTCCATGAACTTCTCGAATAGATTAGCGATCGAGACCGTAACCTGGCCAGTTAGAGGAAAGATTTCCCCTGCAGAGTTTTCACTGGCCTTTAGCTTTTTGACATAGCTATCATCGAAGGTTACGTAGTAAGTCTCTTCGATTTTCCTCGAACGCTTGTTTAATACCCTGTACGCCTTAGAAGTGAGAGAATATCCCAGAAATATCCCTTCTTCGGCTTTGACATCGAACTTGTTTCAGTGTTCTTTGGAATTGAAAATGAAACACCTAGAACCGAACACATGGAAAAACTTCACATTGGGTTTCCTGTTGTTGAGAATCTCATAAGGAGTGAGCGAGAATCGCTTGTTGAGATATGACCTGTTCTGTATAAAACAAGCAGCAGAAATAGCATCAGCCCAAAAATAAAGAGGTAAGGAAGCGAAACTTAGCATGGTTCGGGCGGCTTCACACAAAGATCGGTTTCGTCTTTCGACAATCCCGTTTTGTTGAGGAGTGTAGGGAGCTGAGAAGTTGTGACTAATTCCCTTTTCCGACAGGAATTCTTCGAATTCTCTATTTTTGAATTCCAGACCATTGTCGCTCCTGATGTTGCGAACGACCTTTTTCAGCTGTACTTCAATCTGCTTGATGAACACCTTTAGCTTAGGAGTCGCTTCAGATTTAAGCTTTAGAAATAACACCCATGTAAAACACGAAAAGTCATCAACAATAACGAGTATATACTTGCTACCACCAATGCTTTCAATAGATGACGGACCACACAAATCAACATGAAGTAATTCAAGTGGTTCAACAACTTTAGTGTTTATTATAGATGGATGACTTTGACGACTCTGCTTCCCCATTTCGCATGCAGCACATAGATGGTCTCTATCGAACTTGAGCAATGGAAGACCTCGAACGTGACCTCCAGTGACAAGTTTGTTGATGTCCTTAAAGTTAAGATGAGAGAGCCTTCGGTGCCACAGCCAGCTTTCGTCAGATTGCGCTTTTGATAACAAGCAGATGGCTGGGTTTCCTTTGATGGGTTTGATGTTTAGAGCAAACATTTCACCTTTGCGTTCAGATTTGAGAATAACTCTTTTCGTCTTCTTCTCAATTATTTCAGAACCCGCATCATCGAACGAGACTTTGAGACCGGTACCTCCAACAAGTTGAGATACACTGATGAGGTTGTGTTGTAGCCCTTCCACGTATGCAACCTTCCTTATCGTGAAATCACCGTTAGTAATCATTCCATATCCTTTTATGGTGCCGAAGGAGTTGTTTCCAAACTTGACGTTTCCACCATTTGAAAGAGACCTGTATTCCCTTAGTTCTTCTTTCCTCCCTGTCATGTGACGCGAGCAGCCACATCAATGTACCATTCTTCGTCAAACTGCTCGTCACTAATAACCTGCAAAATTAAGCAGATTTAGGAACCCAAAGTTTCTTGGGTCCTCGTGAGCCTTTCACAGGAACAGGAATAGTAAGAGAGATGTCAACAAGATATGTTCGTTTTATTAGTGTTGTTTCATCTTTCTTTTTGATGGTAAAAACTTTGATTTTATTAGGATTAGGTGCGTTCGGTTTAGACTCAGATTTAGACACGGAAACCTTCTGTTTCCCCTTTTGTTCAGCTGAAGATTGAGATTTTCGAGAAGGAATAGAATGGAATTCAGAAAGAGGTGGAGAATAATTGGAAGAATTAGAAGAAGTAGATGAGTGAGATTGAGAGGGCCTAGATTGAGATGACTTCTTGGCTGGAGACTCTAGGTGACCCTTTTGCTTTTGATCATTTGTAGGACTGACCTTAGAGTGTTGATCTCTTTTGATTTCAGAACCGAACCTTTGCTTTCGGTTGGTTTCCTTCTCTGAACCGAACCTTTGCTTTCGGTTGGAGTTATTCTCAGAACCGAACCTTTGCTTTCGGTTGGAATCATTTTCTGAACCGAACCTCTGCTTTCGGTTGATATTTTTCTCCGAACCGAACCTCTACTTTCGGTTGTTGTGTCTCTCTTGCGATTCGATAGGATTTTTCTCAGACTTTAGGTTCTTGTCTTGATGAGAGAAATAAGTATTCTGGGATTGCCAGAACTGTTTTCTTTCAGAGAGATTCTTCCTGTACCTCTGATTCCTTTGATGTTTCTGATTTCTCATCTGCTTCGGTTGATGATGGATATTAGCTTTCGGTTTCGGTTTTTCTATGGCTGGTTCACTCTGAACTGAGGAAGTTTCACTTGAAGTTGTGACTTCTTTTGCTAGAATTCCTTTTTCTTGAGGAATGTCTTTCGTACCGCTTGTGCTTGGCACATCGAAGTTATCAAGTTTATTCAAGGGTTCTGGTACGTATCTCCCTTTGCTTTTCCATGAGGTCCTTTTAGACAAACCTACTGTTTCATCAGCATTATCGATTGGAGCTGACCAGAAGAACTCATCGCAGCCATCAGCATTGTCTTCATTTACAATAGCTGTGAGTTCAGCAGTCTGATGTTCGGTTATGCCTGTGACCTTGTATACCTGATTTGGAGTGGTTCTAACCTTTTGATATACAACGGCTTTTTCTGCTAAGATCGGGGACTTTTGTTGGGACAATCGAGCGAACTCCACTGAATTTTCTGAAATTAGATTCTTGTGGTTTTCAGGTTCGCTTTTCACAAATTCTGAGCAGTCAACCGTGTCCTCTACAGAAATTTCACTCATATTGTCATCCTCATTAAGCTCAGATGCATTTTCAACATCAATTTTGTTTTCTGAGCTCAAGTTGGAGTTTAAAGAGTCAAATTTTTGTATGGTTTCGGTTCTCAGTTTAAGTCTATCATTTTCATCCAAAAGGTTTTTAAGCATGTCTTTATGGTCCTTGGATTTGATGAAAGATTCTATTTTGTCCAGTCCATACATATAGGTCGGATTGACGTCATCAGATGATATCACACTCTCACAATTGTAAGCTTCAACATCAATTTCATCCTCCTTAAATTCAAGGAAGGGTAAAATCATGCGATGAATCTTTTGTCCTATTTCACAATCCAAGTGAAGCTGAGTAATATTAGTGTAAAGACGTTTGGCAATTAAACAAAAAACATTTCGCTGTTTCAACAACTTTAAATTGTCTCTTTGCAAATAAATGTTTTCATCTTTTATTTTGACTAATTCTGACTCCTTCAATTCGATCCACATGCGCCGTTCCTCACTCTTTGAAGACACCCTGCTTAATTGATCAGTTAGGTTAGAATTGGTGACTCGAGTTTGAGTTAAACTACTATCTAGATGAGAAATTCTTGAATTAACGCTTTTTAGTTCTTTTTCATATGAGCATTATGGGACTTTAAATGAAACAAACACCGATTGTACCTTCTTGATGAGTTCATCGAGCTCGTTGAACTGCACGCTGAGCGGTTTGGTTGTAAAGCACATATCCTGTTGCTCCTTCGATTCATTGCTTCCACCATCAGTGTTGTATCCCCTCATCTGAGATACGTCAGACACCATCAAGCATCTTCCTCCACTGTTTTCCTCTTTTGCCACACAAGCCTTTCCATGAGAGGGCTTCCTCACTTCATCGTCTTCAGAATCGGTTGACCAAACCTCCACGCCACCGAACTCGTCATCAACAACCGAACCCTGCACAATTAGATCGTTCATAGAAGGGTTAGCGGTAGATTTCTTCTTCCTTATTTCATCAAGCTTTTTCTGCAACAAAGCTTCTTCATCCTTTTTCTCATCCTTTTCAGCCATCTTTTTGAGGACACAATCCTTTGCATAGTGGTTCTTTCCCCCACAATAGTAGCAGCTTACTCCAGAATCACCTTCTGCCTTCGGTTCCTTCTTAGACTCTTCAACCTTCGGTTCGTCTTTAACCTTTTCTGAGCTATAACTCCCCTGCCAGTTTCGGTTTTTGGTTGTTGGGGAATCTCTTCTTGATGAACCTTTTGGGGTTAGATACCATCATAGCATAATCTTCAGACGTAAGATCATAATCCTCCAAGTTGAGGTCTTCGTCTTCCATCACAGCTTTACTTTTGGACAGGAGAGCTAACGAACCTAGGCTTGAAATCACATTCTTCTCCTGCAACACAATCTTCTCCTGAGATTTGAGAATGCCCACTAGTTTCGCCAAGGAATATGATTTAAATTGCTCGTGGGCTTTAATTGTGGACACGACTGCCCTCCACTCTGATCTTAGACCATTTAAGAACGTAACCTTCTGCTCAATAAGCTTTCTTTCGATGTCATGTTTGATCATCTTGCTAAGAAGATGATTGAAGCGATCGAACGTTTGGGTCACGGTTTCTTCAGTTCCTTGCCTAAATTCACCAAACTCAGACAAGAGTAATATTTGAATGGAGTGTTCTAGATCTTCGTCTGTAGAGTACAGTTCACATAACCTGTCCTATATTTCTTTTGCCGTCGTGCATGAACTTACCAGCCTGAAAGTGTCGGACTGAAGGGCGAATCTGATCAATCTTAACGCCTTGATATTGCACTGAAATTTATCCTTTTCATCTTGCGCAATATCTTTAACATCTTTCAGAAGATCATTATACTCCTTTTGAGTTTTAATAATCCTTGAAGTTGCAGAATGAGAAAACGGTCCATTAATGATTGCTTCCCAGATGAGGTATCCATTATCCTCAGATCCTATAACATAATCTTCAAAGTGATGCGCCCAGACTTCATAATCATGGGTGTACAGGATGGGAATTTCCGTGGTAGATCCAATGCTATTCGAAATATTGATGGGATTCGATTGCGACTCGTCCATAATGATCGAATAACCTGTTTAAAGATCAGACTTGTAATAAATCAGATTAGGGCAAAACAATAAATATCAAGATACGTCAATAATGAGATGACGGCTCAATAAATATCAGTAATTGCAGAAAACCCTAATTGAAACCTTTTTCACAGAAAAGAAGTGTATCGATTACACAGCCTCCTGCTCTGATACCAATTGATGAGATTAAAACTTAATCTTGAAGATCGATTAGATCTCAAACAGGTAAAATAAAGATTAAACAACAAGAACACGAAAACAATAAACAACTCAAGAATGAATCAAACGTGTCGAATGATTATAAAACAACCCTCAGAAGAGCTCGATCAAGAACATCAACTGTAGAGGATTAAAGGTTTACAGGAACGATAAAGAAAATCAAAGCTATCGTAATTCTCTATCTTGTATCCTAGATCGTTAACCTAATATGCATGCAAGCACATTATTATATAGTAAACCTAACAGGCTCATGGTTGGACAGGCCCAAACCGGAGTGCAAAACTGGACTATAAACCGAGCCCAATGACGCAATACAAAATAAATCTGCAACCCAACAGTACTCCTATAAGTGTGATCATGTAATAATATAGTAGAGTACTGTAAGGTTCTACGTGTGCTAGCTGTAATGCGTGTTCTCTCTATCTAGCAAGTATAGTAATGTAATCGTTCTAGTATAGTTGTATATGTTCTCTTCCTAGTATAGTTGTATATGTTCTCTTCCTAGTATAGTTGTATATGTTCTTTTCCTAGTATAGTTGTATATGTTCTCTTCCTAGTATAGTTGTATATGTTCTCTTCCTAGTATAGTTGTATATGTAATGTACTGTAATGTTCTAGAAAGTATTGACTCATGAATAAACTGACTCATTGTATGATATCGCGTTCTAGTAATTGTTCTAGTATCTTCCTAAACTACCCATATGGTAGCTTACTAGTAATCTAAGTGGTACGTATGGACATGGATGTATACCCTTGCTACCCAAGGGCATAGGATGAACTGGAAGGACCTTTTATGACTATATATGTACACATGATATATAACTAATCTTTAAACGACTTTCAGACGAATACTCAATATCCCACCAGACCACATCTCAAGGCGTGAAAAGGAAATAGGGTGGATAGCCTTCCTAAGTCTTTTAAACATTTCTTATATAACTATACATATAGAGGCATGCAATTTATAATATAAAACCATAAATAAATTTTGTAAGACATTTGAAACATAAATATTATTTTAAGAAAAGATCGACTTGATGTCGATCTATAAAACAATTTGAAGGCATAAGTATGATAAAACAGTTTTGAGTATAAGGAAACATTTGTTTGAAACACAGTTGTAAATAAGTTTGAAAGGTAATGTACAGAGTAAGATGTATAGTGTAATAAGTAGTTTAAAACATATAAAATGTTTACACAAATCATTTGAAGCAAACTGTTTGGTAAAACGGCTAATGAGCAGTCAAATCTTTTGAATGTTGTATATTAATCACATGTGATTGATGTAATAACTAGCGTAATTCTACTTATTAATCGCATGTGATTGATATAATACTAGCATGATTCTACTTGTATCCCTTCCCCCATAAAACATTTAAAAGTAGTTTAAAACATTAGTTAAGGGGTATGAACTCACCTGCAGTAAGTGACTGGAATTGAACGGACTGTTATCGGAAGGAAGGACCGGGCAAGTGCTTGGTGTCAAGTGAAGACTTAGACACACACAATGATCCTAATTACATATGAAGACATATGTATATAAATAATTAGAGATTAAATCACTAATTATACAAATATAAACATTTAAACGCGAGGACAACACTTTTGGTCAAGTGCTAGGAGGCTAATGGGTTGCAACAAAGGAGTGCAATGCCCCTAATGAAAGTTTAAGGTCAAAAGACCATATTCATTGGAGTTTACGGCCCAGGGGAGTAAGCTCCTGGCCGTAAACTCTCAACCAAGTCTTGAAATGGTGCTTAGAATTTCTACAACTCTAGTGGGGAATTGTTTCTAGGCTATACAAGTGTGTAGGGCACCATATTGACTCCTTTGGGGAGTTTACGGCCCACAGACCCTATTCCCTTGGAGTTTACGGCCGTAAACTCCCTTGGGAGGCTTCTTAGGGTGCTTTCAAGTCTCAAACATTTCTAGGAACAAATCTAGGCTTTAGTACTTGGCTTTAGGAGGGTTTATGGCACTAAATGGTACCATCTTATGGAGTTTACGGCCATGGAACCTTTTGGGCCGTAAACTCCCTCACTAATGGGGTTCTAAGTGTTTTAGCTAGTCCATAATACATTTAGGTACATGCCCAAATTGTCTCTTGGCTTAAGGAAATGTTTAGGGTGTCCTTTGACCCCTTTATGGGAGTTTACGGCCCAAGAACCACTCTTGGCCGTAAACTCTTCAATACTTGTGCTTTTCTTATGTTTTCTAGGTCCTAAACACATTAGGGTATTTGTCTAAAATAGAGTCCAAGCCTTAGGGAAAGTTTGAAGGCATTTTGGAGCCTAAAACATGGAGTTTACGGCCTAAAGAGCTTCTTGGCCGTAAACTCCCTTCTAGCCATGATTTCTAATGGTTTTGTTGGTATAAAGCATGAGTTTAAGGCTTCTAGGTTTTTGTTTAAGGCTAAAGGGGACATTAGGCACTCATTTGTGCCTTCATTTGGAGTTTACGGCCCAAGAGATGTTCCTTGGCCGTAAACTCCTAAAACTAAATGTTCTTGATTGATTTCTAGCCCCTAATGTTAATACATAAAGTCCCTAACTAGATACCTAAGATGGAAATGAGACTAGGTAGCTTTTAGGCCTTGTTTTGGAGTTTACACCCCAAGAACATTCTTGAGCCGTAAGCTCCCGGATCTTGTATTTTGGACATATAAATAATGTTATTAAGCATATAACAAGTATTACAACACATCAAGGGAAGTAGACTCACAATCTGGGATGAAAACCCGAAGATCCGTGAGAGAGAAATTGGCTTTTCTCTAATCGGAATTCAACTAATGAATCAATTTGGTTCAGAATTCTATTTATAGTCCTGAGATTTTTGGCAGAAAATATTTCTATTCTCGGAATGGATTCTAATGACCTAGAGTAATGGAATTACAGTGTTGCACAAAATCCTAGTGCATCCACTCTCCTAATATCTCCTTAGGTGTAAAACCCTGAAAGCTGCCAAACTTATACCATAAGTCTAAATTTTCACTGTAACTGCTCTACTTCTATTGGATTGAAATGGTTTGATTAGAATGGAAATTTCGGGTTGTCACAGGTGTACTCATTGACTGACATGCTTCCTTTTGTCAATGTCAGAAACTTGTTCTCCAACTCCAATAGATTTTGGGCCGAGCAAAACTTGCGCTTGAACTGCACCAAGAACTCTACCCAAGTCAGTTGATGTGGCTCATTAAGGCAAAGGGTCTTCACCAAAGTGTTCCACCAACGAACAACTCCACCCCCAAACTGACGTACTGCGAAAGTAGTCTGCAACTTGCCTCTGCAACCACATGTCATGAAGGCTAGCTCCATTTCTGAGATGCAATCCATAACCCTGATCAAATCCTCTTTTCCAGTGAAGGTCGATGGTTTGCAAGTCAAAAAGTCTTAGTACTTGCATCCAAATCCATCAATTCCTTCCTCCTGGTGGTTTTGTCTAACAAACGGTGGGTTGGCTTGACCAACAGTCCCACTGAAGTTACCTCCTTCCGAATGCCCTTCATTCAACTCGGGCTATTCAATCAGCATTGAAAGTTCTTCATGATTCTGCCAAAGCAGACGTCTCGTTTCTTCCATCTGACGATCCAACATCGTTTGAATCATCAATTGTATACCAGCCATTGTCATTGGCTCAGGTTTCATTTATGCTTTTTAAAATAATTTCAGAGTAAATTCATTGATTTAAAAGAGTTGCGGAATTTGTCCCCAAAACAAAACATGATAAAATAATGTTTATCAAAGGATTTCTTAAAGAAATGTATTTTCATTATATATCAAAACTCGGGATGTCATGTTTCGATACATACACAAAAGCATAAAGAATAACACATATACCATACACAGTTTTATATAACTATTGGTCTATAAACAAAAACATCTTCACAAGCTCTCCAACTTAGGCCATTGCGCCACTACCTGTAATACAAAGAAACTGAGTGGGTTAGGCTTGGGAGCCTGGTGAGCATATAGGGTTTTCAACCCACAATTAATAATTATATTTAATTTCACCAACCATCAATAACCCGATTATCCATTCCCGTTATCCTCACTTTATGTCCCTATGACAACAACTACTACAAGGGACCTAATCTAGGATTTTCATCGAGACGGACAATACCGCAAAAGGGTTTCCTCAGCAATGAATGTCCTAAGGCAGCCATGAGGGGGATAGAATACAAAAAATGAACACCCAAGTTCACCAACACCTACAGGTTATTAGTCTGCCAGCATTCCACAGGACAGTCTAGAAAGAGTCCGTGGTCGTCATCCATATTCTGCTGAATGACTAGATCACAATCACATCGAGGCCTCTCAACATTTTATTTCATCACACAACAACTGTCTACCCATGTTTTACCAAACATATTAGTAGATAAAAATATATACATTTATATATAGCTTAAAACCTATACAAATCCTTCATTCATCAATTATTTCAAATAAGCAAATAATATACAAACACATAACACATATTTTACAGAATATTTCGTATCTATGTGTTAGAAGAAAAGGAATATACACTCACTTTATCAGAATATGATCGGGAACTTCGGAGCGTCGAGACTTACTACAGGTGTCGGGAATGATACTGGGGTTTCGAGGGTATAAATTGCCAAGCAGAAAGAAATATAGGGGGGAGAAGAAATATTGGGAAACAAACCCGGAGGTCTCACATCATATTTATAGGGCTGAATTTCGGGGTTACGTTGGGCGTAACAAAAGATTACGTGGGGCGTAACCTGCTGTCGACATGTACACGGGGCGTACACCTAGGTACGCTGGGCGTATCCTTTGGATCAGATCGGACGAGTCACCAATTAGGATATTATCCGAGTATATAATAAAAAAATTTATTTTAATTATTTTAAAACTTCAGAAAATCATATCTTCCTCATACGAGCTCCGTTTTCGACGTTTTTTATATCCACGCATAGGTGAGACTAAGCTCTACAACTTTCGTTTATACTCTGTCGGCTAACTTTTAACTTATTTTTATTAAATTATTTTTAGTAGACCGGGACAGGAAAACTCCGTTAAAAATTCATAACTTCTTAATCAGACGTCTGTTTGCGTCTGTCTTTTCACTGTTGGACTACTATCGACGAGATCTTCGATTCTCATTTAGATTGTTTCGGCCAAATATCACTCGATCTCTATTTTGAGGTTTGGGCTACATACTGCTAAGTCGAAACTTTGAAAAATCATAACTTCGTCATACGAAGTCAGATTTAGACGTTTTTCTTATGCACGCTCTCGGATTAACTTATTCTACGACTTCCGTTTGGATCACTAAGGCTAAATATCGCTCTATCGTAAATTCACTATTTACGTCACGCAGTGGCGTGCATGTTCTGTCGCGAAACTTCGACAGGTCATAACTTCTTCGTTATAACTCAGATTTCGGCATTCTTTATATATTCGAAAATCTTGCCACGACCACTACCACATCCTTCAAAGATATCGAGTTTATCTAACATTTCATTTTCATGCTTATTTTTATCCTTAATTGATTTAAGTCACACAATTAAACACAAAACACATAATACCTAAATAATACATCTTTATTATTTCAAGACGGGTTACAAAGGTTAATCTAGACTATTACATCGTTATTAATGCCTAGCCTATAAACACGGGCGTTACAGACCCCGCTCCCAGGGGCGCTACACCGGAACCCCGTCAGTTTAGGGGCTCGCCCTAAAAAGCAATGTACTTTCACCCAAGACAAACTTAAAGAAATATGTAGTCTACACCACCTAACATTGTTTAATATTTATCAAGGCAACATTATCAATAACTTATCTCATTATACTTAAATAATATTACTCGTTCAAATCACCAACAAAAATTCATTTAAACATCTCATCACCTCCAACACTAGTGAGTATCGCCCACAAATTATATTCGCAATCTTTCATAAAATACCTAATGGCACGATTAATTCCAATCAAAGTCGTTAGTTTTTCACGAATATAAAATCCCTCACCGGTTCCTTTTGAGCTTGCAAAGGACCGTTAATGACCTCCACTAGACTCCCTATGACCCTCCCATATCTTCCTTCTTTGAAAAATAAATAAACCATCAACACGAGTCGATCAATCGTCCACAAGATGTCCTTAAGCAACACTCTCGACGGTAGCAATAGTAGTTGTTGGCTTCACTCTTAAGGTTGCATCTGCCGCTCTTAGTTATTAATGTTACATTTTTCTCTTTACAAAGAAAATGAAAAATTTGTCCATCGTTTTCTTCTACAACTAATCAATAAATTCTAGTTGTCGCTTCGAATCTATGTTTCTAGACTACCCCTTGTCTCATTAACGTCAAACTAACAATTAGTTTAAGTGTAAGTTCTTGGTCTCCTAAATATGATTTAATTACATTTCAATATATGTTTGTAGACTACCCCATGTTTCATTAAATTAAGTTTAAAGTTCTTTGTCTACTAAATATATGGCCAAATTGCTTCACGATGTTAATAATACTATATAAAGCTTTGATTTGTAGTCACTTGGGATGGTATGATATTATTAACAAAAAAAAGAGAATATAAGAATATGCTACTTATAATTTTGCATGTATTGATTATAAAAAGTTGATTCTATAATACTGATATTAGAGGTGGCAATCGTGCCGTGTCGTGTCGGGTTCGTGTCGTGTCGTGTCAACCCGTTTATTTTCGTGTCGAGTTCGTGTCGGGTTTCGGGTTAGGCTATAGCTCGAAATATGTCGTGTCATGTGAGGTTAAAAGATTGAGCATGTTGAAAGAGTAGGAGTTAGATAGGCAGAAAGGAAAAGCTAATACTTTGGAGGCGGAATAATTGAAGTCATAGCAAGTTCAGATGACAAAATTAAAAGAGTGGGAGTTGGGGAGACGGATGACAAAGGTCATGAGGATGCGAGAGTGGTGAAAGGGACTGGGTGGTTTGGGAGATGATGAAAAATTAAAATAAAGTCTTGATCTAGATGGCTAAATCATTTCAACATTACAAAACATTTTAATTTGAAGGCTTTCTTTTACTTATGGTTTTGATTTTGTATATCTCTAGTTTATTTAAATAATTCAAAATACTTGCATATAAATAAACGAATCATTTTCGAGTCATATTCGAGTTGAAATGTCAACCCTAACCTTACCCATTTAATTTTCGTGTCGTGTCGTGTCAACCCGTTTATTTAAACGAGTTTAAATATCTTACCCAAACCCGTTTATTTTGTGTCGGGTTTCGTGTCGTGTCAATTTTTGCCACCTCTAACTGATATAATTTGTCAATATTTGTCATTTTATTTTGTGTTTAAGTTTATTTTAATATTTATATAAATTTATTTTATTTAGTTTGTTGTTGAATGATATAATCGTTTTATATTTTTTATAATTCAAATAAAATAAAATAAATCACATATAATATATTTACATAAGAAATTGGATTGTTTTACTTTGTTATTTAATCGAAAAAAAAAATTAAGGTTAGTTGGAGTGTATATGTGTATGAATATAATCTTAGATAGTCCATAACAATCTTCAAATGGTTTGGAAATGTCATCCCTCGTCTTTCTTCTCTTGAATACCCACTTGTGGTTGGTCGCATATATTCATTATAAAATAACTATTATATATTATTGAGTAAATTACATGAATGGTCCCTATGGTTTAGGGTAATTTGCGTGTTTGGTCTCTAACTTATTTTTTTAATTCGGAAGATCCCTACTGTTTGTTTTTGTTATGCGTTTGGTCCCTGTCTTAGCTAAAACACACTCCCAAACCCACCCCCTTCACCATACCTTACCTACCACACTATTTTTTTTATTTAAATAATAGTATTTGTAGGTAAGATGGGGACCAAGAAACTAACAAAAACAAACAATAGGGACCAAACACGTAATAAAAGCAAACAGTAGGGACCTTCCGAGTTAAAAAAATAAGTTAGGGACCAAACGTGCAAATTACCCCAAACCATAGGGACCATTCGTCTAGTTTACTCTATATTATTATTATTATTATTATTACTAGGTGTAAGTTATATTGTCTCTTATATGTGTCAAAATGTATATTTAGTTTATTTTTAAACGGTCAAATTCAGATTAGCGGTCCAGTTAGTGCTTCAATCGAATTCGATCGAAGAAGATCTGAATCACGCTCTGTAGGATTTGAACCTACGACATCAATATTAATCCGGACTGTCTTTCGTTTGTTTATACTTATACATTTCATCTCTCTCCACATAAAAAGTTTGGTTTGGCCTTATTTATTTTTTTTGATTTATTTATTAATTATTAATTGTTAATGCATTAAAAATATAATTTATTAAATATGTGTGTCATTTGTATTCGGCCATTGGAAAATTACCTCCCACCACCATCACCGCTATCCTCCTTTCACCACCACCACTAACCTCTGACGACCACCACTGCTACCTTTATCACCGGAGAAAACATAATTCATATTCTAATCCAAAAAAATGTTAACCCAAAAATCTATTCAAGTCATCACAACCATTTAAAATATCAAATCCAAAAATCCATTCAGGACATGAAAATCATGAATCAATACTTACATAAACTAACACAGACATACATAGACAAAAAACTACAAATTTGGATTATATCTTCGTATGAATATGAAGAAGAAACCCCCGTATGATAAACAGACTTTTGATACAACTTCGATTTCTTATGACTAATCAGTCGGATACTGGTTCAATTTCTTCTGAACAATCAGATATTAAGTGCAATCATGGGGAGAAAAAGAAGGAGATGGAGACGGGGTTTGGTCGGAAACAACCAAGGCAGCAACGAGATCTAGGGTTTGGTCGCCGCAAGTCGGGTTCCATAAATCGTTGTTGTTCGTGTTCGCCATATGGTTTGGTGGATCGATCAGGGGCAGTCGACGGTTGTTACAAGGTCTCCTTCAGTCAATGTCGGAGCTGCAATGAGGGTTATAGACCTGCACTTCACCACCTTCGGTCAGTTTCTTTTTCTGGCGAGATAGTTGTAGATCCAAAAAGGGAAGTGAGGTGGTGGTCACCGACATGAATCAAGGAAGGGAAGTGAGGTGGTGGTCACCGACGGCGGTCAAGCCGGTTCCGGTGGTGGTTGTATCTAGGCAAATGATGAATAGGCTTAATTGTTTAGAAATTATTAAGAAATATAAAAATAAATGGGTGGAGGGGGTAAAAGACAATGAAGAGTGTAAATGGAGAATTATTCGTATTTCTAGGTAAATGGGGGTGGGATGATATGCTTTAATTCTTTAGAAATTATTAAGAAATGTAAAAATAAAGGGTTAAAATATATTTTTAATATTTCTTAAAAATACAAAATAAAACAGTAAGGACAATGTAGTCATTTTATGTTAAGCAAATGATGAATTTCGCAGATTTAAACTAACGACGGATGACACATGCAAGTTTAAACCAAATGAAGTACGATTCGAGTTTATTTTTGAAAATAAAGATTGAACGTGTTTTTTCACACTTGCACAAGGGACGAATGTTGTAATTCACCCTATTATTTTCAAATATTCTTTTATTAATTATTATACAAATTATTGGTAATATAAATATATTTCTATATTAAAGATATTTTATCAAAATGTATATTTAACTAAGGGAACTATAATAATATAAATTCATCAAGTAAAATAATATAAATTTGACATATATAAAAACATAAAGTATATAAGTATATAAACAGGTATGTAAAGACAACTTATTTTGACATAAGTGATTCGTACACAACAATGTTTTGTCATACACAACAATTTATGCATTATAGAGTTTTACAATACAACACTTTAAGCACAAATTGTTGTGTACGAAGAAAAGGTGTTGTGTACAAATCATTTCCCTAATATTTAATCGAGATATTATGCACAAATATAATCAAATTATTGTTGAATATATTTTTATTATTACAATTTACGAAATTTGTTAGAATAATATATATTAGTTGATGATGTTTCCATATGGACCAATTTCTTAAAAAGTGTTAGAGATTGTGTAATACCAAGTTTTCAACACAAGGTACATAAAAAAAATTATCATTTTATTTGTAAATTATATTGGTACACACTCGTAACAACAACCGGTACAAGTAGTAATCAACAACATCGCATCAAAAAAACAAAATACAATGATCAAAGTCGGATATCGCTATCTCTCTTCTTCAACCCTTCTTTAATAGACGTACATGTAAAGCACAAAACAACAAAAAAAAAAAAAGCTACAAAGAGCTCAGTAAGTAACCCCTAACAATAGTGCACATGATAATCATAACACTTGTTATATGAACAATATAGCTCAAGCTCATTTATAATCTCTAGACACCTTTAACACAACTCAATATATACTCTTAAAGTGTATAACACTCGAGTACACTGATCGTTGTGTGTATAGTTTCCCGATACTCTTTTATTAGTTAATGTTCACAACTCCAACCTATTCTTTAGTGACAATAGTAATGGACACAAACTACCATTAGACTTTCACAAGGTACTTATTTTGTAATTCCATAGACTCCTAAGTATTATCACATACAATAGTTATAAACAACTACGATTGTTATACTTACCTGTGACTACTTAGCAAGATGTAACCGTTAATGATTCACAACTAATAGTATCTATAATAGTCATAGTCTTCAACTAAACTTGTCAATTGCATTCATAATTACTCTTTACGTAACTCATTGTACTCTTTTTTCTACACTTTCTCTCTCTTTCTCTTTCTCTCTTAACTATCTCTCTACTTATTCTCGTTCTTTGTCTTTACACTCTTTGTCCTCGCTCTCTTTCTTTTTCTCACTATCTCTATACTCATTATCATTTTCTCTCTCTACTCTCTCTCTATATTCATTATTATTATGTTTCACTATTATCTCTATATTCATTATCTCTCTCTCTCTCTGTCTCTCTCTGTATATATATATATATATATATATATATATATATATATATATATATATATATATATATCTTAACTATATTATAAAGAGTATTTAACTTTTCTTGAAATTTAAGAGGTACATTCTTGATAACTTAATATATAAATCTGTTATGCACAAAACACTCATATTTTTATGAGAAATAACTAATTGGGGTAAAAAATAATCAACAAAATTATTTAAGGAAAGCAACATCAATTAACTTTTTTTTTTGCTTTTTTAACATGGGCATGATGTTTTCCCAAAGGTTGGGCATGAAATTTTCTAACATATTAGCCATAAAATTTATAGCCATTGAAACAATCAAATAACACTTTCGGAATAAAAAAAACCATTCATTCAAATAGTAATAATTGTCATCGCCCCTTTGCACAGGTATACACCTAGTATGTGTGTGTGTATATATATATATATATATATATATATATATATATATATATATATATATACTCACTCTGTTTCTCTCTCTACTCCGTTCTCCTTGAATTCATATTCTATGTCTATCTTTTTCTTTTTTATTTCTATCTCTTTGTACTCATACTTTCTCTATCTATCTATCTATCTATATGTATATCAATTTATCTATCTTTCTATCTGTCTGTCTATATATATATATATATATATATATATATATATATGTGTGTGTGTGTGTGTGTGTGTATATACACATATATATATCACTATTTCTATCTCTATAATCCTACATGCAAATCTAGAAATGACAACTACATGCAAATAAGTTTAAAGATCGGTCTTACGAATCACCTAAATATTAATGAAGGTCAAGCCTCAATCTATAACTTAAAACCCTAAAGTTTGACCGAAGGCCAAGCATAGTCAAAAAGTCAGCTTTTGGTCAAAATTCACCCTTGCATCCTCTACTAGCTACCCAACGCCCATTATATGACAAAAAATTCAATTTCGGCCTAAAATCAGACGGATTTCAGATGAATATGAGACATCATGGAGTCCTCAAAAAGACATATCTCTTATATGCCCAAATCAAAAGGGTTTATAACTTATTCCATTAAGTCAAGGCTCTAACTTTTTGTATTTGATTCTGAATATCTTCTTAATGGATAAATTTTCCAACTTTATGCATTAGGATGGTCCAAACAACCAAGATCTAAACATTAAGTCTCTAAAATGAATAAATCAACCATAATTCTTGCATGACCTAATGAAAATGAACAAGATCCTCAGTTTCCAAGTCTGAAAGGTCCAAATGGACCAAAAAGAGACAAATACAACAAATAACAAGATCTAATGAACTAAAGATCAAGGTATGAACTTTATGATGGGAATTATGCAAAACATATAATCCTATGTGTGCATGTGACCATATATTATGATCTATGTTTTCTCTAATTTGACATACAATACGAAAAACAATCTAGAAACACTAGAACAATAGTATATAATCAAAAATAAACAATTAGGGCTATTTAAATATACCTTGATTGGTATGTAACAATAATAATCTAAATCCTTAGTGTTGTAAAAGCTTTGAAAGCAAGCGCCCTAATTGTCGTGCCTCTAATGGCTCACACCCAATGCTAGCAATGAAGAATGATTAAGGAGGAGGAGAGAGGTTGCAAGTTTCGGCTAGGTCTTATAAAGAACAAGTGGCCGAAAATTGTAGGGTTTAGTGTTGAGGTCGAATTATGTTGTGAGGTGTCGAAGTGGCTTACATCCTTGTTAGTTTCGAAGTATGTAAGATAGTATTTGTTGTATGTATTTCATAGGGGCACCTTTGTAGGTCGAAGTGTATTCGATTTATCCCTTATTTACTTTTTGTTAACTTCAGACATTCCTATAAACATGGATAGGTACTAAAGACACAATAACTTTTGAGCCTTTAGTGTTCTTACTCTAAAAACCCTTTTGTATCTTTAAGAAGTTTAATTGAGCCAAACATATTATATATACATCATGAGTTCTAAATTCAATTCATACTCTGATTTCATTTTGTTTACTTAATTCATAATAACTACATTTGGTATCAGTGCAGGATTCTAGCAATTGATTTCTAATTTTCACCTTGTTTCAAAAGTTTTTGAGTCACTATTCTAGATTCAAAAATATTCCACACTTTTGATCCATAAAATCATTTTTGTTCAATTGTTTTGATTAGATTCTGTTGTTCGTTTGATAAATCGAGAGTTTAGTGATTGATTTCTGAAAGATTCATACCTTAGATTCCTTTTTTTTGAAGCTTTTCATCATTTGTGTCCGTACAACAATGGCGAACTTCAACATAAACACAATGACTTCTTATTCTCATCTTGTCAGTTCATCAACCAAAATTCCAATGTTGATTCCTGAATTCTATGAGCAATGGGAAAACAAGATGGAAGACTATCTCAATGGGATTGATGAAGATCCGTGGAGTTGTATTACTAGTAGAGAACAAGATGCTCATAGAGTATAACTGATTGGAACTGTTGCTAATGATGCAAGTGTTGCATCACAGGCAAAGAGACAAAAAGAAAATAACAAAAGGTGTTTGTGTGAACTTCGCGGTGCTCTTCCACCGGTGGTTTACAACTATGTCTGTGGTTGAAAAACAACTAAGGAGATCTGGTATACTTTGAAGGAAAAGTGTCAAGGGAATGATAAGATAAAGAAAAGCTCGGTTAAGCAGTGTCTTCTTGGTTTTGGAGAATTCAAACAAAAGGAAGGTGAAAATATTGAGTTGTACTATGATCATCGAATGAATTAATCTTCAAATGCAGTCGTTATGAAGTCAATCGTTCGATAATGGAGTACAATCTTTCTTTCCTGATGGGAGTTCGAAAAGAGTGGCGAAATATTAGTCTTATGATTAAGACTTAACAAAGCTTCGACAAATACTCTCTTAGTGATCTCTACAATGTTATAATAGCACATGGTGAGATAAATGAAATAACTAAAGTAGCGAAACTGAGTTTGGGTGGTCCTCTGGCACTAGTTTCGAAGTTATCAGGGAATGAAACTGAGGTTGAGTCTAATGAAAATGATGGTTCTGATAACGAAGGTTTTATGATGAACTCGGATAACGAAGCATTGTCATACTATTCGAACAATAAGGCCAAGAAGTTTTACAAAAAGCCATTCAATATAAAGTTTAAAGTGATGGGTTTGAGCCATAAGAACTTTCCTATGTGCACATGCAAACCCTAATGCTTGGATCTAGGTTTCTCTAATTGAACATGCAATTTATCCAAGACTTATATTGATAGATCTAGTGTAAAAATTCAAATCATAACATATGAAATCAGATCTAAAGGAATACCTTGAGTTGCTTGCTTGAATCTTCTTGTATTTGGAGCTTAGAGTCACAATTGCCACTCCTCTAATGGCTTACAAACACCAACTAGCAAGAGGATGATAATAGAGAGAGAGGAGGATGAGAAAATCGGCTCTAGGGTTTCTTAAGATGCAAGAGTGCCGATTTCCTCCACCCAAAGGGTCTATATATACTATTGGCTACTAGGGTTACACCTTAAACCCTAATTGAATTACTTAGCCCCTAAGCAATCCAATAATCCCTATAGACTAGGCCTTGGACGATTTCTAGGCTCTTCCAAACCCTAAAATCGTCCACCCTCTCATCCATCAGGATCTATAGCCCAAAATCCAACTATCACACATTTGACAGTTTATGCCCCTTTATTTAATTAATCTCTTTAAGTCACCAAATTAATTCCTAATTAATTGATGATTTATATTAATCAAATAACAACATTATTATTCCTTATATTATTCTCATAATATATTAATAATATTTCTTCTTTCATTATAAATCATCCTGTTAAGTTGCTATGGTGAAGGCAACCCAAAAGGACCATGCTCAACCGGGTCAAATACTTGCCAAATATAGTTACAGCCTTAGACACTATTCCAACAGTCTCCCACTTGGATAAGTTCGGTAACTATATACACAAGCACAATCCGATTAGCAATCGTAGCTCTCAAAGACGCTGTCAAACTTTGATCTTATCAGTCCTGTCCATTAGATGAGAGATCGTACAGTCATCTGTTCAGATATCATGCGGACACAGTCATAGTCCAGCGTTTAGTTTCTCGATCTCAGATTTATTCGACATAGAACTTAATTGAACACATCAATTCAGTTCTTACCGGCCCCGACACATAAGTCAAATCAAATCATTGAGCGGCCGAGATATCGCTTTTACCCTCTTAGGATAAAAGTAACAGATAAACTTCGACTTATATGCATTTAATTATTTGCCAATCAATCATACACAACAATGCGTTTTATAACATCAATTTACTGATGCGGTTTCGCATCATCAATGTACAACCAATTAACAAATAACAAACCATATATCTAGGTTTTAAGACCACATGATATTATCATCTTGCGATCACTTACAATATATATATACCTTAAAGTGATTCCAGCAAGCACGGGTTTGTTCCAATGCTTAAAACTAGTTCATAAGCACTCATGAACGTTGCAGCAAATCTTTGCTATGTCTGATACCATTTAGACAATCTACATACCAATTCATGACAATCTTCTTTCATATATACTTCCAACATATGAACGATTGTGGAGTATTCGAATAATTCGATTATTCTTAATAACTTAATTATTCAGGAAGTCAAAACATGCAAAGTGAAACAATAGTTAAACAATTAACATAAGACAGTAACTTTACTTATAAATAATACTCCTTTATTTAATCATCAAATGTCAATTACATTTATCTATTATATGTTTCTAAAACTATATAATCTAAACTAATATCATCCTTGAGCCCAATACTCCTAGCATGCTGCATGTGCTTAACCTTACTCAGTCCCTTCATAAGAGGATCTGCTGGGTTATCTTCTAATGATATCCTATTAACCACAAGATGTCCTTCTTCTACTCGATGTCTAATAAAGTGATATTTTATGTTGATATGACGAGATCTACCATGATCCCTCGGTTCCTTGGTCAAGGCAACCGCTCCTTCATTATCACAGAAAATTTCCATAGGCTCCTTTATGGCAGGTACAACTCCAAGATCACCGATGAAGTTCTTCAACCATATTGCCTCCTTCGACGCCTCGCTCGCTACAATGTACACTGATTCGCACATTGAATCAACCACGGTTTCCTGCTTGGAACTTTTCCAAGTTACTGCTCCTCCATTAAGGGTAAAGACCCAGCCCGACTGCGAACGGTAGTTGTCCCTGTCGGTCTGAAAGTTGGCGTCACTATACCCTCGCACCTTTAAGTCATCACTCCCTCCGAGAACTAAAAACCATTCCTTGGTCCTCCGAAGGTACTTAAGGATATTCTTGACCGCAATCCAATGGGCTCTGCCAGGGTTCCCTTGATATCTACTGACCATGCTCAAAGCAAAGGCTACATCAGGGCGAGTACAAGTCATAGCATACATGATTGAGCCAACTGCGGAAGCGTAAGGTACTCGGCTCATCTCTGCTATCTCGGCTTCGGTACTCGGACTTTGATTCTTACTCAAATTGGCATTACTTTGTATCGGTAATTCTCCCTTCTTCGAATTTTATATACTAAAACATTTTAGTACTTTATCTAAGTAAGTGTTTTGACTAAGTCCTATTAGTCTCTTACTTCGTTCTCTCACTATCCTTATTCCCAAAATATAGGAAGCCTCTCTGAGGTCCTTCATAGCGAAACACTTCCCGAGCCATGACTTAACCTCCTGTAGTGTCGGGACGTCGTTTTCTATGAGTAGTATGTCATCGACATACAAGACGAGGAAGCTAACTATACTCCCACTAGCTTTGACATATACACATGATTCATCTTCGCTTCTTACAAATCCAAACCCTTTGACTTTCTCATCGAAGCAAAGATTCCATCTGCAAGACGCTTGCTTAAGCCCATAAATGGACTTCTCAAGCTTTCACACTCTATTTGGATGCTTTGTATTGACAAAACCCTCTGGCTGAGCCATGTAAACATCCTCAACCAACTTCCCATTAAGGAAAGCGGTCTTGACATCCATCTGTCATATCTCATAATCATGAAATGCATCTATGGATAGCATCACCCTAATAGACTTTATCTTCGCAACTGGTGAGAAGGTCTTATCATAGTTAACTCCAGGAGATTGGGTAAAGCCCTTCGCAACCAATCGCGCCTTATATGTGTGTACATTCCCATCCACGTCGTTCTTCTTCTTGAAGATCCATTTGCACCCAACGGTCTTACGTCCGGGCACATTATCAACCAAATTCCAAACTTGGTTGTCATACATAGATTGAATCTCGCTGTCCATTTCCTCTTTCCATTTTGCAGACTCCGGGCCTGCCATGGCTTCCTTATAGCTATTAGGTTCATCTAGATTTATTAGTGTACCATCACTAATATATGTGTCCCCTTCGGTAGTAATATGAAAACCATAAAACTGGGGTTGAACTCTAACTCTTTCGGAACGTCTAAGAGGTAAGGACTCGTCAATTGGTTCAACCAGAGTTTCCTCCTCAGGTTGAGCGCCAGCGGTGGAGGTTCCTTCATCACTCGATTCTTGAATCTCTTCAAGATCGATCTACCTTCCACTGTCTCCTTGGCTTATGAGTTCTCGCTCTTGGAAAACCCCTCCCATTGCAATGAAGACAACATTGTCATTCGGTCTATAGAAGAGATATCCAAAGGATTTCTACGGGTAGCCAATGAAAATACATCGCTCACTACGCGGTTCGAGCTTGTCGTGAGTATCTCGTATTACGAAAGCCTTGCAACCCCAAACCTTGATATGTGCCAACGAGGGAGATTTCCTTGTCCACATCTCGTGAGGTGTTTTGGCAACCTTCTTTGTAAGGACTCGATTAAGGATGTGGGCGGCAGTCTCTAAGGCATACCCCCAGATTGAGATAGGTAGTGAAGCATGACTCATCATAGAACGAACCATGTCTAACAAGGTTCGATTACGCCTTTCTGCCACACCATTCAACTGTGGTGTCCTAGGTGGCGTCAATTGCGAAATGATTCCGCATTCATTGAGATAGTCGTGGAATTCAAGACTTAGGTACTCTCCTCCTCGATCAGATCGATGCATCTTGATTTTCCTGCCCAATTGATTCTCCACTTCATGTTTGAATTCTTTGAACTTTTCAAACGTTTCTGACTTGTGCTTGATCAAGTAAATGTGGGTTTTGAGCAATCTAACACTTCCTAAGTGTGCATGCAACCCTAATAAACCTTGGATCTATGTTTGTCTAAATACATGCAAAATAATAATTTTCCAAGGTTCATAACCTATCTAACATGGCATGGGGAGCATTTCAATATAAAAGAGTTAGAAGAGATTACATACCTTTTTGATGAGTTTGATTCTTAAGGAGTTTGAGGGCCAAGCACCAATAGTGTGAATGCCTCAAATGGAATCACAAATCACCACAAACACTTGGAAAACTTTGAGAGAGTGTATACACACACTAATTTGCGGCCACACACAAGCACACACACACTAGTTCACTAGTTGCCATTTCATGCACCATAAGCATGCTTATATAGTGTACATGGTTAGGGTGAAACCCTAATAACCCATGACCTTTCCTTTTCCAAGGATCCATGGGTTAAAAGCTCCATGGATCATCCATGGACTTCCATCCAAGCCTAGCCCATTAACAAATGAGTGTTAGCCCACACCATATAAAACCAATAGCTCATAATCTAATTAGTCTTCCTTTTAATCTCTAAATTAATTCATAATTAATTTAAGACTAAGACTAATTAAATAACATAACCTCATATTAATATATTATAAATTATAATATATTAATAAACATATGTGTATAACTCTCATAAATTATCCATAAATTGTTCGGGTGAAATGCAACCCAAATGGACCATGCCGGGTCGGGTCAAGTATATACCAAATAAGTTATGGACTTAGACACCTTATGAGGTGTTTTGGTAACCTTCTTTGTAGGGACTAGATTAAGGATATGGGCAGCAGTCTCTAAGGCATACCCCCAAAAAGAGATTGGTAGCGAAACTCGACTCATCATAGAGCGAACCATGTCCAACAGGGTTGGATTACGCCTCTCAGTTACACCATTCAACTGTGGTGTCCTGGGAGGAGTCAATTGTGAGACAATCCCACATTCCTTAAGATAGTCAAGGAACACGGTACTAAGATACTCACCACCTCGATCGGATCGAAGCATCTTAATGTTCCTGCCCAATTGATTTTCTACTTCCTGTTTGGATTCCTTAAACCTTTCAAAGGTTTCGGACTTATGTTTGATTAAGTAGACATACCCATATCTACTAAAATCATCAATAAAAGTCACATAATACCGATTAGCATCCCTTGTGGCAGTTTTGAATGGCCCACATACATCAGTATGTATTAGGTCCAACAAACCCTCACCCCTTTCACAAGTTCCAGTGAAGGGTGATTTTGTCATCTTTCCAAGTGGACAAGATTCACAACTATCATCCGATTTAAGGTCGAATGATTCCAAAACTCCACTCTTTTGGAGTTGGCCTATGCGTTTCTTGTTTATATGTCCAAGACGACAATGCCACAATGATGCTTTATCTAGGCTAGTAGAAGAATCAATATACAACACATTATTTCCTAAGTTGTCTACAATCAACACAGTTTCATACACACCATCACAAGGTAACGCTTTAAAATAAAACACATTTTTAAAGAAAGCATTAATACCACCACATTCATTATCAAACGAAAAGGTAAAACCTTGTTTGTACAAAGCATGAAAAGAAATGATATTTCTCGCCATTTCAGACGAGTACACACATTTATTCAAATCTAATTTTAACCCATTATTAAGCAACAAAGTATAAACTCCAATCTTGGAAACAGGTGAAGCCTTCCTATTCCCCATGATCAAGTTTATCTTCCCGTGCTCCACATCCTCACTTCTTCTTAGGCCCTGCATATTAGAACATATGTGAATACCACATCCTGTATCAAGCAGCCAAGAGTTAGAATATGATGAGTAATTAGACAATATAGTGTAAATACCTGCATGGGTGGGTTTCACTTTCCCATCCTTTAGATCCTGCAAGTACTTAGGGCAATTTCGCTTCCAGTATGCCTTTTCATGGCAATAAAAGCATTCAGCATCCTTAGGAATGGCAGAAGGAGTGACAGAACTGCTCTTGGTCTTCGATGAGGAGCCTTCAAGAGACTTTCCCTTGGTACCCTTCGAAGGGTGCTTCCTCTTTTTCCCTTTGCCTTGCCCGATAGCCAAAACAGGGGTAGATGTTGGAGTAGGAGTAGTAGAGGCAACAACCACCTTGCCCTTAAGACCGGTTTCCGCGGTCTTCAAGAGTCCTTGAAGCTTGCTGAGGGTAACTTCCTCCTTGTTCATATGATATCTCATACGAAATTGGTCATAACAAGAAGGTAAGGAGTGCAAAATTATGTCAATTGCCAACTCCTCAGGGATGTTCACATTTAGCTTCAGCAAACGGTCCACATACCTTTGCATCTTTTGCATGTGATCCATGACGGAATCACTGTCCTTCATGCGGGTAGTTATTATGGAGGAGATTATTTCATACCGCTCCTGACGAGCACTCTGATGGTACCTTTCCATCAGGTCTTGGTGCATCTCAAAAGGGCAGAAATCTTCATATGACTTTTGGAGCTCGGCTGTCATCGTGGCCATCATGATACATGCCACCTTAGTAGCATCTCTCTCATGTGTCCTGAATTCAGCGATCTCCTCAGGAGTAGCAGTAGACTCATCAAGCTCTTTTAACTCCTTATCGAGGACATATTCCTTGTCCTCATAACGAGTAACCATCCTGATGTTCCTAATCCAATCCATGAAGTTGGAACCATCAAAGATGACCCTCCCACAAAGATTCATGAGAGAGAAAGAACTAGTTGGGTTAGAGCCCGAAGCATTAGTGTTGGAAGACATCTGAAAGAAGAAGGCAAGTTTAGATTAGATATATAGAATCCTTAATAAGACACCCAAATGTAATATTAAGGCTAGGACCCAATCATAATATATTATACTTAGAAGAGGGATGTCGTAATCTAAGTAATAATATATTTGAAAGGTAGGTGAATGACGATTCACCAATTTCCACCATGAAAAACAAAATGAATTATTAGGTTTTAATTGGATTTGAAATTCCTAGATTCTTTTGAGATTCATTGAACTTTTCAATGGCATGTTTCAATCTCGATTGTGCCCTTCAAGTTTTGTGACTGGGATGCCGAGGATCACAAAACAAGATGTGAATAACCATGCTAATTCACTTGGTACCCTTAATATTATCACCTAACCAATGTGCCGGTTAACCACACACGCTCCATTGATCCATGACAAACATTAAGTCACCCTTCGTGATCCTTACTAGTCCAAGTTAGTGTGTCGGTTAACCACACACGCTCCACCAACGACTTGGTAAGGTACAAAGTGTGAATTCCATGGACTGGCACCATGTTCACATTTTTCCTAAAATAACTAAGATTGGGAATTAAAAGGTTTAGTTACTTTATAATAATCATTATACTTTTAATGAGGATTTAAAGTCATTGTCCTACCCGTTCGGCTAACGACCCTCCACCAGTCAAGCAAGCGGTGGGTGAGAGTGGACACCCATTAAGTCGCCATTTTATAGGCAACAACCTTATACCCACCTTATAGACCGGCTTCGTGAATGAGGCCTACTAACGGTAGAACGACTTATTCTTATACATATATATAATAATTAACCATTAATGTTATAAATAGTATAAGGGTTGAATTTTAACTATTAAAATTCTAAGGGTTGGAATTAAAGTTTATTAAAGTGTGTGAAACTTTACAAATTCCAAAATTTGAGGGCAAGTTTTGTAACTATCCAAAACTTTTCATTTCATAACTTATGAATTAAAGGTTCATAAAAATGAAGACTCTTCATTTTCATGTAAGTTATGTGTTTAAATGTGTGTGTTAAAGAAAGTGACCTTTGGATATCCATAACTTGAGGACAAATTATGGACTCCATTAAAACACATAAGTGATCAAGAATTAATTCTAAACAATTCAGCAAATAATTCCTATCATCTTCTAAATTCATAAGAACATGAACATGATCATCAAAATTTCAAGAATTATATGAACACATAAAAATCATGGAATTTTGATATATGCTATTGTAAATGGATTAGAACAACCATTACACCAACTAAAACAAGTTTTAAAACACCAAAACAATTTAGGGTAATGTTTCTAGTCCATTTCCAGCAGCAAAAGTCGAAAATCTGCACTCTGTGGCTCTTACTCGTCGAGTGCATGAACCTACTCGGCGAGTAGGTTGAAGATACACATGAACTCGGCGAGTCCCCCCATGGACTCGGCGAGTTCATCAGGCAGACAACAAGTTTTTTTGACTTTTTAACCTATTTTGCATCAAGTATCAAACAAGCAAGCCTAGGCTCTGATACCACTGTTGGGTTTTGAGCAATCTAACACTTCCTGAGTGTGCATGCAACCCTAATAAACCTTGGATCTATGTTTTTCTAAATACATGCAAAATAATAATTTTCCAAGGTTCATAACCTATCTAACATGGCATGGAGAGCATTTCAACATAAAAGAGTTAGAAGAGATTACATACCTTTTTGATGAGTTTGATTCTTAAGGAGTTTGAGGGCCAAGCACCAATAGTGTGAATGCCTCAAATGGAATCACAAATCACCACAAACAATTGGAAAACTTTGAGAGAGTGTATACACACACTAATTTTTGGCTACACATAAGCACACACACACACACACTAGTTCACTAGTTGCCATTTCATGCACCATAAGCATGCTTATATAGTGTACATGGTTAGGGTGAAACCCTAATAACCCATGACCTTTCCTTTTCCAAGGATCCATGGGTTAAAAGCTCCATGGATCATCCATGGACTTCCATCCAAGCCTAGCCCATTAACAAATGAGTGTTAGCCCACACCATATAAAACCAATAGCCCATAATCTAATTAGTCTTCCTTTTAATCTCTAAATTAATTCATAATTAATTTAAGACTAAGACTAATTAAATAACATAACCTCATCTTAATATATTATAACTTATAATATATTAATAAACATATGTGTATAACTCTCATAAATTATCCATAAATTGTTCGGGTGAAATGCAACCCAAATGGACCATGCCGGGTCGGGTCAACTATATACCAAATAAGTTATGGACTTAGACACCTTATCCAACAGTAAATATACCCAATTCTACTATAATCATCGGTGAAAGTCACATAGAAGCGGTTTGCATCCTTTGTGGTGGATCTAAAGGGTCCATATACATCGGTATGTATGAGATCCAATAAAACCTCACCTCTCTCACAAGTACCAGTGAAGGGTGACTTGTTCATCTTTCCAAGCAAACAAGATTCACACGTGTCATCTTCCCTAAGGTCAAATGACTCCAACACTCCATCCTTTTGGAGTTGGGCTATGCGCTTCTTGTTGACATGTCCAAGACGACAATGCCACAAACATGCTTTATCCATACCATTGGAAGAATCCATGCATAAAACATCATTTCCTAAGTTATCTACAATCATAACAGTCTCATAAATTCCATTACAAGGCATTGCTTCAAAATATAACACACCATTTAGATAAGCATAAATCGAACCATTCTCATTATTAAACGAATATCTAAATCCTTGTCTAAACAAACCATGAAATGAAATGATGTTTCTTGCCATATCTGGCGAGTAACAATAATTATTCAAATCTAAACTTAATCCATTACTAAGCACTAAAGAATACACTCCAATCTTGGTGACAGGCGACGATCTTCTGTTTCCCATGATTAGATTTATTCTTGCATGCTCCACATCCCTATTTCTTCTTAGTCCCTGCAATTCAGAACAAATGGGGTAACCACACCAGGTATCAAGAACCCAAGAAATAGCATGAGATGAATCATTAGATTTAATTGTGTAAATACCTGCGAAAGATGGCTTGATCTTTCCATCCTTGATGGCTTGCAGATATTCCGGGCAACTTCTTTTCCAATGCCCTATTATGTGGCAATGGTGGCATTCTGCCTCCTTCGGGTTAGGGTTGGGTTTAGCAGGATCAACCTTGGTCCCACTAGAAGAGGAACCATCTCGGGACTTTCCCTTGTGGTGGCTCTTTGACAGAGCCCTCCTCTTCTTGCCCCTTCCCTGCCCAATAGCCAAAACAGGAGCAGCGGTTGGATTGGGAGTTGGTGCAACAGACTTGTCCTTGAGGTTGCTCTCAGCAACCGTTGGGAGACCTTGGAGTTTGCTTAGGGTGACCTCTTCCTGGTTCATGTGGTAGGTCATCCTTCCCCAAAGTCGACATTCAACTTGCGAAGACGATCGACATACCTTTGCATCTTTTGCAAGTGTACCCATTTTAGTAGTGATCATGTTAGTAAAGATCTCGTAATGTTCCTGCCTAGCGTTTTGATGGTATCTCTCCAATAAGTCTTGATGCATCTCGTACGGATACATGTCCTCATAGGACTTTTGGAGTTCGGCGTTCGTTGTGGCTATCATGATGCAATGAACCTTCGTTGCATCACGTTCATGAGTCTCAAAAGCAGTCATTTCAGCCGGAGTAGTGATTTCTAGATTGATCTTCTCAAGCTTCTCGTCAAGGACATACTCCTTGTCCTCGTAGCGAGCAATCGTGCGAATGTATCTTATCCATTTGCTAAAGTTCGTTCCGTCGAAAGTCACTTTTTGGCAAAGGCTCATTAGCGTGAATGAGCTAGTAGCAGCGTTGTTCGCGTTCGACATCTACAAAAGAAAAGGACAAAGTTTGATTAGAATTGAATCCCTAATTATCACCCAATATGAAAAATTAGGGCTAGGATTCAACAACATTATTTACATATTAGAAAAGGGATGCCGTAATTCAACATGCAAACAATTTGAAGGTAAGTGAATGACGATTCACTAATTCTCCACCACAAAACATAACCTTAAGTTTTAAATGCATTTAGAATTCCTAGACATCGATGAGATTCATTGAACTTTTCAATGGCATGTTTAAATCTCCATATGCCCCTCTCATTTGTGACTGGGATGCCAAGGATCACAAAGTGGGTGTGAATAACCATGAAAATCTACACAGTGCCTTCATTGTTACAATCACTTATTTGATGTGCCGGTAAACCACCCATGCTCCAACGAACTATGATAAACAATGAATCACCCTTTGCCACCTTTTCTTAGAACCAATTAGTGTGCCGGTAAAGCACACACGCTCCACTAACTTCTTAGTAAGGGTGCAAAGTGTAATTTCATGGGATTGCATCAATTCACTTTTCCTAAAGTAACTAGGATTGGGAATTTGAAAAACGTGTAGTTACTTTTTATTTTAATATTATACTTTTAATGAGGAGATAGGGTTGCCCTATCCTACCCGTTCGGGTAACGACCCTCCACCGATCAAGCAAGCGGTGGGTGTGAGTGTACACCCATTAAGCACCATTTTATAGGCAGCAACCTTATACCCACCTTATAGACCGGCTTCGTGAATGAGGCCTACTAACGGTAAGACTAGCATTTTAATTATACATATATATATATATATATATATATATATATATATATATATATATATATATATATATATATTAAGCTTGTAATCATATAGTAGTATAGGGTTGAATTTTAAACTTGCAAAATTCTAGGGTTTGAAATTTAAATTGTCCAAATTAAACTTTTAATCACAAAACTTAAATTTCAAAACTTGAGGACAAGTTTTAAACTTTTCAAACATAAGGGATCAAATAACAAATAATTTAAATTAACTATTTAATCTCATAATTATCCATACTTGATTTATTTAAATGTTTCTAGCAAAACAATTCACCAATTTAATTAAAATAATCAATTAATATCATATAAGGAAATTATTATTCAACAAATTGGTAAATATCTTTTGTTAGGTCAAGAATATACTCACATATATGTTAAAATTCAAATTTCATAAGAAAAATAGCAAGAAATCCTGAAACTAGCTCCATCTGACGCTCGAACTCGCCGAGTACCACAATGGACTCGCCGAGTTGAGGCCTACTCGCCGAGTCCACTATGGAACTAGTCGAGTTCATCAGGCAGATGGACAAAATCGAATTTAGCAATCAACAAGCAATCAACCAATGCATCAATTCAATAGAAACCAATCAAAGCTCTGATACCACTGATGGGTTTGAGCCATAAGAACTTTCCTATGTGCACATGCAAGCCCTAATGCTTGGATCTAGGTTTCTCTAATTGAACATGCAATGTATCCAAGACTTATATTGATAGATCTAGTGTAAACATTCAAATCATAACATGAAATTAGATCTAAAGGAATACCTTGAGTTGCTTGCTTGAATCTTCTTGTCTTTGGAGCTTAGAGTCACAATTGTCACTCCTCTAATGGCTTACAAACACCAACTAGCAAGAGGATGATAATAGAGAGAGAGGAGGATGAGAAAATCGGCTCTAGGGTTTCTTAAGATGCAAGAGTGCCGATTTCCTCCACCCAAAGGGTCTATATATACTATTGGCTAGTAGGGTTACACCTTAAACCCTAATTGAATTACTTAGGCCCTAAGCCATCCAATAATCCCTATAGACTAGGCCTTGGATGATTTCTAAGCTCTTCCAAACCCTAAAATCGTCCACCCTCTCATCCATAAGGATCTATAGCCCAAAATCCAATTATAACACATTTGACAGTTTATGCCCCTTTATTTAATTAATCTCTTTAAGTCACCAAATTAATTCCTAATTAATTTATGACTTCTATTTATCAAATAACAATATTATTATTCCTTATATTATTCTCATAATATATTAATAATATTTCTTCTCTCACTATAAATCATCCTGTCAAGTTGCTATGGTGAAGGCAACCCAAAATGACCATGCTCAACCGGGTCAAATACTTGCCAAATATAGTTACAGCCTTAGACACTATTCCAAAATAAAGGACGTGATTTCAAAGGAAACTCATCTAGGAAGATTCTAATAGAGGAAAAGAAGGTGGAGAAGAAAGAAAACAAGTTAGAGCTTGAGAAGTCAGAAAAGAAGTTGAAGGAAATTATGGTTTCGATTGTCATTACTACAATGGTGCAAACCATATGGAAATCGGCTGTATGTTGAGGAAGAAAGAGTAGAAGAAGGAAAGAGTTAAGTATGAAGCATATTATGTTGAAAGGCTAGAAGAAGTGAGAGCTAGGACGAAAGGGATGTCTTTGGTTGCAAGAGGAAGTGGCGAATGGGATGGAACTTACCTAATCTGGTCATTTGGATCAGATGATGAAGAAATGTGAAACCCCACTCATGGAGCCATGTATGCGAAGTACACAGAGGGAAGAAAAGATAAGGAGAATGTGACAGGAAAATGTTTCATTTCAACTAGTGCACACAAGTCTCCAATGACTTTGAAGGTAGGTTCTCTTCTTGAATCCTTTAATATTCCTTCTAGTTCATATGATTCTGTTATATCTGATTTTGATGAGACAATTACTTATATTAATGACTTGCTCATTTCTGTTAGTAGTGATGCTGAGAAATCTAAATCATTACTACTAGAAACTCAGAGAAGGTTGGATTCGAAGAGGAGTAGGATAAACAATCTAGAATTACAGTTAAAGAATGTTACTTGAGATAGGAATAATCTAAGAATAGATAAGGAGATTTTGATGAAACAACGAAACATTTACTGTAGTTCTTTAAAAGGATGTATCCTAAACTTACTTTTTTACATAATTCATTTGATATAAGTAAAGAACAACATAGGAAACTTTAGCCCTTCTTAACACTCTAAAGAGAAAAGATTCATTCGAATTCATATGACTATGAAAAAAAATAATTCTGAGTTTGACAAGATCCTAAATGACTCATATGCATATAGTATTGTTAGGATTTATGAGTATTTAGATGTAAATGATCTAGTCAATATTATAAATGAGACATTGACCAAAAATGAACAAATAAATTTTTTGAAAAAGACCGAGAATTCGATATCTGACTATGAAAACAATTTTGCTGATATCGAAGATGTTTCTAACAATATCAGTGAAATTGAGGCTGAGGAAGTTGTTGATTGCTCTCAGTTATCTATCATTGATGTCACTTCGACAAACAAGGGTAAAGAAATTTGTGATGATTCTACGGTTAAATTTGACCCTGACCAACCCTCAACTTCGAAAGTTTGTGACCTCGACAATGTGATTTTCGAAGACATTCATACTGACAGTGATAATGATGATGAAGACATTCCAATCGAAACGACTATTCCTAGAGTTTTTGTTGATCAATTCTATGAAGAAATTGAAAATTTTGAGAAAGTGATGAAGGAAAAATACCCTCATTATCTCGAATCAGACTTTGTTTTTTATCAAAATTTGAAATGCACTGATGATGCGTTGTTTCCAAAGCAAGTGTTTGTTACCACAAGCAATCGAGACAAAGTGAATCCTAAGATCAACAAACTTGTTGTTGAGGATAACAAAGGAGCCTCAATAGAAGGGTTTTTCTCAAATCAAAGTGTAGTTGAAAATACTCTTAATAAACACTCATCAACTTTTCAAAGGCAAAAACCAAAAAAAAATTGGGAAGTTATGAAAGAAAAAGTAGAAGTGGTTGAACCATCAAAAGAATCAGTTTAAAAAAATCAAAACATAAAAGAAAGCATTTTTTATGAAAAAAATCAAAATATTTCAAAAGAAGAAGGAATTTCAATGTCGAATGCAAGGAAAAAGGTTGATTGGCGAATGGTTGAGTCTCGTAAAAAACATAAAGGTTTGAAAAATAAATCATGTGAATAGAAAAAGACTGAACAAACTAATACTTCTACCCAAAATAAGTCTTTTGTTCAGAATAAATCGATTAAAAAACAAAATGATTCTTCTAAAAGTCATTCTAAAATTCTGAAGCCATTTCAAAAACCGAATGTTCAAATATCAAGTAATGAGAATTTTGTTCAAAACCAAGGTCAAAGGAATTTTGTTCCTTATTATAAAAAAAGGTTTTATCAAAATCATTTTCATAGAAATGGATTTCAATCAAATGAATAAAGGAATTTTCATCAGTTTCAAAGTCAAACACGGTTTTCAAATGAACAACAAGTTTTTAGTTGAACAAGTGTTAGTTATAATAAACTTTTTCAAAATCATTAGCAACCACATGCAAAATTGATGTTTCCAAAATGAAATTTCGAAAAGTCGGAAGTCAATGGAAGAGAAATGAACCTTTCAACCCCAAACAACCTCAATTTCCCAATCCTATATCGAAGCAGCAAGTTAAAGCTTTGTTTTTCAAAGGGAAATCTGATGTAAAGAATATTAATCACTGGCTAGAAGGCAAGGGGAAGTCTTTTCAGTCTGGAATGTTTTATCAATAAAAAATCAAGCATACTTACGAAAGTTACTTGAATGAGTCATCTACTGATAGTTCTTCATCGAAAGATCTGAATCCTACTGTTTGAAAGTGGAAAGCTATTCCCAAAACAAAGGTTGAGGAAAAACAAACTCTCGATGGGAAAAGGAAATTCAATGATGAATCTAAACCATTGAATGATTTCCTTTCGATACCTCAGTCTATAGAAGTTGACTTAATCGATAGTTTGAAATCTAAAGTTCGTAATTGGTAACAAGATCTTCTTTTCCTAATGCATTTGAATCTAATCACGAAGGACCCAAAAAGCAATGGGGACCTAAAATTTTCCATTGATTGTAGGTTTATGTAACAAGCAATATGATGAACATTAGTACATCGATAGTGGTAGCTCACGTCACATGACTGGAAGGAAGGAAAACTTGCGAGATTATTGAAGCTTGGAAAATTCTTTTGTGGTAAAATTCGGAAACAATCAAAAGTTCAAGGTTAAAGGATATGGCAAAGTTACAAATGGGAAGTTCATATTTAATCGGGCTGCATATATCGAAGGTATTAAACATAAGTTGGTTAGTGTTTCGCAACTTGTTGTGGATACTGGTAATCTAGTAGTCTTTGATGAGGAAGGAAGTGTTATTTCAAACAAAGAAACCAAGGATGTTTTGATCAAGTCTAAAAGGAAAGGAGATATGTTTGCTCTTGACATCAATCTGATAGTTAATCTTTCCAAATTTCAGTCAAAAGCTAATGAGGGGATATTCTTAGGATATTCACAAAATTCAGTTGCATATCGGGTGTTGAATAAGAGAACAAGGAAGATTGAAGAAACTATTAATCTAAATTTACATGATTATTTTGTCAAACATGTCGAACAGACTTTTGAACAAAAGACTATTCTTAACGAAACAAATGACGATTTAAAAAGTGCTAATTCTTTTGGTTATGACTATGAATTAATATTTGGTGTTCCTGACAGGGAAATCAATGCATAAATTCATCTTGATGACAATCAAATTCATGAAGTATCGAAACATTATGTTGATTCGATAATAACTCAGGACAATGCTGATTTACATTCTACAACAAACTCTCAAATACATGTTGACAGTCCCTCGACATTACAAGGTGATCGAGTGGAGGAGGAGCACTTGAATTCGAATAGCGATGTTGAGGAGGAGTATCCAAATTCGAGTGCTGATGTCCAGGGGGAGTATAGAAGTTTCATTACAAGTGACGAGGGGGAGCATTCAAATGTTAATCCAAATGTCGAGGGGAAGCAAACTGGACTTATTTCATCAAATTCGAATGGTCAAACTGATGTTTTTCATGATATGACTAATAATGTGTCAAGTGCGGGTGAAGGTTCAAAAAAAGATGAAATGTTCGAAGATACACGTTTGGATTTCGATCCTACATATCCTCCAATGGATAGATGGACACAAAGTCGTCTAAAAGATCAAGTTCTTGGTGATCCTCAAGCTGGTGTGTTGGAAAGAGCTCAACTTCGTGCTAAAAATGAGGTACTAAATGTGTGTCAAGAACTTTTGTATGTTTAATTTTTTTATTTCGAAAATTGAACCAAAGTCGGTAAAGGTTGCTTTTGAAGATCCTGATTGGATTGTTTCCATGCAATCTGAACTTGCTGAATTCGTAAGATACAAGGTTTGGAGACTTGTTCCAAAACCAAATGATGTCTCAGTTATAGGCTTAAAATGGATTTTTAAAATAAAACTGATAAAGAAGGTAATGTGATTTGTAACAAAGCAAGGTTGGTTGTTAAGGGATATTCGCAACAAGAAGGTATTGACTATGATGAAACCTTTTCCCCTGTCGCGAGACTCGAGGCTGTTCGAATATTTCTTGCTTATGCAACATACAAAGACTTCGATGTTTATCCCACTCTATTTCGAAAGAAAGTGGGGGATCATTTGATGATATTATTTTTGGTTCAACTGACCCTTTATTGTCTCATGAATTTGAGAATATAATGAAAATTCGATTGGAGATGAGCATGATGGGTAAGATTAATAATTTTATGGGATTAAATATTCATCAAAAAAGAGATGGAATTTTCATAAATGAAGAAAATTATTCTCGAAATCTGCTTGAGAAGTTTGGCATGGCGAATAGTTCGAAGTTGCAAGTACCAATGGCAGTTGGCACATGCTTAGGACCTTTGTTGGACAAGCCTGTTGTCGATATCACTTTATACAAGAGCATGATTGCTTCGTTACTATACCTAACTGCTAGTCGAACTGACATTATGCTTGATGTTTGTAATTGTGCCAGGTATCATTCGAATTCCTAAGAACCCCATCTAACAGTTGTAAAGAATATTTATTGCTATCTCAAAGGGACATTTTTGTTGGGTTTATGGTACCCTTCGAAAATAGGGTTCTTTGTTGAAGCATTTTCCGATGCAGATCTTGGTGGATGCCAACTTGATCAAAAAAGCACTAGTGGTGGATGCTAACTTTTGGATGCGGAGTTAGTTAGTTGGCAATAAAAGAAAAAAACGTGTGTTTCGATTTCCACAACAGAAGCATAATATGATGTTGTTGCAGCTTGCACTTCTCAAGTCATTTGGATACAAAGCCAACTTCGAGATTATGCAATAAATTTGAAAAAGATACCTTTGTATTGTGATTCAAAAAGTGAAATGCGTATCTGCCAAAATCCGGTGCAACATTCAAAGACTAAGCATATTGCACTTCAATATCATTTCATCACAGATCATGTTGAGGATGGAAATATCGAGGTTCATTTTGTGAAAACAACATATCAACTTGCTAACATCTTTACCAAACCTTTGGATGAAAAGTCTTTTCTCATAATTTTTTCTTGATTAGGAATGATTGATGCATATGCGATTCCCAATGTGTCTTTGTCATGAAATAAGTAAGATTTTAAACTTCGTTGAATGATACAGAAGTTACTGTTCACTATTCAGCGTTCGACATACTTCATTTTTGAAACTCCTATGAATTACTCAGCACATACTTCGTTGACTAAGCAGACTTGATGTTTTGAAGACCATGTCTCAATGTCGATGATCTTCATTTCGTTTGTCTGGTAACATTTTTCTTGTTATTAATTGTATTTTTTTTTACTTTTCAAAGACAAAAATACCAAAAAAAATTTCTTATTTTTGTGTTTTTAATTTTCAAAAAACAATTCCAAAAATATTTTCTCGTTTTTGTGTTTTTACATTTCAAAAAAAAATTCAAAAATATTTTATTGATATTTTATATGTTTTTTAATTGTTCGTATAGCGTTGGATCGACATACTGGGGTGGATTTTGCTTCGCGACAAAAAAGGAGGTATCATTTTGAATGTATGCACTAGTTAGGAGTCCGTTGAAGTATGATCTTTTATGTTGACCAATGCCTCACAGAATCTATGTGTTGTGAAGCCTTAATGAATACCTCACTATGAATGAACCTTCCCAATTAGGCTATATTCACATTAATCGAAGAGCTACCTTTTCTCTTTTTATGATGAGTTAAGAGAATTTTGCATTGTCCTAACATTTGTAGAGGTACACTTCATTTCTTAACCTATCTTTTTTATCAACTTCATTCTTCACAATTCACACACTTCAATTGCGTATCCTCGACATCTCTGGTACAAACCATTCCGAATGTAGATACTACACAAGTATGTGTTAATGATCTTGATTCATGAGTCGTTCATGATAGTGAAACCCAAAATTTCCAACTTTTAAAGGAATTAACGGTGAACTTTATGTTCAAGATTCTAACGAAACACTTGTTTCAGTACCACACTTCGATATTCAAAATCATATTTCTTTCGATTTGAGTGGTCTAGATAAAATGATCTTTACCCAATAAATTTTTGCCCAACAGGATCATGAAGTTCTATCTGAATATCAGTTCGAACAAAATTTTCGTTGAAACATGATTTCGTTGAAATATGATTTCTATCTGAATATCAGTTTGAACCTATTGTCACTTACAAATTTTTCTTACCTTCACTTGTCACTGACTACACTGGTCATACAACACATTTTTCTCATTGTATTCAGACTTATGTTAATTGGTGATCATGAACAAAATTAAGCATACCTTTTGAAGCCTATCTAAAAGATGCCCATAGATATTCCTTTACGAATAGTAAATTGTAGTTTACGGGAAACCACACAAGCTATTTGACATCTCTCTTGATGTAGAACATAGTTAACTTTGCCCGAGGTCTTGCTGTATGTATGTGAATTATATAATTGACATCACAACGACCAATTTTTTTTATTTTGCTATCATCTCATTCTTTGACACATAATTGCACAAGAAATCATTGAGGTATTAAGGGATAGAAACCCAAACCTAGATTTCCAAAGTATGGATATGATTTTGTTTCTCATCCCAGAGGAGAACGAGCATTGCCTTGAAACGAAGGGTCATGTGACGGTTCTTATCCTCTTAATGGGCAAGCAAAATGACTGATTGATGTGACAGTTTCGTTACTTAAGGGTTTTCTAGGAAAAGTGCTCATTACTTTTCAAACGCGGCACTTTTTACGGCTACAGGTTTGTTTTCCAAGGATACATGTGGCAAGATTTCATCGATAACCGCTTCAAATTCAAAATGGGTCTTAACTATATAAGTATTTTGGAGTATCACATTCAAACTTTACACGTCCGGGCTAAAGATTTCCCTAAATTATCTTTCCTTATAATCATCTTTTCTCTCAAACCTTCAAACCCTAATAATGGCGGCCACAAATGTTCAAGTTGATCCTTATCAAACCACTGATGATGCTTCATCTCAACCTTTGTTGAAGATTCAAAGTACCACTCATCGAGTTCAACCCGATGTTTCCATGTATCTAGAGGAGTTGCAAATGCTCATTGTTATTGGATTAGTGTCTAAGTACATAACTATAATTGGTATGTAATTGACCCGATTTGGCATGGTCCATTTGGGTTGCATGGCATTAGAACAATTTGGATAGACTTTTATGAGAAAATGATATTTATGATTTAGTAATATACTATAATTTATAATATATTAATACGAAATCACATCATTTAATTAGTATTGATCAAGAATTAATTTGGAATTAGTTTTGTGCTCAAAAATACTAATTAAATATATAGGGATTGATTGTGTAAATCATTCATTCTTATATATATATATATATATATATATATATATATATGTGTGTGTGTGTGTGTGTGTGTGTGTGTGTGTGAGCTTATGATCCATAGTTCTTCATTTTGGGATAAACCGATGGAGTAACCCATGGATACTCCACGGAGGTTTTAACCCATGGAACATGAAGAATAAGGAAAGTCATGAGTTACATGGTGTAACCCTAATGGCCACCATATATAAGGACCCCATGGCTCAAGAAATTGGCACTAGTGTGTGTACACATGAGGTGTTACACTTGGGACACTAGGCTCTTAAGCTCCATGGAATCAAGCTACAACACACAAGTTATGTTACTTGAGCTAGTATCTTGTATTTTTTATGTCAAAATGCATGCTAGTTTTAGGTTAATTCCTTGGAATCCTTTTGAATGTATAATTAGTGAAAACATAGATCCAAGGTATTTAGGGTTGTATGTGCACCATAGGATGTTGTAGTATACCAATACTCATCAGTGGTATCAGAGCCAAGGCTTGTTTTCAATTATACTTGATACAAATTGCTGAAAAAAAGCTGGAAAATTGAGTTTGTTCTTGCACTCGGCGAGTTGGAGCCCCTGACAGCATATCTTCGAGTTTTAAGGCTGAAATTGGACTAGAATCATTACCCTAAGTTGTTTTTGAACCTATAAACCAGTTTTTGATGTGGTAATGTTCATTTTAATCCAATTCAATAGATAATTGTCAATAGATTCATGTTTTGTATTAGTTTAATGGTTAGGCTAATTACATGAAAATTGTTTGATATGAATTATCTTGTTCTTATGAGTTAGCTTAGATTAATAGGAAAATTATATGATAATTTGTTTTCGATCGAAATTGATCTAAATGTTGTTCATAAAATGTGTTTTTGTAACTTATCCTCAAGTTATATGAAAAGTCTCAATTATGATTTCTTAAAATTCATAAGATTTCCATAAGTTATGAAAATGAAGAGTCTCATTTTTAAATGCTTTAAAGTCTTCCATAACTTGTTCTCAAGTTATGGAACTTGAAGAGTTTTTCCATTAAAACTACTTTAAATTCATAGGTTATGGAATTGAAAAGTTTTTTGAATTGTTCAAAACTTGATCTCAAGTTTTGGAATTTGCTAAGTTTCCCCCCATGAATATTTTAATTCCAAGTTAAACACTTAGAATTTTAAAAGTTAAAATTCAACCCTTATAGTATTATAATATTAATTGTTATATATATATATATATATATATATATATATATATATATATATATATCTATATATATATATATATATGTATATATATAAGAACAAAGTCATTCTTACCGTTAGTAGGCCTCATTCACGAAGCCGATCTATAAGGGGGGGGGGGTATAAGGCTACTGCCTATAAAATGGAAGTTTAATGGGTTTCCACTCTCACCGATTGCTTCCTTGACTGGTGGAGGGTCGTTAGCCGAACAGGTAGGACAGAACTATAATTCTCCCTTCATTAAAAGTATAACGATAAATAGTAAGTAACTAAACACTTATAAATTCCCAATCTTAGTTACTTAGGAAAATGTGAATTTGATGCTAACCCATGAAATTGCACTTTGTACCTTGCCAAGTCATTGGTGGAGCGTGTGTGGGTAACTGACACACTAACATGGAATAGTAAGAGTGGCAAAGGGTGACTTAATGTTTATCACAGATCGGTGGAGCGTGTGTGGGTAACCGACACATCGATTAGGTGATAAAATTAAGGGTACCAAGTTAATTTGCATGGTTATTCACACCTTGTTTGTGATCCTCAGCATCCCAGTCACAAACTTGAGAGGGAACAATCGAGATTTAAACATGCCATTGCAAAGTTCATTGAATCTCAAAAGATCTAGGAGTTTCAATCAAATTAAAACCTAATTCGCATTTTGTTTTTCATGGTGGAAATTGGTGAATCGTCATTCGCCTACCTTCAAATATTTTATAGCTTAGAGTACGACATCCCTCTTCAAAGTTATACAATATTGTGTTGGGTCCTAGCCTTAATATTTCATAGTGGGTGTTATATCAAGGACTTAAATAACCTAACTTGAATTTCTCCCATTGTAGATGTCTTGTTCAGAAAACTATGATCTTCCTAAATCTCTTGGAACAAACTTTCTCCATCTCCTTCAATAATTCTCCCTAACCCACAAGTATAAAGAGTTGATTAATTCAAGGTCACTCAATCCCTATTGGCAAAGTCTATATGTGCTCACATCTTGCAGATGAAGTCATATATAGACAGGTCAGGAGAGTCGAGTGTCAAAGTCTTGAGGAAGTTGGTTGTTAACTAGGTTCCTCAATCACTTCCTAAGTCACATAGTGAGTTCCTTTAGGACTACTATATGACAGACCATGACATGACCCTTAATGATCTTACCTATTAGCTTGATGTTCCTGGATCAGTAACGATTTGGAGCACTGGTAAAGTAAATTTGATTGTAAGATCGACTTCCGAAACTTCCATGGAAATTGACAATGGTAACATTGGAAATTCAGAAAAACTTTCTCTTCCCAATGGAAAGGGATCAGCCGTAGTCAACTCGGTTGACCAAATGGTAAAGAGAAAATCTAAGTCTGAGATAGTCCCGTGTACCATTGCCAAAGTCTCTGTATGTTTGTATTGCCAAAGGAAGAGGTGTTGGTTGCAAAGCTACCCTATTTACCTGAAAGATAATAAGGTTGGTAATGTCAAGAAGTTTGACTCTACTTTGGGTAAAATCCACTATCTAACTCTATTAAGTTCTTATTTCGATATTCTTAATACATGATGTGACTAAGTCACATTTTTATGTTTTGTAGAATCAAAGAAAGGAAGCTTAGAAAAGAGTAAGCTGATTCTAATCGTGAAAATCAAAATTTTGAGCTGCTGCTAAGAGTTGTGATAGATTGCCTTGGAATAAATAACAACATTGTTTTCATATGCATTTGCATTCTAAGGACAAGTTTTTTCCGCAAGTTTTGAAATAAAAGAAAAAAAGTTTTAATTTTATTTATTTTAAATATCCTTACAGTGGCATTTGTGAAAAATTGTTGTTTATATGATTTCATTGATATCAATATTGGAAAATGGATTTGGTTCTTTCGTTTGTGGTAGTGTTGTGATTTACCAAATAAGGAAAGATTCTCATCACCCAATTTTTAGTTGGATAGAAACTTGGAATCATGCAACCGGTATTGTATGATGAATGAGAGTTTTCACCTTTGGGAATTTTAGACTAATTGCTTGTTCACATGTATATGTGAGTCAAGTGAAGGACTAGGAGATCGGGTAAACTTGGTTGTGCGCTGATCAGGTCCTTCACAAAGAACGATAAGGTTAGTCATCATGAGTTACTAAAGTTTAGTAAATACGGTAACACTTACAAGTTTAAGTGTAATTCTTAAACATTGGGAAAGTCTCAATATATGGCAGGACGAATGAGAAGAATCAATTAGGCAGAAAGATAAAAGTTTCTCCAATTTGAAAAGATGGGAGAGTACTTTAGTATCGTGTTTTATGATTATCTTAGTGATTATGAAACCATGTCACAATTGATTCTCTAAGGACATCTTAGTGCATTCGTTTTAGTAAGAAGAGGAATCGTGAATTGCTGAATCGATTAAATCAAAAGATGAATCATACTTCATTCCAAAATTGAATCTTAGAGTAACACTCCATGATCGAGCCTTGAGTGACATAATGTTGAGAAGGTTTAAAACACTTATCAAGTGTAGAGTAAAATGTTTTCTACTCTTGTACATTAAAATTGGTGAGTTGTGATGTTTTGGATAAAACAAAGACTAACTAAGGCCAATTGTGTGAAGTGTTTGTCTTGATAAAGAATCCGCACTAACTCCTAAATATTTTTTTTGTCAAGGAATGTTTCTTGACAAGAGAATCTTATATGTTAAGAAGTCAGTGGGAGTCTTAAAGATTTTGAAAAGTTTCAAAAACTAATCTAGAATAAAACCTGTTGTTTATCACTAGCACATGACTTGAGGTTTGTAACCTGTCGTGTTGACAGATTCTTGTTTCTGTGCCCATTCTAGTTAAAGTTGACAATGTATATGAGTTCTATGAGTTCTCAATTGTTTGCATAACAACCTGGAGGCAATGGTAGGCCCTTGTGCTGCCGGGTGGCAAGAAAACCTAATATTAAATAAGTTTAGTCCATATGACTTTGGATTTGTCACTAACCTTATCTTATGATTATGGTTATGACAAATTTATATGGATAGGAACACATACACCTTAGAAATCTAAATGTCATAAGGTTTCTCTTCTATTCATGAAAATGATGGTGAGGAAACACTTTCACTAAGTAGATTTTAAGTAGATAGCAATTGCAATATTTGCATTCTCAAAATCGTTAGTGGAGCGTGTGTGGTTAACCGGAACACTAACATGGACTTGTGAGAAATGGCAAAGGTCTAAACAATTGAGACTATGATTACGACATCCGTTTTCATAGTTCTAAAAATTGTTTAGACACACATGTGGGCTATCTAAGGAAAGGTGTATAATTTTGCGAAGCCTTGATAAAGTATTATCAAAGCAACTCGTATCAGAAATCTAAACTTTGTTAAGAAAATAAATAAAGTATTGATTTCTATAAGTCCAGCGGATTTCTGAGTACGTTTCAAAGCTAGTGGGAGCATAATCAATTATGATAAGTGCTGCAAGTTAGCAATGTTAATTATAGAAAACAAAAGTTTCAATTGGGAAAAGTTGTTTTGCTATAATTAAGGGAGAGGAAATTATACTTCATTTCAATTCTAAAAGTTTAGATTGAGATTTTAATCATCTTTAGTCAAGGATATATATATATATATATATATATATATATATATATATATATACATACATACATACATATATATATATATATATATATATATGAATTTTATGTTGGAATGGTTCAACATAATGAAATTCTATATATATTGTATTCTCAAAATTCGATTATGATTACAACATCCCTCTTCATAGTCGAATTATGAAAACATGGCAAATAAAAAATAAAAAAAAAACATATTGTAGCAAATGGATGGTCTAGGATCATGTCTTTATGACAGACATCATGAATCATGTCCCATATGCTTCGGGTATATGATCGATTACATGTGCTGTAATATTAATCCTTTCTAAATTTTCCAAATGCCTAGGGCATTAAGAGGGGAAAAAGGTCTAGAATTGGATATGACTAAAATGAATAACTAATTGTCGAGGATAATCTGAGGTTCACCAAAGAGTGGATGCTCATGGATAGTTGGAAGTATGGTGTAAATTTTTGGAAAGGAACATATTGACATATTCTGAAAAGAGGCAACTCTTGTCTAGAAGTCATAGTCAAAATGGGAATGTGGAAATGTTTCCATAGGTGGAAGTTATTCATTAAATCTGTGTAAGATTAGAAAACTTAATGCAAGAAGGATGTTCAAAGGAATGTACTTTGAATTTGAGACTTCGTTTCCATGGAATTGATCTCCATTGGAATACTCTGTAACATCTGTTGACAAGTCTTTGTGACTTTGTGCATAATCATTACAAGAGGATCAATGCATATATGTTTAGAATCTAACGAATTTTGGTATATGGCAGGAATTTGGAATTCTTACATTTACGGTAAGGATTTGGGATTGTGAAATGAGAATCATCGGAATTATGTTCAGTTGATCTATTCCAGAAAGTGTACATACTTGGAGTATGGCATAACTATTGTTTGGACAAACATAGTGTGCATGCTTGGAGCATGGAATGACTATTGTTTTAATTCAAGTATTAGGTTGATAAATCGAATCATTATACAATGAATAATATATAATCAATATGGTGTTTAAATAAAAGGTTTGTTATTTACTCTCAAAGGTGCTTGGGGCCATATAGGATTAATATTATTCTTGTGTTTCACTTTGCAGTTTTTGAATTCCTGAATAACTAGCTTATTCAAACTCTCCATAGTCAATCATAATTTGGAAGTAGGTATGAGGCAAGACTGTCATGAATGGGTCTGTAGTTTGTCTAAGTGGCCTAAATATAGTTGCAATGTTCATGAGTGCTCCTGGAATGAGATTCAAGTATTGGATTAAACCCACGCTCATTTGACTCACTTCATGGATTTTATCACGAGTGATCATGAGACGATAATATCGTATATTCTTCAAACCAAGAGATATGAGTTGCAGTCTACAAGTTGGTTACAAATTGATTATGTGAAAACGCACCAGTAACTTGGTGTTATAAAACGCATTTTTGTGTGTGATTTGATAAGTATATAGAGCAAGCATTTGAGTGAAGTTTTTCCATTCCTTTTACCCTTGGAGGGATAAATGAGATATTTGTGGGCCCCTCAATGATTTAGTAATGACAAACAAAAGTGCTCGGCCGGGCCTGGACTGATTTGATTTGTTCAATTAGTTGGTCGTCATAAATTGGAAATCAAGAAACAACAGATGGACAGATAGAATGCTTAAAATCCATGTCTCGGTCCATATGATAATTAGAATGGAGGAATATATGATCCCTTATCTAATAGACACGTTATTGATTTGTTCAGAGTTCGACAACGACTTTTAAGAGTTGTGATTGCTACTTAGGATCTTGGAGTCATACGCAATAATATTTTTAGACATATGCAAGTGGGAGACTATTGGATTAGTTTCTAACTCCATAACTATAACTGGTATGTACTTGGCCCGATTTGGCATGGTCCATTTGGGTTGCATGGCATCAGAACAATTTGGATAGACTTTTGTGAGAAAAGGATATTTATGATTTATTAATATACTATAAGTTCTAATATATTAATATGAAATCATATCATTTAATTAGTATTGATCAAGAATTAATTTTGTGATCAAAGATACTAATTAAATATATGGGAATTGATTGTGTAAATCATTCAATCTTATATATGTGGGCTTATGATCCATAGTTCTTCATGTTGGGCTAAACCCATAGAGTAACCCATGGATACTCCAAGGAGGTTTTAACCCATGGAGCATGAAGAATATGGGAAGTCATGAGTTACATGGTGTAACCCTAATAGCCACAATATATAAAGACCCCATAGCTCAAGAAATCGGCCGCTAAGGATTAATATGAGAGGGCTAGCCGATTTTGAGCATAAGAACTTTTCTCTAAAGTTATTCCAAGTTGTTGGTGGTGGTGTGTGAACCATTTGAGGTGTCACACTTGGGGTACTAGGCTCTTAAGATCCATGGAATCAAGCTACAACACAAAAGGTATGTTACCCTAACTAGTATCTTATATTTTTTTATGTCAAATTGCATGCTAGTTTTAGGTTAATTCCTTGGAATCCTATTACATGTATAATTAGTGAAAACATAGATCCAAGGTATTTAGGGTTGTATGTGCACCAAGGATGTTGTAGTATACTAAAACCTATCAATTGTTGCTCTTAATCACTTTGTACTTTCAACGGTTAGACTTCCTCATTCTCTATTCCTATGACCTGGTTCCCTTTAGATGGTTCAATTGTTATGTTCAACAAAACTTCAAAGGTTTAACGTTCTAACTCATAAATGAGAAGAAGTATAAACTGTCCAAGAAACACTTTGCTCAAATCTTGAAAATTCTCTATGTTGGACGTTTCTATGAGGTTACTAATGAACAAGTGATTCACATGTTCAATGAGATGCTTCATTAACCCCCACTCACCAATATTAGTCACTTCAAGAATTCCTCTTTTTCGTGCATTTGGAAATTTTTTTTGGAATATTTCTTTGATAAGTGATTCACATGTTCAATGAGATGGTTCATTAACCCCCACTCACCAAGATTAGTCAGTTCAAGAAGTCCTCTTTTTCGAGTATTTGGAATTTTTTTTTGGGATATTTCTTCAATGCATGACAGATCGAAGTGTTGGTCTTGATATAGCCAAACTTAAGGTGTATGTTATGATTGTTGGTCTCTATTATGAACACACTGTGGATTATGCTACTCAACTGTGCGAGGAGTTTGCTACCAGTATTTCGCATACCAATGTTGCAGATGGTGTTTCTTCTGCACGATATTGGAGTTTGATTTTGCAACAAGTGTACAAGAGGGATGGAATTCTGGTTCCAGTTGATGTTTCAAAAGTTGAATTTGTTCTTTATCAACATTCGAAGACCGTTGAAGATGATTCCGAGATATTTCCTTCAGTTGCATGAATTCCGGATGCCATGCTTCGTAAGGTGGATCTGACAACCCTAGTTCTTCTTGCCTACCTTACTACTTTTAATCCTACTGTCGAAACAAGAGTTTTATTTCCGAAAGGCATACAAGGAACTTCTAAACCAGGAAAAAGTTCCAAAAAGTCTCCCATGGTTGAAAAACCTAAATCTGTTCTCGAGCCAGTAGAAACGGAGGTAATGATGCCTGTTCAAGAACCAATTGTTCAGGATGTTCAAAAGGAGGTGGTGCCTTCTGAAACTGGTGTTTTGAAAAGAACAAAGATGCCAGCTCATAGACCTCTTCATTCTCTTGAACTTAAGTCAATTATCGAAGATGTTGTTGTGACATCTATTTCTTCAATAAAAGTGGATTTTGTTTCCAAGTCAAAGAGGATTCGTAAACCCTAGCTCAGTCGAAATGGTATTGTTATTCTTGAAATTCCAGCTCCAGTTTCTCCGGCTTGAAAGAAACAAAGAGCTCAAGATATGGTAAAGAAACTTAAGAAGAAGAAAAAGAATTTACAAGATCCTCTTGATGAGGTTGTACTGGAAACAAGTTTCGAAGATGATGGTTCTCCGTCTCCACTTCGCAATGATAATGTTGACTTTGCTTGATCTCCATCTACCCCTGAGCAGACAAGTGTCATACCACCCGAAGTATCGATTTCTGAATCCGTTTCAAAGGAGGTTTAAATCTCAGGCATCCCTACGAACATATATAATATGGACGCAAATGTCAACATGGGCGATGGGATCTCGACTCAAAAGACCAAGGTACTTCGAATGTTATCACTTCATTTTTTCTTTTTTCCATTGTTCTTTCATCCATATTGGAAAAAACCACTATTGATACTTCTATTTACTTACCACCATTTATTACTCCAATACCTACATCATTACCAGCTTTCACTACTTAACCCACTTATCACAATATTCTTAATCAGCCTTTTAATTTTTTTTTTCTTTTTTAATCCATCGAAGGTGTGAAGTCAACTCCTGAGGTTCATCAAGAGGATGATGATTTCTTGGTTTTGTTTGGTGATATTCATTTTGATCCCAAGGTTGAGAATATTCTAGACCAATTGGTGTTAGAAAGGGCGTAACCTAACTCATATACCACATTCAAACCTCCAGGACCATACATTCGATTGCAGCACTCCAGACCATCGTGTGAGGACTTGGTCGATGCCAATTCTGACCCCCAACAATCCCCCCTTAGAAATTGCTCCTAGAGAGAATCGAACCCTCTCCACCAGCTCTGATACCATTAGTTTATTGAAGTGACATTAATGATAGATAACTGAGAGCAATCAACAACTTCCCCAGTCTCAATTTCAATGATATTGTTAGAAACATCTTTGATATCAACAAAATTGTTTTCAGAGTCAGATGTTGAATTCTCAGTCTTTTTCAAAATTTGCATTTGTTCATTTTAGGTAAACGTTTCATTCACAATACTGACTAGATCATTTGCATCTAAACATTCATCAATCTTGACTAGATCATTTGCATCTAAAAATTCATCAATCTCACAATCATAAGAAGTTGAATCTGTTGGGTATTGAGTAATCTAACACTCCTAAGGTGTTCATGCACCCCTAAAACCTTGGATCTATGTTTTATTATGAATACATGCAACTTTGATTTTGCCAAGGTTCATAACCTATCTAGCATGGCATGCGGAACATTAAATATAATGGCTAGAAGAATTACATACCTTTTTGTTGTGAGTTGATTCCTTGGAGTTTGAGAGCCTAGCACCAATAATGTGGATGCCTCAAATGGAAATCACAAATCTCCAAAAACTTGGAAAAAACTTATGAGAGTGTATGTAGCTTATAGAAATCGGCCACCACCTTTTACACACACCACTAGTACCATTTCAAGCATCACAAGCTCCTGTATATAGTGTGGAGGATTAGGGTTACATCCATGTAAATCCTAATACCCATGACTCTTCCTTTCCAAGGATCCCTGGGTTAAAAGCTCCATGGACTATCCATGGACTCCCATGCATGCCAAGCCCATTCCAAATGAGTATTAGGCCACACTTATATAAATACAAGAGCACATATTTAATTAGTCACCTTTTTTTATCACCAAATTAATTCTAAATTAATTTATGATCAATACGAATTAAAATAAGATGATTTCATATTAATATATTATAACTTATAATATATTCACAAATCATAAACATACAATTCTCAAAGGTTTAACCATAAATCGTATGGGTGAAGTGCAACATAAATGGACCATGCCGGGTCGGGTCAAGTATATACCAAAAAAGTTATGGACTTAGGCATGTTATCTAACAGTCTCCCACTTGAATAAGTCTAATAACTATATTTGCCTATAATAATTCAGGAACCAACCGGCAATCGTAGCTCTCGAAACTCTATTGAACTGTGAAGCGCCATTTTAGATAAGTGATCATATAATCCTTTGTTCTAGATATCAGCTGGACAAATACATGGAACAATGTCTTACTTATTGTCCAACAGTTTGTTTCTCGAGTTCCCGATTTGTTTAGCATAGAACTTCATTGAACACATCAACTTAGTTCTGACCGGGCCCGATACATGGGTCAACATAAAATCATCGAGGGCCCATATATCGCATCTAATCCAAGAATTAACAGATAAACTTCGACTCATATGCTTGTTCTACTACTTATTGAATTATACACAAAGGCACGTTTTATAACATCAAGTTACAATGCGTATACGTAAAATCAATGTATAACCAACTCATAGGCAACAAGTCATATCTCTAGGTTTGAAGACTTATATTATATTAGTGTCACACGATCACTCAAGATAAATTCCATGAAGTGATGCCAGTGAGCGTGGGTTTTTTCCAATACTCATAACTTATGAGTATTCATGAATGATGTAGCAACCATTGCTATGGCTAAACACCTTTAGTCATCTACACGCCCAATTCATAACAATATTAATTCATACCTACTTCCGACGTATGACCGACTGTGGAAGTTTGAAATGAAGTAGTTTATTTTAGAAGTCAAAACATGCAAAGTTGAAACAATAGTAAGTAATTGACAAAGACAATAACACCTTACTCATTAATAAATCCATCTTTTATTCATCATCAACTGTCGATTACATTTAACAAGTTTTAGATATAGCTATCTAATCTGTAAATCTAATATCATCCTTCAGCCCTATGCGTCTTGCATGTTGTAAGTGTCTAACCCTCATCAGTCCCTTTGTAAGGGGATCTGCAGGATTCTTTTATGATGTTACCCTCTTTGCCACGAGGAGTCCTTCTTCTATCTTGTGTCTTATGAAGTGATATTTTCTGTCATTGTGTTTGGATCTGCCATGATCTCTCGGTTCCTTGGCTAAGGCAATCGCATTATTTCTGTCACAGAAAATCTCCATAGGCTCCTTGATAGCCGGTACAATTCCAAGGTCTCCGACGAAGTTCTTCATCCATATTGCCTCCTTTGCTACCTCACTCGCTGTGATGTACTCTAATTCACAGGTCGAATAAGCTATCGTCTCCTTCTTGGAACTCTTCCAAGTGATTTCCCCTCCATTTAGGATAAAGACCCAGCCCGACTGAGAGTGGAAGTTATCCTTATAAGTCTGGAAACAAGTATCACTATACCCTACTACTCTCACGTCATCACTCCCACCAAGGGTAAGAATCCAATCCTTAGTCCTTCGGAGATACTTGAGAATATTCTTTACGGCAGTCCAATGAGCCTTGCCAGGGTTCCCCTGATATCTGCTGACCATGCTTAAAGAAAAGGCCACATCAGGGCGGGTACAAGCCATAGCATACATGATCGATCCAATAGTTGAAGCATATGGCAATCGACTCATCTCAGCTATCTCAGCCTCTGTACTCGGGCTCTGAGTCTTGCTCAGTTTGACATTGCTTTGGATCAATAATTCTCCTTTCTTGGAGTTCTGCATGTTGAACCTTTTCATCACCTTATCCAAGTAGGTACCCTGACTATGTCCAATTAGTATTTTACTCTTGTATCTTAATATCCTTATCCCTAGGATATAAGCAGCCTCTCCAAGGTCCTTCATAGAAAAACACTTCCCAAGCCAGGACTTCACTTCCTGCAAAGTTGGGATGTCGTTTCCTATGAGCAGTATGTCATCCACATACAGCACCAAGAAGCTAACTATACTCCCACTAGCTCTGACATAAACATAAGACTCATCTTCACTTCTTGAAAAGCCAAACTCTTTGACTTTCACATCGAAACAAAGATTCCATCTATGAGGTGCTTGTTTGAATCCGTAGATGGATTTCTTAAGCTTGCACTCTATTTGGGTGCTCTGTATTGACAAAACCTTTTGGCTGACTCATGTAAATATCCTCAGCCAACTTCCCATTAAGGAAAGCGGTTTTGACATCCATTTTCCATATTTCATAGTCATGAAATGCAGCAATGGCTAACATAACCCTAATAGATTTAATCTTTGCTACTGGTAAAAAGGTCTCATCATAATCAACTCCTAGAGGTTTGAGAAAAACCCTTTGCAACCAGTCACACCTTGTAAGTGTGTACATTACCATCCATGTAGGTCTTCTTCTTGAAGACCCACTTGCACCCAACTGTCTTACGACCTGTTACATTGTCAACCAAGTTCCAAACATGATTGTCATACATAGACTGTATCTCACTGTCCATAGCCTCTTTCCATTTAGCAGCCTCAGGGCCTTCCATGGCTTCCGTGTAGTTGTTAGGTTCATCCAGATTTACCAGTGTACTATCACTGATAAGTGCGTTACCTTCCGTAGTAATATGGAAACCATAGTAATGCTTATATGCATTCCTAACTCTCGTGGAACGCCTCAAAGGTATAGACTCGTCAGTCGGATCAACATGAGTCTCAAGTTGATTGCTAGGATTTGAGGTTCCTTCACCACTCGACTATTGAAGTTCTTCAAGGTCAATTTGCCTCCCACTGTTTCCTTGGCTCATGAACTCTCGTTCACGAAAGACTCCTCTCCTTTCCACAAAGACCACATTCTCACTGAGTCTATAGAAGAGGTAACCAAAGGGTTTCTGTGGGCAGCCGATGAAAATACACCTCTCACTTCGAGGTTCGAGCTTATCGTGAGTCTCGGGTCTCACAAAAGCCTCGCAACCCAAATATTGATGTGGTCCAAGGTGGGAAGTTTACCATTCCACATCTCATGGGGTGTTTTGGCAACCTTCTTTGTAGGGACCAGATTAAGGATATGGGCGGCAGCCTCTAAGGCATACCCCCAAAAAGAGATTGGTAGTGAAGTTCAACTCATCATAGAGTGAACCATGTCCAACAAGGTGCGATTATGCCTACCACCCACACCATTCAGCTGTGGTGTCCTGGGAGGTGTCAATTGTGAGACGATCCCACACTCCTTAAGATAGTCAAGGAACTCTGTGCTAAGATACTCACCACCTCGATCAGATTGAAGCATCTTAATGTTCCTGCCCAATTGATTTTCTACTTCATTTTTAAACTCTTTAAATCTATCAAAAGTTTTTGACTTATATTTGATTAAGTAAACATAACCATATCTACTATAATCACCAATAAAAGTCAGGTAGTAGCGATTAGCATCCCTTGTGGCGGTTTTGAAGGGTCCACATATATCGTTATGTATAAGGTCAAACAAACCCTCACCCATTTCAAAGAACCAGTGAAGGGTGATTTTGTCATATATCCAAGCAAACAAGATTCACAACTATCATCTGACTTTAGGTTAAATGACTCCAAAGCTCCATCCTTTTGGAGTTGGCTTATGCGTTTCTTGTTTACATGTCCATGACGACAATGCCACAATGATGCTTTATCCAAGCTAGTAGAAGAATCAATACACAACACATTATTTCCTAGATAATCTACAACCGACATAGTTTCATACACACCATCACAAGGTAATGCTTTAAAATAAAGAACATTATTAAAGAAAGCATTAATACTACCAATTTCATTATCAAAAGAAAAGGTAAACCCTTGTTTGTACAAACTATAAAAGGAAATAATATTCCTCGCCGTTTTAGATGAGTAAACACATTTATTCAAATCTAACTTTAACCCACTATCTAGCAACAAAATATAAATTCCAATCCAAGTAACAGGTAACAGGTGTAACCTTCTTGTTCACCATGATTAAGTTTATCTTTCCATGCTCCACATCCTCACTTCTTCTTAGGCCCTGCAAATCATAACATATGTGAATACCACAACCTGTATCAGGAACCCAAGAATTAGAATATGGTGAGTTATTCGACAATATAGTGTAAATACCTGCATGGGATGGTTTCACTTTCCCATCCTTGACATCCTACAAATACTTTGGGCAGTTTCACTTCCAGTGACCCTTATTCTGGCAATAGAAGCATTCAACATCCTTAGGGATGGTAGAAGGAGTAGGAAAACCACCTTTGGTTCCACTTGATGAGGAGCCATCAAAATACTTTCCCTTGGTACCCTTCGAATGGGTATTCCTCTTCTTCCCCTTGCCTTGCCTGATAGCTAAAACAAGGGTAGCTGTAGGAGTAGGAGTACTAACAACCGACTTACTTTTAAGACCACTTTCGGCGGTCTTTATAAGTCCTTGAAGCTTGCTGAGTGTGACTTCTTCCTTGTTCATGTGTTATGTCTTGCGAAATTGATCATAACACGAAGGTAAGGAGTGCAAAATGATGTCAATTTCCAACTCCTCAGGGAAGTTCACATTGAATTTCTGCAAACGGTCCACATACCTCTGCATTTTCTGCAAGTGGCCTGTGATGGGTTCACCATCCTTCATTTGGGTTGTTATCATGGAGGAGATGGTTTCATATCGCTCTTAACGAGCACTCTGATGGTAGCGGTCCATCAAATCCTAGTGCATCTCAAAAGGATAGTAGTTCTCATAGGACTTTTGGAGCTCAGCTGTCATAGTGGCCATCATGATGCATGCCACTTTTATAGCATCTCTTTCATGTGCCTCATATGCAGCGACCTCCTTAGGAGTTGCAGTCGGCTCAAGATCCTTAAGCTCCTTGTCGAGGACATATTCCTTTTCCTCGTAACGAGTGACCATCCTGATGTTCCGAATCCAATCCATAAATTTGGAACCATCGAAGATGACTCTCCCACAAAGATTCATGATAGAGAAGGAGCCAGTAGGGTTAGAAACCGAAGCATTGTTCGAAGACATCAGAAAAGAAGAAAGACAAGTTTAGATTAGATATATAGAGTCCTTAATAAGACACCCAAATGTCATATTAAGGCTAGGACCCAACACAATATATTATAACTTAGAAGACTGATGTCGTAATCTAAGTTATAACATATTTGAAGGTAGGTGAATATCGATTCACCAATTTCCACCATGAAAACGAAATGAATTATTAGGTTAAATTGGTTTGAAATTCCTAGATTCTTTTGAGATTCATTGAACTTTTCAATGACATGTTTCAATCTCGAGTGTGCCCTTCAAGTTTTGTGATTGGGATGCCGATGATCACAAAACAAGGTGTGAATAACCATGCAAATTCACTTGGTACCCTTAATATTATCACCTAATTGATGTGCCGGTTAACCACACACGCTCCACCGATCTATGATAAACATTACGTCACCCTTTATTATCCTTACTAGTCCAAGTTAGTGTGTCGGTTAACCACACACGCTCCACCAATGACTTGGTAAGGTACAAAGTGTGAATTTCATGGGTTAGCAGCATTTTCACATTTTCCTAAAGTAACTAAGATTGGGAATTACTAAAACATTTAGTTACTTTATAATAATCATTATAATTTTAATAAGAATTAAATTCATTGTCCTACCCGTTCGGCTAACGACCCTCCACCGATCAAGGAAGCGGTGGATGAGAGTGGATACCCATTAAGTTGCTATTTTATAAGCAGCAACCTTATACCCCCTTATAGACCGGCTTCGTGAATGAGGCCTACTAACGGCAAAATGACTTGATATTATACATATATAGATATATATATCAATATTAACCATTAATCTTATAATAGTATAAGGGCTGAGTTTTAACTTTTAAAATCCTAAGGGTTGGAATTTAAAGTGTGTGTGTCTTTACAAATTCCAATACTTGAGGGAAACTTTTGAAACTCTTCAAAACTTTTCATTTCATAACTTATGAGTTAAGGGTTCATAAAAGCGAAGACTCTTCATTTTAATGTGACTTATGTGTTTAAATATTCATTAAAGGAGGTGACCTTTGGAAATCCATAACTTGAGGACAAATTATGGATTCCATTAAAAACACAAAATTGATCAAGAATTAAACATTAAACAATTTAGCAAGTAATTCCTATGATCTAACAATAACTCATAAGAACATGAATCTTCATATAAAAATTTCAAGAACATATGAACATATATAAACATGGAATTTTGATATTAGTCATTGTAGATGGATTAGAACAACCATTACACCATCTAAAACAAGTTTTAAAACATCAAAACAGTTTAGGGTAATCTTTCTAGTCCATTTCCGGCAGCAAAAGTTGAAAAACTGCATTTTGTGCCTCTTACTCGTCGAGTGCACAAACCTACTCGACGAGTAGGATGAATTTGTGCTTGGACTCGTTGAGTCCCCCCATGGACTCGAAAAGTCCACTGCCCAAGCAGCTCAATTTTGCGACTTTTCAACAGTTTGCATCAAGTATTCAAGAAAACAATCCTAGGCTTTGATACCACTGTTGGGTTTTGAGCAATCTAACACTCCTAAGGTGTTCATGCAACCCTAAAACCCTGGATCTATGTTTTACTATGAATACATGCAACATTGATTTTTCCAAGGTTCATAACCTATCTAGCATGGCATGCGGAACATTAAACATAATGGCTAGAAGAATTACATACCTTTTTGTTGTGAGTTGATTCCTTGGAGTTTGAGAGCCTAGCACCAATAATGTGGATGCCTCAAATGGAAATCACAAATCACCACAAACTTGGAAAAACATTATGAGAGTGTATGTAGCTTATAGAAATCAGCCACCACCTTTTATACACACCACTAGTGCCATTTCAAGCATCATAAGCTCCTTTATATAGTGTGGAGGATTAGGGTTAAATCCATGTAAATCCTAATACCCATGACTCTTCCTTTCCAAGGATCCATGGGTTAAAAGCTCCATGGACTATCCATGGACTCCCACGCATGCCAAGCCCATTCCAAATGAGTATTAGGCCACACTTATATAAATACAAGAGCACATATTTAATTAGTCACCTTTTTTATCACCAAATTAATTCTAAATTAATTTATCATCAATACGAATTAAAATAATATGATTTCATATTAATATATTATAACTTATAATATATTCAGAAATCATAAACATACAATTCTCAAAGGTTTAACCATAAATCGTTCGGGTGAAGTGCAACCCAAATGGACCATGTCGGGTCGGGTCAAGTATATACCAAATAAAGTTCTGGACTTTGACACTTTATCCAACATAATCAATTTTTCCCTTTCGAACTTTAAGAAGGGCAAAATTTTCCTATGTTGTTCTTTACTTATATCGGATGAGTGATGTAAAGAAGTAAGTTTAGCATACAATCTTTTTGTAGAATTACAATAAATGTTTCGTTGTTTCATCAAAATCTCCTTATGTATTCTTAGATTATCCCTATGACAAGTAACATTCTTTATTTGTAATTCTAGATTGTCTATCCTACTCCTCTTCAACTCCAACCTTCTCTCAGTTTCTAGTAGTGAAAATTTATATTTCTCTACATCACTATTAACATAAATGAGCAAGGCATTAACATATGTAATTGTCTCATCAAAATCAAATATAACATAGTCATATGAACTAGAAGGAATATTAAAAGATTCAAGAAGAGAACATACCTTCAAAGTCATTGGAGACTTGTGTGCTCAAGTTGAAATGACGAATTTTCCTGTCACATTCTCCTCATCCTCTCCTCCCTCTTCGTACTACGCATGCATGGCTCCATGAGTGGGGTTTCACATTTCTACATCATCTGATCCAGATTACTAGATTTGGTAAGTTCCATCTCCTTCTCCACTTCCTCTTGCAAAAAAAGACATCCCTTTCGTCCTAGCTCTCACTTATTCTAGCCTTTCAACATAATAGGCTTCGTACTTAACTCTTTCCTTCTTCTCCTCTTTCTTCCTCAAAATACAGTCAATTGCCATATGGTTTTCACCATTGCAGTAATGACAATAGAAACCAGAATTACCCTTCAATTTCTTTCTGACTTCTCATGCTCTAACTTGTTTTCTTTTTTCTCCACCTTCTTTTCCTTTCTTACAATCTTCCCATATGAGACTCCTTTGAAATCACATCCTTTACACTTTGGATTGAATGGCTTTTTATAAAACTTCTTGACATTATTGTTCGAACAGTATGCCACTGCTCCGTTATCTGAGTTCATGATAAAACCTTCATTATCATAACCATCATTTTCAGTACATTCAACCTCAGTTTCATTCCCTATAACTCCGAAACCAGTGCCAGAGGACCACCCAAACTCAGTTTCGCCTCTTCAGCTATTTCATTTCTCTCACTTTCATGCGTTTTCAGAACGTTGTAGACATCACTAAGAGTGTAGTTGTCAAAGCTTTGTTCAGACTTAATCATAAGACTAATATTTTGCCACTCTTTTCGAAGTCCCATCAGGAAAGTAAGATTGTACTCCATTGTCGAATGATTGACTCCAGAACGATTGCATTTGAAGATTAATTCATTAAGACGATGATAGTACAACCCAATATTCTCACCTTCCTTTTGTTTGAATTCTCCTAACTCAAGCAGACACTTATTAGCTGACATTTTCTTTATCTTCTCACTCCCTTGTTACTTTTCCTTCAAAGTATCCAATATTTCCTTAGCTGTTTTGCGACAACGGACATAGTTGTAAACCATCAGTGGAAGAGCACCGCGAAGTTCAGGCCAACAGTTTTTGTTATTTGATTTTCTTCGTCTTCTCACTCCCTTGATGCCCCACCTGTTAAAACAGGGGTGCAAGGGGGAGATAAGGGTGTTGGATCATCAAAGGACTCGGATAAAGGAAAGGTAGTTGGGAAGGTAATGGGTACACATATTCCAACTTCATTGCCTAAGTCCACATTATCAACAACCTCAAGTACTGTCACTTCGAAGCCATTGACAATAGGCATAGTCATTGGTACGGTTGCTGGGGTTCAAGTTCTAAGCTACCAACCTTGAATCAAGCTATCGGTGATAGAGGGAAGGTTATTACAAATGAAGTGTTAAGAGAAGTAGAGAAAAAGAAGAATCTTGAAAAGGAAATTGAAAGATAGAGACAAATCAACAGTATCTTAAGGCAAAGGCAGGGTAATCCTCCAGGTCATGAGAAGGGAAATTCAACCAAAGCACATTGTTATGATATAATCGAATAGATTGTTTCACTTGGTAACATGTATGATTTTTTAATGGTTCCAAAGAAGATCTATGAGATCGAAAATTCAAATTTCAATAAACTGGATTTTCCTATCAATCATATGATGTTCGTCCTTGCTCAGTATCAGTTGGTGTATAACTTCGAAGACAAAGACGAGTATAAAAAACTGAAATTGATATTTCATGCAATCCTTGGAAAGAAGGAAGAAGAGGTCTGCTCCTTAGTGAAAATAGTTAAAGTGTTAGGTTTTGCCAAGGATCAACTATTCGAAGGTCTTTTGCAGAACTTTTGTTTTCACGTGGTTCGGGCTAATAATGTAGCTTGTGATTTCATAGTTGCAGACTTTTCGTTGATGAATCCCAATGATTTAATCAACGTTGTGAAGATCTTAAGTGGATATGATGTCTTGAAACTCCAAGTGAACAACAAGGAAGATTTTCTGCTTGGGTTTGCACATATCAAGCTTTTGATTGACAATTACTATGATTGTTTTGGCTTAACTGATGTGGAACATGCTTTGGCAATAAGAAAGCAAATTACAGTGCCACAATCATTGTTGAAAGGTCATGGAAGCTTGAGGGATTTTGAAGATGGTGAAATTTGCGTCAAACTGCTGGGAATTGTATTTGTTAGAAAGAATAAAAACAACAAGAATACTAAGTTCTTGTTCAGGGTTGAAGATGTCGAAAGATATACAAATTCGCAATATACGAATCTTGTTGCTCATATAAATAATTGCCAAAGGAATATTGAAGGACATAAATCTGAGGTTCGCAGAACAATCATTTGGTACACAGAGATTAGAAGAGTTCTTCATCAAGCGACGAAGATACTAATGACTTAGGATTCGACACTACTCATAAAGGGAGTGATTGTTGAGGTCGAATTATGTTGTGAGGTGTTAAAGTGTCTTATGCCCTTGTTAGTGTCGAATTTTATAATGCATTATTCATTGTATATATTTCATAAGGGCACCTTTGTATGTCGAAGAATATTAGATTTAGTCCTTATGTACTTTTTCTTAACTTCTGTCATTCCTATAAATACGGATAGGTACTAGAGATAGAGTAACTTTTGAGCCTTCAGTGTTCTTAGTCTAATAACCCTCTTGTATCTTTCAAAAGTTTAATTGAGCCAAACATATTATATTTACATCTTGTGTTCTAAATTCAGTTCATACTCGGATTTCATTTCGTTTAATCGATTCATACGAACTACATTTAGGTTGATTATATAGTGAAGTTAGGAAACCCTAGATAAACCTCAATCCAAGATAATCTTAAACTGGGTAATTATCCACTTTCCTGTTTATATAATAAAGACTATCCTAGAAACCCTAAGGCATAAGAAAACTGTCCATGGCCTATGGAGGTTTGTAGATTGCCTCTTGCTCAACTATCGAACAACTACAATTAAGTCCGTACACATTTAATTAATTTTATCCAAAAATTAATTCCAATTAATTTATGATTAAGTAATAATTAAATATTACTATTTATAATTAATATATTATTTTCATAATATATCAACAAATCATTTATTTAAATTTATTAATAAAATAATAAATCCACTTCTTTCTCAAAAATCATCATGTCTAGATGTCAGTCTTGTGGATCACCCAAAAGGATTGTGCTACTATTAATTCAAGTATATATGAATTATAGTTATAGGCTTAGACACCTAATCCAACAATCTCTTGCTTGGATAAGTCTAATGACTATAGTTGCCAGTATATTCTTCAAAACTGATTAGCAAATTGTATCTCTCAAAGCTGTTGTCAAACTCTGACCTAATCAGAAACGTGTCCTAAGATAAGTGATCATATAATCCTCCATTCTACAAGATATCATGAAGATATGAGAAACGGAATAAAATCAATCCCATTGTCCAAAACTTTGTTTCCTGATTTCTGATTTGTAATGACAATGACCTACTAATCGAACACATCAATTTAGTGCTCGCCGAGCCCGACACTATAAGTCAACACTAAATCATCCAGGGGCCCAAAGATATCTCTTTTTCCCACTAAATGTAAAAAGGAACATATAAACTTTGACTTGTATGCTTGTTCCATTTACTCACCAAATCACACACAACAATATATTTTATCTCAGTTTAAATATTATAAGATATTATCGTCTAAAAAAGGAACTGACGGGTTTACATATTATCGATGCAGAATATTTGTAAACCACGACTCATATATCTCAGTTTAAAGATTATAAGATATTATAATCTAAAAATTACTCGTGATAAATTCCATGAAGTAATTCTATGAGCATGGGTTAATCCAATACACAAATTCTCCATTTCAAAGTACTCACGAATATTGCAGCAATACATTTGCAATGTCTAAAGCTCTTTAAACAATCTACAATCCATTTCATGACAGTCTTTATTCACTACTTACTTCCAAAAGTATGATCGACTGTGGATTTTTGAATAATCTAATTATTCGGGAAGTAAAAAATGCAAACTGAAACACAATAATAAACAATTGGCAAAATATAGTAAACAATACTCATAAATAATTCTCCACTACTTAATCATCAAGAGTCAATTACATTTATTTTGTTATATGTTTCTAAACAACTATATAACTGCTAAAACTAATATCATCCTTCAGACCAAAGCTCATGGCATGCTGAACATGCTTAATCCTATTCAGACCCTTTGTGAGGGGATCTGCAGGATTCTCTTCCAACGATAACCTCTTCACGACGAGGTGTCCTTATTCTACTATGTGTCTAATAAAATGGTGTTTTCTGTCGATATGTCTCGATCTGCCATGATCTCTTGGCTCCTTTATTAAGGAAACCGCTCCTTCATTAACACAAAAAATCTCTATTGGCTCCTTGATGATTGGAAAAACTCCAAGGTCTCCGATGAAGTTCTCCAACCATATAACCTCCTTCGATGCTTTGCTTGTTGCCATGTACTCAGATTCATAGGTCGAATAAGTCATCGTCTCTTGTTTAGAACTTTTCCAGGTTACCGTTCCTCCGTTAGGGGTAAGCACTCGGCCAGATTCAGAATGAAAGTTGTCTCTGTCAGTTTGAAATTTAGCGTAGCTACACAAAGTTACTCTTAAGTTATCACTGCCACCAAGCACAAAGACCCAGTCTTTAGTTCTTCACATTTACTTAGGAATATTTTTAATTGCTATCCAGTGAGCTCTACGTGGATTTCCCTGATAACGACTGACCATTCTCAAAGGAAAGCCACATCAGGTCAAGTACATGTCATAACATACATGATATATCTAACAGCGGAAGCATAAGGAACTCTACTCATTTCTGCTATCTCTGTATCGATACTCGGACTCTGATTCTTACTTAGTTTAGTATTACTCTGTGTAGGCAGTTCTCCCTTCTTGGAATTTTCCATACTAAAACGTTTTTGAACCTTATCCAAATATGTACTTTAACTAAGTCCAATTAGTCTTTTTCTCCTATCTCTAAAAATCCTTATCTCCATAATATAAGTAGCCTCTCCCAGATCATTCATAGTGAAACACTTTCCAAGCCAGGACTTAACGTCTTGCAAACTTAGAATGTCATTCCCTAAAAGAAGTATGTCATCAACATAAAAAACCAGGAAGGTTACTATACTTCCACTAGCTTGGAGATACACACAAGATTCATCTTCACTTCTAGAGAGACCAAACTCTTTGACTTTCTCACCAAAGCAAAGATTCCATCTACGAGAAGCTTGTTTCAATCTATGGATTGATTTTTCAAGCTTACATACTCTGTTTGGATACTTTGCATCTATAAAACCCTCTAGATGACTCATGTAAACATCTTCAACCAACTTCCCATTAAGGACTGAAGTTTTTACATCCCTCTTCAAAATTTCTTAATCATGAAATGTAGCTATGTATAACGTTACCCTAATAGATTTTATCTTGGATAGTGGTGAGAAACTCTCGTCATATTCAACCCCCAGGGTTTGAGTAAAACCTTTGCAACCAGTCGTGCCATGAAAGAAATTGGAAGTAAGGGTCGACTCATCATGGAACGAACCATGTCTAAAAAGGTTCGATTAGCTTCTCAGCCACACCATTAAGTTGTGGTGTCATTGGAGGTGTCAATTGTGAAACTATTCCACATTCCTTAAGGTAGTCGTGTAACTCGAAACTAACATACTCACCGCCTCTATTGGATCTAAGCATCTTTATTTTCCTACCCAATTGATTTTTGACTTCTTGTTAAACTCTTTGAACTTTTCAAAAGTGTCTGAATTATGCTTGATTAAGTAGATATAGCCATATTTGCAATAATAATCAGTAAATGTCACATAGAATCGATTTGCATTCATTATGGTGGATCTGAAGGGCCCACACATATCTGTGTGTATGAGTTCCAACAATCCTTCACCTCTTTCACAAGAACCAATGAACGGTGACTTTGTCATCTTACCTAAAAACAAGACTCGCATGTATCATCTGAACTTAAGTCAAATGACTCGAACACTCCATCCTTTTGGAGTTGGGCTATGTGTTTCTTGTTGACATGTCCAAGTCGACAATGCCACAAGCACGCTTTATCTATACCATTAGACGAATCATGATGAAAAACACTATTACCTAAATTGCCTACAATCATCACAGTTTCATACACACCATCACAAGGTAAAGCTTCTAAATAAAGCACACCATTTTCATAAGAAAAAATAGAACCATTCTTGTCATCAAAAGAATATCTAAAACCTCATTTAAATAAAGCATGAAATGAAATGATGTTTTCTGTCATATCTGAAGAGTAGCAACAAGTCAATAAACCTAACCCTAACCCACTACTAAGCACAAATCTATAAACTCCAGTCTTGGTAACATGTGAAGACCGCCTATTGCCCATGATCAAGTTCATCATTCCATGCTCCACATGCTCACTTCTTCTTAGCCCCTGCAAATTAGAACAAATGTGAAATCCACATCCTGTGTTAAGGACCCATGAATGAGAATATCATGAGTTATTAGATAACTGCCGAGGTTGGCTTCACCTTGCCATCCTTGATATCTTTCAAGTATTTTTGGTAGCTTTGTTTCCAATACCGCTTGTTATTTCAATAAAATCAAGTGGCCTCCTTTGGTTCGGAAATAGGGGGAGCATTGGAACTGGACTTTCCTTTTGGTCCACTACTAGATGACCTAACTTAGGACTTTCCCTTCTAGTTCAGGTTAGGAGGACCTTTCCACTTTTTCCCTTTCCCTTGACCAATGGTTAGAATAAGACCAACAACAACACTGGAGGCAACAACTTTTCCCTTCATTCATGCTTCATCTCATGCAATTGTGATAAAGTAGTTTCACTGTTGTTCAAATGATAGGTCAATGTGAACTGATCATAACAACTTGGCAAAGAGTTCAACACTATGTCGATTGCCAATTCTTCATCAAAATTCACATTCAACTTAATGAGACTATCCATGTATCGTTGCATTCTCGAAACATGGTTTCTTACAGACTCGCCATCCTTCATATTGCACACCATGAGGGACTTTACCACCTTGTACTTCTCTTGGCGAGCTTACCTATGGTACTTTTCCGTAAGGTCCTATTGATGGGTTTTATACAAACAATCCTATGTGTGCATGCAAACCTAGAGTTGGATTTATGTTATCACTATTAGTTATACAACATTATGAACATGTGAAGAACCCTAACAAGCTTCTATGGATTTAAAAATTCACAAAGAAAGATGAAATACATAACTCTTGTTATATTGTAATAAAAACTTAAATCTTGAATCTTCTTGTCTTTAAAAGCAAGTGCCACAAGTGTAGTACCTCTAATGGTTCAAAAACACCAAGAGCAAATGGAGTGGCAAGAGAGAAAGAGGAGAGGTATGAAATTTGGCTCTAGGAACCCTAGATCAAGGCATGGACGAATTTCATATGCCAAGGGGTGTTTATATAGGTGTAGGGATTAGGGTTTCAGTCCTTATCCTTATCTAGTTGCTTGCCCACCAAGCAGCCCAAAGGATAACCCTATAAACCTTATCATGGACGAATTCTAAGGACTTATCCCCTTGAATTCGTCCACCCTATCCTATAGGGCATCTGTTGCCCTACTTTGCAACTATCACATAATTACAGTTCACCCACCTAGTTTAGTTAACTTCTTTTAATCACAAAATTAATTTTTAATTAATTCTCGGCCAATGTTAACTAAATAAATATCATTTCTCCTTTAATATATTATTCATATAATATATTAATAAACCATAATAACCTCTTTCTCCATTATTTCTCCTGTCAAGCTCCTTTGGTGAAGGCAACCCCAAAAGGACCATGCACAATCGGGTCAAGTACTTACCAAATATGGTTACAGGCTTAGACACTAATCCAACAGTCTCCCACTTGGATAAATCTAGTAACCATAAATGCAAGTACAATCCGATTAGCAATCATAGCTCTCAAAGACGTTGTCGAACTCTGATCTTATCAGTAACCTGTCCTTTAGATAAGGGATCATATATTCCTCCATTCTAGATATCGTACAGACCTGAGACATAGAATGAAATCATTCTCTCAGTCTATGTGTTGTTTCCCGATTTCCGATTTACGACGACTGAATAATTGAACAAATCAAATTAGACCTAGCACATCCAAGCATTTACGTTTGTCATCACTAAATCATCGAGGGGCCCACATATATCGCTTTTATCCCACTTTGGGTAAAAGGAACAGATAAACTTCGACTCAATGCTTGCTTGCACTCACTCACCAAATCACACACAACAATATGTTTTATAGCACCAAGTTACTGGTGTGTTTACATATTATCAATGTGTAACAGATTCGCAAGATAAAACTCACACATCTCGGTTTCAAGAATACAAGATATTATCGTCTCACAAATCGCTCGTGATAAAATATATGAAGCGATCCAAGTGAGCGTGGGTTTAATCCAATGCTCAAAATCATAAACACTCATGAACGTTGCAGAAAACCTTTGCTATGTCTAATACACTTGAGACAATCTACAAATCAATTCATGACAGTCTTCATTCATACCTACTTCCAACATATAAACGACTGCGGACCATTCGAAAAATTTGATTATTCTAAAATAATTAATTATTCAGGAAGTCAAAACATGCAAAGTGAAACACAAGAATAATACTAATCCTATATTGTCCCAAACCTTTCAATATAAATAAAACACCTTTTATTTATCACCATATTGATTACTCATAATTTTTTGTTTCGGTTAATTAACTTATTACTTGAATTATTACTACAATTGTCCCATGCTCTTAGCATGCACACAATGTTTACCTATGGTCCCTACTTTGTGAAATAGATCAAATGAACACATTTCCAATCATACTCATTTCACAACTCCCAATCCTTATCACAAGTGTAAGAATATCAAATTCTTGCCACTTATATTCTAACGTTTGATGAAACGATCCTTTCGTAATGTCACTGCACTAAAGTCACAAAGACTATTGCCAATGAAATTACAAAGTCCTCTATTGGAGATTGTTGCAAGACAATTCCATAGATACGAAGTCACATATTCAAGGTACATTCCTTTGAATATCCTTCTACATAAAAGTTTCTAATCTAGACATATAGATTCTTAACGTCCAACTCCGAATATTAAAACATTTCCACATTTACCATATGACAACTCATTCTGAATAGAATCTTATCTATTCATAATAATGTCAATATATTCCATCCACGACTATACTTCCAACTATCCACAAGCGACCAATCATTGGCGAACCTTAGATTGTCCTTGACAGTTGATTAATTATTTTAGTCAAATCCGGTTCTATTTCGTTTTTCCCTCTAAATGTCCTAAGCATTTGGAAAATTTTAGAACGGTTAATTATTACAGCATATGTGATTGATCCTATACTCGAAGCGTATGGAACATGAAGCATAATGTCTTACATAAAGACGTGATACTTTATTAGTCTTTTGCCATAATATTTCTATTTTCCATGTTCTCAAAACTCAAATTAAGAATAGGGATGTCGTAATCATAATCGAATTTTGAGAATGCAATTCATATATTTGACTAAATCTTATTAAAAATTTCTCGATGTAAGCTCTTAGATTTCGAAACGAAGTACAATATTCTCTCCCTTAATTATAGCAAAACAACTTTTCAACCCTTGTAACTTTGCAAATTAAAACACTTTTTTCTATAATTAATATTGCTAACTTGCAACTTACCATAATTATCATGCTCCCACTAACATGATGATTATATTCATACCAGCAAAACACTTATGCTCCAACTAGTTTTGACATGTATTCAGAAAACAATTGAACTTCTAAAAAACAATGCTTATTGAGGTTCTTAAGTTCATAATTCTAATACTAAGACGCTTTGATAAGATTTTATCTAAGCTTCTCAACCTTATACACCTTTTCTTATATAACTCATGTGAGTGTCTAAACGATTCTAGAACTTATAGCAATAAGTCTAAAATGTTCAGACCTATTTGTCATTTCCCACAATTCGAACTATGAAGAGGGATGCCGTAATCATAGTTGAATTTGAGAAACCCAAATTACATAATGCTATCTTCAAAATCTCTCTTAGTGAAAGCGTTTCCTCACAATCATTTTCATTAAGGAGAGAAACCTTATGAAACTTACATTTTATTATGTATGTGCCCTTATCCATGTGAATTTGTTATAACCATAATCACAAGATAATTTTAGTGACAAATCCACACTCTTATGGACAGAACACGTTCATTCTTAATTTCCTGCCATTAAGGGTCCCACCATTGCTTCCAAGTTATTGAGCAGCTCAACCCTACAATTCAATGTACTATACATTGATCAACCTGCCTAGCTCCTATGCAGCCCATTGAGAACTCGTAGAACTCACATGATTAGTTGACTAAACTGGAATGGCACAAAAACAAGTATATGTCAACACGATAGGTTACAAACCTCAAGTCGTGTGCTACTGATTGTTGATTAGGTTTATTCTTGATTGGTTCTTGAAAACATTTCAAGATCATATAGACTGCCACTGACCACTTGACATATATGATTCTCTTGTGAAGAAACAAATATTCAAGAGTTAGTGCAAAATTCTATCAAGACTAACACTCAACATAATTTGTTCTAGTTGGTCTTTGTCTTCTTCAAGACATCACAACTTACAAATTTTAAATGTGTAGGAATAAGAAAACTTTCTCTATTCCACATGTAGGTGTTATAAACCTACTTAAGATGATGTATCACTCGATGGGACAATCTTAACTTTAATATTCGATATTAGAACGAAGTATGATTCATCTTAATTACTCAACCACTACAACAATTCTCGATTCCTCTTCTTACTGAAACTAGTGCACTAAGGTGTCCTTAGAGGATGAATTGTAATATGGTTCTTACAATTATCAAGATGATCATAAAATAAGATACAAAAGTACTCTCCATTCTTCTTAGATTAGAGAAACTTTTTATCTTTCTGCCTAATTGATTCTTCTTTTTTGTTCTGCTATTATTGAGACTTTTCAATAATTCATAATTATACTTAATCTTGTAAGCATAACCATATTTACTAAGCCTTTAGTAAATCATGAAGAATAATTTTATTGTTATTTATGGTCGAGTTGACTAGCGCACAACACTGTGTACAAGACCTTCTAGTCCTTCACTTGACTCTTTGTCAAGGAATTAGTCTTAAAATTTATAAGTATCAAGATTTCCATATAGCACATGATTCAAATCATATGATCCCAAGACTCTGTCCAATTAAAACTTAGGCGATGGGAATCTTCGTGATCAGACTCATCTTGCTCTTCTATCAAGCTTCCTATCTTTTCTTTGATCCTGAAAAACATCCAAATGTAATCTTATTACATCATGTATTCAGAGTCAATGAATAGGAATTTAACAGAGTTAGATTGTGGATTTTACCTGAAGCAGAGCCATACACCTTGACTCTCCCATCTCTTAGATCTCTCAAGTACACTAAGCAGCTTTGTCTCCAATGCCCCTTTTCATGACAATGGAAACAAGTGGATTTTTTTGGAGTATCCACATAAACATGGTAGGTTGAGTTTTTAGACAAAATTGTTCCATTGCTTCGCCAAATCATTTCTGATTCAGCAGCAATCAACATGTAAGTATGGTCAATGAGGAATGCGTCAAGATCCATCATACAATACTCACTTATGAGCTCATTATATGATTTAGGAAGTGACTGGGAAAGTGCCACCCAACATTATCAACCTATCGATGTGTGATTTCATTGCTAGAACGTGAGCACACACGGGTTTACCATCTTCATGTTTCATTGCCAACAGGGCTTCGATGATCCTGAACCTTTCAAGTCTTTGTTCTTGTGGGTCAGGGAGAACAACGGGGGGAGGAGAAGGAATTGAAATCAAGTTAGTCCACATTGAACCTTCTCTTTGGAACGAGCTTTCACTTTCAACAGGAACACTTTTTCCTTGGGATTCGGGAACACCATGGTTAGAATCAGACATCTACAAAACGGGAGAAAATTCAAGCTAGTTGATTGAATCCTTAATGAAACACCCAAATGAGGCATTAAGGCTACGATCCAACGCAACATCCTACAAATTGGAAGAGGGATGTCGTAATCGAACTTGCAGAACATTTGAAGGTTAGTGAATGACGATTCACTAATTTTCCACCATGAAAAAATGAAAAAGAATTTAAGTCTTAAATGTATTGAAAACTCCTAGATCTTTTGAGATTCATTGAACTTTTCAATGGCATGTTTAAATATCGATATGCCCCTCGATTTGTGACTGGGATGTCGATGATCACCAAACAACATGTGAATAACCATGCAAATATACATGGTGCCCCCAATGTTACAGCCACCTATTCGATGTGCCGGTTAACCACACACGCTCCATCGAACTATGAAAAACATGGAGTCACCCTTTTTCGCCTTTGCTTCGAACCCAATTATTGTGCCGGTTAACCACACACGCTCCACTAACGTCTTAGCAAGGGTACAAAGTGTAATTTCATGGATTTGCATCAATTCACTTTTGCCTAAAGTAACTAAGATTGGGAATTTTGTAAAACGTTTAGTTACTTTATATTTCATTATACTTTTAATGAGGAGAGGGTTTGCCCTATCCTACCCATTCGGCTAAGGACCCTCCACTAGTCAAGAGTGCAGTGGTTAAGAGTGGATACTCATTCAATCACTATTTTATAGTCAATTTCCTTAAACACCCCTTATAGACTAGCTTTATGAACAAGGCCTACTAACGGTAAGACTAGCATTTAAGTTATACATATATAATATTAGACTTTTAATGTTATATATAGTATAAGGGTGTATTTTACACTTTTAAAATAATATGTGGTTTAATTTTATAAATTACACTTTTAATTTAATCAAATATAAACCAAATGATGATGGATTTATTAACTTTCTTGTAATTATACTTTTAACTTAATAAAACCAAAAGGGTGAAATTTGAACTTTTCAAAACTAGGGTTTTAGAATTTAATATTTTAAAATTAAACTTTTAATCAAAATTTAAATTCCAAAACTTAAGGGCAAGTTTTAAAACTTTTCAAAACATATGCAAGAACATTCTAGATCAATTACAAATAATAATAATTAACCAATTAATTAGTAATTATCTAAATATGACCTAATTCAATTTCTTGCAAGATAATCTATCAAATAATTCAAATAAATCAAGTTTATCACATAAGGCAATGATTATCTAACTAATTTAACAATTATCATCTATTTTGGTAAGGATATCTTTTAAATTAAACAATTAATTTAACATAATCCCTTAAATCCCCTAAAATTCGAAATTATGGGATGAGATAATTCAAAAACTTTAATTACCAAATTTAAACACTTAAAAGATAATTACAAGATACAGAATTTATCCAAATCCATAAAAAATAGGATCTTATCTTGGGGAGGAGGCAAATTTCGAAATTCAAGGGTTGGATAACCCTAGAATTCGAAAACTTGGAGGCTAAGGAAAGGGTTTGGGAAACCCTACCAATTTCGAAATCTTGGAGGCTAAGGAAAGTGTTTGGGAAACCTTAACCAAATTTCGTAAATCAGGGTTCAAGAACCCTAATTTCAAAAATTCATGCCTCCTAGGGTTTATTGGCCATAAACCCTAATTTGTCAAGTTCATACATTTGTATAATGCTAATTGAAAACAAAAATCAATGGCTCTGATGCCATTAATGGGTTTTATACAAACAATCCTATGTGGGCATGCAAACCTAGAGTTGGATCTATGTTATCACTATTAATTATACAACATTATGAACATGTGAAGAACCCTAACAAGCTTCTAGGGATTTCGAAATTCACAAAAAAAAAAAGATGAAATACATACCTCTTGCTGTTATATTGTAATAACAACTTAAATCTTGAATCTTCTTGTCTTTGAAAGCAAGTACACAAGTGTAGTACCTCTAATGGTTCACAAACACCAAGAGCAAATGGAGAGGCAAGAGAGAAAGAGGAGAGGTATGAAATTCGGCTCTAAGAAACCTAGATCAAGGCATGGACGAATTTCATATGCCAAGGGGTGTTTATATAGGTGTAGGGATTAGGGTTTCAGTCCTTATCCTTATTTGGTTGCTTGCCCACCAAGCAAGCCAAAGGATAACCCTAGAAACCTTATCATGGACGAATTCTAAGGCCTTATCCCCTTGAATTCGTCCACCCTATCCTATAGGGCATCCATTGCCCTACTTCGCAACTATCACATAATTACAGTTTAGCCCCCTAGTTTAGTTAACTTCTTTTAATCACAAAATTAATTCTTAATTAATTCTTGACCAATGTTAACTAAATAAATATGATTTCTCCTTTAATATATTATTCATATAATATATTAATAAACCATAATAACCTCTTTCTCTATTATTTCTCCAGTCAAGTTGCTTTGGTAAAGGCAACCCAAAACGACCATACACAACCGGGTCAAGTACTTACGAAATATGGTTATAGGCTTAGACACTAATCCAACACCTTGTTCATCTCGTACGTCCAGTAATCCTCATATTGTCTCTACAATTCTAGAGTCATCATGGTCACCATGATGCAAGAAACTTTTGTTGCATCATTGTAGTGCTTCTCATAGGCAACTATTTCTTCAGGAATGGACTTCGTTTCATCGATCCCATCGAGTGGATTGTCGAGGACATACTCATTATCCTCAATAGGAAATGAAATTTTGATATTTTGAATCCAATCGTTGTAGTTGGTGCCATCCAATTGCACCTTTGTGCAGATGTTCAACAGAGAGAAGTTGTTGTTGTTGGAGGAGGAGGACGAACCAGAAGCATCAGTAGGAGCAGACATCTTGAAAGAGTAGAAAGGAAAGTTTTAGTTAGATAAGAACAATCCTCAATATAACACCCAAATGAAATATCAAGGCTAGGATCCAAATAAATAATTTGCAAATTAGAAAAAGGATGCCATAATCTAATTGCAAATTATATAAATGTAGGTAAATGACGATTTACCAATTTCACCATCGAAAACGAAATTTTAATGAATTTAGTTTTGAATGAAATTCCTAGATCTTTTGAAAATAATTGAACTTTTCAATGGCATGTTTCATCTCGATTATGCTCTTCCATTTGTTAATGGGACACTGAGGATCACAAACAAGATGTGAATAACCATCCAATTTAACATTGTACTCTCGATGTCACATATCATCTCATTTTAATGTGTTGTTTAACCACACACGCTCCATTAATCAATGATAATTTACGAGATACCTATTGCCACTCTTTATTTGTCCCAATCAGTATGTCGGTTAACTACACCCGCTCAACTAACGACTCATAAATTGCAATGTGTAATTTCATGGGTTAGCATACAGATTCACATTTTTCCTAAAGTAATTAAGTTTGGGAATTTTTTTTATAAAAATGTGTTTATTTACTTTATAGATCATTATACTTATTAATGATGATTAAGTTGTCCTATGAAACACACTCGGCTAACAACCCTGCACCAATCAAGGAAGCGTTGGGTGAGACTGGACACCCATTCAATCACCATTTTATAGGCAATTTCCTTATACCCCCTTATAGATCGGCTTCGTGAGTGACGCGTATTACTGGTTTGACTGACTTGTCTTATATATATATATATATATATATATATATATATATATATATATATATATATATATATATATATATATATATATTAGACTTTTAATGTTAAATATAATATAAGGGTGTATTTTTAAAGCTTTTTCAAAAATACTAGGTTTTATATTAAAATTTTAAAATTAATATTCAATTAGTTAAATTGGAAAAATAAAACCAATTATAAACTCTAGATAAGGATATCAAATTACATTTTAAAATATTCAATTTTATACAATTAAAAAAATTATTAAAGGTAATTATCCTAATCAATTCTTAATATATCTTAAAACCGAAATTTTTGAATCTGACAACTCACAATATCGTGGTAAACAATTACCTCGTCGTGGTAGAGAAAAATTGTAAGGCGTCATGTCGTGGTGACAGAAAAGAATGCCAATTTTGTTTTGCTTCTACTCGTACAAGTTCACGTTTGTATCGATTCAATAGAAAACTAAACCTACGCTCTGATACCACTGATGGGAATTATGCAAAACATATAATCTTATGTGTGCATGCAACCCTATATTATGACTATGTTTTCTCTAATTGGACATACACTATGAACAAAAATGTAGAAACCCTAGAACACTAGTATATAATAAAAAAAATACACAATTAAGGCTATTGAAACATACCTGGATTGTTATAAAGCAATAAAAATCTAAATCCTTAGTATTGTAGAAGCTTTGAAAGCAAGCATCACATTTGTCACGCCTCTAATGGCTCACACCCAATACTAGCAATGAAGATTGATTAAAAAGGAGGAGATATTTTGCAAATCTTGGCTAGCTCTTCCAAAGAACAAGTGGCCGAGAATTGTAGGGTTTAGCTTGTTAATATAGTGTAGTCAAGAAACCCTAGATAAACCCTAATCCATGATAATCTAAAACCTGTTAAATATCCACTTTCCTGTTTATCAAGTAAAGACTATTCTAGAAACCCTAAGGTACAAGAAAACCGTCCACGGCCTATGGAGGATTTTAGATTGCCTCTTTCTCAACTATTGAACAATTATAATTCAGTCCCTACACTTTTATTTAGTTCTTTTCATCCCAAAATTAATTCCAATTAATATCTCACTATATACTAATAAAATATTACTATTTCTAATTAATATATTATTTTCATAATATATTAACAAATCATTTATTTACATTTATTAAGCAAATAATAATTCCATTTCAGTCTCCAAAATCATCTTGTCTATTTGCTAGGTTTGAGGGCAACCCAAAAAGACTATGCTACTATCAAATCAAGTATATATCAATTATAGTGATGGGCTTAGACACATAATCCAACACATTATGCTCACAAAAGTCCAAAAAATGGAGTGACTTTGGTGGATGTAAACTTAGAACCACATTCCATATAATAAGGAAACCTTCATGATCTTCAAGCTTCACCCACACAGAATGAAATAAGCTCTTAATTCACCAAAATGCTGAAGAATAAAAGAGAGCATGTTAGAATTTCACTAAAGGGTGCTCTAGAGGCTGGGAATGGTGTCTCATAGGGTTTTGTGCCCTTTAAATAGGCCGAGTTCGTGAGAAAATGCCATCAACCCACATGTTAGATGCGCCCCTTTATAGGCACCCCAACGCCTTCAGTTACATTCCCAAATTTTCAAATTTCAACATACTCATTCTCTCTGTCTACACTTGTTCAATAACTCATATAGCAACACTCTTCATGTAATGTCCCAAATTTTAGGCCAATTTTAATTTTTATTATAAATAGAAATAAACATTCCCAATAGACAGATAAACAACAATTTGTTCAAATTTGTCAAACCATAATCACAACCAGAGTAATAATAAGATTGAAATCGAATGTGCAGAAGTCTCAAAACATATCACGAGATGAAATTCAATCCTTTCGTGCCGTTTTTTACACTGACAGAATAACTAGAAAACATTTAAACTTAAACGAGTAAGTAAATGGCTTATTAAGTTCCCCAAAATATCACATACCCATGTGAATATTATAATCCATCCATAGTTTTATAGTCACGTATGTTACTGTAGTTCCCCTTTAATCTTACTTATTATGGTCCCCTTATAGTCTTTCATGTTGTTGGATTATGTGTCTAAGTTCATAACTATTTATGGAATGTACTTGACCCGATTAGCATGGTCCATTTGGGTTGCATGGCATCATGCATTTGGATAGACTAAAAATGAGAGAAATAACACTTAAGGTTTATTAATATATTATAAGTTCTAATATATTAATAGTGTTATTTAATTCGTACTGATCAAGAATAAATTTGGTGTTAGGATCAGTATAGTGTTGTGTCTATTGGGCTCGTTAGCTAGTCCAATGTTTATCTCCGGTATGGGCCTGTCCATCCGTGAGTTTTGTAGGGTTTAGTATAAATAGATGCTTGCATGCATCCTAGAACGTAATGATTAGAAACAATTAAAGAAGTATTGTTCAGCATATTCATCGTTCTTATTTTGTAACCCTAGAATCCTCTACAGTGGAAGTTCTTAGTCGAGCTCTGCTGAGGATCGAGTAATCTAATCATTCGACACATTTTGATTCATACTTGTGTTTTGTTTACTGTTTTACGTTCATTACTTACCTGTTACAAAGATCTAATCGATCAAAGAGTTATTTTATAACTCATCAATTGGTATCAGAGCAGGAGGCTGTGTAATTCATACATATCTTTTCTGTCAAAGAGTTTGCGATTAGGGTTAATCCGCATTAACTAATATTTATTGAGTCGTCATTCCATAATTGACGTAACTCAGCATTTATTTGTTTTGCCCTAATATTACATATTACAAGTCTGATCTTTCAAACAGGTTAAACGATCAAGCATGGACGAGTCACAATCTAATCCCATCAACATCTCGAACAACATTGGATCAACGACGAAGATTCCTATTCTTTACACCCAGGATTACGAAGTCTGGGCGCATCATTTTGAAGATTATGTCATCGGATCTGAAGACAATGGATACCTTATTTGGGAAGCAATCGTATCTGGACCATTTGCTCACTCAGGAACATCAAAAATCATTAAAAATCAGAAAGAGTATAATGATCTGTTAAAGGACGTAAAGGATGTTGCTCAAGACGAAAAGGAAAAGTTTCAATGCAACATTCAAGCATTGAGACTGATTCGATTTGCTCTTCAATCATATACATTTAGGCTGGTGAGTTCATGCAGCAACGCTAAAGAAATCTGGGATAGGCTGCGAGAGTTATATTCCATAGATGAAGATTTGGAGCATTCTATTCAGACCTTGCTTTTGTCTGAGTTTGGTGAATTTAAATAGAATTCTGATGAAACTGTTACTCAAACGTTTGATCGCTTCAATCATCTTCTTAGCAAGATGATCAAACACGATATAGAAAGGAAGCTGATTGAACAAAAAGTAACCTTTTTGAATGGCCTTAGATCCGAGTGGAGAGCGGTTGTGTCCACTGTTAAAGCTCATGAGCAATTTAAATCTTATTCGTTGGCAAAGCTGGTGGGGATTTTGAAATCCCAAGAAAAGATTGTTTTGCAAGAGAAAAATGTGGTCTCTAGTTTAGGGTCCTTGGCCCTCCTGTCCAAAAGCAAAAGTGTGGTAGAAGATGAAGATCTCAACTTAGAAGACTGATCTTACTTCTGAAGACTATGCAATGATGGTGTCGAATCCAAACAGGTTCATTAAGAAAAGGTTCCCTACCAATAAGAACCGAAATTGGCAGGGAAGCTATAGTTCTGAAAAGGTTTGGGAGGAACCGAAGACAGAAGAATCAAAGAAAGAGGTGAAAGTTGAAGGAGATTATGGTGTGAACTGCTACTACTATGGAGGAAAGAATCACTATGCCAAAGACTGTGTCCTAAAGAAAATGGCAGAGAAGGATGAGGAAAAGGATGGAGAGGCCGTGTTGATGAAAAAGTTGGAAGAGATCAAGAGAAAGAAAGCTGCTACTAACACTTCGATGAATGCTTTAATTGTGCAGGGTTCGGCAGCAGATGATGAGTTCGGTGGCGTGCAGGTCTGGTCAACCGACTCAGAGGATGATGAAGTTTGGAAGCCATCTCATGGAAAGGCGTATGTTGCAAGAGGTGATGAAAGCAGTGGGAAGTGTTTGATGGTCACAAATGTATCTCAAATGAGGGGATACAATACAGACGGTGGGAATGAAGACACCAAGGAGCGAGAGGACCTATGCTTCACAGCAAAACCTCTCAGTGTGCAGATCAATGAGCTTGACGAATTGATCAAGAAGGTACAATCTGTTTTTGTTTCATTCAAAGTCCCACAAAATTCGTATGAAAAAGAATTAAAAAGCTTAAATTTAAGAATCTCAAATCTAGATAGTAGTTTAACACAAACACGGGTCACCAATTCTAACCTAACTGACCAAATAAGCAAGGTGTCATCCAAGAGTGAGGAACGGAGGATGTGGATAGAGCTGAAGGAGTCGGAGCTGATTAAATCTAAGGACGAAAACATTTATTTACAAAGAGACAATTTAAAACTTCTGAAACAGAGAAATGTTTTTTGTTTAATTTCTAAACGTCTTTATGCTAACATCACTCAACTTCATCTGAACTGTGAAATAGGGCAGAAAATTCATCGCATGATTTTGCCCTTCCTTGAGTTTAAGGAGGATGAAATCGATGCTGAAGCATATAATTGCGAAAGTGTAGTTTGTTCTGATGATGTGAATCCGACTTATATGTATGGTCTAGACAAAATCGAATCTTTTATAAAGTCCAAGGACCATAAGGACATGCTGAAAAACCTTTTGGATGAAAACGATAAACTGAAACTAAGGACCGAAACCACACAAAAATGTGACTCATTGAATGCCAACTTGAGCTAAGAAAATAAAATTGATGTTGAAAACGCGTCTGAGCTTAATGATGATGATGATATGAGCGTAATTTCTGTAGAGGATGAAGTTGACTGTTCTGAGTTTGTCAAGAGCGAACCCGGAAACCACAAAAATCTTATTTCTGAAAATTCTGTGGAGTTTGCTCGATTGTCCCAAAATAAGTCCCCGATTCTTGAAGAAAAGGCTGTAGTATACCAAAAGGTGAGAACAACACCAAATCAGGTGTATAAGGTAACAGGAGTAACCGAACATCAGACAGCCGAACTCACCGCCATAGTAAACGAAGATAATGCAGATGGCTGTGATGAGTTTTTCTGGTCTGCTCCTATAGATAATGCTGACGTAACCGTTGGTCTATCAGAGCGAACGTCCTGGAAAACCAAAGGCAGATATGTGCCAGAGCAACTAAACAAGCCTGACAACTTCGATGTGCCAAGTACTAGTAGTACAAAAGAAGTTCCTGTAGAAGAAGTCACTCCTACAAGCCAAACATCATCTGTTAAAAGTGAACCGGCTGATAGGAAGCAAAAGCAAAAGGCCAACATCCATCGACAGCCGAAGCAAGTAAAGGATCAAAAGCAGCAAAGGAATCTAAGATACAAAAAGAATCACTCAGAGCGAAAACAGTTTTGACGATCTCAAAACGCCCATTTCTCTTATCATGACAAAAATTCAAAGTCAAAGAAAAATACTGTCAGGCCGCAAGAAAGGAATAACAACCGAAGGGAAAGGTTCGGTTCAGAGAACACCAGCTACCGAAAGCATAGGTTCGGTTCAGAGAGCAAAAGCTATCGAGGTTCAAGGTTCGGTCCCACTAATGACCAAAACCTAAAGGGTTACTTAGAACCTCAAGTCAAGAAAACATCTCAGTCTAAATTCTCTCATTCTAATTCTTCTAAACCCCATTCTAAATCCAATTCTGTTCAAACTCAAAATCCAAAATCTTCAACAGATTTGAAAGGAAAATCGAAGGTTTCCTTAGTCAAGAATGATCAAAAGCATTCCAAGGCCCAAACGCCTGAACCTGAATCCAAACCAACTGTATCAAATCCTAACAAAATTAAAGTTTTTACTATTAAGAAGAAAGATGAAATAACTTTAATAAAAAGAACATATCTTGTTGACATTTCTCTTACTATTCCTGTTCCTGTGAAAGGCTCACGTGGACCCAAGAAACTTTGGGTTCCTAAATCTGCTTGATTTTTGCAGGTCATCAGTGACGAGCAGTTCGACGAAGAATGGTATATTGACAGTGGATGCTCACGTCACATGACAGGAAGGAAGAGCTGAAGGAATTTCGATCTCTTCCAAACGGAGGGAATGTCAAGTTCAGGAAAAACTCATATGGTACGATAAAAGGTTATGGGATGATAACAAATGGAGACTTCACGATTAGAAAGGTTTCATACGTTGAAGGACTACAACATAACCTCATCAGTGTATCTCAGCTTGTTGGAGGTACCGATCTTAAAGTTTCATTTGATGATAAGGGTTCGGAAATAATTGTGAAGAAAACAAAAAGAGTGATTCTCAAATCAGAGCGCAAAGGCGAAATGTTTCCTCTCAATCTCAAACCTATCAAAGGAAATCCAGCTATCTGTCTGTTATCCAAAGCACATTCTGACGAAAGTTGGCTATGGCACCGAAGCCTCTCCCATCTCAATTTCAAGGATATCAACAAACTTGTCACAGGAGGTCATGTTAGGGGTCTTCCATTGCTCAAGTTTGATCGAGAACATTTGTGTGTTGCGTGTGAAATGGGGAAGCAGAGTCGTCAAAGTCACCCATCCATTATAAACACTAAAGTCGTTGAACCACTTGAGTTAATTCACATTGACTTGTGTGGTCCATCATCTATCGAAAGCATTGGCGGAAGCAAGTATATTCTTGTTATTGTCGATGACTTTTCACGTTTTACATGGGTGTTCTTTCTGAAGCACAAATTTGAGGCAACTTTCAAGCTAAAGATGTTTATTAAGCAGGTTGAAGTGCGACTGAGGAAAGTCGTTCGTAACATCAGAAGCGACAATGGGCTGGAGTTCAAAAATAAAGAATTTGAAGACTTTTTGGCAGAAAAAGGAACCAGTCACAACTTCTCAGCCCCCTACACCCCTCAACAAAACGGAATTGTTGAAAGACGAAACCGATCTTTGTGTGAGGTGGCCCGAACCATGCTAAGTTTCGCTTCTCTACCTCTATATTTCTGGGCTGATGCTATTGCTGCAGCATGTTTTACGCAGAACAGGTCATATCTCAATTAACATTTCACTCTTACTCCTTATGAGATCATCAACAACAGGAAGCCAAACGTTAAATTCTTCCATGTATTCGGCTCACGATGCTTTATCTTCAACTCCAAAGAACATCGTAACAAGTTCAACGTTAAAGCTGATGAAGGGATTTTTCTAGGGTACTCTCTTACTTCAAAAGCATACCGGGTTCTAAACAAGCATTCGAGGAAGATTGAAGAAACGTATTATGTGACTTTCGATGACAGCTACGTCAAGAAGCTGAAGGCCACTGAAGAAACAGTTGGAGAAATTTTCTCTCAAACAGGCCAAGTCACGGCCTCGATTGCAAATTTATTTGAGCAGTTTGTGGAGTTATTCGATGAACCGGAGAAGGCTACTCTCTCAGAAGCTAATGCAGCAGACAACAAAGTTAACCATCTGAAGCAAATCGTCGAAGACGCTGCCAAACGAATGGATGAAGGAGTATCAGGTCCAAATGAACCTCCTCAGCACGGTGCTTCAGTTGAGGGGGAGAATCCATCTTCTTCAAAACAGTCGAGTTCTCAAGTTGAGGGGGAGAACTCTTCTGTAGCTGCACCCGAAAGCTCTACTGCATCAAGGTACTGTAGCTCCCGAATGCTCAATTTAACCCGAAAGTCCTGTAGCACCGAAAAGTCAAGATACACCTGAAAGCTCATCAGTCGAGGGGGAGAATGTCAATATCTTTTATGACGATGATAGTCAATCTGAATTAGAAGAAATGGTAAATGCTGAATTGGATCCATCCTATGATCCAAATTACCCACCTCTTGTCAAGTGGACCAGAGATCATCCCGTTTCACAGGTAGTGGGTAATGTCTCCGAAAAGGTCCTGACCCGATCTCAACTGAAGGCAAAGCAAGCATCTCTATTCTCAAAAGTAGAGTTCTGCATGTTTAACTCTTTCGTCTCAAAAGTTGAACCAAAAACAGTGAACACTGCTCTTGATCACTCTGATTGGGTTCAAGCTATGCAAGACGAACTTAATGAGTTCGAAAGAAATAAGGTTTGGCGCCTCATTCTTTACACCCAGGATTACGAAGTCTGGGCGCATCATTTTGAAGATTATGTCATCGGATCTGAAGACAATGGATACCTTATTTGGGAAGCAATCGTATCTGGACCATTTGCTCACTCAGGAACATCAAAAATCATTAAAACTCATAAAGAGTATAATGATCTGTTAAAGGACGTAAAGGATGTTGCTCAAGACGAAAAGGAAAAGTTTCAATGCAACATTAAAGCATTGAGACTGATTCGATTCGCTCTTCAATCAGATACATTTAGGCTGGTGAGTTCATGCAGCAACGCTAAAGAAATCTGGGATAGGCTGCGAGAGTTATATTCCATAGATGAAGATTTGGAGCATTCTATTCAGACCTTGCTTTTGTCTGAGTTTGGTGAATTTAAATAGAATTCTGATGAAACTGTTACTCAAACGTTTGATCGCTTCAATCATCTTCTTAGCAAGATGATCAAACACGATATAGAAAGGAAGCTGATTGAACAAAAAGTAACCTTTTTGAATGGCCTTAGATCCGAGTGGAGAGCGGTTGTGTCCACTGTTAAAGCTCATGAGCAATTTAAATCTTATTCGTTGGCAAAGCTGGTGGGGATTTTGAAATCCCAAGAAAAGATTGTTTTGCAAGAGAAAAATGTGGTCTCTAGTTTAGGGTCCTTGGCCCTCCTGTCCAAAAGCAAAAGTGTGGTAGAAGATGAAGATCTCAACTTAGAAGACTGATCTTACTTCTGAAGACTATGCAATGATGGTGTCGAATCCAAACAGGTTCATTAAGAAAAGGTTCCCTACCAATAAGAACCGAAATTGGCAGGGAAGCTATAGTTCTGAAAAGGTTTGGGAGGAACCGAAGGCAGAAGAATCAAAGAAAGAGGTGAAAGTTAAAGGAGATTATGGTGTGAACTGCTACTACTATGGAGGAAAGAATCACTATGCCAAAGACTGTGTCCTAAAGAAAATGGCAGAGAAGGATGAGGAAAAGGATGGAGAGGCCGTGTTGATGAAAAAGTTGGAAGAGATCAAGAGAAAGAAAGCTGCTACTAACACTTCGATGAATGCTTTAATTGTGCAGGGTTTGGCAGCAGATGATGAGTTCGGTGGCGTGCAGGTCTGGTCAACCGACTCAGAGGATGATGAAGTTAGGAAGCCATCTCATGGAAAGGCGTATGTTGCAAGAGGTGATGAAAGCAGTGGGAAGTGTTTGATGGTCACAGATGTATCTCAAATGAGGGGATACAATACAGACGGTGGGAATGAAGACACCAAGGAGCGAGAGGACCTATGCTTCACAACAAAACCTCTCAGTGTGCAGATCAATGAGCTTGACGAATTGATCAAGAAGGTACAATCTGTTTTTGTTTCATTCAAAGTCCCACAAAATTCGTATGAAAAAGAATTAAAAAGCTTAAATTTAAGAATCTCAAATCTAGATAGTAGTTTAACTCAAACACGGGTCACCAATTCTAACCTAACTAACCAAATAAGCAAGGTGTCATCCAAGAGTGAGGAACGGAGGATGTGGATAGAGCTGAAGGAGTCGGAGCTAATTAAATCTAAGGACGAAAACATTTATTTACAAAGAGACAATTTAAAACTTCTGAAACAGAGAAATGTTTTTTGTTCAATTTCTAAACGTCTTTATGCTAACATCACTCAACTTCATCTGAACTGTGAAATAGGGCAGAAAATTCATCGCATGATTTTGTCCTTCCTTGAGTTTAAGGAGGATGAAATCGATGCTGAAGCATATAATTGCGAAAGTGTAGTTTCGTCTGATGATGTGAATCCGACTTATATGTATGGTCTAGACAAAATCGAATCTTTTATAAAGTCCAAGGACCATAAGGACATGCTGAAAAACCTTTTGGATGAAAACGATAAACTGAAACTAAGGACCGAAACCATACAAAAATGTGACTCATTGAATGCCAACTTGAGCTCAGAAAATAAAATTGATGTTGAAAACGCGTCTGAGCTTAATGATGATGATGATATGAGCGTAATTTCTATAGAGGATGAAGTTGACTGTTTTGAGTTTGTCAAGAGCGAACCCGGAAACCACAAAAATCTTATTTCTGAAAATTCTGTGGAGTTTGCTCGATTGTCCCAAAATAAGTCCCCGATTCTTGAAGAAAAGGTTGTAGTATACCAAAAGGTGAGAACAACACCAAATCAGGTGTATAAGGTAACAGGAGTAACCGAACATCAGACAGCCGAACTCACCGTCATAGTAAACGAAGATAATGCAGATGGAAGTGATGAGTTTTTCTGGTCTGCTCCTATAGATAATGCTGACGTAACCGTTGGTCTGTCAAAGAGAACGTCCTGGAAAACCAAAGGCAGATATGTGCCAGAGCAACTAAACAAGCCTGACAACTTCGATGTGCCAAGTACTAGTAGTACAAAAGAAATTCCTGTAGAAGAAGTCACTCCTACAAGCCAAACATCATCTGTTAAAAGTGAACCGGCTGATAGGAAGCAAAAGCAAAAGGCCAACATCCATCGACAGCCGAAGCAAGTAAAGGATCAAAAGCAGCAAAGGAATCTGAGATACAAAAAGAATCTCTCAGAGCGAAAACAGTTTTGACGATCTCAAAACGCCCATTTCTCTTATCATGACAAAAATTCAAAGTCAAAGAAAAATACTGTCAGGCCGCAAGAAAGGAATAACAACCGAAGGGAAAGGTTCGGTTCAGAGAACACTAGCTACCGAAAGCATAGGTTCGGTTCAGAGAGCAAAAGCTATCGAGGTTCAAGGTTCGGTCCCACTAATGACCAAAACCTAAAGGGTTACTTAGAACCTCAAGTCAAGAAAACATCTCAGTCTAAATTCTCTCATTCTAATTCTTCTAAACCCCATTCTAAATCCAATTTTGTTCAAACTCAAAATCCAAAATCTTCAACAGATTTGAAAGGAAAATCGAAGGTTTCCTTAGTCAAGAATGATCAAAAGCATTCCAAGGCCCAAACGCCTGAACCTGAATCCAAACCAACTGTAACAAATCCTAACAAAATTAAAGTTTTTACTATTAAGAAGAAAGATGAAATAACTTTAATAAAAAGAACATATCTTGTTGACATTTCTCTTACTATTCCTGTTCCTGTGAAAGGCTCACGTGGACCCAAGAAACTTTGGGTTCCTAAATCTGCTTGATTTTTGCAGGTCATCAGTGACGAGCAGTTCGACGAAGAATGGTATATTGACAGTGGATGCTCACGTCACATGACAGGAAGGAAGAGCTGAGGGAATTCCGATCTCTTCCAAACGGCGGGAATGTCAAGTTCGGGAAAAAACTCATATGGTACGATAAAAGGTTATGGGATGATAACAAATGGAGACTTCACGATTAGAAAGGTTTCATACGTTGAAGGACTACAACATAACCTCATCAGTGTATCTCAGCTTGTTGGAGGTACCGGTCTTAAAGTTTCATTTGACGATAAGGGTTCGGAAATAATTGTGAAGAAAACAAAAAGAGTGATTCTCAAATCAGAGCGCAAAGGCGAAATGTTTCCTCTCAATCTCAAACCTATCAAAGGAAATCCAGCTATCTGTCTGTTATCCAAAGCACATTCTGACGAAAGTTGGCTATGGCACCGAAGCCTCTCCCATCTCAATTTCAAGGATATCAACAAACTTGTCACAGGAGGTCATGTTAGGGGTCTTCCATTGCTCAAGTTGGATCGAGAACATTTGTGTGTTGCGTGTGAAATGGGGAAGCAGAGTCGTCAAAGTCACCCATCCATTATAAACACTATATTCGTTGAACCACTTGAGTTAATTCACATTGACTTGTGTGGTCCATCATCTATCGAAAGCATTGGCGGTAGCAAGTATATTTTTGTTATTGTCGATGACTTTTCACGTTTTACTTGGGTGTTCTTTCTGAAGCACAAATTTGAGGCAACTTTCAAGCTAAAGATGTTTATTAAGCAGGTTGAAGTGCGACTGAGGAAAGTCGTTCGTAACATCAGAAGCGACAATGGGCTGGAGTTCAAAAATAAAGAATTTGAAGACTTTTTGGCAGAAAAAGGAACCAGTCACAACTTCTCAGCCCCCTACACCCCTCAACAAAACGGAATTGTTGAAAGACGAAACCGATCTTTGTGTGAGGTGGCCCAAACCATGCTAAGTTTCGCTTCTCTACCTCTATATTTCTGGGTTGATGCTATTGCTGCAGCATGTTTTACGCAGAACAGGTCATATCTCAATTAACGTTTCACTCTTACTCCTTATGAGATCATCAACAACAGGAAGCCAAACGTTAAATTCTTCCATGTATTCGGCTCACGATGCTTTATCTTCAACTCCAAAGAACATCGTAACAAGTTCGACGTTAAAGCTGATGAAGGGATTTTTCTAGGGTACTCTCTTACTTCAAAAGCATACCGGGTTCTAAACAAGCATTCGAGGAAGATTGAAGAAACGTATTATGTGACTTTCGATGACAGCTACGTCAAGAAGCTGAAGGCCACTGAAGAAACAGTTGGAGAAATTTTCTCTCAAACAGGCCAAGTCACGGCCTCGATTGTAAATTTATTTGAGCAGTTTGTGGAGTTATTCGATGAACCGGAGAAGGCTACTCTCTCAGAAGCTAATGCAGCAGACAACAAAGTTAACCATCTGAAGCAAATCGTCGAAGACGCTGCCAAACGAATGGATGAAGGAGTATCAGGTCCAAATGAACCTCCTCAGCACGGTGCTTCAGTTGAGGGGGAGAATCCATCTTCTTCAAAACAGTCGAGTTCTCAAGTTGAGGGGGAGAACTCTTCTGTAGCTGCACCCGAAAGCTCTACTGCATCATGTCACAACTGGAAATTTTGTGTCATGTAACCTATACATTCAAGCTAATGTGAATCAAAAACTTCAATCAAATACATTATACAAGTGCTACAAATAGTCATCAAACAAATGGGAAACTTTAGAAGTTCTTGTTTAAGTCCATTTTTGGGCTAGAACTCCCTTATTGGATCCAAATGGACCAATAAGCTTCCAATTAGACTATCATGGGCTTAGAACCCTAATTGGGCTCTAATTGGACCCATATTTATTTATTTCAACATTTTGGGCCATGTTGGGCCTAGAATGAAATGAATTAAAAACTTTACTCCATGAATAACCTAAACTAGTCCAATAAAAATATAAAAATCCTACTACATTCTTTTAAGCTTAAAACATACCCAAGATTAACTCTAATAGTGGGCTTAGGGGCAAAGGCCCAAATCTTTCCTTTCTCCCTTCACATTCTCGGCCCAAGGCCCAAATCCAAGGAGATAAGAGATGAAGTTGACTTTGGTTGCCACCTCATCTTTACCCATAGGATATCCATGCAAGATATTTCCTTTTCCCATGCAAGTATCACTTCAAAAATCACCTCACTCCTTCCTCTCTCTCCCTCTCGGCCGAAACACACACACACACACACTCACAAATCTCTCAAATTCTCTCTAGATTACTCAAGAACACTCCTTTCTCCCCTCTCCAAAAATCTCGAAAATTAGGAGGCATTCAAGAAGAAATCTCTACAAAATTCTTCATCTAAGGTAAGAGTTGCTTGAATCTATGAACTAAATTCTTTGTTTCATCAAAATCCTTTCCTAATCTATGCAAAAATCGTGATCTTGCACCCTAGAGCCATCTCAAACTCGAGATCTACCAAGGAAGGGAGCTAAGGCCAAAAACACTTCATTTTCCTTCCATTTTCTTTGCAAAACCGAGCCCCCACACCCAAGGTGAGCTTCATACCCCCTATTTTCTGTTTTTATGAGTTTTGTGGGGGGGGGGGGGGGGAATACAAGTGAAAGTGTAGATCTATATGTGTTTTGTATGCCTTGTATGATTTCCATGCTTATATGTATGCATTTGTGTGTTATAATGTTGGATCTAGCCATAAAACCCCTCAAAACCGAGATATATCTTGTGTTAAATGATTTTAGCTTCAAATATATTTCTAAATACAAAGTGTTTCAAGAAAAATGACTAAGTGGTTTAGTAACAATTTTCTTTGGGTTAAAAACACAAATTTTGGGCCTAAAATGTGAAAAATACAAAATTAAGGGTCCAAATGGGCATATCACGAATTCTGATGGATGAAGTGTGCCAAAACAGTTTCCATAAAACAATTTCTTGAAATATACTCATTTAGGGGATTAAAAACATAAATTTCAAGCTTAATGGGCTAAAAATGACATTTTTGGCCCAATGAGGCCCATTATGCGAATTTTTCTGTTTTGGAGGGCCAAAACTGTGATTTTCTGTAAAACAGTGGACTATAAGTGTTCCAAATCCTTTTCAAAGGTTTAAAATGCTTTTTAAATTTAAAAAGGACCAAAGTTGCAAAAATTTTCCAATTTGAGCCAAAATTGTCAAAGTTGCGAAAAGAAGGGATTAAAACCGAGAAAACTGCATTTTCAGGGACTTAAATTGTTTTCTATGAAAAATATGCTGAAAATTATTAATTTCAATAATTTTTGGTGTTAAAATGTCAAGAAAATTAATTTAAGGACCAAACCGGGAAATATTCAATAAAAGGGTTGAAAATGTAAATTTTACAAATAATGAGGGGCTGAAAACAGAAATATTTCAAGGCTAATTCAATATACACAATTTGATTAAATAATGGCACCGCGACTATCGACGAAATACAACACATTACAATACCAAAAGTCGTTGTTAAACGAATTGGCTCGGTCTCGAGCCAATAGAAATCTACAACTACTAACTCTACGACACTACGGTTCATATAAATAATATTGGGGAACTTAGCTTACATACGAGTGTGCACAGACGTCTACGCACCATCTTCGGGCCCCAAAAGTGTAAAATCTTGCTTGTTGGGCCTAGCTAGCCCAATGACCTGATCTTAAGGCCCGAAGACGCATATTTTCTACGAAGTGTTGAGTTTCACCGACTCGGCACAACGTAGAGGGACTTTCAATGGCTTGTATACCACTGGTCCCCAAGGGTCCTTGGTATTGCTAGAAAAGTCTGCATATTTTACGAGGCGGGTCGGGGACCCCTCGCACGCATATTATCCCCAACCGATTAAAAGAGTCATCGAGGCCTTCGTGTCCTCTTACTCTTCGGATGTGGGACGACACATAGTCAGGGCGGCTGGATAACGTGATTGGTACGAACGACGCCTTCGGGATCGTTAGTACTACTATGAACTGGGCGTTTGTGTAATGCGGGTTTGTAGTAAATAATCATGCTCAAAAATAATCCAACGTCGCCTGGAATGACACTCCTATCTTTGTAATGGTTTCAACGCAACATAACGGTTTTCAAAGGATTAGGAAAACATCGGGTTTTCCTAGGTTTTTCAAACATATCGGACTCGAAACGCATATAATTTTTATAAGCAATTTTCACAAGTACAGAAACAAACAGGCATACCTATGGATCTTCACAAACATTTTTGAAAGTTTTTCATTTCAGAAAAATATCGGATTCTCTGGTGGTTTTCAAACAATACAAACATTGGATTTCAAACATTACTTATGAACTCACCAACATTTCATATGTTGACGTTTTTCAAAATACTTGTATTCTCAGGGAACCAGTGAATCAAGGGAAATCATATTCAGTGACGGTTGCAGTTTATCTATGTATGAATTGAACAATTTAATTTTTTTTTTGGGAATGTAATGTTTAACCAATGAATTTCATGTAAACGCTACTGGTTGTACTATATTGATGAATGGTGACGAATGTTGTTATGTTTCATATATATTCAATGTTATGGTATACAATTGAGTCACGACAGCCCCCGGACGTTTCCGCCGTCTGGTTCGGGGGTGTGACAGGTTGGTATCAGAGCTTTGTTTATAGTGAACTAGCATGTCGAGCCATACATTGATATGCAACTATAGACCAAAAAGAGGGACTAACATAACTCTGAACAAAACAAGTAAATAAAACACACTTGCTTGCATTAGGGATAAGAATCTAACACCGAATCAAACAACAATAACACTGGTATCTCGGTTAATTCGGGACTGTTCTTAGTGATACCAAGGAGTGAATGTAGCCTGATCAACTACATTCTCTCCAAGGTAAAACTAACACACGTCTTGATGAGATCGGGATAGCTAGGGAGCCTAAAACTATACCCTTTATCACCCAAAAAGAGAATGTTTTCTTAGTCTGTATAATAGTCATAGTACCCTAGGAATAATGTTAGCATATTCACGTACTCGCGCAGACAGCATGGCTGGTTTTCATCACCCTGGAGACCCCTACTTCCCTAACCAGGGAAACAACGGGTGGCTAGAGGAGGAGGAGGAGCCTGAGGAGGAGCAGTAGGGTATTCAGTATCATCAGGCCTTAGTAGCTCACGGGATGCTTGTGGATGAGCCAGGAGAGAATCCAGGTGAAGCACACGATGTCGGACCTGACGAATACGTAGACACTGACTACGAGTTTGGAGGAATCGACAGTGACGACGAGGAAGGTCAGGCTGGGGACCAGGACCCCATCCCGCCATGCGAGGACGAGGTACAACCAGACCACCCCGCTCCACCAGCGAACCCCCCAAGAGAGAACCATTCCCTCGAAGCTGAGATCGCCGCACTGCGACAACAGCTGTATGCTATGGAGGCTCGGGCAGTGCAAGCGGAGCATGAGAGGGATGAGGTTATAGGAGACATGGCAGAGATGGCGCAGCTACTGGCACAACATTTCGGCATATGACCTCGGCACCACCTCCTGACGCAGCTGATCGCGGTTAGGGATAGACTTATCATAGTAGGATATTAGGAACTATGTTATGTACTTCGGTTCTATGTTTAAGTGACTACACTACTCATGGAGCCGTTATGCTGTCGGATTAGTGTTACTTATGTATGCTCTTACGAGCAAATTTTCTTGTACTAAACACGGATAATATTAATGAACTTTTGTGTGTTTTGCTATGATATTCTCAGTTGTTAGGTGTTGAGACGTTATGATTATATGCTCGATGGTAGTAATGTTTAGGTTCTTATCATACACCTAGTTAGTAGGATCGCAACCTCACAGAAACCACGTACACTCAACATCTTTCCGTTTCATGACAGAAAGATGCCTCGCCCAGCTACTCGCGGAAATCCCGAACCAACCCCGCCCGAAGTTGACTCCACTGCTTTCCAGGCAGCCGTGTCTGCTGCAGTCACAGCAGCTATGGCACAACTTCACCGAGGGAACAACGGAGGAGGTAACGGGCAAGGATCCGGAAGTTCGAACAACGGGACGAACCAAGGACTCACTAGAACGTGCACCTACAAGGATTTTGCGAACTCTAAACCCCGAACTTTCAACTACACTGGAGGAGTGATCGCTCTAAAGCGATGGATCGAGAAGGTAGAGTCGGTATTCGAGATATGCAAGTGCCCCGAGCAGATGAAGGTGAAGTTCGCGGCCTGCACTTTCGTGGACCAAGCACTCACTTGGTGGAATGGTCACGTAGAAGCTATGACACTCCCTGTAGTCAACTCTATTCCCTGGGCAGAAATGAAAGAAATGTTAATGGCGGAGTACTGCCCCCGAGGCGAAATACAGAAGATGGAGCATGAACTATGGAATCTCACGGTGCAGAATGGGAATATCGGCTTACATATCGAGATTCAGTGAACTATCTCTGTTGTGCCCGGGTATGATTACATCAGAAGGAAAGAAGATTGAACGATTCATCTGGGGACTGACATCCCCCATTCAAGGGAATGTGATAGCTGCGAACCCTGAAACTTTTGACAGTGCGAAGAGATTGGCGAAGAGGCTATATGATCATAACCACAAAAAGGGCGAGAAACCGGTAGAGACTGAGAAGAAGAAGGAGAGTGATGGTAAGAAAGGGTGGAACAACAAGAGGAAGGGGCGTCAGGGCCCCGAGACCTCTAAAAAGCAGCAAACGGTGGCAGTTAACGCTATCACTGCGCCGGTTCCAGTCACATCACATGCTCCAGCCTCAGCTGCTTCAAATGCTTCAAGACCCTATTCCGGTAATTCTCCCAAGTGCAATAAGTGCGGGTTCCATCACCATGGAGAATGCAAGGAGTTCCATTGCACCAGTTGCAACCGAAGGGGACACACTGCAAGGTTCTGCAGGACTTATATTTCTCAGAACCAGAGTCAGGGAAACAACCAAAACAACAACAACCCCCCGCAATAACATCAACACCAATACCGGCGGCAACAACGCAGGGCCTAGCCACACCTGTTTTGGGTATGGAAGGACGGGGCATTTCCGTCGAGATTGCCCTAACAACAACAACTCAGGAAACAGAGGAGCAGGAAGAATGCTGACTATGGGTCAGAGTGATGCAGTTCAAGACCCCGCAGTTGTGACCGGTACGTTTCTCCTAAACCACACTTATGCATGCATCTTATTTGATACCGGAGCGGAGCGAAGTTTCGTAAGCGAGAAGTTTAAACATTTATTAAAACAACAACCCCAGGAGCTAAATGAAACCTATACGGTGGAAATGGCCAATGGGAAAACCGAATCCACTAGGGAAATCTACATCGGATGTACCCTAACCCTCAACCAACACGTCTTACGAATAGATCTGATGCCAGTATTAATTAGGAATTTCGATGTGATTATCGGCATGGATTGGTTAAGCCCCCACCATGCTGAGATTATGTGCCATGAGAAGGCCATTCGCCTTCGTCTCCCAAATCACGAAACCCTAGTAATTTACGGAGATAAACCCAGTACGAATCTTTGTCTCATCTCGTGCATCCAAGCACAAAAACACTTGCGAAAGAACAATTTGGCGTTCTTGGCTCACATAGTGGACAAGACCAAAGAAGAAACTAACATCCAAGACATTCCTGTAGCGTGTGAATTTCCGGACGTGTTTCCCGAAGACCTTCCAGGAGTACCCGCAGAGAGACAGGTTGAGTTCCGAATCGATCTCGTTCCAGGAGCAACTCCTCTCGCTAAATCGCCATATCGGTTGGCACCTGCTGAAATGCAGGAATTGTCCAGTCAACTCAGTGAGCTTCTGGACAAGGGATTTATCCGACCTAGCTACTCGCCATGGGGAGCTCCGGTGCTCTTTGTCAAAAAGAAGGACGGATCTTTCAGAATGTGCATCGATTACAGAGAGTTAAACAAACTCACTGTCAAAAACCGCTACCCACTCCCACGAATCGATGATCTATTTGACCAGCTCCAAGGAGCTAGTTATTTTTCTAAAATAGATTTACGGTCTGGATACCATCAACTCAAAGTCCGAGAAGAAGATATTCCTAAAACCGCTTTCCGAACCCGCTACGGACATTATGAATTCGTCGTAATGCCCTTCGGTCTAACAAATGCACCCGCCGCATTTATGGACCTAATGAACCGAATCTGTCGACCGTTCTTGGACAACTTCGTCATTGTGTTTATCGATGACATCCTCGTCTATTCTCGAAGCAAAGAGGAGCATGGCCAACATCTCCGACAAGTCCTAGAGACGCTGCGATCGGAAAAGCTTTACGCCAAACTCTCTAAGTGTGATTTTTGGCTACGAAGTGTGAATTTTCTAGGTCACGTAGTTAGCCAAGACGGAATTCATGTGGATCCCTCAAAGGTCAAAGCTGTGGAAGGATGGGCAACTCCGACTACGCCCATAGAAATTCGTCAGTTCTTAGGCCTAGCAGGCTACTATAGGAGATTCATCCAAAACTTCTCTAAGATCGCCAAGCCGCTTACCTCGCTTACGCAAAAGAGCGTGCCATTCAAGTGGACAGACCGACAAGAGATTGCGTTTCGAACCTTGAAGCAAGCTCTTTGTAGTGCTCCTGTGCTATCTCTACCCGAAGGAACGGAAGATTTTGTAGTCTACTGTGACGCGTCGAATCAAGGCCTAGGTTGCGTTCTCATGCAACGTGGAAGAGTGATAGCATATGCGTCCCGCCAACTAAAGACGCACGAAGTAAATTACACGACCCATGACCTAGAACTGGGAGCCGTGGTCTTCGCTCTGAAAATTTGGAGGCACTACCTGTACGGCACAAAGTGCACCATCTTCACAGACCACAAGAGCCTCCAGCACATCTTGAATCAAAAGGAGCTGAACATGAGACAGCGACGATGGGTGGAATTACTAAATGACTATGAATGCGAGATCAAGTACCATCCAGGCAAGGCCAACGTGGTAGCTGACGCATTAAGTCGGAAGGAGTACACAAATCGCCGTACGAAAACGCACTCGATAACCATTCAGTCTCATCTGGCCACTCAAATTGCATCAGTCCAGGCAGAGGCTATGAAAGCGGAAAATAGAACTAGCGAGGCATTACGCGGAATGGAGAAGAACCTAGAAGTCAAGGAGAATGGGGTATACTACTTCATGAACCGTATTTGGGTCCCAAAAATCGGAGGATTTAGGGAGACCGTTATGAAGGAAGCCCACAAGACACGATACTCCATTCATCCCGGTTCGGACAAGATGTATTTGGACATCAAGCAACACTATTGGTGGCCTAACATGAAGGCGGAAATCGCGACTTATGTTGGTAAGTGCCTTACGTGCGCCAAAGTAAAAGTGGAGTACCAGAAACCTTCCGGATTGTTACAGCAACCGGCAATCCCTGAGTGGAAATGGGAGGGGATTTCTATGGACTTCGTGACCAAACTGCCCAAGACGTCGGACGGACTGGACACCATATGGGTAATAATCGACCGACTGACGAAATCTGCCCATTTCCTACCAATCAAAGAGTCCTACAAGATGGAAAGACTGACGCGGTTGTACCTACGAGAGGTCGTAAGACTCCATGGAGTGCCAAAATCTATCATCTCGGATAGGGACAGTAGGTTCACGTCGCGATTTTGGCAATCACTCCACAAAGCAATGGGAACTCATCTCGATATGAGCACCGCGTATCACCCACAAACGGACGGTCAAAGCGAACGAACCATTCAGACGCTTGAAGACATGCTTCGTGCATGTGTAATAGACTTCGGAAAGTCTTGGGATACCCACCTGCCGTTGATCGAATTCTCATATAATAATAGTTATCATTCGAGCATCAAGGTGGCCCCTTTCGAAGCACTGTACGGGCGTAAATGTAGATCACCGTTATGTTGGGCTGAAGTAGGTGACACCCAGCTAGCAAGAACGCATACGTCGGACAGGGCACTAACAGGACCGGAGATTATTCGCGAAACCACAGAGAAGATCGTTCAGATCAGAGCTCGATTGCAAGCGTCACGTGACAGACAAAAGAGCTACGCTGATAAACGGCGAAAACCCTTAGAATTCCAGGTCGGTGATCGAGTATTGTTGAAAGTCTCACCCTGGAAAGGGGTTATACGTTTCGGAAAACGGGGAAAGCTGAACCCGCGATACATTGGACCTTTCGAAATCATCGCCCGAATAGGTCCGGTAGCCTACAGACTACAACTACCCGCGGAACTAAACGGTGTACACCCCGTGTTTCATGTCTCTAATCTAAAAAAGTGCCTATCAGATGAAACCCTTGTCATTCCTCTTGACGAAATCGAAATCAATGAGAATCTCCTGTTCGTCGAAGAACCAATCGAAATCATGGACAGGGAGGTGAAGCGTACTAAGCAGAGCCGCATCCCGATCGTGAAGGTACGGTGGAACGCAAAGCGTGGGCCAGAATTCACATGGGAACGCGAAGATCAAATGAAGCAGAAGTACCCTCACCTATTCTAGCATTCTCAAATCTAGCGTTCAAACAGAATTTCGGGACGAAATTCCCTCTAACGGGGGGATGATGTCACAACTGGAAATTTTGTGTCATGTAACCTATACATTCAAGCTAATGTGAATCAAAAACTTCAATCAAATACATTATACAAGTGCTACAAATAGTCATCAAACAAATGGGAAACTTTAGAAGTTCTTGTTTAAGTCCATTTTTGGGCTAGAACTCCCTTATTGGATCTAAATGGACCAATAAGCTTCCAATTAGACTATCATGGGCTTAGAACCCTAATTGGGCTCTAATTGGACCCACATTTATTTATTTCAACATTTTGGGCCATGTTGGGCCTAGAATGAAATGAATTAAAAACTTTACTCCATGAATAACCTAAACTAGTCCAATAAAAATATAAAAATCCTACTACATTCTTTTAAGCTTAAAACATACCCAAGATTAACTCTAATAGTGGGCTTAGGGGCAAAGGCCCAAATCTTTCCTTTCTCCCTTCACATTCTCGGCCCAAGGCCCAAATCCAAGGAGATAAGAGATGAAGTTGACTTTGGTTGCCACCTCATCTTTACCCATAGGATATCCATGCAAGATATTTCCTTTTCCCATGCAAGTATCACTTCAAAAATCACCTCACTCCTTCCTCTCTCTCCCTCTCGGCCGAAACACACACACACACACTCACAAATCTCTCAAATTCTCTCTAGATTACTCAAGAACACTCCTTTCTCCCCTCTCCAAAAATCTCGAAAATTAGGAGGCATTCAAGAAGAAATCTCTACAAAATTCTTCATCTAAGGTAAGAGTTGCTTGAATCTATGAACTAAATTCTTTGTTTCATCAAAATCCTTTCCTAATCTATGCAAAAATCGTGATCTTGCACCCTAGAGCCATCTCAAACTCGAGATCTACCAAGGAAGGGAGCTAAGGCCAAAAACACTTCATTTTCCTTCCATTTTCTTTGCAAAACTGAGCCCCCACACCCAAGGTGAGCTTCATACCCCCTATTTTCTGTTTTTATGAGTTTTGTGGGGGGGGGGGAATACAAGTGAAAGTGTAGATCTATATGTGTTTTGTATGCCTTGTATGATTTCCATGCTTATATGTATGCATTTGTGTGTTATAATGTTGGATCTAGCCATAAAACCCCTCAAAACCGAGATATATCTTGTGTTAAATGATTTTAGCTTCAAATATATTTCTAAATACAAAGTGTTTCAAGAAAAATGACTAAGTGGTTTAGTAACAATTTTCTTTGGGTTAAAAACACAAATTTTGGGCCTAAAATGTGAAAAATACAAAATTAAGGGTCCAAATGGGCATATCACGAATTCTGATGGATGAAGTGTGCCAAAACAGTTTCCATAAAACAATTTCTGGAAATATACTCATTTAGGGGATTAAAAACATAAATTTCAAGCTTAATGGGCTAAAAATGACATTTTTGGCCCAATGAGGCCCATTATGCGAATTTTTCTGTTTTGGAGGGCCAAAACTGTGATTTTCTGTAAAACAGTGGACTATAAGTGTTCCAAATCCTTTTCAAAGGTTTAAAATGCTTTTTAAATTTAAAAAGGACCAAAGTTGCAAAAATTTTCCAATTTGGGCCAAAATTGTCAAAGTTGCGAAAAGAAGGGATTAAAACCGAGAAAACTGCATTTTCAGGGACTTAAACTGTTTTCTATGAAAAATATGCTGAAAATTATTAATTTCAATAATTTTTGGTGTTAAAATGTCAAGAAAATTAATTTAAGGACCAAACCGGGAAATATTCAATAAAAGGGTTGAAAATGTAAATTTTACAAATAATGAGGGGCTGAAAACAGAAATATTTCAAGGCTAATTCAATATACACAATTTGATTAAATAATGGCACCGCGACTATCGACGAAATACAACACATTACAATACCAAAAGTCGTTGTTAAACGAATTGGCTCGGTCTCGAGCCAATAGAAATCTACAACTACTAACTCTACGACACTACGGTTTATATAAATAATGTTTGGGAACTTAGCTTACATACGAGTGTGCACAGACGTCTACGCACCATCTTCGGGCCCCAAAAGTGTAAAATCTTGCTTGTTGGGCCTAGCTAGCCCAATGACCTGATCTTAAGGCCCGAAGACGCATATTTTCTACGAAGTGTTGAGTTTCACCGACTCGGCACAACGTAGAGGGACTTTCAATGGCTTGTATACCACTGGTCCCCAAGGGTCCTTGGTATTGCTAGAAAAGTCTGCATATTTTACGAGGCGGGTCGGGGACCCCTCGCACGCATATTATCCCCAATCGATTAAAAGAGTCATCGAGGCCTTCGTGTCCTCTTACTCTTCGGATGTGGGACGACACATAGTCAGGGCGGCTGGATAACGTGATTGGTACGAACGACGCCTTCGGGATCGTTAGTACTACTATGAACTGGGCGTTTGTGTAATGCGGGTTTGTAGTAAATAATCATGCTCAAAAATAATCCAACGTCGCCTGGAATGACACTCCTATCTTTGTAATGGTTTCAACGCAACATAACGGTTTTCAAAGGATTAGGAAAACATCGGGTTTTCCTAGGTTTTTCAAACATATCGGACTCGAAACGCATATAATTTTTATAAGCAATTTTCACAAGTACAGAAACAAACAGGCATACCTATGGATCTTCACAAACATTTTTGAAAGTTTTTCATTTCAGAAAAATATCGGATTCTCTGGTGGTTTTCAAACAATACAAACATTGGATTTCAAACATTACTTATGAACTCACCAACATTTCATATGTTGACGTTTTTCAAAATACTTGTATTCTCAGGGAACCAGTGAATCAAGGGAAATCATATTCAGTGACGGTTGCAGTTTATCTATGTATGAATTGAAAATTTTAATTTTTTTTTGGGAATGTAATGTTTAACCAATGAATTTCATGTAAACGCTACTGGTTGTACTGTATTGATGAATGGTGACGAATGTTGTTATGTTTCATATATATTCAATGTTATGGTATACAATTGAGTCACGACAGCCCCCGGACGTTTCCGCCGTCTGGTTCGGGGGTGTGACACATCAAGGTACTGTAGCTCCCGAAAGCTCAATTTCACCCGAAAGTCCTGTAGCACCGAAAAGTCAAGATACACCTGAAAGCTCATCAGTCGAGGGGGAGAATGTCAATATCTTTTATGACGATGATAGTCAATCTGAATTAGAAGAAATGGTAAATGCTGAATTGGATCCATCCTATGATCCAAATTACCCACCTCTTGTCAAGTGGACCAGAGATCATCCCGTTTCACAGGTAGTGGGTAATGTCTCCGAAAAGGTCCTGACCCGATCTCAACTGAAGGCAAAACAAGCATCTCTATTCTCAAAAGTAGAGTTCTGCATGTTTAACTCTTTCGTCTCAAAAGTTGAACCAAAAACAGTGAACACTGCTCTTGATCACTCTGATTGGGTTCAAGCTATGCAAGACAAACTTAATGAGTTCGAAAGAAATAAGGTTTGGCGCCTCATTCCAACTCCTAAAGATGCCTCGGTTGTTGGTCTCAAATGAGTCTTTAGAAATAAAATGGACAAGGAAGGCAATGTGATAAGAAACAAAGCTCGTCTAGTGGTGAAAGGATACTGCCAGGAGGAAGGAATCAATTATGAGGAAACTTTTGCCCCTGTAGCTAGGCTGGAATCTGTTAGAATATTTCTTGCCTATGTTGCACACAAGAACTTTGAGGTCTACCAAATGGACGTAAAGTGCGCACTTCTAAATGGAGAACTTGAAGAAACGGTGTACGTGGATCAACCTCCGGGATTCGTCAATGAAAAGTATCCCAATCACTGCTATATTATGGACAAATCGGTTTATGGGCGGAAATAAGCACCTAGGGCCTGGTATGAAACGCTAACCAAGTTTTTAAAGATGTCCAAATTCAAACAAGGTTCGGTTGACCCAACCTTCTTTCGTAAGAAGGAAGGTAACCACCTTATGATTGTTCAAATCTACGTCGATGATATCATCTTTGGCTCAACGAATCCTAGCTTAACAGCTGAATTCAGAAAGCTGATGGAGACTAAATTTGAAATGAGCTCAATGGGTCCGATTAATTTTTTTTCTTGGTTTAAATATTAGACAGGGACCCGAAGGCATCTTTATTAACCAGGAAGCCTACACCAACACTCTCCTTGCTAAGTTCGGCATGATGGGAGACTTAAAGGTTAAAGTTCCAATGGCGTTCGGCACCAAGCTCACTCCATCCCTGGATAAGCCAGCAGTCGATATTACGCTTTATCATCAAATGATCGGTTCTTTAATGTACCTTACTGCTAGCAGGCCTGATATAATGTTTTCTGTTTGTTACTATGCTAGATTTCAGGCGAATGCTCGTGAACCTCATATGCTTGCAGTGAAGAACATACTCCGGTATCTAAAACGAACTGCCTCTCTCGGCCTATGGTATCCATCAAACTCGGGTTTCTTCGTTCAAGCCTACTCATATGCAGACCTTGGAGGTTGTGGACTAGACAGGAAAAGCACCACTGGAGGCTGCCAATTCCTTGACGGGAAGTTGGTTAGCTGGCAATCAAAGAAACAGACTTGTGTATCTCTGTCTACAGCTGAAGCAGAATACATCGCAGCTGCCTCCTGTACATCTCAAGTGATTTGGATCCAAAGCCAGCTTCGGGACTATGGACTCAATATGAAAAAGATCCCACTATATTGCAACTCCGAAAGTGCAATTAGGATCTGTCATAACCCAGTGCAACACTCCAAGACTAAGCAGATAGCACTGATGTATCACTTCATTAAGGATCATGTGGAAGATGGAAACGTCGAAATTCATTTTGTTCGAACTACTGATCAACTGGCTGACATCTTCACCAAAGCTCTTCCTGAAGCTTCTTTCAACAAAATTCTACAAGGGCTAGGAATGATGGAATCGGAGTCAGTACCAAAAATTACCTCTCCAGATCAAAAGTAAGAAGCGAAATAGACCGAACGCTCGGGTTCGGGTGTTGTTCTGGTGTACCGAAATGAACCGAACGCTCGGGTTCGGTTGTATCATCTGATCTTCGCTTATCACTCAAAGGTAGTTTCTTTGGTTGTAAATCTTTTGTATTATTTTCCTAATTCATTTATCTTATTGTCAAAGTTCTTTTCTTTTTCAAACTTATTTTTTTTTGGTAACCGAAATATACCGAATGTTCGGGTTCGGTTCCACAATTTTTCTCAACCGAAATAAACCGAACGCTCGGGTTCGGTTACAAAATTTTTTTTTCTTGTATTAATTTTTTTTATGTCTTACTTTCCTTTTCATCAAAAATTCCAAAAACATTTTTTTTAAATTCAAAAACTCCAAAAATAAGTTTTTTTATTTTTCTCTTTCTTTATTTTATTTTACTTTTTGCTCTTATCTTTTTGTATATCTCTTTCTGAATAAATCATTTCGCTAGCTAAGTGTCCCTAGAAGCATGTTGTTGTATGTATCTAAAGCCTCACCTGATTCTGAATAATAACCTTACTGACTTGGTATAAACAAACCTTATCTTCCCAATTAGGCTCTCATATTTATTCTAATCATGAGCTACCTAACTCTCTTCTCACATGAGATAAGAGTTTTCTGCTTAGTCCTTATTTTTCACAGCAGAGGTACTTTGGTCTCTTTATACCATCTACATTACTATTTCTCCATCTCATTCGTTTCACAAATGTAACCCTTGAGACTCTCAGACATTACCACTGAGGTTTATGGTTGCACAATTTCTGTGTTCATGATCTTAGCTTCGTGTCACTACGTGCTAAGTGAAACCCACAATTCAATACCTACTATGCATTGACGGTGAACAATTAACTTGCTCTAGCTTTCACTAATGAATTGACAAACTTATCCATGGGGGTACAACATGAAATCTCTATTTTTCTTTTGAGTGATTCCTATGAAATTGTTAAATCCAATAACATTTCTTCCCTTGGGATCCAGTTTTAATTTTTTTTTTGAGATTTCGCATACATTAGTTTACCTTGCCACTTAAATTATCTCCAACCTACTTGTTCAACAGACTACATTGGTCTCATAAGTACTTCGTTCGATTTCTATCTTATATCAAGATCAGGAATTATGAATCGAAGCGAAAGCCACCCTCATAAGCCTAATTAAAAGAAGCCTTTCAACACTTCTTAATAAGTGTCTGATCGTTATTCAACGGGAAACCACACAAACACTTTAAGGTATCTCTTGACTTTGAAGGAAGAGATTCGTGCCCGATATCAATTTTCGTGTCTTTATTGATATCACCTAATCCCTCAAAAATGTTGCTTTATTTCTTTTTCTTTTACACACTCAGCACGAAAATCTTTTTGATTTTCCAAATTCTGGTTTCATTATTTTCAAGACATTTTAATCGGATTGGTTGTTATAAAAAGGGTGTGGTGGATAAAGATCCACGTGGGCAATTTTATTTTAAAGATGCCATTAAACTCTAAAGGGATAAGATGACAAAATGATGACTCAGGCGGGAGTCCAATCGATTTGATTTCAAACGGCGCAAAACAGCCACGCATGCGAATTGGAACCGTTTCATCTGAAAATGGCGCCTGATGGGAAGGCGTGTAATTAGGGACTAACACTCTCTCTCCTGCGTAATCATCGGCAACCCCAACTGTCACGCGTCAATCGCCTCCGAAAAACTCTTTGTTTTTCAATCGAAGATTTTGGAAAGATTCTTCTCTCTCCTTTACCTATAGTATAAAAGGAAATGTAAATCACCGTTTACCTCTTTACTGCACCTATATTTCCAGAGAGCAAGAAAATCCTCCAACCTCTACTGTTCATCATCTCTCCCATCTTCATCGCAACAATGGCGGATTCTTCATCAGTTCACGGAACTTCTCACATCTTGCCTATTCGTCCCCAGCAGAGTTTGATCATTGATCTTACTCCTCAGGCATACGACGCGTTCATGTTTCCCATCATCGAATGCCTGAAATACTCGCCAATCGCTCCTGCTCTTACCAGGGCTGAAGTTGTTCCCATGGAGTTCTTGTCTCAAATTTTTGCCACAGCTCACTACGACAAGGTCGTTGACAGGATTTTCTTCGATGTCTTCGAGCACAAGGCGTCGATTTCCAAGCAGAGGTTTTGTACGCTGTTAGGGTTTGAACCTGATTCGTCGAGGGTTAATCTTGAAACCATTCCGATGGGTCATCTGTTCATCATGTTCTACAACATGGGGTACACTGAGGTGCTCACAACGGTCACGAAATTCAAGAAATCATGCCTGCCCCCTAAGTGGAATGGTATGTTTATTGTGCTTTTCAAGGGCTTGTCTGAAAGAAGTGCTGGATCAGATGGGGCAAGTCGTCTGTTCCTATCAATCATGTACGGGATCTACAATGGTATCAACATGGACTACGGGTTGGTCCTATGGCAACAACTCATTTAGAGTCTCTCTTCCACCTCTCGACACTCAGAGATTTCTTATGCCAGGTTCTGGACTCTTGTCACGAAATGGGTGATGGACAAGTACCACGTCCCCATTGTCGCTGGTGCTCCAATGTCTTCGATTGGTACTTTCCATACCACGAAGATCATTGTTTCTGACGCATCAAAATTTCCCTTCAACGGTTCTATCCCTGAAACAATGTATGGTGATGTTCCTACCGAAAGCCGGATTATCAAAACGTACAAGGAGTTCCGACGGTCTGGTCCGAGAGACCTTACTCCAGAAATGCTCAAGTCGATTCATGATGCTGACAAGCCTGGCCCTAGAGGAAAGAAGGCTGATAAGGGCAAGCAGGTTGCAAAGGGAGCAAAAGGCCCATCTCCCAAGAAGAGGAAAACCATCAGAGCCGCCCAATCCCCTCATATGAAGAAGCGAAAAACCCAACCACGGCGAAAGCTAATCATCGCTTCGTCCTCAAGCGAATCTGAGGAAGAGGGTTCTGATTCTGATGGATCTCAACGTGGTAACACTCCACCATGATCGCCTACACCAGAGATTCATATTTCGAATTCTCCTATTTCCTCTCTACCAGTTACAATTCCTATTTCCATTCCCCCCATAACCTCCACCACTCAAATACCATCCACCTCCATCCCAATACCACCACCTATCTTTACCGAAGCAACAACTACCACCACTGCAGACGTTAGAACCAACGTATCTGATACGGGGGTTCATACTGACGCACCAAAATCCAGCTCAGCACCCGAACCCACACCAACAACCGAACACACCACCCAACCCGAACCTACTACTACTACTACCGAGCCTCAAGCTTCACGACCACCTTCTCCTCCTCATGCATCAGAGGATGAAGAACCACTCCTTAGCGAGGAGGACATGACCTTCGATTCGGTCTATTACAGTCTGTTTCAAGTTCAAAGTGATGATGATGATGATGCTCTTGTCACTAAGAGGCATCTCAAGGAGCTACATGATAAAATCGATTCGCTCGTCACATCATCTTCCACATCACAGTCCTCAATCTCTGAAGATGCCATTCAGAAAATTGTTGATGCTTTTTCCAAAGCTCATCAAGTTTCTCTTGATTCCGCCACTGCAGCCATTGACGCCTCCACCAAAGCTTGTGAGGCAGCGACCGAAAATGTCGATAAACTATTCACTGATGCTTCTTCCTTTTTGAAATCTTTACAGGAAAATGTTGAGGCCACCACGACAAAGCTGGAACCCATTGTCAACCAGCTGGCTAACTCAGTCGCATCAGAGCTGAAGTCGTTCGCTTCACTTCATCAAACAATTTCTGACGACAACTCAGCTTTCCGAACAACCATTGAGGAGCGTCTCTCTAAGCTTCAAGACGACTTAGCTATTGAGAACTCTCTCATGGATGCTCTCGCAAGAAAGACTACCGCTCTGAAGGTCAAGAGTATTCAACTCTCCAACTCTCAACAGGAGATTGACTCTCTTCGATCTGAAAGAGAGGTGGTTAAATCGTGTGTTTCGGATGTCCACTCAGCTATCTCAAACATCCTTGAAGCACATGACCCGATCCTCAATTATTTTGTGAGGCGTGACCTTGCAGAGAAGCTTGCTCCCGCCCTCTCTCTCCTAAGCAAACTTGAAGGGCTCCTTGATTTCGTGTCCATTCCGAAACAAGGGGGAGAAAAAGAACAAGTGTCTCAACCACCTCCTACTTCAATAGCAACTCACACAACTGAACCTCCTCCAGTAGGCCAAGCCTCCGGTTCTGGTGTGAAAGACAAAGGCAAGAATATTGTTGAGGAGAGTGACGAAGATGATAAGGAGACAATTGCCGACCTTTTGAAACGACAGGGTCGAGATAAAGAGGCTGACATCAGTGCTCGTGTGGCTAGAGAGGCTGAAGAAGCTGAAAGAAGACAGAAAGAAGCCCACGACCTTCTTGAGAGTAGGAAAACTCTTTTTCCACCTTGGACTCTTGAGAAGCTGATTAAAGAAGCCATTGAAACACCAAGTATCTTATGGCTAGAACCTGTGATCTCTTTAGATTGTTCTAACACTGTCGACTCTCAGTTCGATATGCCACTGACCTGAAAGGCGTTTACTTTTCATGCATTTCACAACATTGTTGAGTTCCCTCATCCTCATCCACAGGTTGATCGGGACTTAGTCGAATTTTATCTGAGGGCAGCTCAACCACAATAACAAACTTGGAGCTCTTAGAAAATCATCAATGTTCGGGTCCTAAAGCCGTTCAGGGAAGGCAACTTCACCAACGTTCGGTTCAAGGTACTACGGGGATCTGCCAAGACCGAACATGCCATCTCACTTGCAGATCTTCCCAACCTTAATCCCCATGACTGGATTATCTTGCACAACATTCGTCTTACAAACGAAGCTGAATATGGTCCAATCATCGACCACTTTAAGAGGATGCTTGTATGCTATGTCATGGAAGTTGCTCTGATGGATCAGGAGATAGCGAGCGTATTCAAGAAAAAGCCTACCATATCTCCTGTTGGCTCTGCCAGTGATCTCAACATGATGCAGATGGGGAAGATTGACCCAAAGAGAAACTCTGTCATGTTTACCAGAAACGAAGGACAGAAATGTCTTTTCGCTTTGGCAGACAAACATCTCTACACCACTGCCTGTTTGGAACACGTTTTAGGGATCATCCATCGATGCAAGTAGAACACAACGGATGATATCAAGTACTTTGATGATATGATTCAATGGTACATTCGCTTCAGACAGACAATCCTTGCACTTATCACACGTCTGTTCGATACAGCAAAGAAGGCTCCTGCTGCTGGTCCAAGCAAGAAGAAACGATAGTCTTGCTCCAAATTGACGCAAAGGGGGAGATTTTTAGGATCAGTATAGTGTTGCGTCTATTGGGCTCGTTAGCTAGTCCAATGTTTATCTCCGGTATGGGCCTGTCCATCCGTGAGTTTTGTAGGGTTTAGTATAAATAGATGCTTGCATGCATCCTAGAACGTAATGATTAGAAACAATTAAAGAAGTATTGTTCAGCATATTCATCGTTCTTATTTTGTAACCCTAGAATCCTCTACAGTGGAAGTTCTTAGTCGAGCTCTGCTGAGGATCGAGTAATCTAATCATTCGACAAATTTTGATTCATACTTGTGTTTTGTTTACTGTTTTACGTTCATTACTTACCTGTTACAAAGATCTAATCGATCAAAGAGTTATTTTATAACTCATCATTTGGAATTAATTAAGTGATCAAAAGAAGACTAATTAAATATATGGGTTGATTGTGTAAATCACCCGTACTTATATAGTGGGCTAATGCTTCATGGATTATCAAGTTGGACTAAAACCCATAGGATGCTCCATGGATGCTACATGGTGGTTATAAAACCCATGGGTCATGGAAAGGAAAGGTCGTGAAAATTAGGGTTTACAAGGTGTAACCCTAATTGTAACCCACTATATAAGCATCACCTTGTTCACCAAAATCAGCCACTAAGTAAGACAAGTGAGGGCTAGCCGATTTCTAAGTGTTCTTCATTTCTCTCTAAGTTATTCCAAGTGTATTTGGTGTTGTGTGAGACATTTGAGGCATCACACTTGAGGTGCTAGGCTCACAAGGTTTACAAGGAATCCGATCTACTACAAGGTATGTTTTCTTGCTTACTTTTATGATTAAAAGTTCCCATGTATGCTAGATAGGATATGAACCTTGGAAAAACAAATTTTGAATGTATGACAGGCCCTGAGGATGCTAAATGGAAAGAGGCTATGGATAGTGAGATAGAATCCATGTATGACAATCATGTTTAGAACTTGGTTGACAATGCACCTGGTCGCAAGACAGTCGGGTACAAATGGATCTTCAAGAAGAATACCAACATGGATGGTAATGTACACACTTATAAGGCGCGAGGATGCTAAATGGAAAGACTCTATGGATAGTGAGATACAATGCATGAATGACAATCAAGTTTAGAACTTGGTTGACAATGCACCTGGTCGCAAGATAGTCAAGTGCAAATGGATCTTCAAGAAGAAGACCAACATGGATGGTAATGTACACACTTATAAGGCGCGACTGGTTGCAAAGGGATTTTCTCAAACTCCGGTAGTTGATTATGATGAGACCTTTTCAGGAGTAGCGAAGATTAAGTCTATTAGGGTTATGTTAGCCATTGCTGCATTTCATGATTATGAAATATAGCAAATGGATGTCAAAATCGCTTTCCTTAATGGAAAGTTGGTTGAGGATGTTTACATGAGTTAGCCAGAGGGTTTTGTCAGTACAGAGTACCCTAATCGAGTGTGTAAGCTTGAGAAATCCATGTATAGATTAAAGCAAGCACCTCGCAGATGGAATCTTTGCTTCGATGAGAATGTCAAAGAGTTTGGATTTTCGAGGAGTGAAGATGAATCTTGTGTATATGTCAAGGCTAGTGGGAGTATAGTCAACTTTTTGGTACTATATGTGGATGACATACTACTCATAGGAAATGACATCCCAACTCTACCGGAAGTTAAGTCTTGGTTCTAGAAGTGTTTCGCTATGAAGATACTTGGAGAAGCTGCATATATCCTAGGGATAAGGATTTTGACAGACAGGAGCAAAAGACTAATTGGACTTAGTCAGAGTACCTACTTGGAAAAGGTGTTGAATAGATTTAGCATGCAGAATTGCATGAAAGGAGAGTTATCGATCCAGAGTAATGCCAGACTGAATAAAACTCAAAGTCCGAGTATAGAGGCTGAGATAGCATAAATGAGTCGAGTACCGTATGCTTCCTATGTAGGCTCGATCATGTATGCTATGACTTATACTCGTTCTGATGTGGCCTTTGCATTGAGCATTTTCATCAGATATCAGGGGAACCCTGGCAAGGCTCACTGGACTGTGATAAAGAACATAATCAAGTACCTACAGAGGACTAAGGACTGGGTCCTTACCCTCGGTGGGAGTGATGACTTGAGAGTATTAGGGTATAGTGATGCTAGCTTTTATACTGATAGGATAATTTCCTCTCTCAGTCAGGTTGGGTCTTTACCTTAAATGGAGCATCAATTTCTTGGAAAAGTTCCAAGCAGGAGACAGTAGCTAATTCAACTTGCGAATCAGAGTATATAGCGGCAAGCATGGCAGCAAAGGAGGCTATATGGCTAAAGAACTTCGTTGGAGACCTTGGAGTTGTACCAGCTATTAAGGAGCCGATAGAGATTTTATGTGATAGTGAAAGTGAGGTTGCCTTAGCAAAGGAGGCAAGGGATCACGAGAGATCCAGTCACATCGATAGAAAATATCATTTCATCAGGCATCGAATAGAAGAAGGACTCCTCGTATCAAAGAGGGTATCATCGGATGAGAACCCGGCAGATCCCCTCATGAAGGGACCGAGCAGGGTTAAGCATCTCCAGCATGCGAGGCACATATGGCTGAAGGATGATATTAGTTTTAGTAGTTAGATAACTTTAAAATGGGTAAAGTGTAATTGACATTTGATGATGAATTAAAGTTGTATTTATTTATGAGTAAAGTGTTGCTATCTTTTGTCAATCGTTTACTATCGTTACATTTTGCATGTTTTGACTTCCAGAATAATTATTTTTGGTATATCATATTATTCAATTTCTCCACAGTCGGTCATATGTTGGAAGTAGGTATGAATCAAGACTGTCATGAGTTGGTTGTAGAGGTCTAAAATGTTGGACATGGCTACAACACTCATGAAAGCTGATAAGTTTTGAGTATTGGATTCAACCCACGCTCACTGGTATCACTTCATGGAATTTATCTCGAGTGATCGTGAGACGATAATATCATATAAGTCTTCAAACCTAGAGATATGACTTGTTGCCTATGAGTTGGTTATGCATTGATTGTACGAAAACGCATTGGTAACTCAATGTTATAAAATGTACCTTCGTGTATGATTCAACAAGTAGTAGAACAAGCATATGAGTCGAAGTTTATCCGTTCCTTCTTAGATTAGAAGCGATATCTGGCCCCTCGTTGATTTTGTGTTGACCCGTGTACTGGGCCCGATCAGAACTAAGTTGATGTGTTCAATTAAGTTCTATGCCAAACAAATCAGGAAATCAGGAAACAAACTACAGGACAATAAGTAAGACATTGTTCCATGTATTTGTCCAACTGATATCTAGAACAGAGGATTATATGATCACTTATCTTAAATGACGTATCATCATCATCTCAGTTCCGAGAGACATTGAAAGAGCTACGATTGTTGATCGGTTCACGAAGTCATTCATGCAGTCATAGTTATTAGACTTATCCAGGTGGGAGACTGTTGGATTAGGTGTCTAATTTCATAACTATTTATGGAATGAACTTGACCCGATTAGCATGGTGCATTTGGGTTGCACGGCATCATGCATTTGGATAGACTGAAATAGAGAAATAACACTTAATAGTTATTAATATATTATAAGTTCTAATATATTAATAGTGTTATTTAATTAGTATTGATCAAGAATTAATTTGGGATTAATTAAGTGATCAAAAGAAGACTAATTAAATATATGGGTTGATTATGTAAATCATCCATACCTATATAGTGGGCTAATGCTTCATGGATTATCAAGTTGGGCTAAAACCCATAGGATGCTTAATGGATGCTCCATGGTGGTTATAGAACCCATGGGTCATGGAAATGAAAGGTCGTGACAATTAGGGTTTACCTGGTGTAACCCGAATTGTAACACACTATATAAGAATCACCTTGTTCACCATAATCGGCCACTAAGTAAAACAAGTGAAGGCTAGCCGATTTCTAAGTGTTCTTTATTTCTCTCTAAGTTATTCCAAGTGCATTTGGTGTTGTGTGAGACATTTGAGGCATCACACTTGAGGTGCTAGGCTCGCAAGGTTTACAAGGAATCCAATCTACTACAAGGTATGTTTTCTTGCTTACTTTTAGGATTAAAAGTTCCCATGTATGCTAGATAGGATATGAACCTTGGTAAAACAAATTTTGCATGTATCATAGATAAAACATAGATCCAAGGTTTCTAGGGTTGCATGTACACCATATGAGTGATAGAATGCTCAAAACCCTTCACATGCAAGTGTTATGTTCCCCCTATAATTTTTCATACAAGTGAAATGGTCCTCCTATAGTCTTTGATACAAATGCTATGGCCCTCCCATAGTCTTTCATACAAGTATTATGGTCCCCAATAGTGTTTTGTACAAAAGGTTACAAAGAAAATCTATTATATCATGACATCTAGTGTCCTTCATAGTATAGTGAGAAAGCTCAAATGAACTGGAAACTGAAGAAAGCATAGCTACATGCTCAAACACGCAAGGATAAGTCTAAAAAACCACCTACATAACAATCAGAGAGCAAAAGTCATACACTATAGATCATACCTCAAAGTTTGACAAAAAGACAAACTTGGTCAAAGTCAACGGTCAACTTAGTCAAACTTAACGGCCCTGCATGCGGTGTAGCCTTCATGTACATGCCGCAAACATAGAATGCAAAAATAGGTGTTTGACTATAATGTTACACGCTTCTTGCAATGGTTGAAAATGCAACATAGCACTGTTTATAGCATCCAACTTTGTCAAGTGCTTAAACCCTTAAGACCAAATCCCTAACTCTCCAAAATACATCAAAATATGATAATAATGAATAAAGTTCACAAATTTATCCACATTTATGACACCAAGTAACCAATATCTTAATCTAGGTCAAAATGACACCAAAACCATGCATCGTTCAAAAAAAAAGGACAAGGTTTAGTTTATTTTCACCATAATGGGTGTAGAAGACCCTCAAACCCAACCTTTAAACCTAGTGTTATCTAAACTCCATCAAAATTCCATTAAAGAGACCAAAATATGCTCCAAATCATATATCTAAAAAATTTTAAGCGTAAAGTTTGGTGCTTGGACACTTACAAAAGTCTAGAACAAGGAAAAAAGGTTAACACTTGAGTAGATCTTGAACTCTTGCACATAAACACCTTCTTTTTCTTCTAAGTCAACACAACAACACCAAAAACTAAAAGGAGACATAATTGCATACTAGGGTTTCGATCCAGAGAGTGGAGGCTAAGAGGATGAGAAAACCCTAGGAATAAGAGCATTTATATAGGGCCCAATGCTCAAAATCTACGGTTTTATGCCTGATGTGGCTACGTGTTGTGTAGCTAAATGAGCAACGCACCGCATCCACATGGCACCAACATGCCACATACAACACATAACCCAAAATTTCCTTTTTCTTTATTTAACTTAAAATAAGCTTGGAGATAAACATACCTGAAAACTAGATGTTACATTATATATATATATATATATATATATATATATATATATATATATATATATATATATATATTGTGACATACACGTTTTGAAATTGTGCTTTGTAATGAATAAAATTGTGAAATACTATGTGAAATTGAGTGTTGAGTTCTAACATATAGTTTTTTTTATTTAGAATCACTCAGAAAATATTGGAAGTCTTATGAGATTCCAATTAAAAGCAAAATAGTTAAATTTAGCGAAAATATAAAATTTGAAATAAGTAAAATTTTATTATTGAAAGTTGTAAATAATCTCGTTAGAAACTTGTAGGCGAAAACCTCGTCGAAATCTGAGTTATAACGAAGAAGTTATGACCAATCGAAGATTCGCGACAAAACCGGCACGACACCAATTGACGTAAAATGTGAGTTTTTGATAAACTACTTTTTAGCCTTAGTGATCTAAATGAAAGTCGTAGTATTCGTTAAACCGAGAAGCTCGATAAAAACAACGCCAAAATCTGACTTCGAGCGATATTTAGCCAACACGACCTAAACGAGAATCGAATATCTCGTCAATAGTAGTACAACGGTAAAAAATTTGACGAAAACGGACATCGGATAAAGAACTTATGAATTTTTAACGGATTTTCCTGTCCCGGTCTGTTAAGAATAATAATATTAAAAATAAATTCAAAATTAGCCGACGAAGTCTAAACAAAAGTTGTAGAGCATAATTTTACCTACGTGTGCATATAAAGAATGTCAAATACCGAGCCCGTATGCGAAAGTTATGGATTTTAGAAGATCGGGGCTCAATTTCCGAGAAATCTCGCAAGGATAAGGTCCGGAATAGGCCACATCATCGGATTCTCGCATGCATGCCCCGTGTACGACCCGCGTGTCGCGTTCTTCTTGAGTCCGAGGTTCGGTCCATTCAGCAGATGACGCATGTAGCCTCGTGTCGCAACCCCCTCACACCGAAGGCTCGACCAATCTGAGACCGCCATCTGCCCTTCCCGTGTTGACCTGCGAAGCGAGCCACCTGGAGGCTCGCATGCGAGCCACGTGCTTGCTTTTGATTGCTCCGGATCTGAGCCCTCTTGCCTATAAATAGGAGGCCTATAAGCCTTCCCGGGTAATTTTAGAAAATTGGAAATTTTGACCTCTTTTTCAATATTTTCACTATTTTGATATTCCCCGAAGCCCCGATATCAATTTTAGCACTTGAAACACGTCCCCAAGTGCCCGTGACCCCCGAAAAATTTATCTTTTCGGTTTTGAAGCCCTACCTTCGTAGAGCCCGGTTTTCAATTAAGCTCCCGATTTTCAACACAGAAAGTCATATTTAAAGCCGAAGTGCTGCCCAAATTACTATTTTGACCCTTGGTTAATTCAAGGTGAGTTTAATATATAGGAACAATTGTATGTTATGTTTTATATATGTTATGTGCTTTTCAGTGTTACTATTCCGAGTTATTTTTCCGTGTTATTTTATTCGCTATTTTTATAACAAAAGTAATACCTTTGACCAAGTGATCAGTGAAATAACTTAGATTCACATTGGTAGTGGTATGTAGCCTCTGGCCATGTAGAGCATGTCTCCATAAGAGAATGACTTCTATTTCATGGCATTGGCAAATGGTTAGACAGGGCTATAAGCCAGAAATCTACCAAGATGTTAATCATAAATCTTATGTCTTCTGTGCCATTTGGTTCGAATCTTTATTGATGTATATCAAGTATGGAAATTGTTATGTCTCATTGATTGTATACCTTTGAATCAAGTCATTGATTGATATGGAAAGCTTAACACATGATTCACATATGCCTTCGTTGCTCGTTGTTTCTCTTTGCTTCTGTCATATTGAAGTATATATATGACATAACGTTATATTGTATCTATTATTGAACCCACTAAGGGTCACCGCTTACCCTATTAATGTTTAATAATTACAGGAGATAAGTAAACAGTATGATCGTATACTGTTCGAAGATTTAGAATAGTTTGTAATTGTACTTTGTACTTCAGTTTATGTTTGTATAAATTATAATATCCTGGGTAGTTATGTATAATATAACACTTTGTAATAGTCGGAGTGTATCCAGTATTTTGTAACCTCTTTATCAATGTAAATTATTGCTTTTATGAATATACAATAGCATGTTTTTGAGTAATAATATTGTGAATTATGAAAGTTTGGGCTTTTCAGAAATATGAAAGTTGGGGTCTTTCATATATATATATATATATATATATATATATATATATATATATATATATATATATATATATATATATATATATATATATATATATATATATATATATATTGGTTCTATGTAAAACAAAAAATCCTAAAAAAAACAATAAAAATCATGAAAATGCATAAAAAAAATACTTAGAGAACACAAAAAAATTTTATGAAAAAATCGCTACTTTTACTATAGATTCGCTGAATTTTTTTTTTTTTTTTGAAAAAAAACCAATTTTTTTTTTTATAAAAAATATTGATTTTTTAATTTTTTTTTCAGCAATTTTGTTAAAAAGTAGTGATTTTTTCATAAAAAAATTAAAAAAAAAGTTTTGTGACCTCTATGTATTTTTTTATGCATTTTTATGATTTTTAGTGTTTTTTTAGGGTTTTTTTCTTTTCCAAATAACCCTTCCCATATATATATATATATATATATATATATATATATATATATATATATATATATATATATATATATATATATATATAGGTTCAGGTTTATTTGAGACTATTCTAATTTTGTGAGACCGTGAGACCAAATTTAAAAATAATTTTAAAGTGCAAAATAAATGGAAAAATCCAAAAATTATTTTTTTTAAATATTATTTTCGGAACTTAAATTAACTAAAAAATAAAAATAAATTCCGTTTTTTTTTAAAATACGTGAAATATTCTAATAGAATATTACATTGACATATTCTAAAAAATAATTTTAAAATGCAGAATAAATGAAAAACTCTAAAAATTCTTTTTTTAAATATTATTTTCGGAATTTGAATTAACTAAAAAAAATAAAAAAAATAAAAATAAATTCTAATTTTTTTGAAAAATACGTGAAATATTCTAATAGAATATTATACTGACATATTCTAAAAAATAAATTTAAAATGCAGAATAAATGGAAAAATCTAAACATTTTTTTTATATTATATATATATATATATATATATATATATATATATATATATATATATATATATATATATATATATATATATATATATATATATATATATATACACCTCGATGGTGCTCTCTTGATGACTCATTTATTGATCTTCTATATTTATCTCAATTATAATTACTCATCGACTCATATAGCAATATATACTCTATAATATATGTACTAGCTACCCTTACTCGTTTACTCACATAACAATAAATTATAATAATTATTAGTTACTTTGTTTAAATTTTAATAACTCATATAGTATTAAACAACTATAATTCTTAATTAAACTAATTACTCAACACATAAAATATCAATTTATAGCAATTCGACTATTATATTCTAATATGAACATAAAAACAATTATCACATATCCCAATTCTAATAAAAGAATAGTTTTAATCTCTTTTTGACATGTGTCATCCTATTAGGCATCTTAATTAATGCATATTTTATTCTTCTTTTGACATGTGTCATCATATTAGACCTCCTAATTAATGATGTCACTTGTCAACCTATTAATTTTAAATTTTAAATTTCTCATTATGATTACATTAATTTAATAACACTAGAATAAAAATTAAAATAAAATTAATACAAATTATAAGCTGATATAATTTCATATATTTATTTAAATTAATGATTATAATTTTATATAACTAACAAAATATCTCTTAGTTAATAATTTATTTAAAATAATTGATTAATAATTTTGAGTTGTCACTATTAAAGTTTAATTAGTTTTTATAACCGTGGTTTCCACGGGTTACAAACTACTTTATATATTAATCATCTAGAAAAGGATAAGGTTACTCATGTAGAATATATTAGGTATATTAAATTCAAACTCTTTAAATCCCGCAATAGTGCTCGTCCGGTTTGATGTCAAAATAACATATAATTCTTGAATATCGCTACTCAAGATAACTATTTTATGTGTTCAACTCTATATCCATTGAATACATTTTAATCAATTATAAAGCTAAACTCATTAAGCTTACCACTATGTTCATAATAGCTCCAAATTATAAACACTAACATATATCTCTATTTCTAAAATACCTTTTGTAATCACGCAATACAAACATAATTATGTAGTATTGAGATAAGACGATACCTTTGTTTACTCAAGAATCATACGGCAATACACTCGTATGGTAGCATCATGTTTTTTTGTCCAACTATAATCTGTCTCTATTTCGTTCTAGTTCCCGTTACATCAAAAGAACCACCGAAAGAGAATTTGAACTAAATTTATAGTGGATGATTTTTTGCGGGATCGTATCGCAACACTACACATATGCTAGAGCTTTCCATGTGTCATTCTTCTTCAGCTAAGTATTTCTCTTTCATTACATATGTCCATAACCGGGACACATCTTCGCAACTTGAAAACTCTCAAACTTGTGTTGTGGTTCTTGTCAACACTTTTAAGTATGTAAACATACTTCTTAAACGGGTCACATATCTCTTTTCCAATATGTCATAAACCCAAAGTACATTACCCTCCTCTTAGAGTACTTTCAACAACTTACCTATCCTATTCTCCTTAACAATACGTTGTGTAGCATCCCACTTGTCCTATCAACGAGTTACATCTCCCATAATAATAATTGTTACGAAAATAGGTGTCACGCATTGAAATTGAAATGATGTAAAAATAGGATTACTTAGCTATAAGGGTAACATATTTGGTTTCATGTAAATAATTAGTCACTTAAATTTTTATGTATTTATTTTTATTGTTGAACATGTTTATTGATGTTTCCATAATTAGTCTTATATTTTCGGCAGTTATCTTAAATTTATGAGTTTAATTGATATATTTAAAGGTAAAGGATACTTAATATGCTTAAAATACGATGATTACAGGAAAAATCATGGCATAGAGCAAAAGCAAAGGATTGGGATACAAGAATGGGGATGATAAGGAAAAGCATTCGATATAAGGCCAAAAATTGGTAAACATGTCATGTCAAATTTACTTATTCGGCGCGACGAAGCAAATCTATATCGAGTCAATGAGGACACTTGATGGAACATTACAAGACCCTACCACTTACACGATGCAATTTTGTTGAATATATAAATATTAAACCTTTTTTTTTCCATAATTTGATATACAATATATACAAGAGGTGTGACATATATCAAAACATTCCAGAGAATATCCCATGAAGTATATTCGTCTGGAAACCGGTTTGGATCGTGTTCAAGGTTGGATAAGCACATTGGAGCGAAGACATAAAGAATCAGAAGCTAAGAAAAAAAGGAATTCATATTGGTTTGCTTTATTAGCTTCTTTACCAATTCATTTTTGATGTTTTTCTATTTTTATCAATTGATCATAGGGTAAAACCCTTTTTTTCTTTCACTAGATTATATGCAACCTTAAAGGTTTTGGATTAATTCCTTGAAATAAAAGTGTTAATTTTATTTAATTTATCATTTTTGTTTGGATAAATATCCATATGTATTTTAGTTAATATATTTACTAACTATAGCCGAGTTAATAGAGTTTATAGGACCAATCAAACATTGTTGAACTGAATCATAGTTGTTAATAAATATTGGCAATTGTGACTAGAGATGGTCCAAATCCTAGGGTTAGGTTAATAAAGTTGTTAACTTCAATATGTATGAGTTTATTAGACAACAAAATATTTACATTGAGTTGATTTCCATGACCATTGGGATCATTTGACCAAATCAAATCTCTTAGGAACTTAATAATAATTTTTAGATAGTTAATTGCATGATCATTGTGTTGGTTGTCTTAATAACTATAAATTTTGTTAATCGGACCAAGATAACTTAATAGTATATGAATCATTGAATATTACAAATATCCGTTGCACTCTATTCAAATCACCCAAGACTGAAAGGTGTAATCAGATCTATGTGAAAGCATCTTCATCATCTTTGTCTGTAAATCTAATTTCCTATTTTAATCGTTTCTAGTTTAGTTTGATTGAATTTAAACAATGCCTCATTTTTTACATTACTCTTGACAGTTTAATTAATGTTTAAATTATCTTATCTGAATCATTCTTGTTTCCTTTGTGGTTGACACCTAGTCTTACCTTAACCATAGTGCTACATGAGTAGCTAGACTGCCTAGTGTGTGTTTGTTAGATGTGCCATATGCGTCTAAACAAATAAATACCAATGCTTGGTTTCAATAAAAGGATAACATAGGTAAGCAAGGTCAAATCCTCAGGAATACTGTCCAATAGTCAATGCCTCTTTGCATAAGGTACATACTAGTCATATAACAAAAAGTATAAAAATCGGAGGTTTTGTTTAGAATTAAAACTAAGAATAGCAATGAAAATGTAACAACGTAAATTTCAAAACTAATTTTTCATTTTTCATCAACCAAGTTCATATAAAAACATTCTCAAATATTTCCAAAATTAGTTTTTGAAACATAACATATCCCAAGATCATAAAAATCAGAATCTTTCTCTAATGTGTACGAGTCACGCCGGCGCCTTCCCACGGTCCTCGCTAGCACCTGAAACACATAACACAACAACTGTAAGCTTAAATGCTTAGTGAGTTCCCTAAAATACCGCATACAACTCATACACCACTCGAGGCTATAATACGACCCTTCGGTCGAAGTGTCTCAGCGGGACCCTCCAGTCCCATAGCTCGTTGGACCCTCTTGTCCAGTCATAGCTCGTTGGACCCTTCGGTTTGGTCTATTACATCATAGAACATACATATATCACATAGAAAATAATCTCATACGTAACACATAACACCCTCAGGTCAAACACATAATACCCCTCTAGGTAACGTATAGTGAGAGGACTCACCTAAGGTGTCTCGGTAAGTCTCTGACTCGGTAGAAATGTGATCTAGCCTCCGCCTAATCACATAAAGTAAATACTCTCATAAATATAACTATACTCAAACCTTTCTTAACACCCTCAGAAAGGGTAAAAGACCATTTTACCCCTCTCTTGGCTTAAAGGGCTCACTGTTGACCAAACCCTAAAAGTCAACAAAAGTCAACGGTCAAACTTTGACCCGACTCGTCAAGTAAACTTGGGCGAATCACCCAAGACTGAAAGGTGTAATCAGATCTATGTGAAAGCATCTTCATCATCTTTGTCTGTAAATCTAATTTCCTATTTTAATCGTTTCTAGTTTAGTTTGATTGAATTTAAACAATGCCTCATTTTTTACATTACTCTTGACAGTTTAATTAATGTTTAAATTATCTTATCTGAATCATTCTTGTTTCCCTTGTGGTTGACACCTAGTCTTACCTTAACCATAGTGCTACATGAGTAGCTACACTGCCTAGTGTGTGTTTGTTAGATGTGCCATATGCGTCTAAACAAATAAATACCAATGCTTGGTTTCAATAAAAGGATAACATAGGTAAGCAAGGTCAAATCCTCAGGAATACTGTCCAATAGTCAATGCCTCTTTGCATAAGGCACATACCAGTCATATAACAAAAAGTATAAAAATCGGAGGTTTTGTTTAGAATTAAAACTAAGAATAGCAAGGAAAATGTAACAACGTAAATTTCAAAACTAATTTTTCATTTTTCATCAACCAAGTTCATATAAAAACATTCTCAAATATTTCCAAAATTAGTTTTTGAAACATAACATATCCCAAGATCATAAAAATCAGAATCTCTCTCTAATGTGTACGAGTCACGCCGGCGCCTTCCCACGGTCCTCGCTAGCACCTGAAACACATAACACAACAACTGTAAGCTTAAATGCTTAGTGAGTTCCCCAAAATACCGCATACAACTCATACACCACTCGAGGCTATAATACGACCCTTCGGTCGAAGTGTCTCAGCGGGACCCTCCAGTCCCATAGCTCGTTGGACCCTCTTGTCCAGTCATAGCTCGTTGGACCCTCCGGTTTGGTCTATAACATCATAGAACATACATATATCACATAGAAAATAATCTCATATGTAACACATAACACCCTCAGGTCAAACACATAATACCCCTCTAGGTAACGTATAGTGAGAGGACTCACCTAAAGTGTCTCGGTAAGTCTCTGACTCGGTAGAAATGTGATCTAGCCTCCGCCTAATCACATAAAGTAAATACTCTCATAAATATAACTATACTCAAACCTTTCTTAACACCCTCAGAAAGGGTAAAAGACCATTTTACCCCTCTCTTGGCTTTAAGGGCTCACTGTTGACCAAACCCTAAAAGTCAACAAAAGTCAACGGTCAAACTTTGACCTGACTCGTCAAGTAAACTTGGGCGACTCGGCGAGTCTACATGTGTCTATTGACTCTCTTAGTCCCTCTTGGCACGTCGAGTCCTTCCCCTTACTCGACGAGTCACACCTGGCATGAATCGCGGGGCCACCCCGACTCAAGTCGCCGAGTCTCAAGAACAACTCGGTGAGTTCCGCATTGAACTCTAGTCCCCTAACTCTCCCTAACTCACCGAGTTATTTCCCCAACTCGACAAGTCTACTCACTGAGTGATTTACGGGAAACCCTCATCCTCTCGCCGAGTCTGATCTTTGGACTCGGCGGGTTCATGCCATGCACAAACTCCAAATACCTCCTGAGGTCATATCTATTCCTTTAATTCATATATCTGACCTTCCCAAGCATGATAATCATGTAAAGTTCAGACCTTGACACTCATATAACATCTAAATGGTCTAACTTGGTGATTTTGCCCCAAAAATGACATCCCAAGCTCATGGCTCCCAAAATAACTCATAAAGCTCCAAGGCTTAAGGTCTCTGGACCTCTTTAGGTCCAGATCCAAAGCATAGACTCAAGAAGGGACCAATTGCTCCACTTATCCATCCTCTAAAGGGGTTAGAAAACCCTAACTCTAAGAATCAACACCAAAACTAAAGAAGGTCCGAACAAATACCTCAATATGAACTCTATGAACTTTGAAGTCACCAAAATCGCACCTCCTTCAGCCTCCTCTTGCCTTGGTCACCTCCTTCTTGCAAATACACCAACAAAAGGATTAAGAATGGCCTCTCCTTCCTCACAAACGCTCTAGATCTCTTAGGGTTTCTCTCTGGGGTTTGGTAGCCGCAAATGACGGCCCTAAGGGCCTTTAAATAGGTCCCAAACCCAGGAAATTAGGGTTTTATTAAACAGCATGGACTCGCCGAGTCCACTCATGAACTTGCCAAGTCCGGTTGTGAACCCGGATACGAATCCGCGACCAGATTCGACGAGTTTAAACACCAACTCGCCGAGTCTCCTCACAACTTCCAAAAATATGAAATAAAATATTATACCTGGGAATCCGGATGTTACAATTCTCCCCCACTAGAATTAGACTTTGCCTTCGAAGTCTCACTCTACAAACAAGTCTGGATGCTGCTCCTGCATCTTACGCTCCGGCTCCCAAGTCAACTCTGACCCTTTCCGATGCTGCCACTAGACCTGCACCAGAGGCACCTCCTTGTTCCTCAAAACCTTGATCTTCCGATCCCTAATCGCCACCGGTCTCTCAACATAACTCAGGCTCGCATCCACCTGAATATCTTCTAATGGCACCACTGCCAACTCGTCGGCTATACACTTTCGAAGCTGCAACACGTGGAAAGTGTCATGAATCTGACCCAACTCTACTGGTAACTCCAAATGGTAGGCTACCCTGCCTACCCTCGCGATCACCCTGAAAGGACCAATATAACGGGGCCCCAACTTGCCCCTCTTCCTGAATCGAATCACTCCTTTCCAATGAGAGACCTCCAGGAGCACGAAGTCGCCGACCTGAAACTCGAGCTCGAACCGGCGTCTGTCCGCATAACTCTTCTGATGACTCTGAGCGGTCAACAACCTCTATCTGACCTGCTGAATCTGCTCTGTCGTCTGAAGCACGATCTCGGTGCTACCCATCACACGCTGCCCTACTTCTCCCCAACAAATGGGGTTCCGACACCTCCTCCCATACAACAGCTCAAAGGGTGGCATACCAATGCTCGAATGATGGTTGTTGTTGTAGGAAACTCTGCCAAGGGCAAGTACGTGTCCCAACTCCAGCCGAAATCCAACACAAATGCTTAGAGCATCTCCTCGAGCGTCTGAATCGTCCACTCACTCTGCCCGTTAGTCTGTGGGTGGTATGCGGTACTAAAATGCAGTTTCGTACCCAATTCCTCATGAAACTTCTTCCAGAATGTGTAAGTGAAACGTACATCTCGATCTGAGACAATCGAGATCGACACTCCATGTCGTGATACCACCTCTCTCACGTACATCTCTGCCAACCTCTCTGCGGAAGAGCTCTCACTGATAGCCAGGAAGTGAGCGCTCTTCGTCAGCCTGTCCACAATCACCCAAATTGCATCAACACCCCTCGCAGTCCTTGGCAATTTGATGATGAAATCCATGGTAATTTGTTCCCATTTCCACTCGGGAATCTCTAACGGCTGCAACTTACCATGTGGACGCTGGTGCTCGGCCTTAACCCTGCGACAGGTCAAACATCTCTCTACAAACCATGCGACATCCCTCTTCATACAGGGCCACCAATACTCCCTTTTCAGGTCCAAAAACATCTTAGTGGCCCCAGGATGGATCGAGAACTTCGATCGATAAGCCTCTTCCATCAAAATGGTACGCGTTCCGCCCACAGACGGTATACATATCTGACCCTGAAATGTCATAAGCCCCCGGCTATCGGTAACGAATTCCGATACCATCCCAACAATTCGCTCTATCTTCTGGCTTTCTGGCCTCACGGCCTCAGCCTGGGCCCCACGAACAGCGTCCAACACCGGGGTCATCACTGTCAATCTCAAACAAACATCTTGCATCGGGGCGCCCTCCGCCCTATGACTCAGTGCATCGGCTACAACATTAGCCTTGCCCGGGTGGTACAGGATCTCACAATCATAATCCTTGACCACATCCAACCACCTCCTCTGGCGCATATTCAAGTTGGGCTCATCCATCAAATACTTCAAGCTCTTGTGCTCCGTGTATATCGTACACCGAACCCCATACAAATAATGTCGCCAGATCTTGAGGGCGAACACTACCGCTCCCAATTCCAAATCATGAGTGGGATACCTCAACACATGAGGCTTAAGCTGCCTCGATGCATATGCTATCACATGCCCCCTCTGCATAAGCACCGCTCCCAATCCGGAGATCGATGCATCATAATATACCACAAAATCCTCCATCCCTTCTGGAAGGGCTAATACTGGGGCTTCGCATAATTTCTGGCGAAGTGTCTCGAACGAGGTCTGCTGCTCCGGACCCCATGAAAATGCAGCACCCTTCCGGGTCAACTTGTTGAGTGGCACGACGATCTTGGAGAAATCCTTAATAAATCTCCGATAATAGCCGGCCAAACCCAGAAAGCTCCTGATCTCGGTGGGTGATCTCGGCACCTCCCACCTCATGACCGCCTCAATGTTGGCCGGATCGACCATGATCCCATTTTTGGTTGATGAGATGCCCCAAAAACTGAACCTCTCGTAACCAGAACTCACATTTGGAGAACTTGGCATAAAGCCTCTCCGATCTCAGAACTCCGAGGATCTCCCTCAAATGCTCCTCATGCTACTCTCTGGATCTCGAATACACCAATATGTCGTCGATGAACACGATCACCGAGCGATCCAACATCAGTCTGCACACTCTGTTCATGAGATCCATGAACACCGCCGGTGCGTTGGTGAGTCCGAAAGGCATCACCACGAACTCTTAATGCCCATAACGAGTCCGGAATGCTGTCTTCTGGACGTCCTCATCTCGCACCCTCACCTGATGATACCCAGACCTCAAATCGATTTTGGAGAACCAAGATGCTCCCTGCAACTAATCGAACAAATCGTCGATCCTCGGAAACGGGTAACGGTTCTTGACCGTTAGCTTGTTCAACTCCCGGTAATCAATGCACATTCGGTGTGAACCATCCTTCTTCTTGATAAAAAGGATAGGCGTTCCCTATGGCGAACTGCCCCAACAGCTCCTGGAGGTGCAAGGATAAGTCCTGCATCTCTAGAGGCGCAAGGCGATAAGGCGGCTTGGCGATAGGCGCAGCTCCCGGAACCAAATCGATACCGAACTCTACCAGCCTCTCCGGAGGCACACTCGGCAACTCCTCTGGAAACACATCAGGACCTCATCAACTGACTTTGGTCTCTCTGAATCAACCCTCGCATCCATCACATATGCCACAAATCCCCTACAGCCCTGCTGTAGACTCTATCTCACTCTGGCGGCCGAACAAAATGTTGACCCAGTACGTGTACCCTCACCATACACCATAAGAACTCCCCCATTAGGGTCTCGAATCGTCACCAATTGACGCTCGCAGTCTATCACAGCTCCATATCGGCTCAACCAATCCATGCCCACTATAACACACACATCCCCCATCGCATTCGGAACCAAATCTATCAGAAACTCCACACCGAAGATCTCAAGGAAACATCCTCGAATCACATCTGAAGCATACACTGCTCGCTCATCAGCTATGGAAACTCGCAGAGGCCGATCCAACGCCTCTCGACGGATACTAATGTGCTGACTAAATGCTATGGAAACAAACGACCGAATCGCACCCGAGTCAAATAATACCAAAGCAGGCACATAACTCACAAGAAAAGTACCTACACACATCATCATATAAGCATAATGACTCAACTAAAAAAAAGATGAATATAGAATACATACCATCCACAACATCGGGCGCCGTGCGGACCTCCTCCGCAGTCAACTGGAATGCTCTCCCACGAGCCTTCGGGGCCTCAGCTTTCACCGGCCGAACCTCGGTAGCCCTAGAAACAGGCGCAGATCCCTGAAGTAGCTGAGGGCATTCAGACTTCCGATGGATGGTCTGGCTACAATGAAAGCAAACCGAAAATCCCTTTGGGCAATCCCTTGCGATATGCCCCTCCTTCCCGCACTTGGAGCATACTCCAGCCCTGCACGACCCCGCGTGACTCTTGCCGCACTTCCCACAGGTGCGACCCTTTGCGCCTCCAGATCTCGAATCAGCGGGTCTAGCCCGCTTGGCTGCCGGCTGAGACTGAGCCGGTCGCCGATCCGTCCTCTGTGACTCGGCCTCCTCCCTGGCCTGAGTCTCCAACTCAATCTCCCTCTTCCGGGCATTTGCCTGGAGCTTAGCAAATATCCGGTAAGTCGAGTTCGCCACGAACTCCCGAGTATCTCTCCACAGAACACTCAGATAACGGCTCATATGAGCCTGCTCAGAAGACCTGCTCAGGGCAAAACATCGCCCTCTCCTGAAAACTTCCTGGTGATCACTACCACAAAATCAGTACCCTGCTTGAGGGTCAAGAACTCCTAAATCAACCGTTCCCTCTCCACTGGGGGAACATAGTCGTCTCTGAACATAGCGGTGTACCTCTCCCAGGTCACCTCAGAAATCTCTGCCAAAGTGAAGTTCGCCGTCACGAACTTCCACCAATCCTTCGCTCCCAAGCGGAGCTGGTTTAGAGCGAACCATACCCTCAAGTGCTCTGGACAAGAACACATAT